>NC_059162.1:1356018-1974207 GCF_019923935.1 Bubalus bubalis | reverse complement strand
TCAGTCATGTCCGACTCTGTGCAACCCCATAGATGGCAGCCCACCAGGCTCCCCATCCCTGGGATTCTCCAGGCAAGAACACTGGAGTGGGTTGCCATTTCCTTCTCCAATGCATGAATGAAAGTGAAAAGTGAAAGTGAAGTCACTCGGTTGTGTCCGACTCTTCGCGACCCCATGGACTGCAGCCTACCAGGCTCCTCTGTGCATGGGATTTTCCAGGCAGGAGTACTGGAGTGGGGTGCCATTGCCTTCTCCATTTTATTACTCTAGCTTTATAGTAAACCTTGAAGTAGGATAGTGCGTCTTCCAACTTTGGTGTTGTATTGAGTCTGTATTGTCTATTGAGTTGGCTGGGTCTTTTACTTCTCCATATATAGTTAAAAATCAGTTAGTTGATAATCACAAAATAACTTACTGGGATTTTGAGAGGGATTGAACAGAATCTGTAGATCAATGTTGGTAAGAACTGCCCTTTTGACAATATTGAGTGTTCCTATCTGTGAATATGGAATCTCTCTACATTAATTTAGTTCCATCAGAATGGAGCTATTTCATTTTAGGATGTACTAATGAAATAATTTTTTCAATATTTAGAGACAGTTTTTACAGGAATTTTATTATTTTAAATTTTTATTGAAGCATAGTTGATTTACAATGTATTCGTTTCTGCTGTACAGCAGTGAATCAGTTACACTAATAAATATATCTACTCTTTATTTGGACTCTTTTCCCAAATAGGTCACTACAGAGTACTGAGTAGACTTCCCTGTACTGTACAGTAGGTCCTTAGTTCAGTTCAGTTCAGATCAGTCGTTCAGTCGTGTCCGACTCTTTGCGACCCCATGAATCGCAGCACGCCAGGCCTCCCTGTCCATCACCAACTCCCGGAGTTCACTCAGACTCACGTCCATTGAGTCGGTGATGCCATCCAGCCATCTCATCCTCTGTCAGTCCCCTTCTCCTCCTGCCCCCAATCCCTCCCTGCATCAGAGTCTTTTCCAATGAGTCAACTCTTCACATGAGGTGACCAAAGTATTGGAGTTTCAGCTTCAGCATCAGTCCTTCCAAAGAACACCCAGGACTGATCTCCTTTAGAATGGACTGGTTGGATCTCCTTGCAGTCCAAGGGACTCTCAAGAGTCTTCTCCAACACCACAGTTCAAAAGCATCAATTCTTCGGCACTCAGCTTTCTTCACAGTCCAACTCTCACATCCATACATGACCACTGGAAAATTCATAGCCTTGACTAGACGGACCAGTGTCTGCCTAAAATGAGGGAGACCTGGGTTCAATCCCTGGGTTGGGAAGATCTCCTGGAGAAGGGAATGGCAACCCACTCCAGTATTCTTGCCACCACCCCTCGCCACAAAAAGGGCTCAAAGAAAGGTCCTTATTAGTTATGTGCAAATGTCAATCTCAATTTACCACCCCACTTTTCCCCTGGTAATCATAAGTTTGTTTTCTATATCTTTATTGGAGCTTTAGATTCACAGCAAAATCTAGAGGAAGCTACAGAGATTCCCCATATACCTTGTATACCCATACATGTATAACTTTCCCCACATTAGCAACATCCCCTGGTTACAATTAATGAACCTAAAATACACTGACATATAGTCATCCAAGGTCCATAGTTTACCTGAGGCTTCACTCTTAGTAGTGTGTAACCTGAGTTTGGACAAATGTAAAATGACATATATATACCCATCATTATGATACAGAGTATTTTCACTACCCTAAAAGTTCTCTGTGCTCTGCTGGTAATTTGTTTTTAATTTCAAATTCCACTTGTTCATTACGGGTATATAGGAAAATGATTTTTTGTATGTTAATCTTGTCTCCTGCAACCTTGTTATAATCATGAGTTTATAATTAAACTCGCAGTTTTTTGGTCAGTTCTTTTGCATTTTCTGCATAGGTTATTATGTCATCTGTGAACAAAAATAATTTTGTTTCTTCCCTTTCTGGTGTCTGTACCTTTTATTTCCTTTTCATATCTTATTGATATCCAAATAAATGGTCTTATTATGATGACATGAGTATCAAAGCTAGAGGTTTGGGGGAGAAGGAAGATAGACCTGAAAGAAGCACTGGAGAACAAGGAGATGCTACCCAAACCTTTAGGCCCAGTAGCAACAAGGGGTCTGAGAGGAGAAACAGCATTTGAGAAGACTGCAGGCAAAACTGCTTTCAGGGGCAATCCACATTTCAGTTGTTGCAAGAGGGTGATGAGGGCATCCAGGGAAAAAAAGGTTGAAAGGCAGTTTTGATGAATCATGAATTTTAGAGGGCATGATAGTTTCAGGAATTGGAGAAGAGTGCTGAAGGGGGCAGGATTAGGGATGTATAGACCCTTCGATCTGAGTGTGGGAGCTGACCTAGGAATCTGGCGGTTCTTGTGATAACTGACAAAAACAGGGCACGAGAAAGCTGCTCCTGGTAGATTCAAAGCAGATACTGATGCTAAGACTATCATTGTTAGCAGGTCAGGATGAGTGAATTTCTGTGACTTTTCACTCATGATGGATGAGCATACACCTATGGGAGGTGTACTTCTGGACCCAGACACTGACTCGTGCCAGACCTCTGTTGAGGGAAGGGCAATCAATCTAAACATGTCTACCTCATCTTGTTGATGCACAGCAGGAATTTGAAGTTGTGGAGGGCCTGGGGGTAGGAGATGGACATAAAGCATAATGCAGGTGGCATGACTGCTATCATTTGACTTGCTAGGACCCGGAGCAAGATGGAGAATCTGAGCCTGGTCTTCTACCTCTTTAGAGGTCTGAAAGAGTACCGTGTTGGTGAAACCCCCTGGATATTGTCAGAAACAGATGGTGATCCTTGTAAGAAATGTTTGTCCAATTTAGTCCTCCAAAATTCCCTCAGATTAAGATCACGAAGTAGCTCATTAAGCACATGAAGCCTAGGGAAAGGTAAAACATTTTGACAGTAGAAATAGCAAATAATGGAATTATTCATTCAGGTACCACAGATGCTGAAACTGTTAAATATGGAATGCAGAATATCTATGCATGAAATGTTTTAAGACTCACAAAAAAGTAAGCAATAATTATTTGAATGAGGAGGCATATTTGAAGGACAAAAAATGAGAAGTTCTAGAAATGAACAAAATATAATTGTTGAAGTGAAAAAAATCTCACTGGAAGATTAACCACAGATGAAAAGAAAATTAGCAAGCTGGAAGATAGTACTGAAGAAATGAGTAGAATGTAGCATAGAGATACAATAGAATGAAAAATTAGAAACATGATAGATTTGGAGGAAAAAGTGAGAGTCTAGTATTTGTCTAATTGGAATTTCTGTGCAAGAAAAACTAAAGGAGAGGTCGCTGAAATTTTTCAGAAATGATGAAAAACATGAATCTTTGGTTAAATTTCTCAGGCAAGAATACTGGAGTAGGTTGCCATTTCCTTCTCCAGAGGATCTTCCCAAACCAGATGTCAAACCCTGCGCTGCAGGTGGATTCTTTACTGACTGAGCCACCAAACCTAAGCAAATATTGTTCATGTAAAAAACTGAGTATTATATTGTTTAATTCAAAGGGGTTATAAAAGGACAGCTCGAAAATGCTGGATCTGTAATAACATAAGTAGACAGGGTGTTTGCTGAAATTACTGTTCTAAATTCCTAGAATTGTTCATTAAAAGTTTAGTATATTATTTGATACTGTGCTGTGCTGTTCTTATTTGCTCGGTCATGTCCTACTCTTTGAGACTGCATGGACATTAACCTGCCAGGCTCCTCTCTCCATGGGGATTCTCCAGGCAAGAATACTAGAGTGGGTTACCATGCCCTCCTCCAGGGGTTCTTCCCAATCCAGGGATTGAACCCAGGTCTCCCACATTGCAGGTGGATTCTTTACCATCTGAGCTACCAGAGAAGCCCTATTTGACACTAGATCTTACCAAATAAGTTTGGTAAAATGTCCAGGGTAACCACTGAGAGAACAGAAATAGAGTGAATAATTTATAAATTTATAAAGAGAAAATAATTAGAATACAGAAATATATAATAACAAAAATAAACTCACCCCCCTGGGGAAGCAGGAGAGAAGAAAAGAAAGAAAATGCATAGAGTTTGGGGAAAGAAAAATAGTAAAAATAAAATGGTAGAATCGAGTGCAATATATCAATAAGTACAATAAATGTAAACTCACTGGTCAAAAGTTTACCATATTGAATTTTTTTTTAAATCCAGTTATATGTATATACTATGTACAAGATTGCACTAGAAGCAAATTGGCAGGAAAAATGAAAAAAAAATTTAAATGCATATGCACCAGGGAAATACCAACCCCTGAAAAATCTATGGTGTTAATATCAAACAAGAGTGTTTAGCAAAAATCATTGTTAGATTTTTAAAATATTTCCTGATTAATTCAGTAATTTTTCCTTTTTCAATAGTTTCCTAAAATGTAAAATTAAAGGTAAAAGAGAATAAGGAGAAACTGACAAGTCTACCATCATGCTGTAAGATTTAAACATGTCTTTGATAAGCATACTAAAAATCAGTAAATATATAGAATATTTGAAAACTTTACTTAAGCTTAAATAGACAATTTGTTAACTACATTCATTTCAAATACACATGGAATTTTTTTTCAATAGTAATGGACCAAACTGTAAGAAGAAAAGTTTCAATAAATTTCAAGGAATTGACAAATCATATTTTTTCTCAATTATCTGTATATATCAAAAATCTTTTTTAATCTCATACTTTTGGAAATCATGATGAAATCCAAAAACTTATGACTAAATTGATAGTAAAAATCTGCATAACAATTTTATTAAATACTACATACTACATGAAGAGAGAGGAAAACATATAGCTTTAAATACTTACATTGGAAGAAAAGGACTAAAATTAAGCAACTAAATAACCAACTTAAATTAGAAAAATAACAATTTACCCATGAAAAGTAAAAGAAAGGAGAAAATAAAGAGAAATACAAAACAAAGATAATGAACTTCAACAAAGCCCAAGCTGACTCTGAAAAGATTATTAAAATAGATGAAAACTCTGAGATGAACCAAGCAAAAAAGAAGGCATATACAATAATTAGGAATATAAAAAGAGGCATAAATCCAGACCAGCAGAGGCTAAAGACATGAAAAAATACTGGAATATTTCATACCAATAAATTTGAAAACCTAGGTGAACTGGAAAAAATTCCTAGAAAAATGTATTTCACTAGAAATGCATTTAAAAGACATAGAAAGCCTATACTTCCTGTAATGGAGAAACTGAAATGCTAAAAGATTCTTAAGAATAAAATGCCAGGGTCACACAGTTTAACCAGCAAATTCTACTAAATTTTCAAGAAATATATCATTCCAAATATATACAAAAATATATCATCTGTGTTCAAGTTGGGTTTATTCAGGAGAGCAAGAGTGATTTAGCATTAGAAAAATCTATAAATGTCGTTCATCACATTAATAGGTTCAAGGGAGAAAAAGCATGTTATTAGAATGGATGGAGAAATTCAACATCCACTTATGATTTAAAATACTATAAGTGAACTAGAATTAGAACTCCCTTTAGCCTGATGAAAAGCATCTACAAAAATTTTATAACAAGTATTCTCAATGAAAATTTAAAAGCTTTTCCTTTAAAATCAGGAGCAAGAGGGGAAAAAAATGTCTGATGTCACTAATATTTAACATTGTACTGGAGTTTCTAGCAAACACAATATAAGATAGAAAAGCACAAGTTTTGGAAAGGAATAAAGTTGTCATTATTCACAGATATGGCTGTCTATATAGCTTAAAAGAATCTACAGACACAAAGTAGAAAAAATAAGGAATTCCCTGGCGGTCCAGTGGTTAGGACTCTGCACTTCCACTGTGTTTTCACTGCCATGGGCCTTGGTCAGGGAACTAAAATCCCATAAACCATGTGGCAGAGCCAAAAAAAACAAAACTAACAAGCAAAAAAAAAAAAAAAAAAAAAAGTAGAAAAAAATAGAAGAGTTTAGCTGGCTAAAAGGTCAATAAAAAAATCAAATATATTTCTATACACCAGCAACAAATAGTTTGAAAAACATTTTTAAAAAGAAGGGGGGGAAGACAGCATTTACAACAGCAAAACAACAAAATAAAACAGAAACCCAAACTGTGAGGTACTTAAGAATCAGTTCAGTTCAGTCACTCAGTCGTGTCCGACTCTGTGACCCCATGAATTGCAGCACGCCAGGCCTCCCTGTCATCACCAACTCCCGGAGTTCACCCAAACCTATGTCCATCAAGTCAGTGATGCCATCCAGCCATCTAATCTTCTGTCGCCCCCTTGTCCTCCTGCCCCCAATCCCTCCCATCATCAGAGACTTTTCAATGAGTCAACTCTTCGCATGAGGTGGCCAAAGTACTGGAGTTTCAGCTTTAGCATCATTCCTTCCAAAGAACACCCAGGGCTGATCTCCTTTAGAATGGACTGGTTGGATCTCCTTACAGTCCAAGGGACTCTCAAGAGTCTTCTCCAACACCACAGTTGAAAAGCATCAATTCTTCGGTACTCAGCTTTCTTCACACTCCAACTCTCACATCCATACATTACCACTGGAAAAACCATAGCCTTGACTAGACGGACGTTTGTTGGCAAAGTAGTGTCTCTGCTTTTGAATATTCTGTCTAGGTTGGTCATAACTTTCCTTCCAAGGAGTAGGCGTATTTTAATTTCATGGCTGCAATCACCATTTGCAGTGATTTTGGAGCCCCCCAAAAATAAAGTGTGACACTGTTTCCACTGTTTCCCCATCTATTTCTCATGAAGTGATGGGACTGGATGCCATGATCTTCGTTTTCTGAATGTTGAGCTTTAAGCCAACATTTTCACCCTCCTCTTTCACTTTCATCAAGAGGCTCTTTAGTTCCTCTTCACTTTCTGCCTTAAGGGTGGTGTCATCTGCATATCTGAGGTTATTGATATTTCTCCCTGCAATCTTGATTCCAGCTTGTACTTCTTCCAGCCCAGCGTTTCTCATGATGTACTCTGCATAGAAGTTAAATAAGCAGGGTGACAATATACAGCCTTGATGTACTCCTTTTCCTATTTGGAACCAGTCTTGTTCCATGTCCAGTTCTAACTGTTGCTTCCTAAACTACATATAGGTTTCTCAAGAGGCAGGTCAGGTGGTCTGGTATTCCCATCTCTTTCAGAATTTTCCACAGTTTATTGTGATCCACACAGTTAAAGGCTTTGGCATAGTCAATAAAGCAGAAATAGATGTTTTTTCTGGAACTCTCTTCTTTTTCCATGATCCAGCAGATGTTGGCAATTTGATCTCTGGTTCCTCCACCTTTTCTGAAACCAGCTTGAACATCTGGAAGTTCATGGTTCACGTATTGCTGAGGCCTGGCTTGGAGAATATTGAGCATTACTTTACTAGTGTGTGAGATGAGTGCAATTGTGCGGTAGTTTGAGCATTCTTTGGCATTGCCTTTCTTTGAGATTGGAATGAAAACTGACCTTTTCCAGTCCTGCACCCACTGCTGAATTTTCCCAATTTGCTGGCATATTGAGTGCAGCACTTTCACAGCATCATCTTCCAGGATTTGAAATAGCTCACCTGGAATTCCATCACCTCCACTAGCTTTGTTCGTAGTGATGCTTTCTAAGGCCCAAATGACTTCAACATTCCAGGATGTCTGGCTCTAGGTGAGTGATCACACCATCGTGATTATCTGGGTCATGAAGATTTTTTTGTACAGTTCTTCTGTGTATTCTTGCCACCTCTTCTTAATATCTTCTGCTTCTGTTAGGTCCATACCGTTTCTGTCCTTTATCGAGCCCATCTTTGCATGAAATGTTCCCTTGGTATCTCTAATTTTCTTGAAGAGATCCCTAGTCTTTCCCATTCTGTTGTTTTCCTCTATTTCTTTGCATTGATCTCTGAGGAAGGCTTTCTTACCTCTCCTTGCTATTCTTTGGAACTCTGCATTCAGATGCTTATATCTTTCCTTTTCTCCTTTGCTTTTCGCTTCTCTTCTCTTCACAGCTATTTGTAAGGCCTCCCCAGACAGCCATTTTGCTTTTTTGCATTTCTTTTCCATGGGGATAATCTTGATCCCTGTCTCCTGTATAATGTCATGAACCTCCATCCACAGTTCATCAGGCACTCTATCAGATCTAGTCCCTTAAATTTATTTCTCACCTCCACTGTATAATCATAAGGAATTTGATTTAGGTCATACCTGAATGGTCTAGTCATTTTGTCTATTTCTTGAATTTCAGTCTGAATTTGGCAATAAGGAGTTCATGATCTGAGCCACAGTCAGCTCCTGCTCTTGTTTTTGCTGACTGTATAGAGCTTCTCCATCTTTGGCTGCAAAGAATATAATCATTCTGATTTCGGTGTTGACCATCTGGTGATGTCCATGTGTAGAGTCTTCTCTTGTGTTGTTGGAAGAGGGTGTTTGCTATGACCAGTGCTTTCTCTTGGCAAAATTCTATTAGCCTTCGTCCTGCTTCATTCTGTATTCCAAGGCCAAATTTGCCTGTTACCCCAGGTGTTTCTTGACTTCCTACTTTTGCATTCCAGTCCCCTATAATGAAAAGGACATCTTTTTTGGGTGTTAGTTCTAAAAGGTCTTGTAGGTCTTCATAGAACCATTCAACTTCAGCTTCTTCAGCATTACTAGTTGGGGCATAGATTTGGATTACTGTGATATTGAATGGTTTGGCTTGGAAATGAACAGAGATCATTCTGTCGTTTTTGAGATTGCATCCAAGTACTACATTTTGGACTCTTTTGTTGACCATAATGGCTACTCCATTTCTTCTGAGGGATTCCTGCCCACAGTAGTAGATATAATGGTCATCTGAGTTAAATTCACGCATTCCAGTCCATTTTAGTTCACTGATTCCTAGAATGTCAATGTTCACTCTTGCCATATCTTGTTTGACCACTTCTTGTTTGCCTTGATTCATGGACCTGACATTCCAGGTTCCTATGCAATATTGCTCTTTACAGCATTGGACCTTGCTTCTATCACCAGTCACATCCACAGCTTGGTATTGTTTTTGCTTTGGCTCCATCCCTTCATTCTTCCTGGAGTTATTTCTCCACTGATCTCTAGTAGCATATTGGGCACCTCTCGACCTGGGGAGTTTCTCTTTCAGTATCCTATCATTTTGCCTTTTCATACTGTTCATGGGGTTCTCAAGGCAAGAATACTGAAGTGGTTTGCCATTCCCTTCTCCAGTGGACCCCAGTCTGTCAGACCTCTCCACTGTGCCCAGCCGTCTTGGGTGGCCCCACACGGCATGGCTTAGTTTCATTGAGTTAGACCAGGCTGTGGTCTGTGTGATCAGATTGACTAGTTTTCTCTAATTATGGTTTGTGTGTCTGCCCTCTGATGCCTCTTGCAACACCTACCATCTTACTTGGGTTTCTCTTACCTTGGACATGGGGTATCTCTTCACGGCTGCTCCAGCAAAGCGCAGCCGCTGCTCCTTACCTTGGACAAAAGGTATCTCCTCACCGCTGCCCCTCCTGATCTTGAACGTGGAGTGGCTCCTCTCCGCCCTCCTGCACCCACGCAGCCGCTGCTCCTTGAACGTGGGGTAGCTCCTCCCGGCCACCGCCCCTGACCTCGGGCGAGGGGTAGCTCCTCTAGGCCATGCTTCAGCACTGTTTGTCACAGTGGCGACTATAATTTCTTACACAAAGTGCTCCTGACCAAAAACTTAGACCTAGTTTTTCCATCTATCAGTTCAGTTCAGTCGCTCAGTCGTGTCCGACTCTTTGCGACCCCATGAATCGCAGCATGCCAGGCCTCCCTGTCCATCACCAACTCCCGGAGTTCACTCAGACTCATGTCCATCGAGTCAGTGATGCCATCCAGCCATCTCATCCTCTGTCGTCCCTTCTCCTCCTGCCCCCAATCCCTCCCAGCATCAGAGTCTTTTCCAATGAGTCAACTCTTCGCGTGAGGTGGCCAAAGTACTGGAGTTTCAGCTTTAGCATCATTCCTTCCAAAGAACACCCAAGACTGATCTGTATAGAAATACTCAAAATTGTACAGATTTTCATTCTTCCTGGACTGGTCTGTAGATCAGTACAGTTTCAATTAAAGTCCCAACCCTGTTTTTACAGGACCTAACAAGCTAATTCTAGGAAGATAGAGATGAAGGAAGCCTGGACACACCTAAAGAAGAATAACGTCATAAGAGGGATGGGACTTGCCCTGTCAGATATTTAATTGATTATAAAACTTATTATAATGATAATTAAGACTGTGAGATATTAAAGTAAGTATAGCCAAATTAACAAATAGCATAAAATCAGAAGACCCACTCATTATTATTTTTCCCATTCATTTATGAAACTGATATATGACCAAGGTAAAATTTCAGACCAATGGGACTATTTAGAAAATTGTCCAGGAACAATTCATTGGTAAATGCATAAAGGGAAAAAGTTGAATTTAGACCCCTTTCCCACTTTATTCATAAAAAGCAATTCCACTTGGTCTAAGATTTTAAATATGAAAAGGAAACCTTTTAAACTTTAGAAGGAAAATGTATAAAAATATCACTGAAGTCATAAAGATTTTTTTGAACATGTAGTACAGAAAGAATTGACTATAAAAGAGACTACTGATAGTCGTGACTACATTAATGTAAGAAATTATGTTCATTAAAAAAAAGCTACAGAGAATATGAAAAGACAAGACATAACCTGGAAATTATAACCATAGAATCAAGAGAGCAAATTGCCTCTGGGAAATGGGAGTGAGAAAGCAGAGGAATGTATGTGCCAAATATTACACTTAAAAGGACAATAAAGAGTCAATTTTAATAGAGGCTTTTTGGTGACTAAAGCAATAAATAGTGAAATAACAAGTTTCTTTCTCTCATGTTATGATATCTCAATCTTCCTCTAAGACAGTTTATACTAATTGTTATAGAAAGGGCTAGAGTTAATGAGTTACCTGAGACCTTTCTTCTACTTTGAAAAATAAAGGCAGGTGAGTTCTGTTTGCTGTCTCAGTAAATCAGATGTCTTTATCAGCTGCTGAGCTGAAACTCTGCATCCGTCCTTACTTTTAGGGGAAATAAAATCCCCAAACTGTCAGTCGAGCCACAGTTGGATGCCACGTTGGGAATTTATCCACCCATTACATCCCTGCTTGAGGAATCTAAAAAGTCCATTTCTCCACTTGAGATGACAGACAAGGATGGCAATTTAACTAAATTTGGCCTCCCAGGAGCTGAGAGGCAAGTCTGCCAGCGAGTCCAAAGAGCATGCCTCCACTGGTACTAGAATTTGCTAAAAATAACATATATTTTCTGTCTCCTGCTGGCACACAATAGTGTTAAGCACGGCTACTTTAACACTGGAACAGGTCATGATGGAGGGTGATGTGCACTTAAAAACGCTTTGAGTGAGTGAAGTCACTCAGTCGTGTCCGACTCTGTGACCCCGTGGACTGTAGCCCACCAGGCTCCTCCATCCATGGGATTCTCCAGGCAAGAATACTGGAGCGGGTTGCCATTTCCTTCTCCAGGGGACCTTCCCGACCCAGGGATCGAACCCAGGTTTTCTGCATTGCAGGCAGATGCTTTAACCTCTGAGCCACCAGGGAAGACCACAGTTAAAGAGGCTTTAACTAGTAACATTAGACCCCTGACTTGTGCCAGATGCTATCTGGGCTGTTTTAGAACTCTTTTGAGTTTTAAGGCACCTGCTTTTAACCAGAAAAAAGTCTTGTTGGAGGCCAAAGTACTGCTGAATATGACTTGAACTTGGAGGTTAGAGCACTCGTTCTAGCTCCATATACTGCTGCTGCTGCTGCTGCTGCTAAGTCGCTTCAGTCGTGTCCGACTCTGTGCGACCCCATAGACGGAAGCCCACCAGGCTCCCCCATCCTTGGGATTCTCCAGGCAAGAATACTGGAGTGGGTTGCCATTTCCTTCTCCAATGCATGAAAGTGAAAGGGAAGTTGCTCGGTTGTGTCCGACTCTTACCGACCCCATGGACTACAGCCTACCAGGCTCCTCCATCCATGGGATTTTCCAGGCAAGAGTACTGGAGTGGGGTGCCATCACCATATACTATAATATTTAAATAAAATACAAGCATCCTCCTGCCTAAATTTCCATGAATGCTATCTTTTCAGCCCAGTCAGAACATAATTTCATCCCTGGCTCTCTTAGGATGCCAAACACTTTCCATCTTGTAGTAAAGCAATAAATGTATGTCTGGTCTCCCCAACTTGAGGACAAAAAGACGTTCACTTTGTTATGATCACTACTGTTATTTGGAATAGGTTACTGTGAGTGAGTGAAAGTCATTCAGTTGTATCCAAGTCTTTGCAACCCCATGGACTATTAGAGTCCATGGAATTCTCCAGGCCAGAATACTGGAGTGGGTGGCCTTTCCCTTCTCCAGGAGATCTTCCCCCAAACCCAGGGATTGAACCCAGGTCTCCCACACTGCAGGCAGATTCTTTAGGTTACTATATTTGAGTACAAATTCAGAAGATACGAAGGATTTGTAATCCTTATGCATGACTTGCAAGATAGCCCTTGTATTCAGTGTACTCAATTCTGTTCTCCAGGGGCACCCAATATTTCCAGTTTCTTGGATGTCTTTCTAAAGTACCTTACACCTATAGAAACATACCAAACATTCATATAGTTTTTTATCCTCTCTTTCAAAAATTAGAAATGATAGCATACTATCCAGCATCTTGTGTTTTTCCGCTTGTTGTATATGGAACTCATTCTGTATCATTCTACAGTTTCCTCATGCTTTTTAACAGGTTCTTGTATTTACTTGTGTGTGTGTGGAGCAACATCCTGCTGTATGGTGTGACCTATCCCTGTTCATGTACAATTAAGTTACTCCTTACCTTCTGCTGTTACAAAAGCTGCAATGAATATCCTTGTATGTATGTATGTAATGTTGCACACGTACAAGTATGTAAGTATCCCTGTTTCCCCAGACCACATAGTATGTTCCCAAACCTGGATTTTCTCCAGAGTGATAGTGTTTAACTATGTTTGACTATGGTATTACAGCATAATTTAAATTCCATTTCTCTTAATGTGAATGACGCTGAATGTGTTTTATATACTTAAGAACATATATATATATATATATATATTATTTTTTTCTGTTAACTAGGCATTCCTGTCCTTTATCCACTATGCTCTTGAGTAATTTTTACTTTGATTTTTAGAATCCCTTTATATCTATGACATGAGTTGCAAACACTTTATCACAGCTTATTGTACTTTTTTATCTTTACCAATTGTTTTTGTCATGCTGAAATTTCTGTTTTTACATTGCTCAGATTTATTGATCTTTTATATATAGGGCTTAATATTACATTTAGAAATGACTTCCCCACATTGAGATGAAAAATAAATATATATATATATATATATATATATATATATATACACACACACCATGCTTATTTCTCAGACTTCTAGAATTTCATTGTTTTATAACTTTTTGATCCATCTGAATTGTATCTTGGTGACAGTGTAAGACTGTATTTTTGCACTGTATTCAGATTGTATTTTTTTCCAGATGATCAACTAGTTTCCCCAACATCATTTATTAAATAATCCACATTTCCACACTAATTTCAAAGTGCATATTTTTCATACCATAAATTCCAATGTCATTTAGGTCTAATTCCTGACTTTATATTCTACTCTATTCATGTGTTCTTATGTCCTGTTTTACTTATTATAACTCTACAGCAAGCTTTTAATATCTGGTATGGCAAAGGAACTGTTTTATTCATTTTTAATTTAACCTCTACCCTTCATTTTTCTACTTATTAATACATTTATTTACTAGTCAAGCATTTATTAAATGCCCTCCATATTCCTGGCATTATGCCACATGTAGGAGAGGAAAGGATTAACAGCAGTCCCTATTCTTAGAGAGTTCACAGAGAAGTGGGTAGATGGGTGGTACCCAGTCAATGTTCAATGAATGTCAAATATCTGTATGTTAGCGGTTAAGAGTATGGGCCTTGGGCAGATGAACAGTCTCCACTCATATCTGGACTCCATCACTTATTGGCTGTATAGCCTTGGCAAATTGTTCTTCTCATCTAAAAGTGGTACTAATAGGAGAATGGGGTTGTTAGGAGAATTAAGAGATTTGATGTACTTAGAAAATTCTTGCACTATGTATTTTCTAGGTGAGACAATCTCACCCTGACCCCCGTAGGCCTTCAGGGATCTCTGAATACTCTGATAAGATGTCCTCTCTCCGGCCTCCTCCTCGCTGGCTGGCAGGAATGTCACATGACCCAAGACCCCAGCAACCTTCACACTCATGGTGGCTTCCCCACCATGTGCCTTGAGACCGTTGGACCAATCTCACTGTGCTTCCCCCAAACAACCCTGGCTCCAAACACCAGGCTCTTAAGTAATCTCTCTTCCTCCACATTGGAAGCTGCTATAGCCCTGTATGTTTCTTTTCGGCCCCGCCTCAAAGCCATCCCCATCTTATGAAACCCTTCCACTGGGCCCTCTGGAACTCAAGGGCAGTTGTGCACACACCCTCCTGTATACACCACCTCTTGTAAGAACACTCCTTCCGCTTCATGCTCTGTATTCACCTACATTGCTGGCTGCTTCTCTCCCACCTTCTTATACCCCCAGACCTAGAGTTGAGAAGGGTCCCCCCTGCTTCTTCAATGCTCTTTAAACACCCTTTTCCCACCATCTCCCTTCTCCTCCCTAAAGCCTAAACCCTAAGAACCTCCAGACTTAAGTGTCCATTGATAGACTGTCACCCACTACCCCTCCTGTTGCTGCCGTCTACCCCACCAGAGCACTCCCACTCATTCCTTGCCAAGTTCAGCCCCAGGCTCACTGTCACACTCTCCAAAGCTACTTCTACCATGGTTTAGGTGATTTCAATCTCCATGGAGATGACCTTTTCAAATCCTGACCTCTTACTCCCTCTACCCAGTGAACTTGTCCTCAATCCCTCTTCAACTACCCACTCTCCTAGTCATGAAAGTGAAAGTGAAAATGAAGTCTCTCAGTCGTGTCTGACTCTTTGAGATCCTGTGGACTGTAGTCCACCAGACTTCTCTGTCCATGGGATTTTCCAGGCAAGAATACTGGAGTGGGTTCCCATCTCCTTCTCCAGGGGATCTTCCTGACCCAGGGATCAGACCCAGGGATCAAACCCGGGTCTCCCGCATTGCAGGCAGCCTCTTTACCATCTGACCCACCAGGGAATCCTAGTCATATCTGAGTCCTTATCACTAATAATAACACGACCCCACCATACATTGAATTTCAAGTGTTCTGTGCTTGACTCATCACCTTACATTTTTAATTCATACCTTCTGGCACCCCAAGTTCAGCAATTCTTCCGTTGCACATGGGACCCACAACCTGTTGATTCAGTCACCATTTTCCCCATCTCTTACCATTCTTTGTCTTCACTTTGCTTTTTACCAAACTAAAAGGCCCCAGTCAAGCGTTATGATCACTCCCTTGCATACACATTCTCACCTCCTTTGCTCATCTTTTTCTCTTGTTGTTTGGCACAGTCCAAATCTTGCCAGAAACCCAGTCCGGTGCCTACTCTGTGTCAACAGCCACAGATCTAAATACCGCAGGAGAAAGATACCCAGCCATGTTGCCCAGTCTTACTATGAATTCCTGACCCCCACCTGCAGGGGGCGCTTAATGCTGCCATATTTCCCTAGTCCCTGACTCTCCCACGGGTCTAGATGATTATACCTTTTTTTCTTTCTTTAAAATTCCAATACCCACCTCCCCATCCACACTCCTAGTTTTGTACTTTTAGAATTTCAATAAGCTCCCTCTGCCACATCTACCCAGTGACTGGCATCTGTCCCACATCTGCGTCCTCCCCAACCTAGCCCACTGAACAGATGACTTGCTCCTGCCTCCTCTGTAAGGCCAGCACCACTCCTCCAGGCTACATCTCATCCCTCTCACTCAGGGCATTGCACCTGCAATCTGGCTTTTTCCTCGGATACCCTTAATGCTTCCCACCCTAACTGATCATTCCCACTGGGGTACAAACTTGGTATTGTTTCTCCCATTAAAAGTCAAAAACAGTCCTCATACCCCTCTGTTGTTCCACTCGGGGCTCCCTTTTAGAGCAAAGCTTCTCGTCCTTGCCTCTATTCCTCTCCTCCCCTTGTTTCTTGAAGCCAGTCAGGCATTTGTCCGTTTCAGTCAACTATGACTGTTCCTATCAAGGTCACCAGTGACTTTCATATTGCTAAACTGAATGGTCAAAGTCTCAGTCCTCCTCCTCTTAATTAACCAGCAACCTTTCTCTAAAGAAATGTTGAAACACAATTGAAACAGGCTCTTCACTTAGCTTCCAGAACACCACATTCTCTTGGTTCTCTCCTATCTTAGTGATTGCTCAGTCTTAGGTTCATTACCCTCCTTCTTCAAAATTTTACAGTTCCTGAGGGCTCAACCTCCAGAAAGGATCAACCCAGCTGACACCCTGATTTCAAACTGCTGGACTCCAGAACTGTGAAAATCATTACTGTTGTTTTAAACTACCCAGTTTGTGGTATTTTGTATGGCAGCCCTAGGAAATGAATACATAGTTCAATAAAACTACTTAAAAACAAGCAAACAAACCTTTAATGGCTTTCAATCTCAAATCATGAACAAGTCAAAAGTCATTTTCTAGTTACCCAAGCCTGAACTACTTCTTTGACCTTACTTCCACCCTCACCTTTGATCCAGCCTCGCTCTTCTCCTAGCTATTCAGTAAGCATTGCAGGCACACTCCTGCATGGGGTCTGCATGGGGTCTGCATGTTGGCTGATCCATTTACCTGCAGTGCTCTTCCATAGATATCTGTATAGCTCTCTTCTTACTTCCTTTGTTTGCCCAGATGCCATCTTCCCAGACATCTTTTCCTCAAAACAACTGTTTCCCCCCCCCGCCCCATTCCCTAGCACCCTAGCCAGATTTACTATTCACTATTGCATTAGCAGCAGCAGCAGCAGCAGCATTTAGAAGTACCTGGGATACTTTGGGAATTTCCTAATGGCCTAGTGGTTAGGACTTGGCAGCACTTTCACTGCCAAGAGATTTGATCCTTGATGTACAAGCTGGACAATGAGGCCCCCTCCCCCAAAAAAATGGATCTTTTCATACCTTGTTTCACTCACTCATTTTTTTTCTAGTTGATTTTGTTTTTTTCCCAAATAGTAAATTTTTATTTTGTATTGGGGTGTAGCTGATTACAAAATAAAAATTTAATATTTGGGAAAAAACAAAATCAACTAGAAAAAATAAAACAAAATAAAAAATGAGTGAGTGGCTGATTAACAATGTTGTGGTAGTTTCAGGTGAGCAGTGAAGGGACTCAGCCCTACATATACATGTACCCATTCTCCCTCAAATCCTGATCCCATCCAGGTTGGCACCTAACATTAAGAAGAGTTCCAGGTGCTGTTCAATATGTCTTTGTTGGTTATCCATTTTATTTTTATTTATTTTTTTAAAATTTTATTTTATTTTTAAACTTGACATAATTGTATTAGTTTTGCCAAATATCAAAATGAATCCGCCACAGGTATACATGTGTTCCCCACCCTGAACCCTCCTCCCTCCTCCCTCCTCCCTCCCCATTCCATCCCTCTGGGTCGTCCCAGTGCACCAGCCCCAAGCATCCAGTATCGTGCATCGAACCTGGACTGGCAACTCGTTTCATACATGAAATTTACATGTTTCAATGCCATTCTCCCAAATCTTCCCACCCTCTCCCTCTCCCACAGAGTCCATAAGACTGTTCTAAACATCAGTGTCTCTTTTGCTGTCTCGTACACAGGGTTATTGTTACCATCTTTCTAAATTCCATATATATGCGTTAGTATACTGTATTGGTGTTTTTCTTTCTGGCTTATAGCAGTATATACATGACCTTCCCAAAGTCCCTAACTATCCCTTCCCCTTAGCAACCATAAGTTCACTTTCTAAGTTTATGAACCCCTTTCTGTTTTGTAAGTTCCTTTGTATCATTTCTTTTTAGATTCCACATATAAGGGATGTCATATGATATTTCTCCTTCTCTGTCTGACTTACTTCATTCAGTATGACTCTCTCCAGGTCCATCCATGTTGCTGCAAATGGCATTATTTCATTCTTTTCAATGGCTGACTAATACTGCATTTTGTATATATGTACCACATCTTCTTTACCCATTCCTCTGTCAGTGGACATTTAGGTTGCTTCTATGTCTCAGCTATTGTAAACAGTGCTGTAATGAACATTGGGGTCCATGTATCCTTTTGGATCATGTTTTTCTGTGGATAAATGTCCAGGAGTGTGATTGTAGGGTCATATGATAGCTCTATTTTTTGTTTCTTAAAGAACCTCCATATTGTTCTCCATAGTGGCTGTACCAATTTACATTCCCACGAACAGTGTAGAAGGGTTCCCTTCTTGCTAACCCTCTCCAGCATTTGTTTGCAGATTTTTTGATGATAGCCATTCTGACCAGTATGAAGTGATACCTCATTGGAACTTTGAGTTGCATTTCTCTACTAATTTGAACATCTTTTCATGTGCCTGCTAGCCATCTGTGTGTCCTCTTTGGAGAAATTTGATTCAAGTCTTCTGCCCATTTTTTGAGTGGGTTGTTTCTTTTGATGCCATTAAAGCATCATAAGCTGTTTGTAAATTTTGGAGACTAATCCCTTACTGGTCACATTATTCACAAATATTTTCTCCCAATCTGTGGGTTGTCTTTTTGTTTTGTTTATTGTATCCTTTGCTGTGCAAAAGCTTTTAAGTTTAAGTAGGTCCCATTTGTTTATTTTTACTTTTATTTCCATTTTTCTGGGAGATGGATTGAAAACGATGTTGGTTTATGTCAGAGAGTGTTCTACCTATGTTTTCCTCTGGGAGCTTTAGACCAGAGGAGTGTCCAGTCTCACATTTAGGTCTTTAATCAACTTTGAGCTTATTTTTGTGTATGGGGTCAAGGAATAATCTAATTTCATTCTTTTGCATGTGGATGTCCAGTTTTTCCAGCACCATTTATTGAAGAAACTGTCTTTGCAATATTGTGTAATCTTGCCTCCTTTGTCATAGATTATTTGACCATAGGTACATGGACTTATTTCTAGGTGTTCTATCCTGTTCCATTGATCTATATTTCTATTTTTGTGCCAGTTCCATACTGTTTTGATGATGGTAGCTTTTAGAATAGTCTGAAGTCAGGGAGCCTGATTCCTCCAGCTCCAGTTGTTTTTATTTTTATTTTTTTCCCCAAGATTGTTTTGTCTATTCAGGGATTTTTTGTGTCTCCATAGAAATTTTGAGATTTTTTTGTTCTAGTTCTGTGAAAAATGCCATTGGTAATTTGATAGGGATTGCATTGAATCTGTAGATTGCCTTGGGTAGTATAGTCATTTTGACAATATTGATTTTTCAATCCATGAACATGGTATATCTTTCCATCTGTTTATGTCTGCTTCAACTTCTTTCGTCAGCATCTTATAGTTTTTGGAGTACAGGTCTTTTGTCTTCTAGGTAGGTTATTCCTAGGTAGTTTATTCTTTTAGATGCAATGGTAAATAGAATTACTTCTTGAATTTCTCTTTCTGATCTTTTGTTGTTAATGTATAGAAATGCAACAGATTTCTGTGTATTAATTTTGTAACCTACAACTTTACCAAATTCATTGTTGAGTTCTAGTAGCTTTCTGGTAGCATCTTTAGGATCTTCTATCTTCTATCATGTCATCTGCAAACAGTGACACTTTAACTTCTTCTTTTCCAATTTGTATTCCCTTTACTTCTTTTTCTTCTGATTGCTGTAGCTAGGATTCCCAAAACTATGTTGAATAAAAGTGAGAGTGGACATCCTTGTCTTGTTCCTGATCTTAAAGGGGATGCTTTCAGCTTTTCACCGTTGAGTATGATGTCAGCTGTAGGTTTGTCATGTGTGTGTATGTGAGTTAGTTGCCCAGTCATGTCCAACTCTGCCAACCTGTGGACTGTAGCCCACCAGGCTCCTCTGTCCATGGGATTCTCCAGGCAAGAATACTGGAGTGGGTTGCCATTTCCTCTTCCAGGGATCTTCCCAACCCAGGGATTGAACTGAGTCTCCTGAATTACAGTCAGATTCTTTATGCTCTGAGCCACCAGGGAAGCAGGTTTGTCATAGATGGCCTTTATTATGTTGAGGTATGTACCCTCTATGCCCACTTTCTGAAGCATTTTATCATAAATTGGTGCTGAATTTTGTCAAAAGCTTATTCTGCATCTATTGAGATGATCATATGGCTTTTATTCTTCAATTTGTTGATGGTGGTACATCACATTGATTGATTTGCAGATGTTGAAAAGTCCTTGCATCCCTGGGATGAAGCCACTTGATCATGGTGTATGATCTTTTTAATATATGGTTAGGTATGAACTGCGAGCATTTCGTTGTGGAGTTTTGCATCTATGTTCATCAGTGATATTGGCCTGAAATTTTCTCTTTTTTGTGTGTGGTATTTTTGTCTGGTTTTGGTATCAGGGTGATAGTGACATCATAAAATGAGTTTGAAAGTTTTCCTTCCTCTGCAACTTTTTGAAACAGTTTCAGAAGGCTAGGTATTATCTTTTCTCTAAATGTTTGATATAAAATTTGGCTGTGAAGCCATCAGGTCCTCTACTTGTATTTGTTGGGAGGTTTTTAAGTACAGCTTCAATTTCAGTGCTTAGGATTGGTCTGTTTATTTTTTTCTTCCTAGTTCAGTCTAGGGAGACTGTACATTTCTTCACATTGTCCATTTTTATTGGCAAATGGTTGTTAATAGACTCTTATGATCATTGGTGTTTCCGTGGAGTCAGTTGTAATTTCTACCTTCTCACTGATAATTTTACTGATTTGAGTCCTGTCTGGTTTTTCTTGATGAGTCTGGCTAAAGGCCTATCAATTTTGTTTATCTTTTCAAAGAACCGGCTTTTAGTTTCATTGATATTTGTGATTATTTTGTCTCTATTTTATTTCTGCTCTGATCTTTATGATTTCCTTCCTTCTACTAACTTTAGGTTTTGTTTGTTCTTCTTTCTCTGGTTGTTTTAGGTGTAAGATTAGATTGTTTATTTGAGATTTTTCTTGTTTCCTGAGGTAAGATTGTATTGCTATTAACTTTCCTCTTAGAATTGCTTTTGCTGTACCCATTAAGTTTTGAACTGTTGTGCTTTTGCTTTCATTTGTCTCTAGGCAATTTTTAATTTCTTCTTTGATCTCTCCAGTGATCCAGTGGTTGTTTAGTAGCTTATTGTTTAGCCACCGTGTGTTTGTGTTTCTTCGAGTTTTTTTTTTTTTTTCTTGTAGTTTATTTCTAATCTTATAGCGGTATGATCAGAAAAGATGCCTGATATGATTTCAATTTTCTTAAACTTACCAAGGCTCATCTTGTGGCTCAGCATGTGGTCAATCCTGGAGATGTTCCATGTGCACTTAAGAAGACTGTGCAGTCTGATGCTTTTGGAATTAAGTTTGATTCATCTAGAGTGTCATTTAAGGCCTGTATTTCCTTATTGATTTTCTGTCTAGATGATCTGTCCATTGATGAAAGTGGAGTATTAAAGTCCCCCACTATTATTGTATTACTGTCGACTTCTACCTTTCTGATGTTAGCATTTGCCTTACATATTGAGGTGTTCCTATGTTGGGTACATACATATTTATAATTGTTATATCTTCTTGGATTGAACCCTTCATTGTTATGTAATGTACTTCTTTGTCTCTTATAACAGTCTTTGTTTTAAAGTCTATTTTTTCTGATCCGAGTACTGCTACTCAAGCTTTCTTATAATTTCCATCTGAGTGAAATGCCTTCTCCCATTCCCTTACTTTCAATCTGTAAATGTCCATAGGTCTGAGGTGGGCCTTTTGTAGACAACATATACATGGGTTTTTGTATCCACCCAGCCAGTGTGTATCTTTTGGTTGGTGCATTTAATCCATTTACATTTAAGGTAATTATTGACATGTAAGATCTTCCCTGGTGGCTCAGAGGTTAAAGCGTCTGCCTCCAATGTGGGAGACCTGGGTTCGATCCCTGAGTCGGGAAGATCCCCTGGAGAAGGAAATGGCAACCCACTCCAGTATTCTTGCCTGGAGAATCTCATAGACAGAGGAGCCTGGTAGGCTACAGTCCACAGGGTCGCAAAGAGTTGGACACGACTGAGCGACTTCACTCACTCACTCATTGACATATATGATCCTATTACCATTTTCTTAATTGTTTTGGGTTAATTTTTTGTAGACCTTTTCCTTCTCTTGTGGTTCCTGCCTAAAGAAGTTCCTTTGGCATTTGTTGTAAACCTGGTTTAGTGGTTATAAATTTTCTTAACTGTTGCTTTGTTTGGATAGCTTTTGATTACTCCATCAAATCTTATTGTGAGTCTTCTCAGTAGAGTATTCTTGCTGGTAGATTCTTCCCTTTCATCACTTTAAATATGTCATGCCATTCCCTTCTGGCTTGTAGAGTTTCTATTGAGAAATCAGCTGATAGCCTGATGGGAGTTTCCCTGTGTGTTATTTGTCATTTTTCCCTTGTTGCCTTTAATATTTTACCTTTGTCTTTAATTTTTGTCAGTTTGATTTCTATGTGTCTTGGTGTGTTCCTTCTTGAATTTATACTGCCTGGGACTCTCTGTGCTTCCTGGACTTGGTTGACTATTTCTTTTCCCATGTTAGGGAAGTTTTCAACTATTATCTCTTAAAATATTTTCTCAGGTCCTTTCCCTCTTTTCTCTTTCTATAATGTGAATGTTGGTGCACTTAATGTTGTCCCCGTCTCTTAGACTGTCTTCATTTCTTTTCATTCTTTTCTTCTATACTCTGTTTTGCAGAGTGATTTCCACCATTATGTCTTCTAGGTCACTTATTGATTCTTCTATCTCAGTTATTCTGCTACTTCTATGTATTCCTTCTATGTATTTTTTCATCTGTTTGTTTGTTCTTTAGTTCTAAGACTTTGGTAAACATTTCTTGAATCTTCTCCATTCTTTTCCCAAGATCTTGGATCATCTTCATTATCATTATTCTGAATTCTTTTTCTGGAAGGTTGCCTATCTCCACTTCATTTAGTTATTTTTCTGGAGATTTATCTTGTTCCTTCATCTGGGACATAATTCTATTTCTTTTAATTTTGGTTAGCTTTCTGTGATTATAGTATTAGTTCTGGAGGCTGTAGGCTTGTAGTTTTTCTTGCTTCTTCTCTCTGCCCTCTGGTGAATAAGGTAAGAGGCTTGTGCAAGCTTCCTGATGGGAGGGACTGGCTGTGGGGAAAACTGGATCTTGCTCTGGGTGGGCAGGGCCATGCTCAGTAAAACTTTGATCCAGTTGTCTGCTGATGGGATGGGCTCCCTTCCTGTTAGTTTTTTGGCCTGAGGCACCCAGTTCTGGATACCTCAGAGGTGGCAAAAATACACAGAAGAAGTGTACAAAAAAGATCTTCATGACCCAGATAATCACGATTGTGTGATCACTCACCTAGAGCCAGACATCCTGGAATGTGAAGTCAAGTAGGCCTTAGGAAGCATCACTATGGACAAAGCTAGTGGAAATGATGGAATTCCAGTTGAGCTATTTCAAATCCTGAAAGATGATGCTGTGAAGGTGCTGCACTCAATATGTCAGCAAATTTGGAAAACTCAGCAGTGGCCACAGGACTGGAAAAGGTCAATTTTCATTCCTATCCCAAAGAAAGGCAATGCAAAAGAATGCTCAAACTACTGCACAATTGCACTCATCTCACACGCTAGTAAAGTATGCTTAAAATTCTTCAAGCCAGGCTTCAGCAACACATGAACCGTGAACTTCCAGATGTTCAAGCTGGTTTTAGAAAAGGCAGAGGAACCAGAGATCAAATTGCCAACATCCGCTGGATCATGGAAAAAGCAAGAGAGTTCCAGAAAAACATCTATTTCTGCTTTATTGATTATGCCAAAGCCTTTGACTGTGTGGATCACAATAAACTATGGAAAATTCTGAAAGAGATGGGAATACCAAACCACCTGACCTGTCTCTTGAGAAACCTGTATGCAGGTCAGGAAGCAACAGGTCAATTAGAACTGGACATGGAACAACAGACTGGTTCCAAATAGGAAAAGGAGTACGTCAAGGCTGTATATTGTCACCCTGCTTATTTAACTTCTATGCAGAGCACATCATGAGAAACGCTGGGCTGGAAGAAGCACAAGCTGGGATCAAGATTGCCAGGAGAAATATCAATAACCTCAGATATACAGATGACACCACCCTTATGGCAGAAAGTAAAGAAGAACTAAAGAGCTTCTTGACAAAAGTGAAAGAGGAGAGTGAAAAAGTTGGCTTAAAGGTCAACATTCAGAAAACTAAGATCATGGCATCTGGTCCCATCACTTCATGGCAAATAGATGGGGAAACAGTGGAAACAGTGGCTGACTTTATTTTTCTGGGCTCCAAAATCACTGCAGATGGTGATTGCAGCCATGAAATTAAAAGACGCTTACTCCTTGGAAGGAAAGTTATGACCAACCTAGACAGCATATTCAAAAGCAGAGACATTGGGTGGACTCCAGGAGTTGGTGATGGACAGGGAGGCCTGGCGTGCTGCGGTTCATGGCATCACAAAGAGTTGGACACGACTGAGTGACTGAACTGAACTGAACTGAACTGAACCCAGTCCTAGAGTATACAGGCTCTATGATAGGGCTAATAGCAACCTCCACGAAGCCTTACATCAAGACACAACTCTCAGGACTGCTGCTGCTACTGCCTCTGTCCCTGTGACAGGTCACTGCCGACCCA
The DNA here is from genome assembly GCF_019923935.1 of Bubalus bubalis. Taxonomy (NCBI): domain Eukaryota; kingdom Metazoa; phylum Chordata; class Mammalia; order Artiodactyla; family Bovidae; genus Bubalus; species Bubalus bubalis. Next base: position 1,949,387 of record NC_059162.1, on the reverse strand, counting down.
CGCCTCTGCAGGAGAACCCTCAAACCCTCACAGGGTAGGCCTGCCTCAGTCTCCTGTGGAGCTATGAGCCCTTTCCCCTACTCCTGGCGTGCACAAGGTTTTGTTTGTGCCTTCCAAAAGTGGAGACTGTTTCCCCCAGTCCTGTGGAAGTCCTGTAATCAAATCCCGCTGGCCTCCCAAGTCAGATTCCCTGGTGATTCCTAGTCCGTTTGTTGGATCCCCAGACTGGGGAGCCCGATGTGGGGCCTAGAACATTCACAACAGTGCAAGAACAGTATTATTGTTCTCCAGTTTGTGGGTGGCAACCAGAGCTTATGGGATTTGAATTTATTGTGATTGCAACCCTCCTACCATCTCATTGTGGCTTATCTTTATCCTTGGGATGTTGTGGTGTTTATACTTCAAATAGGATGAACGGTTTCTTGTTTTCTCTCTTTTTAAGGGGTTGTTGATTATTGCCCAGATTTTTTTTTAAAATCTACTTCTTTGTTAGTTACTCAATCATGTCCATCTCTAAGTGATCCTTTGGACTGTAGCCTGCCAGCACCTCTGTCCATGGGATTCTCCAGACAAGAATATTGGAGTGGGTAGCTATTTCCTTCTCCAGGAGATCTTGTTGACCCAGGGATCAAACCTGGGTCTCCTGCATTGCAGGCAGATTCTTAACTGTCTGAGTCACCAGGGGAAAATAGTGATATTCTATCATTTCCCTCTCCCATTTTTTAGCTGAAATATTTCTCACCTCCACATTCACCACACATCAACTATCAAGTTTCCCTGCCCATTCACAAAAAAAGAGGGCAAATGCTTCATTTACCTATTTTTCAAATTAATGATGTGAGTTAATAACCATCTCTAGCATCTTCCAGAGGTTGTTATTTTAGCATCATTATGAACAATAGATAAAAGTATTTTTATATGTTTTAATCTATAGCAATTATCTTTATTGTTGCTCAAGTTGTCCTGTCTTTGCCCAGTGGGAACTCATTTAGATTGACTTCTGAATTCTATTAACACAATTCAAATGGTCTATGATAACTCTCTTACTCTGGTATGACAAAATATCCTTACTTAACTTTGTACATTTCTTGCCTTAGAACTGGATTCAACCCTTTTTCCAAAAAGCCCTATTTTCTTTTCTGGCCAATAGTGTTTAAAGACAACCTGAGCTCTAGTGGTAATTCAGTGATACTAGGACACTGTGCCTAAGAAGACATAAGTTATCCAAACACTGCTTATTCCAAAGAAAGGTTTGGCTCTTGACTAGCTCCTAGGAGAGAACCTCTAACTAGTTCAGTTCAGTTCAGTCGCTCAGTCGTGTCTGATTCTTTGAGACCCCATGAACCTCATTGCACCAGGCCTCCCTGTCCATCACCAACTCCCAGAGTTTACCCAAACTCATGTTCATAGAGTCAGTGATTCTATCCAGCCATCTCATCCTCTGTCGTCCCCTTCTCCTCCTGCTTTCAGTCTTTTCCAATGAGTCAGCTCTTCACATCAGGTGGCCAAAGTATTGGGAATTTCAGCTTCAATATCAGTCCTTCCAGTGAACACCCAGGACTGATCTCCTTTACGATGGACTGGTTGGATGAAGGAACTTGGGCCACACCAGGTTATCTGTGCTAACAGTGTGAGTTATGGTGTGGCCTTGGGCCACACAATATCTGTCAGTTGACCACTGGAGGACATACCTACATTATTGACCTCTAAAATAAAAATCCTGACATCAATGCTTAAGTAAGCTTCTGTGCTTGGGAAGTGCAAGTTGCTACACACTCTTGCTGGGAAAATGAAATTTTGTCTGTGTGACTTACCTGGAAGCAGGCAACTGGAAGCTTGTCCCTCATCTGCCTTATATGCCTTTTTTCCATTGTTGATTTTTAGTCTGTATCCTTTCATTGCAAAAACTGTAATCCTGAGTATAACAATTTTATTGAGCTCTGTGGGTTCTTTCAGAGAATCACTGAGCCTGAGGTTGGTTTTGGGGACCACTGATTAGAGTCAGGAACTGTGTCTGGACCTCTTCAGTAGATAGAACTATAAAAATATGTATTTTTAAGATCTAATATACATCATTATTTCATAGTGATGAAGTACAGGCCTACAGACTCTTATTTAAACTCACTAATCTTGCATTTGTATCTTCTTTCAACCACACCAAAAATATGTGGTTCTTAGTATTACCAAATAAGCACACTTCTTTAATCCTGTAATACAGCAGTCTGAGAATAGCAATACCAAATCTACCACCAAACTGAGAACAATTTATGGTTTTATTTTCTGTTGTTTTTGTCCTTGGGGTTAATCTCAGGGTAAATATATGATCAAATTACTGTTTTTAAAGTCATTTAAAATATTTCGTTTCTGAGAAATATGTTAGAAACTGGATATACAAATATAATCACTTATTTTTGCTTTTTTTAGGGATTATATTTTTATTTAATTAAAAAAAACAACTTGTTCTAAATACAATCTTTGGAATATTCAGAAAAGATCTTCTCTTTTCTGAATATATAACAATTAAATTTTTTATTATTCTTTTATTGGCTTTTATAACATGAGCAAATACATATGTGTATATATATTACCTATATATCTATCTGTAGATATATAATTATATTCACATCTCCCCTTTCTTATAATTATACTCACATCTCCCATACTCTAAGTGTCTTTCTTCACTTTGCTTTTTCCACTTAACAATATTCCCTAAAGAACCCTCCTACACCGTTGATGGGAATGTCAGTTAGTGTAACCACCATGGAAAACAATATGGAGGTTCCTCAAAAAACTAAACACAGAGGTCTGTGGGGATTTCCCTGGTGATCCAGTGGTTGAGAATTGCCTTGCAGTGCAGGGGATGTGGGTTTGGTCCCTGCTTGGGGAACTGGGATTCCGCATGCAATGAAGCAACTGAGCCCACGTGCTGCAACAACTGAGGCCCCTGTGTTTTGGAGTCCCCACGCCACAACTAGAGAGTCTGTACACCACAAGTAAAGATCCCACATGAGGCCACAAAGATCCCACTGCCACAACTAACACCTGCTGCTGCTGCTGCTGCTGCTAAGTCGCTTCAGTCGTGTCCGACTCTGTGCGACCCCATAGACAGCAGCCCACCAGGCTCCCCCGTCCCTGGGATTCTCCAGGCAAGCACACTGGAGTGGGTTGCCATTTGCTTCTCCAATGCATGGAAGTGAAAATTGTAAGTGAAGTCGCTCAGGCGTGTCCGACTCCTAGTGACCCCATAGACTGTAGCCTACCAGGCTCCTCTGCCCATGGGATTTTCCAGGCAAGAGTACTGGAGTGGGGTGCTATCATCTTCTCCAAACTAACACCTGACATAACCAAATTTTTAAAAAAAGTGTAAGTGCCATACAATCCAGCAATCCGACTCCTGAGCATGTATCCAGACAAAATTATAATTCAAAAAGACACATGCACCTTATGTTCATAGCAGCACTATTCACAATAGCCAAGACAGGGAAACCGCCTAAATGTCCATCAGCAGATGAACAGATTTTAAAAAATGTTATACATATATACAATGGAACACTACACAGCAAGAAAAAAAAGAATGAAATAATGGCATTTGCAGCAACATGGATGGACTTAGAGATTATCATACAAGTGAAGTCAGACAGAAAATGGCAAATATCATATGATATAATTTATATGTGGAATCTAAAACATGACACAAATGAACCACTAAAAAAAAAAAACAGACTCACAAACATAGAAAGAATAGACTTGTGGTTGCCAAGGGGGATGGGGTGGGGGAGGGATGCACTGTGAGTTTGGGTTAGCAGATGCATGTTATTACACATAAAATGGATAAACAACAAAGCCTGATTGTATAGCACAGGGAAATATATTCAGTCCCCTATGATAAACCATAAGGGTTTGAATACGCCTGCCAATGCAGGGTATGCAAGGTTGATCCGTGGGTCAGGATGATCCCTTGGAGAAGGAAATGGCAACCTCTCCAGTATTCTTGCCTAGGAAGTCCCATGGACAGAGTCTGAGCCTGGCAGGCTACAATCCGTGGGATCACAGAGTCAGACATGACTTAGCAACTGAACACAAATGATATCAAAATGAAAAAGAATATTTAAAAAAAATGTACACGTATGTACAACTGAATCACTCTGCTATATAGCAGAAACTAGCACAACATTGTAAATCAAATATATGCCAATAAAAAATGCACATTCAACAGAAAACAATACAAAACAAAAAATAATATACCCTAGAGATTACCACATTGTAGCTTTTCCTTTTATACTGTTTATATTCCATTGTGTAGCTAAAGCTTCATTTAACTGTTTTCCTGTTGATTCAGGTTGTTGCCAGTCTTTTGTTATCATAAATAATGCTGTATTATAGTACCTTGTTTGTACATCTCATCATATTTTTGTTAGTATGTTTTCATGATAGTGTTCTAAAACTCTAGATTCTTTTTTTTAATACAAATTTATTTATTTTAATTGGATGTTACTTACTTTAAAATATTGTATTGGTTTTGCCATAAATCAACATGAATCTGCCATGTGTATACACGTGTTCCCCATCCTGAACCCCCCTCCCACGTCCCTCCCCATACCATCCCTCTGGGTCATCCCAGTGCACCAGCCCCAAGCAACCAGTATCATGCATCGAACCTGGACTGGTGATTCATTTCATATGTGATATTATACATGTTTCAACGCCATTCTTCCAAATCATCCCACCATCTCCCTCTCCCACAGAGTCCAAAAAACTGTTCTATACATCTGCGTCTCTTTTGCTGTCTTGTATACAGGGTGATCGTTACCATCTTTCTAAATTCCATGTATATGCGTTAGTATACTGTATTGGTGTTTCTCTTTCTGGCTTACTTCACTCTGTATAATAGGCTCCAGTTTCATCCACCTCATTAGAACTGATTCAAATGTATTCTTTTTAATGGCTGAGTAATACTCAATTGTATACATGTACCACAGCTTTCTTATCCATTCATCTGCTGATGGACATCTAGGTTGCTTCCGTGTCCTGGCTATTATAAACAGTACTGAGATGAACATTGGGGTACATGTGTCTATTTCAATTCTAGTTTCCTCGGTGTGTATGACCAGCAGTGGGATTGCTGGGTCATAAGGCAGTTCTATTTCCAGTTTTTAAGGAATCTCCACACTGTTCTCCATAGTGGCGGTACTAGTTTACATTCCCACCAACAGTGTAAGAGGGTTCCCTTTTCTCCACACCCTCTCCAGCATTTATTGCTTGTAGACTTTTGGATAGCAGCCATTCTGACTGGTGTGAGATGGTACCTCATTGTGGTTTTGATTTGCCTTTCTCTGACAGTGAGTGATGTTGAGCATCTTTTCATGTGTTTGTTAGCCATCTGTATGTCTTCTTTGGAGAAATGTCTAGTTCTTTGGCCCATTTTTTTATTGGGTCATTTATTTTTCTGGAATTGAGCTTCAGGAGCTGCTTGTATATTTTTGAGATTAGTTGTTTGTCAGTTGCTTCATTTGCTATTATTTTCTCCCATTCTGAAGGCTGTCTTTTCACCTTGCTTAGCGTTTCCTTTGTTGTGCAGAAGCTTTGAAGTTTAATTAGGTCCCATTTGTTTATTTTTGCTTTTATTTCCAATATTCTGGGAGGTGGGTCATAGAGGATCCTGCTGTGATTTATGTTGGAGAGTGTTTTGCCTATGTTCTCCTCTAGGAGTTTTATAGTTTCTGGTCTTATGTTTAGATCTTTAATCCATTTTGAGTTTATTGTTGTGTATGGTGTTAGAAAGTGTTCTAGTTTCATTCTTTTACAAGTGGTTGACCAGTTTTCCCAGCACCACTTCTTAAAGAGATTGTCTTTTCTTTATTGTATATTCTTGCCTCCTTTGTCAAAGATAAGGTGTCCATAGATGCATGGATTTATCTCTGGGCTTTCTATTTTCCATTGATCTATATTTCTGTCTTTGTGCCAGTACCATACTGTTTTGATGATTGTGGCTTTGTAGTAGAGCCTGAAGTCAGGCAGGTTGATTCCTCCAGTTCCATTCTTCTTTCTCAAGAAGAAAGAAGAATGGCTTGCTTTGTCTATTTGAGGTTTTTTGTATTTCCATACAAATTGTGAAATTATTTGTTCTAGCTCTGTGAAAAATACCGTTGGTAGCTTGATAGGGATTGCATTAAATCTATAGATTACTTTGGGTAGTATACTCATTTTCACTCTATGGATTCTTCCGATCCATGAACATGGTATATTTCTCCATCTATTAGTGTCCTCTTTGATTTCTTTCACCAGTGTTTTATAGTTTTCTATACATAGGTCTTTAGTTTCTTTAGGTAGATATATTCCTAAGTATTTTTTTCTTTTCGTTGCAATGGTGAATGGAATTGTTTCCTTAATTTCTCTTCCTATTTTCTCATTATTAGTGTATAGGAATGCAAGGGATTTCTGTGTGTTGATTTTATGTCCTGCCACTTTACTATATTCATTGATTAGCTCTAGTAATTTTCTGGTGGAGTCTTTAGGGTTTCCTATGTAGAGGATCAGACTTTATTTTTCTGGGTTCCAAAATCACTGCAGTTGGTAACTGCAGCCATGAAATTAAAACATGCTTACTCCTTGGAAGGAAAGTTATGACCAACCTAGATAGCATATTCAAAAGCAGAGACACTACTTTGCCAACAAAGGTTAGGGTTATGGTGTTTCCTGTGGTCATGTATGGATGTGAGAGTTGGACTGTGAAGAAAGCTGAGCGCCAAAGAATTGATGATTTTGAACAGTGGTGTTGGAGAAGACTCTTGAGAGTCCCTTGGACTGCAAGGAGATCCAACCAGTCCATTCTGAAGGAGATCAGCCCTGGGATTTCTTTGGAAGGAATGATGCTAAAGCTGAAACTCCAGTACTTTGGCCACCTCATGCGAAGAGTTGACTCATTGGAAAAGACTCTGATGTGGGGAGGAATTGGGGGCAAGAGGAGAAGGGGACGACAGAGGATGAGATGGCTGGATGGCATCACTGACTCGATGGATGTGAGTCTGAGTGAACTCCGGGAGTTGGTGATGGACAGGGAGGCCTGGTGTGCTGCGATTCATGGGGTTGCAAAGAGTCAGACACAACTGAGCGACTGATCTGATCTGATCTGATGTAGAGGATCATGTCATCTGCAAACAGTGAGAGTTTTTCTTCTTCTTTTCCAATTTGGATTTCTTTTATTTTTTTTCTGCTCTGATTGCTGTGGCCAAAACTTCCAAAACTATGCTGAATAGTAGTGGTGAAAGTAGGCACCCTTGTCTTGTTCCTGACTTTAGGGGAAATGCTTTCAATTTTTCACCATTTAGGATAATGTTTGACGTGGCTTTGCCATATGTAGCTTTTATTATGTTGAGGTATGTTCCTTCTATTTCTGCTTTCTGGAGAGTTTTTGTCATAAATGGATGTTGAATTTTGTCAAAGGCTTTCTCTGCATCTGTTGAGATAATCATATGGCTTTTATTTTTCAATTTGTTAATGTGGTGTATTACATTGATTGATTTGTGAACATTGAAGAATCCTTGCATCCCTGGGATAAAGCCCACTTGGTCCTGGTGTATGATCTGTTTAATATGTTGTTGGATTCTGATTGCTAGAATTTTGTTAAGAATTTTTGCATCTATGTTCATCAGTGATATTGGCCTGTAGTTTTCTTTTTTTGTGGCATCTTTGTCAGGTTTTAGTATTAGAGTGATGGTGGCCTCATAGAATGAGTTTGGAAGTTTGCCTTCCTCTGCAATTTTCTGGAAGAGTTTGAGCAGGATAGGTGTTAGCTCTTCTCTCAATTTTTCATAGAATTCAGCTGTGAAACCATCTAGACCTGGGCTTTTGTTTGCTGGAAGATTTCTGATTACAGTTTCAATTTCCGTGCTTGTGATGGGTCTGTTAGGATTTTCTATTTCTTCCTGGTTCAGTTTTGGAAAGTTGTACTTTTCTAAGAATTTGTCCATTTCTTCCAAGTTGTTTATTTGCATATAGTTGCTGATAGTAGTCTCTTATGATCCTTTGTATTTCTGTGTTGTCTGTTGTGATCTCTCCATTTTCATATCTAATTTTATTGATTTGATTTTTCTCCCTTTGTTTCTTGATGAGTCTGGCTAACGGTTTGTCAATTTTATTTATCCTTTCAAAGAACCGGCTTTTGGCTTTGTTGATTTTTGCTATGGTCTCTTTTGTTTCTTTTGCATTTATTTCTGCCCTAATTTTTAAGATTTCTTTCCTTCTACTAACCCTGGGGTTCCTCATTTCTTCCTTTTCTAGTGTTTTAGGTGTAGAGTTAGGTTATTTATTTGACTTTTTTCTTGTTTCCTGAGGTATGCCTGTATTGCTATGAACTTTTCCCTTAGCACTGCTTTTACACTCTTCCATAGGTTTTGGGTTGTTTTGCTTCCATTTTCATTTGTTTTTATGCATATTTTGATTTCTTTTTTTATTTCTTCTGTGTTTTGTTGGTTAGTCAACAGCATGTTGTTCAGCCTCCATATGTTGCCATTTTTAATAGTTTTTCTCCTGTAACTGAGATCTAATCTTACTGCATTGTGGTCAGAAAAGATGCTTGGAATGATTTCAATTTTTTTGAATTTACCAAGGCTGGATTTATGGCCCAGGATGTGTTCTATCCTGGAGAAGGTTCCGTGTGTGCTTGAGAAAAAGGTGAAATTCATTGTTTTTGGGTGAAATGTCCTATAGATGTCAATTAGGTCTAACTGGTCTACTGTATCATTTAAAGTTTGTGTTTCCTTGTTAATTTTCTGTTTAGTTGCTCTATCCATAGGTGTGAGTGGGGTATTAAAGTCTCCCACCATTATTGTGTTATTGTTAATTTCCTCTTTCGTACTTGTTAGCATTTGTCTTACATATTGTGGTGCTCCTATGTTGGGTGCATATATATTCATAATTGTTATATCTTCTTCTTGGATTGATCCTTTGATCATTATGTAGTGTCCTTCTTTGTCTCTTTTCACAGCCTTTGTTTTAAAGTCTATTTTATCTGATATGAGTATTGCTAGTCCTGCTTTCTTTTGGTCTCTATTTGCGTGGAATATCTTTTTCCAGCCCTTCACTTTCAGTCTGTATGTGTCCCCTGTTTTGAGGTGGGTCTCTTGTAGACAACATATATAGGGGTCTTGTTTTTGTATCCATTCAGCCAGTCTTTGTCTTTTGGCTGGGACATTCAACCCATTTATGTTTAAGGTAATTATTGATAAGTATGATCCCATTGCCATTTACTTTATTGTTTTGGGTTCGAGTTTATATACCCTTTCTGTGTTTCCTGTCTAGAGAAGATCCTTTAGCATTTGTTGGAGAGCTCGTTTGGTGGTGCTGAATTCTCTCAGCTTTAGCTTGTCTGTGAAGTTTTTGATTTCTCCCTCATATTTGAATGAGATCCTTGCTGGGTACAGTAATCTGGGCTGTAGGTTATTTTCTTTCATCACTTTAAGTATGTCTTGCCATTCCCTCCTGGCCTGAAGAGTTTCTATTGAAAGATCAGCTGTTATCCTTATGGGAATCCCCTTGTGTGTTATTTGTTGTTTTTCCCTTGCTGCTTTTAATATTTGTTCTTTGTGTTTTGTATTTGTTAATTTGATTAATATGTGTCTTGGGGTGTTTTGCCTTGGGTTTATCCTGTTTGGGACTCTCTGGGTTTCTTGGACTTGGGTGATTATTTCCTTCCCCATTTTAGGGAAGTTTTCAACTATAATGTCCTCAAGTATTTTCTCATGGTCTTTCTTTTTGTCTTCTTCTTTTGGGACTCCTATGATCTGAATGTTGGAGCATTTAATATTGTCCTAGAGGTCTCTGAGATTGTCCTCATTTCTTTTAATTCGTTTTTATTTTTTCCTCTCTGATTCATTTATTTCTACCATTCTCTTTCACTAATCCTATTTTCTGCCTCAGTTATTCTACTATTTGTTGCCTCCAGAGTGTTTTTTATTTCATTTATTGCATTATTAATTATATATTGACTCTTTTTTATTTCTTCTAGGTCCTTGTTAAACCTTTCTTGCATCTTCTCAATCCTCGTCTCCAGGCTATTTATCTGTGATTCCATTTTGATTTCAAGATTTTGGATCATTTTCACTATCATTATTTGGAATTCTTTATCAGGTAGATTCCCTATCTCTCCCTCTTTTGTTTGGTTTGGTGGGCATTTATCCTGTTTCTTTACCTGCTGGGTATTATTCCTCTGTCTCTTTGTCTTGTTTATATTGCTGTGTTTGGAGTGGGCTTTCTCTATTCTGGCAGTTTGTGGAGTTCTCTTTATTGTGGAGTTTCCTTCCAGTGGGAGGGGTTGTACGGGTGGCTTGTCAAGGTTTCCTGGTTAGGGAAGCTTGTGTCAGTATTCTGGTGGGTGGAGCTGGATTTCTACTCTCTGGAGTGTAATGAAGTGTCCAGTAATGAGTTATGAGATGTCAGTGGGTTTGTAGTTACTTTATATTTGGAGTGACTTTGGGTTTGGAGCAGCCTGTGTATTGAAGCTCAAGACTGTGTTCCTGTGTTGCTGGAGAATTTGCATGGTATGTCTTGCTCTGGAACTTGTTGGCCCTTGGATGGTGCTTGGTTTCAGTGTAGGTATGGAGGCATTTGATAAGCTCCTGTCAATTAATGTTTCCTGGAGTCAGGAGTTCTCTGGTGTTCTCAGGATTTGGACTTAAGTCTCCTGCTTCTGGTTTTCAGTCTTATTTTTACAGTAGTCTCAAGACTTCTCCATCTATACAGCAGTGTTGATAAAACATCTAGATTAAAGATGAAAAGTTTCTCTACAGTTAGGGACACCCTGAGAGGTTCACAGAGTTACATGGAGAAGAGAAGAGGGAGGAGGGAGTTAGAGGTGACCCGAATGAGATGAGATGGAATCAAAAGAGGAGAGAGCAAGCTGGCCAATAATCACTTCCTTATGTGTGCTCCACAGTCTGGACTGCTCAGAGATGTTCACAGAGTTATACAGAGAAGAGAAGAGGGAGGAAGGAGACAAAGGTGGCCAGGAGGATAAAGGGGGGAATCAAAAGGAGAGAAACAGATCCAGACAGTAATCAGTTCCCTAAGTGTTCGCCACCGTTTGGAACACACAAAGAGATTCACAGAGTTGGGTAGAGAAGAGAAGGGGGAGGGAGGAGACAGAGGTGACCTGGTGGAGAAAAAGGAGAGTCCAAAGGGGGAGAGAGCAGTCAAGCCAGTAATCTCACTCCCGAGTAAAAATGGGTACTGAAGATTGGATTCTTAAAGGTACAAAATTGACAACAAATACTAAAAAGCAAAGATTAAAAATCTAGAGTAGAGGTTGGATTTTCAAAAATACAATATTAAAGAAAAGAAGGAAAAAATAAGTTACAAAAATTGTAACAAAAAATATATATGAAGTTTGCTTTAAAAATAGGGTCTCTTTTTTTTTGCAAAGTAATAGTAGGTTATAAAATGAAAATTAAAGGAGTAATAGAAGACTTAAAAATTAAAAAAAATTTTTTTAAAGAATGATAGTAAAAATATATATAGGACTTTCTTTGGTATTGTTGTGGGCAGTGTGGGGTCAGTTCATTTTTAGATAGTTCCTGGGTCCGGCTTATATTTCTCAAGATCTATAGGCCCCTTCCTATGTAGTCGGTACTAACTACAGGGTTTTAATCTATTGCACCTGTCACTTCCAAGGCAGTTCCCTGTTTTAGCTTCTTCTGTTTGCTGGTCTCTTCAGTGTCTGGTGTCCGCCCTGACACAAGGGGGCGGTGCTGGACACTTTTTTAGGCTCACTTGTTCAGGCAAGTCACTCCAGTACTCTTGCCTAGAAAATCCCATGGACGGAGGAGCCTGTTAGGCTGCAGTCCATGGGGTTGCGAAGAGTTGGACATGACTGAGCGACTTCACTTTCACTTTTCACTTTCACACATTGGAGAAGGAAATGGCGACCCACTCCAGTGTTCTTGCCTGGAGAATCTCAGGGACGGGGAAGCCTGGTGGGCTGCCATCTATGGGGTCGCACAGAGTCGGACACGACTGAAGCGACTTAGCAGCAGCAGCAGTTCAGTCGCACTGTGGGGAGGGAGGGACGCTGCTCACAGTGTCTCAGCCACACTGGGCCTGCCCCCGCTCATGGCGCATGTACCCTCCCTGCCCACACTGCTCAGGCTCTAGGTTGCTCCATCGAGAACCATCCCAGCTGCATGCACCTCCCAGGTCTAAGCTGCTCAGGTTCAGGCACTCAGGTAGTCCTCAGAGGCACAGACTCAGTTGGGCCCACGTTTTGTGCCCTTCCCAGGTCAGAACAGCTCAGGTGATGAGGTGTTTGGTGAGCACGGTAGCTGTGACTTATCACCTCCCGCATCCCTGCAGCTCAGTTTTCGGTTTTCTGGGTGTACAACTGGCGCACCTTCTCAGGTGGATGTTGACAGTCCAGAACCCCAAGAAGTCTTAGTTAGCAAAGAAGCCTGCTTGCAGTTTGGTAGATAATGTCTCTCTGGGGCTGCGATTGCCCTCTTCTGGCTCTGGCTGCCTGTCACCGGAGGGGGATGGTCTGCTGTGGGCTAGCTCTGTTCAGTCCTTTGTTCTGTGAGCGGGCCTGCTGGTGTCTTAGGTTAGGGCTTTTTGCGTGGTAGTTATCCCACAGTCTGGTTTGCTAGCCCAAATTAGTTCCCTCAGGTTGCCCTCAGGGCATTCAGACCCGGTCCTTACTCTAAGCAATGCAGCCCATGCCTCCCTACCCAGCCCCCTCTTGCTAGTGCTGGGTGCAGGCGTCTGCGCTGCCTCTCTGCTGGGGGAGTTACCGTTGGGCTCCTAATCTGTGGGTTTTAATTATTTATTTATTTTTCCTAACGATTATGTTGCCCTCTGTGGTTCCAAGGCTCGCCACAGACTCGGCAGTGAGAGTGTTTCCTGGTGTTTGGAAACCTCTCTTTTTAAGACTCCCTTCCTGGGATGGAGTTCCATCCCTACCTCTTCTGTCTTTTATATTTTTTCCCACCTCCTTTTGAAGACACTGAGCTGCTTTTCTGGGAGCCTGATGTCCTCTGCTGGCATTCAGAAGTTGTTTAGTGGAATTTACTCAGCGTTTAAATGTTCTTTTGATGAATTTGTGGGGTAGAAATTGGTCTCTCCGTCCTATTCCTCGGCCATCTTAGGACCGCTCCTCCTTATTTAACTTCTATGCGGAGTACATCATGAGAAACGCTGGGCTGGAAGAAGCACAAGCTGGAATCAAGTTTGCCAGGATAAATATCAATAACCTCAGATATGCAGATGACACCACCCTTACGGCAGAAAGTGAAGAAGAACTAAAGAGCCTCTTGATGAAAGTGGAAGAAGAGAGTGAAAAAGTTGGCTTAAAGGTCAACATTCAGAAAACTAAGATCATGGCATCTGGTCCCATCACTTCATGGCAAATAGAGGGGGAAATAGTGAAAACACTGGCAGACTTTCTATTTGGGGGCTCCAAAATCACTGCAGATGATGACTTCAGCCATTAAATGAAAAGACACTTATTCTTTGGAAGGAAAGTTATGACCAACCAAGATAGCATATTAAAAAGCAGAGACATTATTTTGCCAACAAAGGTCCATCTAGTCTAGGCTATGGTTTTTTCTGTAGTCATGTATGGATTTGAGAGTTGGGACTATAAAGAAAGCTGAGTGCCAAAGAATTGATGCTTTTGAACTGTGGTAGTGGAGAAGACTCTTGAGAGTCCCGTGGACTGCAAGGAGATCCAACCAGTCCATCCTAAAGGAGATCAGTCCTGGGTGTTCATTGGAAGGAATGATGCTGAAGATAAAACTCCAATATTTGGCCACCTGATGCGAAGAGCTGACTCATTTGAAAGGACCCTGTTGCTGGGAAAGATTGAAGGAAGGAGGAGAAGGGGACGATAGAAGATGAGATGATTGGATGGAATCACTCACTTAATGGACATGAGTTTGAGTAAATTCTGGGGGTTGGTAATGGACAGGGAGGCCTGGCATGCTGCAGTCCGTAGGGTCACAAAGAGTCAGACATGACTGAGTGACCGAACTGAACTTAACTGATGGATATTTTCAATTATTGGTTTAGGTTTTATGTTATGAGATAACAAATCCAATACTTCTTAGGTAGTTCTATTTTCTCAGTAGTTCAACTAATATTTCTTGAGCACATGCTATGTCCAAACACTTCCAGCCACTGGTGATACAATGATGAATTGATTCTCTCACCTCAGGGAACTAATGGAAAAAGGAATGATATTATTCTCCTGGTCCAAGCTGAAAGATCATCCCTAGAGAATATATTATTCTTTTGCTTGATTTTCCCCATGTTTCTGTTTGTGGTATGAAGAAATTGGGAATCAGCCCATTGGTGGGTTTCAACCACTGCTTTTGATTCCAGTTTCTACAGAGATGACTTTCAGTGCTGGAAGAGGAAGTGCAGTCTCATCTTGTCTCATTTTTTTCTTCTATTGAAGAAGGAAAAATTATCCAGAGATCTTAACACTTCTCGAAGTCATACAGAGCCAGGAGCCCCTGGTCTGTATGGGTTATTTTTTTAGGTCTTACTGGGTTATTTTCACAGCATTAACCATATAGAGAACTTAAAAGAGCAAAAATGACACAAATGCAACACCACCATTTGGTCCTCATCTGGAGAATAGCTCCTATTAATGGGTCACTGGGCAATATTTGGTGGTGGCATTGTTTCGGCCAGGCTGTTCCCTAGCAAGTCTCACCTTTATGTGCCAAGCCACAGAGCTCTCCTGAGTCATAGAGCTGGTTCAACGGGACTTCAGGATGCTTTTAATTTCATAAGGAAGGCAATAAAAGCCAGAGAAAAGTGGGAGAAGGAAGATGAAAGTAACATGCTGAGAGAAGGCTGCTCTGAGTTGATAAACCATATAGATCTTTCCCAAAAGGAAAGACAAAGGCTTGTAACATTTAGTTGCTTAGGACTAAGCAACCAACATTTATTTAGGGGTTCTGGATCTCTCTCTGAAGCACAAAGTTCTGCGATGAAGCCCAGGACTTAAATGGTCAAACTGTTTGGGCCCCAGCTCTGTCACTAACCAGCTGCCTGAATCCTGCTCAAGATACATCAATCTTCTGAACCTCAGATTCCTAATCTGTATACAGAGTGTGGTTGTCTGACTGAGAGTGTGGATGTGAGGGTGAAAAGGGGTCATTAAATATGCTTTACAAAGTTCGGTGCTTCTTCCATTCCTGAACTGGCTATCCATGAACTTCTGAAAAATCAGCTCCCTTCCCCCATGTCATAAAGCACGTGTATATATAATGCAAAATATTTAGATAGGAAGATTGAGTGGTTATGATTCACTGAGGTTGATTTTTCTAGAAACTGGACAGTTAATGTTTTGGCACAGCTTTGAAGCCTGTATCTGGGTCCTGGGTGGGATGAGACACTTTTAATCCACCTCAGAAAGCTCTTGCTTGAAGGCAGCAGGAGCATGTGCTCTTCTCAGAGCGATATGAAATAATCACCCACTGGCACAGTTAGCTCATCTCCTGTCTAGGCAGCATAAAAGAAAGCTCAAAAACATCACCAGTTTTGATTGCCAAGTAGGGGAGGGAGGGAAAGTAGCCTAAATCACGAGTCCAGGTGTCTATACACACAAATCCACTTCTGCATTTCTGAGATACTTGCCATGTTTTGCTGTGCATGCTTCCTCAGCCTCAAACACTCTGGCTCCCTGAGAGAACTATGTAAAGTCAGGGTGAGCTCCCAGCCTGAAAGTCTGAAAGGTTACTTAAACTGGCAGTAGACCAGGCTGATATGCTTATGCTTATGTCAATGCACCTATGGATCTGGGAAGTGAATTTTAGGTGGAATAGAATGGCTTGTATTTTCATGGGTAGCTGTGTTTTGATTCAGGAAAAAAAAATTATAGAAGATTTTCAAGCTAATTAAGCAATGCTCAGTTAAGACTTTAAACTATAGAGTGCCTTGTGTTTATTTTATGCAGGAAAAGTGATATAGAAACATAATGGGTTTGTTTAAAAAACTTAAAAGAAGAATCTACAAGGAAAACAAGATGCCAGAATAGAAGAACTCAAGCTTACCTCCTCTCCCAAAATCACCAAAATCACAACTAACTGCTGAACAACAATGACAAAAAGACTAGAACCTATCAAAAAGACATTCTATATCCAAAGACTAAGAGGAAACCACAAGATGGTAGGAGGGATACATCAGTGATCTAGTCAAATCCCATACCTGCCTGGTGGATGATCCACAAACTAGAAAATAATTATATTGCAGAAGTTATCCCACAGGAGTTAAGAGTTCTGAGTTTTACATCAGGACCCCAGTATGGGGATTTGGCATTAGCAGGAGGAGCCCTCAGAGCATTTGGTATTGAAGGTCAGCGAGGCTTGATCATAAGAAATCCATAGGATGGAGGGAAACAGAAATCCTGCTCTTGGAGGACACAGATAAAGTCTATGCACACTGGGACTGAAGGAAAAAGCAGTGACTTCATAGGAGCCTGAGTCAGACCTACCTGCTGGGGTGGGGGGATGTCTCCTGGGAATGTGGTGAGTGGCTGTAGCTCACTGTGAGGTCAAGGATACTGGTGGTGAAGGTACTGAGGAGTACTCCTTGGTGTGAGCTCTCTTGAAGGCTGCCATTTTGACACAATGACCTGACCCCAACCCAACAACCATGTAGGCTCCATTGCTGGGATGTCTCAGGCCAAACAACCAACAGGGTGGGACCATCACCCCACCCATAAGCAGATAAACTGCCTAAAGTCTGCTAAAGTCTTCCTGAGCCCATAACTAGCTCTACCATACCCCTTGACATGACCCTGTGACCAGAGGGACAAGACCTAGCTTCACTCCAAAGTGAGCAGACACCATTTCCTCCAACCAGGAAGCCTGCACAAGCCTCTAAGATCAGCCTCACCTACCACAAGCCAGACACCAGAAACAAGAGGGGAATGGAGACTACAAACACACAGAACACTAGACAAAATGAGATGACAGAGAAATATGTTCCAGATGAAGGAACAAGATAAAGACCCCAGAAGAGCAACTAAGTGAGGTGGAGATAGGCAATCTACCTGAAAAAGAATCCAGAGTAAAGATAGTAAAGATGACTCAAGATCTCAGAAAAAGAATAGAGGCACAGATGGAGAAGATATAAGAGATGCTTAACAAAGAGTTAGAAGATGTAAAGAACCAACACAGTTAAACAACACAATAACTGAAATGAAGAAATGCTATAAAGAATCAATAGCAGATTATATGAGTCAGAACCACAGATAAGTGATCTGGAAGACAAAATGGTGGATTTCATTGCAGTAGAACAGGGTATAGGAAAAAGAATGAAAATAAATGAGAGAAGTTTAAAAGACTTCTGCACCAACATTCACATTATAGGGGTCCCAGAAGGAGAAGAAAGAGAGAAAGAGCCTGAGAAATTTTTTGAAGAGATAATAGTTGAAAACTTCTCTAACATGGGAAAGAAACAGTTCATGCAAGTTCAGGAAGTGCAGAGAGGCTCACATGGGAGAAAACCAAGTAGGAAAATGCCAAGACATGTATAATCAAGTTGACAAAAATTAAAGACAATGGCAAATATTAAAAGCGATAAGGGAAAAGCAAAAAAAGAAAGAAAGAAAAACAGAAAGGGACACTCATAAGGTTATTGGGGTTTTTCAGCAGAAACTCTGCAAGCCTGAAGGGACTGGCATGACAAATTTAAAGTGATGAAAGGGAAAATCCTACAACTCAAGAATACTATAACTAGCAAGACTCTTATTCAGATTCCACAGAGAAATCAAGAGTTACAGACAAGCAGAAGGTATGAGAATTCATCACCACCACCAAACCAGGTTTACAACAAATGCTAAAAGGTGGAAAAGAAAATCCCACAACCAGAAACAAGAAAATTATGAATGGAAAAGCTCACTGGTAAAGATAAACATATAGTAAAGGTAGAAAGTTGTTCCACACACAAATATGATATCAAAACTAACAATTGTAAGAAGAGGACAGTACAAAAGCAGGATATTGAAAATGCATTTGAAATTGAAAGACAGCAACATAAAATAATCTTGTATGTCTATATACAGACTGCTGCATCAAAACCTCATAGGAACTGCAAACTAAAATTCCACACCAGATATATACACATACAAAAAGAAAAAAGAATCCAAACACTAAAGACAGCCACCAAATCACAAGAAAAAAGAACAAAAGAGGAAGAAAAAAGACTACAAAAAGAAATCCAGAACAAAATGGCAAAACATACATATCAATAATTATCTTGAATATAAATGGATCAAATACTTGAACCAAAAGACAGAGACTGGCTGACCGGATTAAAAAAAAAACAAACCCGTATATATGCTGTCTACAAGACAACCACTTCATATCTAGGGATACACAGAGACTGAAAGTGAGGGGATGGAAAAGCTATTACATGCAGGTAGAAATCAAAGTAGGAGTAGCAATATTCATATCAAACAAAATAGATGTTAAAATAAAGATTGTTACAAGAGACAAAGAAGAACTACATAATGATCAAGGGTCAATCTAGAAAGAAGATATAACAGTTGTAAATATACATGCACCCAACATGGGAGCACCTCAATATATAAGGCAAATGTTAACAGCCGTAAAAGGAGAAATAGACAGTAACATAATAACAGTGGGAGACTTGAACACCTCACATACACAAATGGACAGATCATCCAGACAGAAAATCGGTAAGGAAACACAAGATTAAATGACACATTAGACCAGATGGACTTAATTGATATTTATAAAGCATTCTATCCAAAGGCAGCAGAATACACATTCTTTTCAAATGCACATGAAACATTCTTCAGGAGAGAGCACATGCTGGGCCACAAAGAAAGCATGGGTAAATATAAGAAAGTTGAAATCAGTTCAAGTATCTTTTCCAACTGTAACACTATGAGTTAGAAATCAACTACAAGAAAAAAAAAACTATAAAAAAAAGGGGGAGCAGGGCTAAAAATATGCTATACAACAACGAATGGATCACTGAAGAAATCATAGAGGAAGTCAAAAAATATCTAGAGACAAATGAAAATGAAAACATGATGATCCAAAACCTATGGGATGCAGCAAACACAGTTCTAAGAGGGAAGTTTATAGCAATAAAATCTTATCTTAGAAAACAAGGAAAATCTCAAATAAACAACCTAACTTTACACCTGAAGCAACTACAGAAAGAAGAACAAACAAAACCCAAAGTTAGTAGAAAGAAAGAAATCAAAGACAAGAGAAAAAAACAGATGAAAGAGAGACAAAGAAAACAGTGGAAAAGATCAATGAAAGTAAAAGCTGGTTCTTTAAAAAAGATAAGCAAAATTGATAAACCTTTAGCCAGACTCATCAAGAAAAAAAGGAAGAGGGCTCAAATCAATAAAATTGGAAATGATAAAAAAAGAGAAATTAAAACGGACACCACATAAATACAAAGAATCATAAGAGACTACTAAAAACAGCTATATGCCACTAAAATGGACACCCTAGAAGAAATGGAGAAATTCTTCAAAAGGTACAATCTCCCAAGACTGAAACAGGAAGAAATAAAAAATATGAACAGAACAATCACAAATACTGCAATTGAAACTACACTTTAAAAACTTCCAACAGGGACTTCCCTGGTGGCACAGTGGATGGAATTTGCCTGCCAATGCAGGGGCCATGGGTTTGATCCTGGGAAGATTCCACATGCTGCAAAGCAACTAAACCTGTTTGCCACAACTACTGAACCCATGCTCTACAGCCTGCAAGCCACAACTACTCAGCTTATGTGCTGCATCTACTGAAGCCTGTGCACCCTAGCACCTGTGCTCTTCAATGAGAGAAGCCACCACAGTGAGAAGCCTGAAAACTGCAATGAAGAGTAGCCCCCCCTTGCTACAGCTAGAGAAGGCCCACACAAATCAATGAAGACCTGGTACAGCCAAAAATAAAATAAGTAAATAAGTGAAAATTTTAAAAAATCTTCCAACAAACAAAAGTCTAAGACCAGGTGGCTTCAAGGGCAAATTCTATCAAGGGGAGAAGAGTTAACATCTATCATTCTGAAATTATTCCAAAAAAAAAAAATGGCAGAGGAAGGAACACTCTCAAACTCATTCTATGAAGCCACCATCAGTTCAGTTCAGTCGCTCAATCATGTCTGACTCTTTGCAACCCTGTGGACCGCAGCATGCCAGGTTCCCTGTCCATCACCAGCTCTTGGAGCTTGCTCAAGCTCATGTCTATCAACTCAGTGATCTCATCCTCTGTTGTCCCCTTCTCCTCCTGCCTTCAATCTTTCCCAGCATCAGGGTCTTTCCCAATGAGTCAGTTCCTTGCATCAGGTGGCCAAAGTATTGGAGCTTCAGCATCAGTCCTTCCAATGAATATTCAGGACTGATTTCCTTTAGGATTGACTGGTTTGACCTCCTTGCTGTCCAAGGGACTCTCAAGAGTCTTCCCCAACACCATAGTTGGAGGCCACCATCAACCTGATATTAAAACCCAGCAGATACCACAGAAAAGAAAATTACAGGCCAATATCACTGATGAGCATAGATTAAATTGTCCTCAACAAAATAGTAGCAATCCAAATTCAACAATACATTAAAAGGGTCATTCATAATAATCATGTGGGATTTATCCCAGGGATGCAAGGATTTTGTAATATCTGCAAATCAATCAGTGTGATACACCACATCAACAAACTGAAGAATAAAACCCACATGATCACCTCAATAGATGTAGAAAAAGCTTTTTGACAAAATCCAGACGCTTCTTTATGACAAAAACTCTCTAGAAAGTGGGAATAGAGGGAACTTACTTCAATGTAACAAAGACAATATATAACAAACCCACAGCTAACATCATTCTCAATGGTGAAATGTTAAAAGCATTTCCTCTAAGATTAAGAATAAGACAGGATGTCCACTCTCACCACTTTTATTCAACACAGTTTTAGAAGTCTTAACCATGACAGTCAGAGAAGGAAAAGAAATAAAAGCGATCCAAATTGGAAAAGAAAAAGTAAAACTGTCACTGTTTTCAGATGACATGATACTACAGATAGAAGATCCCAAAGATGCCACCAGAAAACTACCCCAAATAGACAAAGCAATCTTGAGAAAGAAAAATGAAGCTGGAGGAATTAGGCTCCCTGACTTCAGACTATGCTATAAAGTTTCAATAACAAAAATACTATGATATACTGACACAAAAACAGAAATATAGATAACTGGAACAGGATAGAATGCCCAGAAATAAACCCATGCACAAATGGTCAGTCTATGACAAAGGAGGCAAGACTATACAATGGAGAAATGACAGTCTCTTCAGTAAGTGGTGCTGGGAAAACTGGACAGCTACAGGCAAAAGATGAATTATAACACTCTCTAACACCATATGCATATATAAACTAAAAATGGATTGAAGACCTCTATGGAAGACCAGATTCTATAAAATTCTCAGGAAAACATAGCAGAACTCTCTGACATAAATTGCAACAATATCTTTTTGGATCCACCTCCTAGAGTAATGAAAATAAAAACAAACAAAAAATGGGAGCTAATTAAACTTAAAAGCTTTTGGACAGCAAAGGAAAGCATAAACAAAAAGACAACCAACAGAATGGAAGAAAATATTTGCAAACAAAGCAACTGACAAGGGATTAATCTCCAAAATATACACACAGCTCATAAAGCTCAACCTCAAAAAAACAACCAACCCAATGAAAAAATTGAGCAGAATATTTAAGTAGACATTTCTCCAATGAAGACATACAGATAACCAAAAGGCACATGAAAAGACACACAACATCACTAATTGTTAGAGAAATGCAAATCAAACTATTAATACATCACACAGGTCAGAATATATCATCAAAAAATGTACAAACAATAAATGCTGTGTAGACAGTGTAGAAAAAAGGGAACACTTCTACACTGTTGGTAGGAATGTAAATTGGTACAGCCATTATGGAAAGTAGTATAGAGGTTCCTTAAAAACTGAAAATAGAATTACCATATGATCCTACAGTCCTGCTCTTGGGTATACATCCAGAGAAAAGCATTAGTTAGAAAAGATCCATGCACTCCAGTGTTCAGTAGCACTATTTCCAAAAGTCAAGACATAGAAGTAACATAAATGTCCATTAACAGAGGAATTTACAAAGAAGATATGGTACAAAGAAGATGGGATATTACCTAATTACCTAGCCATAAAAAAGAAGGAAATAATACCATTAGCAGCAACATGGATGGACCAAGAGAGTACTATACTAAGTGAAGTAGATCAGACAAAGACAAATATCATGTAATGTCACTTATATGTGTAATCTAAAAATATTAACTTATTTACAAAACAGAAATAGACCCATAGACTTAGAAAACAAAGCTTATGTTTACCAAACAGGAAAGGAGCGGCAGGAGGGATAAATTAGGAGACTGGGATTAATATATATATATATATAGTGAAGTGAAGTCGCTCAGTCGTGTCCGACTCTTTGCGACCTCATGGACTGTAGCCTACCAGGCTCCTCTGTCCATGGAATTCCAGGCAGTAGTCCTGGAATGGATTGCCATTTCCTTCTCCAGGGGATCTTCCCAATCAACAGTGACTTACTGTATAGCACAGGGAATGCAATACTCTGTAATAACCTATGAAAAAACTCTGAAAAAGAATAGATATATGTATAACTGAATCACTTTGCTGTATATCTGAAACTAATAAAACATCATAAATCAACTATGAAAGTGAAAGTCTTAGTCCCTCAGTCGTGTCCCACTCTTCGAGACTCCATGGGCTGTGGCTTCTCTGCCCACAGGATTCTCCAGGCAAGAACACCATGCAGTGGGTTGCCATTTCCTTCTCCAGGGGATCTTCCTAACCCAGAGGTTGAACCAGGGTCTTCTGCATTGCAGGCGGATTCTTTACCACCTGACTCACCAGGGAAGCCCCAGTAGAGTTCTCTAAAATGACTG
The DNA here is from genome assembly GCF_019923935.1 of Bubalus bubalis. Lineage (NCBI taxonomy): Eukaryota > Metazoa > Chordata > Mammalia > Artiodactyla > Bovidae > Bubalus > Bubalus bubalis. The sequence continues at coordinate 1,926,421 of NC_059162.1, read as the reverse complement.
ATAAGAAAGCTTTAAATTTTAAGTGTATTAACCCTCTGTTGTGGCTGCTCTCAATTTTATACAATTAATCATTCATGATAATTTTAATTATGATTTATGATAGACAGAATTTTAGTTACGTGGCTAAATCTAAAGGTTATCTTTTATTGTTCATTCTCTGCATTTGTAATCCAGAACATGAAGTACTTGCCATATTTCCTTCTATTTATTTTATGGTTTTATGTTTTACATGAAACTCAAAATCTATTTGGAATTTATATTGACATGTAGTGGCAAGGTGAAATCTCACCTGACTCTTTTCTGAATACTAACTTGCCATCTCAGACTGATTCCTTTCTGTCTTATAATGTCTCCTTATCACCTGCCAACTTCCTAAATACCAATACTTGTTCTCCAGTGGACAAGCACGAGAACACAGCAGGGAGACCAACTTGGCCAAGGTCAGCAAGAGCAAGCTAGTGAACAGCACAGTGAAGATCTCAGTTCACCTCTTACCATGCCCCAACTGCCCTAAAGTAATGTCAGCTCTCTTAAGTCCGCATCTAAAAGTTTTAAAAACATAACTAAATTAACAACCTTCCCAACAAGCTGATTTATATTAAGGGGAAGTAATTTGATATGCTCATCAAATCTCATCAGTTAGAGAACCAGATTTCTGCTTTTGGTGGGGGAGGGCTCTCAGAGAGCCCTTGAGTGTATATTTTGGAGACCACCAGAACAACACACACAGACAGATGTGTGAGGGATGCATCTGTACATTAAGACCAGTTCACAGCCTGGAAAGCAGCCCAGCATCTCTTTGATAACCAGCAGGCTTCCTGAGCTGTAGACCATATAGATGGGTTTCCTTTAATCTAGAGTTGTTGTCCATAGGCTAGGAGATGTCTATAAAGTCCATGAAATTATATGCAAGTGTGTATTTGTGGAGATTTTTTTCTGGGGAGAGGATTGTTAAAACCTTCATTAAAATCTATGGGTTAGCAAGGTTTCTGTTCTTAGAGACTATTCTAAGTTTCAAAGACTAAGGTTAAGTCCATGGACCTGTGACCTACTGACCACTTGACAAGTTCTAGGAACATAATGTCACATATGCTCCATTTAAACTCCTCCCACCAAATGGAATCCTTTTGCACTGTTGGTGGGAATGTAAACTGATACAGCCACTATGGAGAACAGAATGATGACTGCTTTAAAAACTAGGAATAAAAAACTACCATATGACCAGCCATCCCACTAGTGGGCATATACTGAGAAAACCATAATTGAAAAATAGACATGTACCCCAGTCTTCACCGCAGCACTATTTACAAGAGCCAGAACATGGAAGCAACCTAGATGTCTGTCAACAGATGAATGGATAAAGAAGTTGTGGTACATATATGCAATGGAATATTACTCAGCCAAAGAAAAGAAAGAATTTGAATCAATTCTAGTGAGGTGGGTGAGCCTATAGCCTGTTATTCAGAGTTAAATAAGTCAGAAAGAGAAAAATATCAAATATTGATGCATATATATGGAACCTAGAAAAATTGCAGGACAGGAATAGAGACATAGACATAGAGAACAGACTTATGGACACAGTGGGGACAGGAGAAGACTTATGGACACAGTGAGGGCAGGAGAAGATGGACAAATTGAGAAAGTATCATTGAAATATATGCATTACCATATGTAAAATAGACACCTAGTGGGATGTTACTGTGTAACACAGGGAGCTCAGCCTGGTGCTCTGAGACAACCTAGAGGGGTGAGATGGGGTGGGGGATGGGATGAAGGGTCAAGAAGGAGGGAAACATGTATATACCTATGGCTGATTCATGCTGATGTATGGCAGAAACCAACACAACATTGTAAAGCAATTATCTTCCAATTAAAAGAAATAAGTTAAAAAAAAAAAAAACTCCTCTCACTATTTCTCAACTTTCTCTTCTTTTCTCCATACAGCTGGAATTCTACAAGTTCAGCATTCCGCCCATAAGATCACCTGCCAATCTTAGGACTAAGACTCAGAATAAAGGCTCATCAGACATATTAAAAGGTGTGAGGCTAAAAGAAAAGAGTGGAAGGACTTCCCTGGCAGTCTAGTGATTGACTCCACACTTCCAATGCAGGGGGTAAGAGTTCAGTTCCTGGTTGGGGAACTAAGACCCCACATGCCAAGCGGTGTGGCCAAAAGAGAGAGAGAGAGAGGAAGGTCAGGGGAAAGCTTGCTGATTTCCACTGGGAACCATTTGGATTAGGACATCTGCATTTTAGCAGGATTTAAGTGGAGTGCCGAAGAATTGATGCTTTTGAACTGTGGTGTTGGAGAAGACTCTTGAGAGTCCCTTGGACCACAAGGAGATCCAACCAGTCCATTCTAAAGGAGATTAGTCCTGGGTATTCTTTGGAAGAAATGATACTAAAGCTGAAACTCCAGTACTTTGGCCACCTCATGCAAAGAGTTGACTCATTGGAAAAGACTCTGATGCTGGGAGGGATTGGGGGCAGGAGGAGAAGGGGACGACAGAGGATGAGATGGCTGGATGGCATCACCGCCTCGATGGATGTGAGTCTGAGTGAACTCGGGAGTCGGTGATGGACAGGGAGGCCTGGCATGCTGTGATTCACGGGGTCACAAAGAGTCGGACATGACTGAGCGACTGAACTGAACTGAAGCATTCCTTATCATGTTTCTGAAATGCCCAAAAGGAGTGCAATCACATGCCTTTTATATAATATTTCTATAAACAATTATATGGCTAAACATTATTTTGGAGAGTCTAACCAATTAAATAAGGAAAGAAAAAGAAGTCATTAAAATAATACCAAAAGAAGAAATAGAAACATAACACAGATGATATTATATACACAGAAAAGTCAAGGAAGTAAAATTATCAACTAAAGAACTATCAAGCTAAAGAACTTGTCAAATATATACAAACATCAATATGACCCATGCTAATTACACTAATTAGGCACTATTCTCAACGATAACAACTGCAACAAAATATTTAGGAAGCACATGAAAGCTTTGGGTCTATAAAGAGATGTGCCATGCTCACACTGTAAAGATATCAATTCTCCCCAGGTCTAGTTCACAGATTTCCTAGACCATAATTCCTGGGTTTTACTTATTTCTGTCTTCTCAGGACCTAGCCCATAGCAGGCACCCAATAAATATTGTTTGGATAAGCATGTGAGCTCCATATCAATCAAAATCCTAAATTAATTTTTCTAAGAACTAGAAAAGTGATGCCAAAATTCACTTTTAGACAGAAACAGGAAAGAATAACTGAAAAAGAAGAGCTCACGGAAACTATGTGTACCAGATTCAAAACATGCTACAGATCAACAGTTAGTAAAACAGTGTGGCACTGGTGTGCACATACATACAGGCACACTAAAGCCATAAATCAGTGGAAGAGAAAGTGCAATTGAAAAAGTAGATGTAAGAATTATATGTTTTAAAAAAAGAGAAAAGCATTATAAAACACTGGGAAAGCCAAGTATCATGGTGTTATATATTTCTGTAAACAACATCTAACTGTACACCTCTTCCCTTCACCTCAAGCATCATGCTGTTAAATGTGTTTTCAAGTCAGTCCCCAGGGCCCCTGTCTTAGCTCTGGTCACCACCACTTCTCTCAGTCTGTTCCATAACTTCCTAGCTAGTCTCCTTTCACCTTCTCCTCTTTCCTTTCCTCCACTTGCTGCCAGAGTTGTCTTCCTAAAGCACTCACTGAGTTTTCTCAACCTTCTGCATATAAGGGCTCCCCAGATCCACTGCAATGGTTTCCAAAGCTGGAACAGAAGTCTTTCCAAAGATGGTCTTCCATAGAAGAGAACAAAAGCCAATCAATACTACCTGACTTCAAAAAGTTGGGTGGTTGTGGTCGTGGGTGATCATGTGTTTGAGTTCTGCCATATTGGGGTTGTTTGGGGATTATTATTAATCCTAGCATGTCCAGAAATGCAAAAGCAGTGTGAGTACTGAAAAGGTCATAAGAGAGGATGAACAAGTATAATGGAAAGTAAAGAAACTAAAAGCCACACTGTGGGAAATAATGCCTCAATAGACTTTCCATGTCAGCAAAATTGTCTATTCAGGGGTAGATGGTCACGCATTTACACGAGGTGAAGAAAATTGAGTACACTGGTTTTAAGGCTTCTTAAAGCTTTGGAGAACTAGTTTACTTCTCCTGCTGTACGGAAATGCATCCAGGGACTTGCGAATTGAAATATCACAGTCATTCTGGACTTGAGATCATGTGGATCTACACACAACCTTTCTCAAGCTAATTTGAAAATTAGAGATGGGTAGAGTTTTACCACTGTTAAGAGTCAGATATAGTTGTCTTTTTCCAATTTGTAGACAAAAAAATACTACATAAAGAATGCATTTTCCAGGGTTTTAGGTTTGTGCTATGAATTTTTCTTCTGTCTTGGAATTCTTAATCACCCGTCATCTCTTCCTGCCTGTTATCAAAACTGCTAAAGTATCACATGTCAGAGAAGCTTCACTGAGCCCCCAGCACATCTTAGAGACCTCAGCCTGAGCCCCTGCTCCATCTACCCTAGCACTCACCACAGCTAGTGAAGGAGAAATATCTGGTGTATTTCCCCAAGGTACAGTTGGGCATGGGTTCAAGTGGCCACTCCAGAGCGTGCATCTGAAAGTATCCAATGACCATGTGAAATCCAAGCTGGTAGATGTGTAAATGGTCACGCTGACAGGTAACAGGTAGCTGGGAGTTGCCTACAAGAATTTCTGTGTAGTTCTGACCATTTATATATTTAAGTGTTTGTATTTATTTCAGAATTTGTTTACTTAGTCTACAATTTATGATTTAAACTCTAGGAGGCAAAAACTTGGCTAACCCATGTGGAAGAACACTGAGAAACTATAGAAGAAATGCTGATGAAACATTAAAAGAGAGATTAAATTGACTACTAGATTAGGCTATTGATAAGGAAAACACCTGAAAAAGAATTGAGGGAAAAGAGAGGAAGAGAAACATCTTAGGACTAATTAACAGGAAGAGGCCTATGCAAATAATCAGCTCTGAAATATCAAGACACAGGAAGATAATCTTACAACCCAGAGGGCTGAGGTGAACTGAACATTGTTTTCATATCATTTGCTACAAATAGGCTCTACCTATTCAAAATCAAGATATGGCATTAATATTTCCTTACTAACACCTAAAATCCACTAGAATAGGTACAAGTGGCTGTATTCAAATTATTTGTTTGTGTTCCCACTCAAGTTCCTAGGCATCAGTTATATTTTTAACCCCAGTCCCTAGCATTTGACAGGTTCTCAATCACATTGAATATTCCCAGGTGGCACAATGGTAAAGAAGCCATTTTCCAAAGCAGGAGACACAAGTTTGATCCCTGGGTCAGGAAGATCATCTGGAGGAGGATATGGCAACCCATTCTAGTATTCTTGCCTGGAGAATCCTACGGACAGAGGAGCCTGGTAGGCTTCAGTCCATAGAGTTGCAAAGAGCTGGACACAACTGAAGCAACTTAGCACACACACACAATACACATTGGTTGAGTTGAATTGATAATCAAACAATGAAATTGACAACCAACCATTAATTCCATGGCAATTAAACACACAAATGACATACAGAAAACTTGAATGTATAAGGAAACACAAATATAGTGATAATGGTCATTTCAACCTTTAGTGGAAAAAATTAAAATAAGTAATGAATTTTAAAAAAGACAACATCTGGAATTCCCTAGTGGTCCAGTGGTTAGGAGTCCACCTACCAATGCAGGGGACATGGGTTTGATCCCTGGTCTGGGAAAATTCCACGTGCCAAGAAGCAACTAAGCCACAACTATTGAAGCTCATGCACCTAATGCCTATGCTCTGCAATTAAAGAAGCCACCGCAACCAGAAGCCTGCACACCTCAATGAAGAGTAGCCCCCACTCGCCACCACTAGAGAAAGCTTGTGCACAGCAACAAAGACCCAGCACAACCAAAAATAATTAATTTAAAAAATAAGATGTCTAGGGCTAAGGGGGTGTTGGTGATACATGGCATTCATCATGTCGTGCATGGTGATGTGCATTCTGGGGGACATACTTGCTGTAAATGTACTGCAAACGAAATGACTGCGCTGTCATGTAAGCAGGCAATTTGCAGTACACGCCTGCCTGCTCAGTCACTCAGCTGTGTCCAACTCTTGTGATCCTATGTAGTGCAGCCTGCCAGGCTCCTCTGTCCATGGAATTTCCCAGGCAAGCATACTGGAGTGGGTTCCCATGTTCTTCTCCTATAGAAAAAAAGAAGAGAAAAATATAATCCATAGTCTCTTGCTGTGTGTGTGCATGCTAAGTTGCTTCAGTCATGTCTGACTCTTTGCGGCCCTATGGACCATAGCCTGCCAGGCTCCTCTGTCCATAGGATTCTCCAGGCAAGAATACTGGAGAGGGTTGTCATGCCCTTCTCCAGGGAATCTTCCCAACGCAGGGATTGAACCCACGTCTCTCACGTCTCCTGTATGACAGGTGGGTTCTTTACCACTAGTGCTGCCTATGGACCATCTTCTCTAGGGCTTTCCTCCATCTTTGCTGCAGGCTTTTCATTTTGATCTCCATTGTGTGCTTCCTTTTACCATGTGCCATTAAAGATTCCTTCAAGACTTGACCTTGGCTCCTTTCTCACCACACGCCATCCAGGGCATCTCCTTGGCATCCATGGCCTTGCTCCTTCCTGGATGTCTATGACCCTTGAAGTCTATAATCAGCCAGAACTCTTTCCAGAGCTCCAGGTACTTAGACCTCACACCTCTTTTCATTGTTCTTATTTATTGCTAATCAAACCCACCTTGTTTTCAAAAGAACTTATGATATCAAGGTGGATTATAAAAATACATTTAAAAAGCTACATAAAGGCAATATGTAAAGGCAAAATCCATGTGAAGATAAAAATGAAGGCAATTAAAAAATAATGGAAGAGTTTTTTCACAAGGTCTGTTTAGAAAAGTTGTACATAGTTGCTTGATCTCTATCATGTTTGTCTTTGAACTTGCTACTAGCCATTGCAAAAAGGGAAACACAAGTTCATCAGTTCAGTTCAGTTCAGTGGGTCAATCGTGTCTGACTCTTTGCAACCCCATGGACCACAGCATGCCAGGTCTCGCTGTTCATCACCAACTCCCGGAGTATACTCAAACTCATGTACACTGAGTCAGTGATGCCATCCAGCCATCTCATCCTCTGCCATCCCCTTCTCCTCTTGCCTTCAATCTTTCCCAGCATCAGGGTCTTTTCAAATGAATTAGTTCTTCGAATCAGGTGGCCAAAGTATTGGAGTTTCAGCATCAGTTCTTCCAATGAATATTCAGGACTGATTTCCTTTAGGATGGACTGGTTGGATCTCCTTGCAGTCCAAGGGACTCTCAGGAGTCTTCTCCAACACTACAGTTCAAAAGCATCAATTCTTCAGGGCTCAGCCTTCTTTATGGTACAGCTTTCACATCCATACATGACTACTGGAAAAACCATAGTTTTGACTAGATGGACCTTTGTTGGCAAAGTAATGTCTCTGCTTTTTAATATGCTGTCTAGGTTGGTCATAACTTTTATTCCAAAGAGCAAGCATCTTTTAATTTCATGGCTACAGTCACCATCTGCAGTGATTTTGGAGCCCCCCAAAATAAAGTCTGTCATTTTTTCCACTGTTTCCCCATCTGTTTGCCATGAAGTGATGGGACCAGATACCATGATCTTAGTTTTCTGAATGTTGAGTTTTAAGCCAACTTTTTCACTCTCCTCTTTCACTTTTATCAAGAGGCTCTTTAGTTCATGTCAAATTAAAACAATACGTCTATAGCAAATTTGTTGTTCATGAGTAGCAAAAATCTTCCTAGTAAGCAGAAAGCATGAAAGCAAATTCTCTAGTGAATTTTAATCAATAAAAAACTTGCAATGTAATGATTAGTATCCTCAATAACATTCTAAAGGTAATTACAAGAATGAGAGACCTAATACTGTTTCTAACAATTTTCTACAATAGTCAGTGGAATAACATATAAAATAATTCCAGAATAAATCAAGATGGTACAAACCAAGAATGCAGATCTGATGATTTGACTTGAGTCAAGGATAAGGAATATTATATACTTTGCAAAATTTTTCTGCAAATTTTATTTTATTCAATGGAAAATTTGAAATTTATTGGTTGGCAGTGATTTTTCTAAAGTGTAAAATATTTCTTTCTTGGTAGTTAAGTGCGGACACATTTGCTTTAAAAGCTAGACAATGAGGGTGAGAGTAAAAGTGACGACCTTTTTTGAGTGTTGAAATGTAGACACTAACCTAAAGGAAGCCACTCCACTTGTTTCTGCGTGGAGATGACCTGAGGGGCTAGCAATGGACAGAAAACAACCCCAGGTTCCCTTTGAACCAGGGATATGTCAGCAGGCCAGGCCTAAGGTCTCTATGCCATGGAACAATAACAAAATAATAAGGAGAACTGAGACGGTGAAGACACATTGGAGAAATGCTAAAAGTAGAATCTTCAGGACTGGGCACAGGATGGTTAAAAGAAAAAGTAGAGTCTAGAAGGACCCTTATATTAGGGAAAGACTTTCATTTTTTTGTACTTTTTTTCTTCTCACCAAATTTCCCTGGGCAAATCACCACTGATAAGGAGAAGAGAAGAGACCCAACACCAGAGGAATCAGCTGCAAGTGTCAAGGTGCCTAGCAGAGCAAATGACCAAAGAAGGACCCTAACTGAACGTTCCTCTCTTCACGCCGTTGAGGCTGAGTGACTGCAGTCAGGAGAAAAGGCTCCTGAAGAGGGGCAGTGCCCGAGGCTGAGGTGGAAAGAGACTCGGTGAGATTCAGGACCTCCTTGAGGGAGAGCAGCCTAATGCCTCCTAAATATTGAGAGAGCTACATACTATGCTCATAAATTGGAAGCCTCGGTATTGTTAATATGTCAGTTCTCCTCAGTTTAATTTATTGATTCAGGGCAATCCTAATCAGAGTTACAACCAAGGAAATGGCAGTCTACTCTAGTATTCATGCCTGGGAAATCCCATGAGCAGAGGAGCCTGGTGGGCTACAGCCTATGGGGTCAGAAGAGTCAGACACAACTTAGTAACTAAATCACCACCATCATATTACAAATGTAAAAGCTGATTCTCAAGTTTATATAGAAAGGCAAAGGATCCAGAATAGCCAGAACAGTCTTGAAGAAGAACTAAGTTAGAGGACTCTGATTTCAAGGCTTACTATAAATCCATAGTAATCAAGACAAAATAGTACTGGCATAAAGATGGACAAATAGATCGAGGGGAAAGAGCAGAATTCAGAAATAGACTCAAATATATCTGGTCAATTGACTTTTTGCAAAAGTACCAAGGCAATGGAGGAAAAAAAAGTCTTTTCAATAGATGGTGTCACAGAGATTGGATAAACATTTCAACAAACTAAAACTTCACCTGATAACATATTCAAATATTAATATGTGATGAATCAAATATCTAAATGTGTAAGCTGAAACTAAAATGCTTCTGGAAGAAATATATGGAAAACATTCATAAACAAGTTAGTCTCCCTAAACAAGGATATGAGAGGATATATGGTTAGAAGGTTGTCCACATGGACGAAAGAGCAGTGGCAAAGTAAAGCAGTAAAAGGAGATTGGTCATCCAGGGAAATTTATCAAATACGCAAATGATTGAAAGAAAATTGAGTCTGAATCTTCATTTCTGGAAGAGGAATATACCAATATGGAAAGCGAGAAAACTCACTTGAACCATGTAGTGTGTTGAAGGCATTGGTGTGAACTAATGGCCGTCAGTATGGAGAGATGAATGTATACATAAATATAGAGGTAAAGTAGAGGATACTGTGTGTGGAAGAAATATATTTCATTCACTAGATCTTTTCACTTCTGAGAGGGGCTCCCATTGCCAAATCTGGGACAATTCAAATGTCAAAGTAAATAATGATAGGAATGGGTCCTAGCCCAGTGGGTAACATAAAAATGCAAGAGCCCATAGAAACTTAATAAGTTGATGAATAAGCTAAAAGTTTAATGAGAAATGGAACATTTCCATTGTCTCTTAAAACCTCTCAATAAAGCATCTTTTAATTGCAATGGGAAAACAAGTAACTTTAGAGTGGAGGAACTGCAGATACCATCTCATCCAGTGATCAAAGTCAACATCATGAGTAACAGGAAAGTTGAATTCCTGTGCCACCTAATAGGATGCAATGAGAAGAACACAGCTTCATTTCTGCAGTATTTTTGCTAAAGATGCATGAGTTTAATCATAAAGAAACATCAGACAAACCCACATTGAGAGACATTCTACAAAATAACTGGTGTGTATTCATCAGAAGTGTCAAAGTCATGAAAATCAAGGAAAGATTGAGGAATTGTTCCAGATTGAAGGAGACTAAATATACATAACTAAATGCAGTGAGTAATTCTGAACTAGAGTCTTCTGCTCAAATGTAAATTCCTGGAGAAACTGGTGAAACTTGAATGTGGTCTGCAGATACTGATACTGATTTCCTGATTTTGATTGCTATATTGTAGTTAGGCAGGAGAATATCCTTACAGGAAGAAAATGCACATTAAACATACATATATAGGATGATGGCATGTTGTGTGGGTAACTTATCCTCAAATGATTCAGGAAAAGTCTTTTATATTTACTTGTATATTTTTTTGTAATTTTGAGATTATTTCAAGGAAAATATCGTAAAGGGGGAAAACTCTAGTGGAGGGGTGTGCAGAATCGTACCTGTTTTCTGTGTATGTTGGCATCTACATATGTGCCAATCTGATTGCAGGACCAGCCATATGAGGAATCAATTCCCCATTTTCTGGAACTAGAAAGATATCGAAAGGTGCTTGTTCTTTTTAGGCCTTCAGAATAAGGTATGAATATTCCTGAGATTCCTTTTTTGGGGGGGAACTTAGATAGCTCAGTTGGTGAAGAATCCACCTGCAATGCAGGAGACCCCGATTCAATTCCTGGGTCAGGAAGATGCGCTGGAGAAGGGATAGGCTACCCACTCCAGTATTCTTGGGCTTCCCTTGTGGCTCAGCTGGTAAAGAATCCGCCTACAATGCGGGAGACCTGGGTTCCATCCCTGGGTTGGGAAAATCCCCTGGAGAAGGGAAATGCTACCCACTCCAGTATTCTGGCCTGGAGAATTCCATGGACTGTAAAGTCCATGGGGTCACAAAGAGTTGGACACAACTGAGCAACTTGCACTTTCACTTTCACTTAACTAGGTCACCTCTGAATGAGCTTTAACTCTTTTGAAGGTAGGATAAGTCTCTCTTGACCATTTGAGAAAGTGCAGGAGTGAGGCTGAGGAGGATGAAGAGACCTAGTTCTTGGGAAAAACAGGATACTCTCAGTTGGTTATAGCTGAAGGCAGCTGTGTTGTTTATTCTTCACTTGCACCTTCCTGTTTTTCCCCCAACTCCATTCTCTTTCCTTTTCTTCCTTAATTTGTACTCCTGGAGAGCACAGCCTGATCCCTTGCCATCTAACTTCTAGTTGGGTTCTGCCAATGAGAGGTGGGCAGGATGGGGGAGTGGGAGGAGAAACTGGTTGTGGTGTTTCCTCCTTTGCACACTCCCTGCATTGGCGCTGCTTTGCTAGCAGAGGCATTTCTCCATGATTCCAACTGCTGAAAATCCCCCTCTGTGCTTCTAGCTCTTCCTGGGTTCTGGAAGGTTTCACCCTCTTCTCTGCCCTGGTCCTTTCAGGCCTTGGGGAGGTTATGGCTTTCCCAGCAATAAAGAACTCATTTCCCATAATGAAAGACAACTCCTAAGCTATATAGTGAAGAAGTGAAGTGAAGTTGCTCAGTCGTGTCCAACCCTTTTCGACCCCATGGACTGTAGCCCGCCAGGCTCCTCTGTCCATGGGATTCTCCAGGCAAGAATACTGGAGCGGGTTACCATTTCCTTCTCCAGGGAATCTTCCCGACTCAGGGATCAAACCCGGGTCTCCCGCATTGGAGGCAGACACTTTAACCTCTGAGCCACCAGAGAAGCCCAAAGCTATATATGATGGACTTAATAAAGAAGCTAAATAGTCTGTACAAGTGGCTTCCTTTCCTTTAAGAAGTAACTTCAAGTTAAGTGATTTTAAGAATTGATTCACTTTCCTTTATGTTTAAGCTGTATGGGGAACCTGTGTACAGAGGAAGGGAATGTGAAGGTGGACTAGATTGTTCAGTGTCTTAATGCCTCTCCCTAAGGAAGAGGATGAACCCCTGCCCTAAGATATGTAACATGTATCTGGCTCTGGATAATGAAATGGGAACAGAAAGGATGGTGCCTCAAGAAGAAGCTTTATGAGTCACTTTGTGAGTCTATCATTTTTCATTCCCCTATACCTTGAGGCCAGAATCATCCAAAGATCTGGATTTGTTACCAAGGCCAAGCTGTACTGCTCACCACATGATGGGCCAATTAATCAAGATGAGTTGTTGTGGCAAGGAATAGTGACTTTATTCAGAAAGCCAGCAGGCCAAGAAGACGGTGGACTTGTGTCTCCAAGAACTATCTTACCAAGTTAGAGCTCAGGCTTCTTTTATACTAAAATGGGGGAGTCAAGTCAAACATTTCTTGGTTCCAGTCAGCATCCAGGAGGGACGTGTTAGTTTCTTCCTCCCTGCGGTTATTCACAATGGGCCTGGTCAGGATGTTTCCTGTGAGCTAAACAAAAGTATTTTATCTTAATGCTCATTACCTGGGAGGCAGGGTTCCCAGAGATGGGCTGTTATAGGCAATATCCCTTAGTGAGTAACATGTAATAGAATACAAAGATTCTTCCCTATTACAATTCCCCACTGTCGGTGTCCATTCTACAATCTCGTGGGGAAAGGCACGAAGAGTTCCCAGTGATGAATATTCCTAGACTCTTTAGTCAATCCTTTATTATCTACAACTATTTGAACCCGATGAAACCTCTCAGCACTTTGCTGTCTGATTTGTCATTGAACTGGAGGTTTTGGCTCCAGTTCCCAATACATATACTAAATTCCTGTGCTACTTATGTGTACAAAATTAAACAAACTGGTTGATCCTTCTCCAGCTGCAATGAAATTACCATCTACTTTGGTTGAAGAGGCAGATCTGTTGGAGGCAAGCTCATGAACAGACGTTGGTATAGTGCCCAAAGTTTTCACATAATTGGCAACTTCTAGGTCTTTTAGGGCATTTATAGATTTTCTCACCTGGATGGACACCTAGAATGGCCTACCATACACTATTTTATTTATTTATTTATTATTTTTTTTTTCATGCACTATTTTAAAGGGGCTTAATTTAAGCCTGCTTCTGGGAACCACTGATCTATAGCAGGGCAACTGGCAAGGCCTTATCCTTAAATTAATATTCATTTTATTGGTTTTTCCTGTTGATTGTGGTCTCCAGGATGAATGTAGTTCTAATGCCCTAACCATATCAGGAGATAAAGGGTTGTAACTAATTAGAAGCTACTTATTTTAAAAACTAATAGCTTAAAACTGTCATACAAAAAAAATGGTCCACAAAACATTCTCCTTTCCTTCTGAAGGTTTTATGATGCATTGTTATCATTAACCAGCCTTTTACTATAAGTTAAATGGCCAATTGAGCCAACTGAGACAAACAGTTCTGACACCATTCTTCCTCCACTGATTAAGATTGGGGTGGCTGGTATTGGGGATAACACTCATTTAGCTTTCTGAGCTTTGTGGGAAGACTTGGTGACCTTGCCAGCTCTCTCTGCCTTCTTGTCCACTGCTTTGATGACGCCTACAGCAACTGTCTTTCCTGTTGTGAGCATCAACATGGCCCAGAAGAGGATAGTCGGAGAAGCTCTCAACATACAAGGTTTTGCTAGGAACCATGTCAACGATGGCAGCATTAGCAGAGTTCGAGAATTTGAGGCCATCTTCCAGCTCTTTTCCTGGAGCAATGATCTATCTTCACCTCGTCCCAGCTGACTTGCAAGCAACGTGAGCTCTGTGACAGTCCAGCACAGGTGCACATCCAGCAATGATTTGGCCTGGATGGTTCAAGGTAATTCCTTGAGCTGTGAAGCAGCCGCTTCCACTGGGGGGTCATTTTTGCTATCACCAGCTGCACTGCCATGATGAACATCTTTAACAGACATGTTTTTGACATTGAAGCCCCACATTGTCCCCAGAAAGGACTTTGCTTTAAAGCTTCATGGTGCATTTCAACAGACTTTACCTCAGTTGTAATGTTGACTGGAGAAAAGGTGACCACCAAGTCAAGTTTGAGAACACCAGTCTCCAACTGACCTGCAGGGACAGGACTAATACTGCCAATTTTGTAGTCATCCAGGAAAGGCAGGCGCAAGGAATACACTGGCTGGTATCCTAACAAGTCAATCTGTGGGAGAGGTGATCCTCTCGCCTCAAATGATATTACTTTGGGTTAGGTGTCAGTGTCCCTTTTTAATGGGATTTGTACTGCCCGAGTGTTTGGCCTTCCCCAGGGTGCTATGAGCACACACTTCTGAACTTACCTTTTAGTAGACCTCGGAGCAGGGGGGAGCTCTGTCCCCTTTTCTGGGGTTTTCATTTGTGAGTTTGGGTTTTGGGGTGTTTTTTTTGCCAGATTTCTTGAGTCTAGTTCACTTTTGCTTTGGTTCTCTTTTTCAAAACCCTGTCAAGATGCATGAATAAGTACTGCTCTAAAAGGGCATACCTCCCTCACTGGGGTCCCAGTTTGGTTCATCTGTGGGTACAACCAAGTGGGCTTCAGCTGTAGAAAATTATCCCTATAAAGGAGGGTTATGATCCTTTCAATTACAATAGAAACCCAGCTGGCTCTTTGCACTTACCCGCCTATGTGAGATAACAGCAATTGAAATTGCCCTGCCCTGGGAGTGGCTCCTGTCCCAGACTGAATAGTCCACTGGTTCTTAGTTAGTGATACCAGGCCAAGTTCCTGTGGTCCAGGAAATAACAGGATTTTCTTATTGGTCCCTAGAAAGAAGGGAAGTCCTGATTCCTGGAGTCAGGAATCAAAAAGAAAGGACGGTGGGAAAGAATGGAAGGTAGAGGAAGGAATGTATACATTGGCATAAGAGCAGGTGCACCTGGGACACCTAGCTCAGCTGGAAGGAGGTAAGGTTTGACTCAGCACATCCTTGCCCTCTTTCCCTTCCTTTCCTTGTTTTCCCTGATGTATTGATAAGGGTACAAGTGCTTGCACATAAGGGATATCATCATTCCTCAAGCTATTCCTCAGCTATTCTTCAAAGAATGGCTACAGAGTCATTCAAACCATGAATAGCAATTGATCATCTCTAACCATTTTGCTTTGGCATCAACCAATTGAGATTGTAAAGAAACTTGGTTACTACTGTGACATACAATTTAAGATAATTCCTAAACTTATGACTGGTATCATTTACCAGGGTATACTAGATTTTGTGAAAGTTAGTCACTCATTTGTGTCCAACTCCTTGCGACCCTTTGGACTGTAGCCTTCCAGGCTCCTCTGTTCACAGAATTCTCCAGGTAAGAATACTGGAGTGGGTTGCCGTTTCCTCCTCCAGGGGATCTTCTCAACCCAGGTCTCTCAAATTGCAGACTGATTCTTTACCATCTGAGCTACCAGGGAAGCCCAAGAATACTGGAGTGGGTAGCCTATCCCTTCTCCAGGGGATCTTCCTGACCCAGGAATCAAACTTGAGTCCCCTGCATTGCAGGTGGATTTTTTGCCAGTTGAGCTATCAGGGAAGCCCATGCCAGATTTTAGGAGCCCCATATAATGTCCAAAATGTGTACATCAATGTTCACCCATCTGATATGATCCAGAGGTTTTATTTTCACTTATTTAATAATTCTTCCCACATTAATTCAACACACTGAATAGGTCCAGTTAGTTTAGTGCTCCTGTCTCAGATGGGGAGAAAACAAATAATTTGAGGTGTTCCAGGAGTCTTTGGAAAACTTCAAACTTAGCTAGAGGTCAAATGAATGGCACCCAAAATTTGATTTTGGAGAAATCTGTCAAAATATCCAGAGTTTTAGTCAGTGATAATAAGAAGATCTCAATGGCAAATACAGATCACTTAAACATAGAAATACAGTTATCAAGGCAGAAAGGCTGGCTCGAAGGCTTAATTGGCCCTAAGGCATGTGGGATCTCAGTTCCTCCAAGCCTTGGGGGAATCTTAGTTCCCCTGAGGTGTGTGGGATCTTAGTTGCCTGACCAGGGATCGAAATTGCATCCCCTGCATTGGAAAGCGATTCTTAACCACTGGAGCACCAGGAAAGTCCCAACATTCATTTTCTTAATTAAGTTCAATCTTATTTAGTGAATCCTGACTATGTCACCTTTTTCCCTTTAACAAAATGCATTTTCATTCCTCATACCTTCTTTGCTGAAAACGCATAATCTATGTCTCTGCATACTGAAATGTTTCCCTTATATTCTTCATGTTTAAACCTTAATCTCTAGTGAAAACCAAGAAGCAAATAGTTGTGAAATGTTTGTCTTTTTTTTTTTTTTTTCTGTTCTCTTTCCTTCATTTGGCATCACTAAAAGTTTTAAATATTCCAAAACTGATTTGGCTGTAAATGGAGAACCAGTACCAAACAAAATGAAACAAACACCTCAAAGGACAAACAGGAAATCCTAAGCTAACCCTCAAGTTTGCTCTTGATTTTACACACCCCAATGACACAGCAAACCATAAGTGATCTAATTAACATAACAAGGTAGCAGTACATGGTGGACAGGGTCCTGAGATAACCCTCCTAAGCCCCTTGTGGAGATCCTAACAGATACTGTGGCCACACATTATCACAATAAAACATCACCTTCCTCTCACTCATGGATTCATATCTGTAATCAGATCACTTATCCAAAATGCATCTCACAGGACTTTAGGGATAGTTGAAATATTCCCCATTGTTAAAGACAAATTCAAGACAAAACACAAACTTTACACACAAATGCTAACATCCAAAGAAATGAGTGAGCCAATTCACAAATCGGGTAAAAATCCAACAATTCCTTCCTCTCTCCATCAGGGTACCCCATTCAAATACAAAACAAATTGGCTTATTCCAGAGAAAGAGCCCTGAATGGAGAGGAAATAAAGTTTCCAGCTGCACACACTGGAGCAACTTACCCTATTTCATAGAGCTTATCTGCTGTCAAGTGTTGATTCCTTGCTCCAACTGCCAATCACTGGGGCAGCCGTGTGCAGCTTTGGGGAATCTTGAAGAGAAGATCCTCAAAACAAGGGATCCTAGCACCTGCTAGGACCTAACTTGAATATCTCCCAATCAAGGCAGCCAGCCAGAAGTTGCAAGGCTCCTGGATGGCTATGGCTAAACTTGTTTATCAAGTCCAAGCTTGTACTGCTCACCACATAACAAGCTGATATATTGAGAGATCATTTGCTGGGCCAAGGAATAAGGATTTTATTCAGAAAGCCAGCAGACCAAGAAGATGATAGACTCATGCCCCCAAAGAACTATCTTGCCTCAGTTAGAACTCAGGCTTTGTTTATACTAAAAGGAGAGAGAGTAAAGACAAACATTTCCTAGTTCTGGTCAGCCTCCAGATTTCTTCCTTCCTGCAGGTACTCATAGGTGGGACTGGTCAGGAAGTTTCCTGTGAGCTAAACAAAGGTATTTTAGCTTAATGCTCATTACCTGGAAGGCAAAAGTTCCCAGAGATGGGAAGTTATGTATAATTTAAGCTTATAGGCAATATCCCTTGTGATTAACTTATAATAGAATGTATAAGTTACTCCTTATTACAAGTTGATCTTCAGCTTGGATTCCAGAATGAGGAATACGTGGAGGAAGACTGAGCCTATCTGAGATGGCATGTTATATGAGCAAGAAATAGTCTTTTGTTGTTGTGAGCCACTGAAATTTTATGTTGTTACCACAGCGTAACTTAATTTAAGCTGGTTAATACAAAAGACACTTCCTTTGTGTAATTTTTTTAAAGGCCTAATGGTACACACTACCCTGCAATATAGTTTGGCCCTTTCCTACAACTGGCAAAGACAGGTATATCCACTTACAGTTGACCCTTGAACAACAGTGGGAGCAGGGATTTCATTCCTGTGCAATCAAAAGTTTGCATTTAACTATTAACTCCCTAAAAACTTAACTACCAATAGCCAACTATTGACCGAAAGCCTTACTGATAACATAAACAGTCAATTAACACATATTTTTGTATGTCATACATATTATATAGGGTCCTGGGGGCTCAGACAGTAAAGAGTTTGCCTGCAATGCAGAAGACCTGGGTTTGATCCCTGGATCAGGAAGATCCCCTGGAGAAGGGAATGGAAACCTACTCCAGTATTCTTGCTTGGAGAATTCCATGGACAGAGGAGCTACGGGGTCACAAGAGTCAGAGATGACTAAGTGACTAACACACCTCCTGGTGGCTCAGATGGTAAAACATCCACGTGCAGTGCAGGAGCACTGAGTTCGATACCTGGGTCAAGAAGATCCCCTGGAGAAGGGATTGACTAATCTACTCTACCAACTCTAGTGTTCTTGCCTGGAGAATCCCATGAACAAAGGACCCTGGAGGACTACAGTCCATGGGGTCACAAAGAGTTGGACACAGCTGACTGATTAACACACATACAAATATATACTGGATTCTTAAAATATAGTAAGCCAGAGAAAAGAAAATATTAAGGAAATCATAAGAAGAAAACATATATTTACAGTAGTGTACTGTATTTGTTAATACCATAAGTTTACATTGTCTGTTTATAAGATAAATCATCTGTCAGTAGCTACATCAATATCATCTTATGTGTACAAAACACTGTAGACGTTACTAACACCAGACATCAAAAATGAAAAGATAATGTGAAAAACAAAAATTCATATTTATTTATAAGTATAAAGAATCATGCATTGATAATGAAGAAGCTGCAATATGATTATTTACTGTAGCTAGTGCTATGAAATTAAAAGACTCTTGCTCCTTGGAAGGAAAGCTATAACAAAACCTAAGGCAGTGTATTAAAAACCAGAGACATCACTTTGCAAGAAAGGTCATATAGTCAAAGCTATCGTTTTTCCAGTAGTCATGTATGGATGTGAGAGTTGGACCATAAAGAAAGCTGGGTGCTGAAGAATTGATGCTTTAAAATTGTGGTGCTAGAGAAGGCTCTTGAGAGTCCCTTAGACTGCAAGGAGATCAAAGCACTCAATCCTAAAAGAAATCAACCCTGAATATTCATTGAAAGGACTGTTGCTGAAGCTGAATCTCCAATACTTTGGCCACCTGATCCAAAAAGCTGACTCACCGGAAAAGACCCTGATGCTGGGAAAGACTGAGGGCATGAGGAGAAGAGGGTGACAGAGGATGAGATGGTTAGATATCATCACTCACTCAATGGACATGAATTTGAGCAAACTCTGGGAGATAGTGGAGAACAGAGAAATCTGGTGTGCTACAGTCCATGGGATCGAAAAAAGTAGGACACGACTTAGTGACTGAACAACAACAGTGTAAAGTTTAGTTTCTTCTAGTAGCCTAGCCTATAAATTAATGAATAAATCATTAGAAAATATTGATGGCATCCAATATTGCAGTCAAATTCATAGTACTGCATTGTAAACATTGTCACATTTTTTTAAAAATCCACTTACCTGTGATGATAGGCTTGTAGGCAGTTTCTCCAATTATGAGAGAAAGAGGCATACTACATGGTAATACAATTTTTTGAAAACAAAGTTAGAAAAGTAACACGTTAATTTTGCATTACTGTAAATATCACTCACCTTATGCCTATGTAAGGATACAAGTCTTACACAAAATGTGCTACATGATAAATACTTGGGCAGTGATGATGATGACACAAAAACTTCTCATAGAGTTCTTGCTGTGCAGTTTTTAGATTTTCACACGAAGATACTCACACACATATATGACAGATAAACCTATTAATATTAGGGCACAGTGATTATTTACTATTCATTAAGGTGAAATGGATCATCTTAAAGGTCTTCATTCCCTTCCTGTTCACATTGAGTGGGCTGAGAAGGAGGGTGAGGTAGAAGAGCCAGGAGAGGCAGAAGAGGTGGAGGAGATGGAAGTGGAGCTGCATTAAAAACATATTCAGTTCTTCCTTTTCTAGTTGCTTTAGGTGTAGAGTTAGATTATTTATTTGACTTTTTTCTTGTTTCTTGAGGTATGCCTGTATTGCTATGAACTTTCCCCTTAGGACTGCTTTTACAGTGTCCCACAGGTTTTGGGTTGTTGTGTTTTCATTTTCATTTGTTTCTATGCAAATTTTTATTTCTTTTTTGAAATCTTAAAAATTAGGGCAGAAATAAATGCAAAAGAAACAAAAGAGACCATAGCAAAAATCAACAAAGCCAAAAGCTGGTTCTTTGAAAGGATAAATAAAATTGACAAGCCATTAGGCAGACTCATCAAGAAACAAAGGGAGAAAAATCAAATCAATAAAATTAGAAATGAAAATGGAGAGATCACAACAGACAACACAGAAATACAAAGGATCATAAGAGACTACTATCAGCAATTATATGGCAATAAAATGGACAACGTGGAAGAAATGGAGAAATTCTTACAAAAGTACAACTTTCCAAAACTGGACCAGGAAGAAATAGAAAATCTTAACAGACCCATCACAACCATGGAAATTGAAACTGTAATCAAAAACCTTCCAGCAAACAAAAGCCCAGGTCCAGATGGCTTCACAGCTGAATTCTACCAAAAATTTAGAGAAGAGCTAGCACCTATCCTACTCAAACTCTTCCAGAAAATTGCAGAGGAAGGCAAACTTCCAAACTCATTCTATGAGGCCTCCATCACCCTAATGCCAAAACCTGACAAAGATGCCACAAAAAAAGAAAACTACAGGCCAATATCACTGATGAACATAGATGCAAAAATCCTTAACAAAATTCTAGCAATCAGAATCCAACAACACATTAAAAAGATCATACACCAGGACCAAGTGGGCTTTATCCCAGGGATGCAAGGATTCTTCAATATCTGCAAATCAATCAATGTAATACACCACATTAACAAATTGAAAAATAAAAGCCATATGATTATCTCAATAGATGCAGAGAAAGCCTTTGACAAAATTCAACATCCATTTATGATCAAAACTCTCCAGAAAGCAGGAATAGAAGGAACATACCTCAACAAAATAAAAGCTATATATGACAAACCCACAGCAAACATTATCCTCAATGGTGAAAAATTGAAAGCATTTCCTCTAAAGTCAGGAACAAGACAAGGGTGCCCACTTTCACCATTACCATTCAGCATAGTTTTGGAAGTTTTGGCCACAGCAAAACTTCAGAGCAGAAAAAGAAATAAAAGGAATCCAAATTGGAAAAGAAGAAGTAAAACTCTCACTGTTTGCAGATGACATGATCCTCTACATAGAAAACCCTAAAGACTCCACCAGAAAATTACTAGAACTAATCAATGAATATAGTAAAGTTGCAGGATATAAAATCAACACACAGAAATCCCTTGCATTCCTATACACTAATAATGAGAAAACAGAAAGAGAAATTAAGGAGACAATTCCATTCACTATTGCAACAAAAAGAATAAAATACTTAGGAATATATCTACTTAAAGAAACTAAAGACCTATATATAGAAAACTATAAAACACTGGTGAAAGAAATCAAAGAGGACACTAATAGATGGAGAAATATACCGTGTTCATGGATTGGAAGAATCAATATAGTGAAAATGAGTATACTACCCAAAGCAATTTATAGATTCAATGCAATCCCTATCAAGCTACCAATTGTATTCTTCACAGAGCTAGAACAAATAATTTTACAATTTGTATGGAAATACAAAAATCCTCAAATAGCCAAAGCAATCTTGAGAAAGAAGAATGGAACTGGAGGAATCAACCTGCCTGACTTCAGGCTCTACTACAAAGCCACAGTCATCAAGACAGTATGGTACTGTCACAAAGACAGAAATATAGATCAATGGAAAAAAATAGAAAGCCCAGAGATAAATCCACGCACATATGGACACCTTATCTTTGACAAAGGAGGCAAGAATATACAATGGATTAAAGACAATCTCTTTAACAAGTGGTGCTGGGAAAACTGGTCAACCACTTGTAAAAGAATGAAACTGGAGCACTTTCTAACACCATACACAAAAATAAACTCAAAATGGATTAAAGATCTAAACATAAGACCAGAAACTATAAAACTCCTAGAGGAGAACATAGGCAAAACACTCTCCAACATACATCACAGCAGGATCCTCTATGACCCACCTCTCAGAATATTGGAAATAAAAGCAAAAATAAACAAATGGGACCTAATTAAACTTAAAAGCTTCTGCACAACAAAGGAAACTATAAGCAAGGCGAAAAGACAGCCTTCAGAATCGGAGAAAATAATAGCAAATGAAGCAACTGACAAACAACTAATCTCAAAAATATACAAGCAACTCCTACAGCTCAAGTCCAGAAAAATAAATGACCCAATCAAAAAATGGGCCAAAGAACTAAATAGACATTTCTCCAAAGAAGACATACAGATGGCTAACAAACACATCAAAAGATGCTCAACATCACTCATTATCAGAGAATGCAAATCAAAACCACTATGAGGTACCATTTCACGCCAGTCAGAATGGCTGCGATCCAAAAGTCTACAAGCAATAAATGCTGGAGAGGGTGTGGAGAAAAGGGAACCCTCTTACACTGTTGGTGGGAATGCAAACTAGTACAACCACTATGGACAACAGTGTGGAGATTCCTTAAAAAACAGGAAATAGAACTGCCTTATGATCAGCAATCCCATTGCTGGGCATACACACCGAGGAAACCAGAATTGAAAGAGACACGTGTACCCCAATGTTTATCGCAGCACTGTTTATAATAGCCAGGACATGGAAGCAACCTAGATGCCCATCAACAGATGAATGGATAAGAAAGCTGTGGTACATATACACAATGGAGTATTACTCAGCCATTTAAAAGAATACATTTGAACCAGTTCTAATGAGGTGGATGAAACTGGAGCCTATTATACAGAGTGAAGTAAGCCAGAAAGAAAAACACCAATACAGTATACTAACGCATATATATGGAATTTAGAAAAATGGCAACAAAAACCCTGTATACAAGACAGCAAAAGAGACACTCATGTATAGAACAGTCTTTTGGACTCTGTGGGAGAGGGAGAGGGTGGGATGATTTGGGAGAATGGCATTGAAACATGTATAATATCATATATGAAACGAGTCGCCAGTCCAGGTTCGATGCACGATATTGGATGCTTGGGGCTGGTGCACTGGGATGACCCAGAGGGATGGTATGGGGAGGGAGGAAGGAGGAGGGTTCATGATGGGGAACACATGCATACCTGTGGCAGATTCACTTTGATATATGGCAAAACCAATACAATATTGTAAAGTTAAATAAAATAAAATTAAAAAAACAAAACAAAACATATTCAGGCAGATTTCCTTCCTCAGTGATTTTCTTCATGACATCTGGTAACTCTCCTGTTTCCTCTTGGTCAGAAGAAGGTACTTCTCCTGTAATGCAGTCCACCAGGCCCCACTGTCCCTGAGATTCTCCAGGCAAGAACACTGGAGTGGGTTGCCATTTCTTTCTCCAATGCATGAAAGTGAAAAGTGAAAGTGAAGTCGCTCAGTCGTGTCCCACTCTTAGCGACCCCATGGACGACAGCCTACCAGGCTCCTCTGCCCATGGGATTTTCCAGGCAGGAATACTGGAGTGGGTTGCCATTGCCTTCTCCAGCTCAGTTTCTTACTAATGATAAATGTCCTTGGTAATGGAGAAGGCAATGGCAACCCACTCCAGTACTCTTGCCAGGAAAATCCCATGGACGGAGGAGCCTGGTAGGCTGCAGTCCATGGAGTTGCGAAGAGTCGGACATGACTGAGTGACTTACTTTCACTTTTCACTTCCATGTATTGGAGAAGGAAATGGCAACCCACTCCAGTGTTCTTGCCTGGAGAATTCCAGGGACGGGGGAGCCTGGTGGGCTGCCCGTCTATGGGGTCGCACAGAGTCGGACACAACTGAAGCGACTTAGCAGTAGCAGCAGCAGTCCTTGGTAAAATTTATTTTTTTTTTTAAGAATAGGGTACTTCTATCTGCATTAAAAACATTTTCAGGCAGATTTCCTTCCTCAGTGATTTTCTTCATGGCATCTGGTAACTTTCCTGTTTCCTCTTGGTCAGAAGAAGGTGCTTCTCCTGTTATCTGGATGTTTTTGAAGCCAAGCCTCTTTCTAAAATTATCAAATCATACCTTGTTGGTTTTAAATTCTCCAGCTTTAGATCCTTCACCTTCCTTTCACTTTAAGTTATATAATGACTTCGTTTTTTCTTGAATCACATTAAAGTCTATAGGTATGCCTTGTTGTTACTGTTCAGTCGCTAAGTCGAGTCTGACTCTTTGAGACCCCATGGACTGCAGCATATGGCTTCCCCTGTCCTTCACTGTCTCCCAGAGCATGCCTGCCTTTCTTAGAGCAACTCTGTAACACATAAAATCTGTACTACCGATACTAGATTGAAAGGTATTTTGCAAAGAGTGCAAGGTTTTCTAAGGCTTCCCAGGTGGCTTTAAAGGTAAGGAATCCAGCTGCCAATGAAGAAGATGTAAGAGACGTGGGTTCAATCCCTGGGTTAGGAAGATCCCCTGGAGAAGGGAATGGCAACCCACTCCAGTATTCTTGCCTGGAGAATCCCATGGACAGAGCCTGGTGGGCTACAGTCCATAGGTTGCAGAGTCGCACACAACTGAAGTGACTTAGCACGCATGCATGCAAGGCTTTTTAGACTGCTGGAGTAGCTGCAACAATGGTTTCATGAATTTTCTCTTTTTTTACAATGGTCCTTACGCTGGATTCATTATCTTGGAATGGTGGGCAGCTGCAGACCTCAATTTACTGTATATATCAAGCCTTTCAACTTTTTCTTGTAATGTCATGTCTTGTAATGTCTGCTTCTTGGGAACACTTCCAGCATCATTAGTGATAGTTCGTATGGGTCCCATGGTGTTATTCAAGGTCTATGGTATTTCACTAAACACAAAGGAAAATACACAAGAATCATGAGATCTCCTTTTAGTGTAACATGCAATTGCCTGGAGAGAGAATCCGCTCACACAATTTTTGATTAGCTGATTAGCATCACACAGCACAGTGGACGCTCGTATCACTTGAGCTTATCACAATAGCAACAGGAGGTTGCTATGGATTATGTACATTAGTACAGTATGTACCACAGTTAATTTTATGCAGTTATGGTTTAATACTATATCTTTACACTTGTTTACATTTCCCTTTACTAAGTGTGGCACCATGTATGGTCTGTTTGTGAGCATAAGCTTTGATAAATTTTATTTTTTATAATATATTTGTGTATATTTTATGATAGTAAGTGGTAAAATAGATTAGTACATACATATACTTTATATATTCATGATATAGTTATCATTATCTTAAACCTTTTGATATTTCTAGGCTACACAATTTGCAAGTTTTTCAAATTGTTGCGGATCTCAAAAAAATTTTCCCATATACTTATTGGAAAAAAAAAAACTGTGTATAAGGTGTTAGTCACTCAGTTGTGTCCGATTGTTTGTGACTTCATGGACTATAGCCCACAAAGCTCCTCTGTCCATGGAATTCTCCAGGCAAGAATACTGGAGTTGGGTTGCCATTTCCTCCTCCAGGGGACCTTCCTGACTGAGGGATCAAACCTGACTCTCCCACATTGCAGGCAGACTCTACCGACTGAGCCACCAGGCCCCCTTTCATATAAGTAGACCTATGCAATTCAAGAAAATTAGAGATACCAAGGACCCATTTCATGCAAAGATGGGCTCGATAAAGGACAGAAATGGTATGGACCTAACAGAAGCAGAAGATATTAAGAAGAGGTGGCAGGAATACACAGAAGAACCATACAAAAAAGAGCTTCATGACCCAGATAATCACAATGGTGTGATCACTCACCTAGAGCCAGACATCCTGGAATATGAAGTCAAGTGGGCCTTAGAAAGCATCACTACGAACAAAGCTAGTGGAGGTGATTTCCAGTGGAGCTATTTCAAATCCTGAAAGATGATGCTGTGAAAGTGCTGCACCCAGTATGCCAGCAAATTTGGAAAACTCAGCAGTGGCCACAGGACTGGGAAAAGTCAGTTTCATTCCAATCCCAAAGAAAGGCAATGCCAAAGAATGCTCAAACTACCACACAATTGCACTCATCTCACACGCTAGTAAAGTAATGCTCAAAATTCTCCAAGCCAGGCTTCAGCAATACATGAACCGTGAACTTGCAGATGTTCAAGCTGGTTTTAGAGAAGGCAGAGGAACCAGAGATCAAATTGCCAACATCCTACAGATCATCGAAAAAGCAAGAGAGTTCCAGAAAAACATCTATTTCTGCTTTATTGACTATGCCAAAGCCTTTGACTGTGTGGATCACAATAAACTGTGGACAATTCTGAAAGAGATGGGAATACCAGACCACCTGACCTGCCTCTTGAGAATCCTATATGCGGGTCAGGAAGCAAGAGTTAGAACTGGACATGGAGCAACAGACTGGTTTCAAATAGGAAAAGGATTACGTCAAGGCTGTATATTGTCACCCTGCCTATTTAACTTATATGCAGAATATATCATGAGAAACGCTGGGCTGGATGAAACACAAGCTGGAATCAAGATTGCCGGGAGAAATATCGATAACCTCAGATATGCAGATGACACCACCCTTATGGCAGAAAGTGAAAAGGAACTAAAAAACCTCTTGATGAAAGTGAAAGAGGAGAGTGAAAAAGTGGCTTAAAGCTCAACATTCAGAGAACTAAATCATGGCATCTAGTCCCATCACTTCATGGGAAATAGATGGGGAAACAGTGGAAACAGTGTCAGACTTTATTTTTGGGTGCTCCAAAATCACTGCAGATGGTGATTGCAGCCATGAAATTAAAAGATGCTTACTCCTTAGAAGGAAAGTTATGACCAACCTAGACAGCATATTAAAAAGCAGAGACATTACTTTGTCAACAAAGGTCTGTCTAGTCAAGGCTACGGTTTTTCCAGTGGTCATGTATGGATGTGAGAATTGGACTGTGAAGAAAGCTGAGCACCAAAGAATTGATGCTTTTGAACTGTGGTGTTGGAGAAGACTCTTGAGAGTCCCTTGGACTGCAAGGAGGTCCAACCAGTCCATCCTAAAGGAGATCAGTCCTGGATGTTCATTGGAAGGGCTGATGCTGAAGCTAAAGAGTTGACTCATTGGAAAAGATCCTGATGCTGGGAGGGATTGGGGGCAGGAGGAAAAGGGGACGACAGAGGATGAGATGGCTGGTTGGCATCACCAACTCGATGGACATGAGTTTGAGTAGACTCCGGGAGCTGGTGTTGGACAGGGAGGCCTGGTGTGCTGCTATTTATGGGGTCACAAAGAGGCGGATATGACTGAGCGACTGAAATGAACTGAACTGACTGATACAATTCAAACCCTGTTGTTCAAGGGTCAACTGTACTAACAGGAAAATTCAAGTACAAAAATAAGCACGTAGCCTAAAACCAACAAGTGATAAAAATCATATTTTTAAAAGAGAGACACTCCCAATTCTATGGTCAAATGAACTGCTCAAAATTCTACAGAATTGAATGCCCCTGGATACTCACAGCATTGACTTAACATCACTTGTATTTTCACTATGATTGTTAATGTTTAAAAGTGATCAGTGTAGAAAGCTTTATTGGTCTGCTTCTAATCCTAACTTTCTTTTAAATCCCATTATTTTTAGCTTGTGATTTTGCAGACAGCAAGGTTTTTTAGAAATGCACATACATTATATCTGAAATGTCTATGTTACAGTAGGTAACTGCCAAACTTAAAACTCCCTAACTCTGTCTCCACTCCCACATTTTTCCCATTCAGTCATCCAGTTCATACACATGGGGTCAGGAGGAAATATGATCAATGGGAAGGTCTTCAGAATCAGACAGAATTGAGTCTAATTCTTATTTTGATACTGACTTGCTATGTTAACTCAATTGACATTATCTCCCTGGGCCTCAATTTCCTCATCCACAAAGCAGAGACAGTAGATAAGACTTTGTGGAAATTGTCCGCAGAAGAGATTGTCTCAGTAAGCAAACTCAATAGCCAATAGCCAAGTGAACCTGAAGAGGCCTTTCCTGGGGAACTACACTTTCCAATGGGGACCAGGCATGATCTCTGCTGATGCCCAGGGCCCTAAACCAGAACATCTAGGGAGAGGGTCAAAGCCAGTGAAGGTTTCAGAACCCCTGCAGATGGCAGAGCCCCTGGTTGCACACATTGTTATAGAGGATGAGCGCTCCTTGAAGACAACTAACTTCCTTTGTTTTGATTCCACACCAACAGCTGAGGTCATGGTGCCCACAGGGTGAGGATGCCTAGGTCAGGTGGACAGAAGTCCATTCTACCTGACAGCTGTAAATATCAAATTGACAGTCTGTATTTATTTCAAATGCTAAAATTCACTGTACCTTGGATTCCTCATCTGTAAAATGGGAATAATAATAAGATTTATCTCAGAGAGTTGTGGTGAGAAATATGAGATGCTATATGGAAAGTGCTTTAAACAGTAGCTGGCTCAGAGCACGTGCTGTCTAAGTGTTTCCTATTCGTACTGTACATCAGGCTCTATCATGTTGGGTAATGTGACTCTGCCTTTGAAAGCCAATGCCCTCTCAGTGTGCCCAAAAGCAACTTAAGAACAAGGCCCTGAACTGTGGCTAATTTATTAAGAAGGTACATATTCCCTGGCCCCGGGCAGCCAGTCTTTCTTTGGGTAATGATATGCATGCCTGACCTTAACATATGCCTTTCTGTTTTCTCATTGTTAGTTTATAGGAATGCAAGGAATTTCTGTGTGTTAATTTTATATCCTGCAACTTTATTATATTCATTGATTAGCTCTAGTAATTTTCTGGTGGAGTCTTTAGGGTTTTCTATGTAGAGGATCATGTCATCTGCAAACAGTGAGAGTTTTACTTCTTCTTTTCCAATTTGGATTCCTTTTATTTCTTTTTCTGCTCTGATTGCTGTGGCCAAAACTTCCAAAACTATGTTGAATAGTAGTGGTGAGAGTGGGCACCCTTGTCTTGTTCCTGATGTTAGGGGAAATGCTTTCCATTTTTCACCATTGAGGATAGTGTTTGCTGTGGGTTTGTCATATATAGCTTTTATTATGTTGAGGTATGTTCCTTCTATGCCTGCTTTCTGTAGGGTTTTTATCATAAGTGCATGTTGAATTTTGTCAAAGGCTTTCTCTGCATCTATTGAGATAATCATATGGTTTTCATCTTTCAATTTGTTAATGTGGTGTATTATATTGATTGATTTGAGGATATTAAAGAATCCTTGCATCCCTGGGATAAAACCCACTTGGTCATGATGTATGGTCTTTTTAATATGTTGTTGGATTCTGTTTGCTAGGATTTTGTTAAGGATTTTTGCATCTATGTTCATCAGTGATTTTGGCCTGTTTATTTCAAATGCTAAAATTCACTGTACCTTGGATTCTTTTTTTGTGGTATCTGGTTTTGGTATTAGGGTGATGGTGGCCTCATAGAATGAGTTGGAAGTTTACCTTCCTCTGCAATTTTCTGGAAGAGTTTGAGTAGATTAGGTGTTAGCTCTTCTCTCAATTTTTCGTAGAATTCAGCTGTGAAGCCATCTGGTCCTGAGCTTTTGTTTGCTGGAAGATTTCTGATTACAGTTTCAATTTCCGTGGTTGTGATGGGTCTGTTAAGATTTTCTATTTCTTCCTGGTTCAGTTTTGGAAAGCTATACTTTTCTAAGAATTTGTCCATTTCTTCCACGTTGTCCATTTTATTTGCATAGAGTTGCTGATAGTAGTCTCTTATGATCCTTTGTATTTCTGTGTTATCTGTTGTGATCTCTCTGTTTTCATTTCTAATTTTGTTGATTTGATTCTTTTCCCTTTGTTTCTTGATGAGTCTGGCTAATGGTGTGTCAATTTTATTTATCTTCTCAAAGAACCAGCTTTTGGCTTTGTTGATTTTTGCTATGGTCTCTTTTGTTTCTTTTGCATTTATTTATGCCCTAATTTTTGTTATTTCTTTCCTTCTACTAACCCCAGGGCTCTTCATTTCTTCCTTTTCTAGTTGCATTAGGTGTAGAATTAGGTTATTTATTTTACTTTTTTCTTGTTTCTTGAGGTAAGCTTGTATTGCTATGAACCTTTCCCCTTGGTACTGCTTTTACTGAGTCCCATAGGTTTTGGGTTGTTATGTTTTCATTTTCATTCATTTCTATGTGTATTTTTATTTCTTTTTTTATTTATTCTGTGATTTGTTGGTTATTCAGAAGTGTGTTGTTTAGCCTCCATATGTTGGAATTTTTAATAGTTTTTTTTCCTGTAGTTGACATCTAATCTTACTGCATTGTGGTCAGAAAAGATGCTTGGATTGATTTCAATTTTTTTTAATTTACCAAGGCTAGATTTATGGCCCAGGATGTGGTCTATCCAGGAGAAGGTTCCGTGTGCACTTGAGAAAAAGGTGAAATTCATTGTTTTGGGGAGAAATGTCCTATAGATATCAATTAGGTCTAACTGGTCCATTGTATCATTTAAAGTTTGTGTTTCCTTGCTAATTTTCTGTTTAGTTGCTCTATCCATAGGTGTGAGTGGAGTATTAAAGTCTCCCACTATTATTGTGTTACTGTTAATTTCCCCTTTCATACTTGTTAGCATTTGCCTTACATACTGCAATGTTCCTATATTGGGTGCATATATATTTATAATTGTTAAATCTTCTTTTTGGATTGATCCTTTGATCATTATGTAGTGTCCTTCTTTGTCTCTTTTCACAGCCTTTATTTCAAAATAAACTGATGGAGAAATATACCATGTTCATGGGTTGGAAGAATCAATATAGTAAAAATGAATATACTTCCCAAAGCAATCTATAGATTCAATGCAATCCCTATCAAGCTACCAATCATATTCTTCACAGAACTAGAACAAATAATTTCACAATTTGTATGGAAATACAAAAAACCTCTAATAGCCAAAGCAATCTTGAGAAAGAAGAATGGACCTGGAGGAATCAACCTGCCTGACTTCAGGCTCTACTACAAAGCCACAGTTATCAAGACAGTATGGTATTGGCACAAAGACAGAAATATTGATCAATGGAACAAAATAGAAAGCCCAGAGATAAATCCACACACATATGGACACCTTATCTTTGAAAAGGAGGCAAGAATATACAATGGATTAAAGACAATCTCTTTAACAAGTGGTGCTGGGAAAACTGGTCAACCACTTGTAAAAGAATGAAACTAGAACACTTTCTAACACCATACACAAAAATAAACTCAAAATGGATTAAAGATCTAAATGTAAGACCAGAAACTATAAAACTCCTAGAGGAAAACATAGGCAAAACACTCTCTGACATAAATCACAGCAGGATCCTCTATGACCCATCTCCCAAAGTAATGGAAATAAAAGCAAAAATAAACAAATGGGACCTAATTAAAATTAAAAGCTTCTGCACAACAAAGGAAACTCTAAGCAAGGTGAAAAGACAGCCTTCAGAATGGGAGAACATAATAGAAAATGAAGCAACTGACACAGAATTAATCTCAAAAATATACAAGCAGCTCCTGCAGCTCAATTCCAGAAAAATAAATGACCTGATCAAAAAATTGGCCAAAGAACTAAACAGAAATTTCTCCAAAGAAGACATACAGATGGCTAATAAACACGTGAAAAGATGCTCAACATCACTCACTATCAGAGAAAGGCAAATCAAAACCACTATGAGGTACCATCTCACGTCAGTCAGAATGGCTGCTATCAAAAAGTCTACAAGCAATAAATGCTGGAGGGGGTGTAGAGGAAAGGAAACCTTCTTACACTGTTGGTGGGAATGCAAACTAGTACAGCCACTATGGAGAACAGTGTGGAGATTCCTTAAAAAACTGGAAATACAACTGCCATATGACCCAGAAATCCCACTGCTGGGCATATACACTGAGGAAACCAGAATTGAAAGAGACATGTGTACCCCAATGTTCATTGCAGCACTGTTTATAATAGCCAGGACATGAAAGCAACCTAGATGTCCATCAGCAGACGAATGGATAAGAAAGTTGTGGTAGACAGCAAAAGAGACACAGATGTATGGAACAGTCTTTTGGACTCTGTTGGAGAGGGCAAGGGTAGGATGATTTGGGAGAATGGTATTGAAACATGTATATTATCATATGTGAAAAGGATCGCCAGTCCATGTTCGATGCATGAGACAAGGTGCTTGGGGCTGGTGCACTGGGATGACCCAGAGAGATGGGATGGGGAGGGAAGTGGGAGAGGGGTTCAGAATGGGGATCACATATACACCCGTGGCGGATCCATGTCAGTGTATGGCAAAACCACTACCATATTGTAAAGTAATTAGCCTCCAATTAAAATAAATAAATTTATATTAAAAAAAGAAAGTTGTGGTACATGTACACACTTGAATATTACTCAGTCTTTAAAAAGAATACATTTGAATCCGTTTTAATGAGGTGGACAAAACTGGAGCCTATTATACAGAGTGAAGTAAGAGAGAAAAACACCAATACAGTATATTAACGCATATATACAGAATTTAGAAAGATGTAATGATGACCCTATATGTGAGACAGCATAAGAGACACAGATGTATAGAACAGTCTTTTGGACTCCGTGGGAGAAGGCGAGGGTGGGATGATTTGAGAGAATAGCACTGAAACATGTATATTATCATATGTGAAACAGATTGCCAGTCCAGGTTCCATGCTCAGGGCTGGTATACTGGGATGACCCTGAGGGATGGATGGGGAAGGAGGTGGGAGGGAGGGTCAGGATGGGGAACACATGTACACCCATGGCTGATTCATGTCAATGTATGGCAAAAACCACTACAATATTGTAATTAGCCTCCAATTAAAATAAATAAATTTTTAAAATAAATAAATAAAAGCAGATAAAGAGAAAAAAATACGCCTTAATATTTGAAAGTCTAAGTGAGGATTACTTGAAAAACTGTTTCAAGTGCCTAATGAGTGTCTAGCAAACAATCTTCCCTCAACCACAGGTTTCTTTTCTTTTTTTCTTCTTTCTTTTTCTTGGTATCTTTTCTCAAACACAGTAAGGCTATGAACTGTCAGCTGGAAACCCCAAATTGGGAAGGAGGCTGTGGTAATGGTGATTGTAAGGGAACCAACAATAATCTGATTCTCATTGAGTTTATGGCTTGAAATAAATACAGCAGGAGGGTAGTCTCATGAACTCATTATGTAATTTAAGACCAAAGTAAAAGAGACCTGAAACGGAGGACAGAAGGCACAGCACCACCCCCTTTCTCACTTTTAAAACCCCTTTTTTTCCTTCAAGATGCAACCCACAGGTCACCTCCTCTTTGAAGCTTTCCCAATCCCCTCTGGCTGAGTAACTCAGGCCCCTGTACTGTGTTCTCATGACATCTTCACCATCTCACATGACCACGCTCCTGCCTGTCACCTCCATTAGATTGTAGCACCTCCTGAGTAATGACGTCATAGTGAGCTCTATATCCCCTGCAGCCAGTACTGTGTTTGGCACATTGTTGTTGCTGTTCAGTCATTCAGTCATGTCCGGCTCTTTGCAACCCCATGGACTGCAGCATGCCTGGTTTCCCTGTCCTTCACCATCTCCCTGAGCCTGCTCAAACTCATGTCCATTGAGTCAGTGATTCCATCCAACCGTCTCGTCCTCTGTGGTTCCCTTCTCCTCCTGCCTTCGATCTTTCCCAGCATCAGGGTCTTTTCTAATGAGTCAGTTCTTTGCATCAGGTGGCCAAATTATTGGAGATTTAGCTTCAGCTTCATAGCATTAGTCCTACCAATGAATATTCAGGACTGATTTCCTTTAGGATTGACTGGTTTGATCTCCTTGCAGTCCAAGGGACTCTCAAGAGTCTTCTTCAACATGACAATTTGAAAGCATGAATTCTTCAGCACTCATCCTTCTTTATGGTCCAACTCTCACATCTATACATGACTACTAGAGAAACCACAGCTTTGACTAGACAAACCTTTGTTGGCAAAGTAATGTCTCTGCTTTTTAATATGCTGTCTAGGTTGGTCATAGCTTTTCTTCCAAGAAGCAAGCATCTTTTAATTTCATGGCTGTAGTCACCATCTGCAGTGATTTTGGAGCCCAGGAAAATAAAGTCTGTCACTTTTTCTGCTGTTTCCTCATCTATTTGACATGAAGTGATGGGACCAGATGCCATGATCTTAATTTTTTGAATGTTGAATTTTAAACCAGTTTTTCACTCTCCTCTTTCACCTTCATCAAGAGGCTTTTTAGTTCTTCTTCACTTTCTGCCATAAGGGTGATGTCATCTGCATATCTGAGGTTATTGATATTTCTCCTGGCAATCTTGGTTCCAGCTTGTGCGTCTTCCAGCCCAGAATTTCTCATGATGTACTTTACTGCATAGATGTTAAATAAGCAACAATTTTATTATTACTGACAGCATTTTGAATGAACCAAAGAATTTAACAAAACATATAAAAAATATATTTTTAAAAATCACAGATGGACAACAGATTTACAGATTTGCTTTCCTGATTATTCAGAAAAAAAATGACAATGTTTACTTACTGGAAAATTGCATTTGAGTGAGACTAGCCACTGGATCACAAGACCCAAGCAGCAGAACACTGTCGAGCTCTTGGGAACAGACGAATTAATCGACCAACAGGTGAGAGGCTATGGGAGGGGCAACTAGACAGCCAGCCAGCAAAGCAGATCTGGCAGCCCAGCCAAGACAGGAACAGGCTGGGCAGAGCAGGGGTTAGGTATCAAGAAGCAGAGATGGGCATGTCAGTTACTCTGGCCTTGAGAAGAATCACTGTGACCACAGGGCCAGCTACAAACTGACTCACTCCAGTGTACGTACTCACATGAGTGTGTGTCCATTTAAATCATTTCTTCCTTCATTCATGAAATTAGCAAGTGGGTTTGGGTGTGTCTCAGGGACCAGACAGGGGAAGGCCCAATCTAGGAAAGCAGTTTCCTAAATTTAGGTGGACTGAGCCTGCTAGAAGAGCTGTAGACTGTGAGGGCTCCAGGAAAACCAGGGGGTTGAGGCCCAAGCCTTGCTCCAGGAGTTCACACTATACACAAAGGGCCATCAGGCACCTCCGTCCATAGGATTTTCCAGGCAGGAGTACTGGAGTGGGGTGCCATTGCCTTCTCCGATACACAGAGGGAGAGACCCTCAGACAACTGTGCCATGTGGCCTGTGATGGATGTGGGACAAAGTAACAAGATTGTCCCCATCTGTGTGTGAGATTAGGATGGGGTTATAGAGTTCAATTGCATTTGAGACAGGCCTGGAGGGGCAGGAAGGATTTGACAGGCAGAGATGGGAGTTTCATGGGCATTCCCAGCCAAAAGGAGAAAGCAAAACCCCATGAGGGTGTGTGCAGTGGGAGCTGGGGTGGCCCTTGCAGGGAGCATCTGGAATGTTCAGAAAAGTTGTGGGAGATGTAGCTGGAGAGGGAGCTTGAGGCCAGGCCAACATGGGTCCAAAGCAAGGAGTTCACACCAAAGTTGGATAAATAAAGGCTTTATGTACTCAATTATTCCTTCATTCATTCAACTAAAATGTATTGCATGCAAAACCTCTGCCAGGTGCTGTTCCCCTGGGTGCTGGGCACACAATGGGGAGGCAACTTCTGCCATCCTGAGGCTAGTATCACCTCTGGGGAGCAGGAGTGCCATGGGGAAGTGGAGGCTGCTGCCTAGTCCAGGGTGAAGGGCCCTGAGGGTAATAGGAGGGTCACTTCAAAGGGGAGGGCACTTGGCAGGGTCAGTCAAAAGTGACATCCCCTTGGCTAGGCCAAGCCAAGTCCTCCAGCAGCCAACATGGGGAATGAAGCATCCCTCAATAACTGGGACAAAGGGTCAGAAAAGTAGGGTCTGGAAAGGAGAGGAGAGGCCTGGAGGCAGGGGGATGACCCCTAATCCTCCCACTGGCCCCAGCCTGCAGCAGGCCCAGATCATCGGCCAGCCTGGTCAGGGGTCTCTCGGCCGGCGTTCCTCTGGTCTTCATGCCTGTAGTCATCCTCACCCTACTCTTCTTGTCTTCTGGAAAGCTCTGTCAGCTGCTCTGGTGGCTCCCGGTAGGCCGCCCGATTCCTGCAGGCATTGAGGACAGAGGGGAAGGGTTCACACTCACCCATCAGGACTGAGGGAGCTGGGTCTAGTGCTTCCTATGAGGAGAGAGCAGCCTATGACAGAGGCTTGCCCCTACACCCGGCTCTGGACACCCACAGGAAACTCTACCCTGGGATTAGAGACTGGCGAACCACGGGCCCTGGAGTCATGTGCCAGATAGCAATGCCACTTTAGGATTTGGGTGAATCATTTACTCTTTTCTCAACTATAAAATGGGATGGATAAAAGTTGTTTTTATTGTTAACAGCTGCCCCCTGGGGTGTTGTGAGAGGAAGAGGCTGTGAGGAGCTGGGGCACATCTTCCTAATCTGCTTAGACCCTTGCCAACAGGCGTCCCCGACACTCACGGCCGTGCGACCTCGGCGTCTTCAGCCTTGCCGGTGTCCCGGCAGCAGCAGCAGTACAGGATGACGCCAATGATGACGAGAGCCGCAGCCACGCCCCCAGCGACGCCCGCATACAGAGCCACATTCATGGAGGCTGGGAGAGACAGAGCCGCAAGTCCTGTGAGCACTAACCACAGTTCCCAACTCGAGCCCATAACACAAGTCAAGATGCAGGGAGCATGCCAGGGATGAGGGACCACAACAGCCAGTGTCCCAGATGTGAGAGGCGGTCCTTCCCAGGCTCTGAGCGGTGCCTGTCTTCCCAGCCCAAGGGGCAGTGCCGCCAGCTTCTGGGGGCACTCCGTGGAAGGCACGGCCTCGTGGGAATGGAACCAGACAATGCGGGAGGATACTTCTCAG
This sequence comes from Bubalus bubalis, assembly GCF_019923935.1. Lineage (NCBI taxonomy): Eukaryota > Metazoa > Chordata > Mammalia > Artiodactyla > Bovidae > Bubalus > Bubalus bubalis. The sequence goes on along the minus strand of NC_059162.1, from coordinate 1,889,370 downwards.
GATGGAGGTGTACAAAAGGCAGATGGCCAACAGATCTGAGCTACTCAGGCTCCAAAAAGGCCCTCAGGTGTCATGCCAGCTCCTACTCTAGCTCATTTCCAAACTGCTCAGGGTGTCCCTCCCCAAGTGATGGGGTCCAGACTCTTGTGGAAGCCAGATCTGGGCACTTCCCCCATGCCCACAGAGCAACCCTAAGGGTAGGACTAATGTCTCCAGAAGCCAGTCTTAGGTGCTATTTCCAAACAACAAAAGGAACAGGGCTAGCCTCCAGATGAGGGGAACCTGGGATAGGAGCATCTGGTCATCGCCTCAGCCACCTGCCAATGGGAGACCCCAAGAGGCTGCCCAGCTCACCTCCCAGTCAGCTGACTCTTTGGACCCCCAGCCAGTCACCTTCTGGCCTTCACCCTCCCACTCTCCCTCCACCCCAAACTGCTCTTACGAGATCTGACAGCTACGGTGATGTTGCAGGACTCGGTCCCCACCTCGTTCCTGGAGATGCAGATGTAGTAACCCGACATTTCTGTGGAGATGTTTTTCAGAGAGAAGGTCTGTCCTGTGACTGGGAAGGAAGAAGAGTCAGGCTGAGGAGACAGTCCATCATAGCAGAATAGAAACAGCTAGGAAGGAGTGTGGACTCCTGAACTCCTATGTAGATAAAAGCATTGCCACTGAGCATGTCTGAGCCTCATCTGGAATGTGGAGAAAATATCCACCTCTAGGGCTGCAGGATGATTAAACTAGGCGGGCTGCACAATTCTGAAGTGCTTAGAATTCAGGCAGGAACCGTGTGTTTGAAGCCACCTTAATTTTGTGACTTTGGGCAAGGAACTTAGCTTCATTAAATCTGTTTATTTACAAATAAAATAATAATAGTGCCTTCACAATAGGGCAATTGTGAACATGAAATAAAGTACTAATGAATATAAGCCCACAACCAAATGCCTGATGTAAATGCTTAGGAAACATAATATGCATTATATCTTACATAGAAATGTTTTATAATTAGATGATACGATTATCACTTTTATGATCTTCAGAAACAGAATTCTGCAGCTTAGACTCATGTGAAAGCAGGCTTTAGAACCTCAAGAACTCTAACTTTTGTATTTCTGTACCATGAGTGGTGTGTGTGTGAGTTTATGTGGTATTTGTACGTTCTGTATGTACATGTATGTGTGGTGGGGCGGGAGGAGGCAGGCAGTCAGTCTAGACTCTTCCTCTTTCTTTTCCACCACTTAAGTAAGCCATTTAACTTCTGTGAGCACTAGTTACCGAACCTGGAAGTGGGAGGGAAAGTATCTGATCTCCCCAAATTCAGGGCAATGGTCTAGATGTCCTCATGAGAAGACATTCTACTAAATCTATGATCCTACAAATGTCTTCACCTTGAAAGGGAGAGCTAAAGCATAAAACATAAATGTTTAGGCAAATTTATATATCCTATCCTCAATGATGGGCTTTCCTGGTGGTGCTAGTGGTGAAGAAACCCCCTACCACTGCAGCAGACATAAGACATGTGAATTCAACCCCTGGGTCGGGAAGATCCCCTGGAGGAGAGCACGGCAACCCATGCTAGTATTCTTGCCTGGAGAATTCCATGGACAGAGAAGCCTGGCAGGCTACAGTCCATGAGGTCGCCAACACTTGGACACAACTGAAGCAACTGAGCTCACACACACACACCCTCATTAATGCTGTGTCATAGCCACTATTATGAGAGAATAGTTAGAGACCTTGTCCTCTAATGTGCTGCACAGCCAGCTGCCCCTGCTGTCACCAGGTGGGTTACACTCCTTCCGAGGAGATATTCTAAAATGCAAATAGGATCTGAGTGACATTTCAGAGGCAGTCCCTCATCTTCAGTAATAAGCCCATGTTTCTTAATATGGACATGATGTTACAGATCTGGCCTTGACAATCCAGCTTTCAGTTCAGTTCAGTTGCTCAGTCGTGTCTGACTCTTTGTGACCCCATGGACTGCAGCACGCCAGGCCTCCTTGTCCATCACCAGCTCCTGGAGTTTATTCATAATCATGTCCATTGAGTCGGTGATTCCATCCAACCATCTCATCCTCTGTCATCCCCTTCTCCTCCTGCCTTCAACCTTTCTGAGCATCAGGGTCTTTTCAAATGAGTCAGCTCTTTGCATCAGGTGGCCAAAGTACTGGAGTTTCAGCTTCAACACCAGTACTTCCAATGAACACCCAGGACTGATCTCCTTTAGAATGGACTGGTTGGATCTCCTTGAAGTCCAAGGGACTCTCAAGAGTCTTCTCCAACACCACAATTCAAAAGCATCAATTCTTCAGTGCTCAGTTTCCTTTATAGTCCAACTCTCACATCCATACATGACTATTGGAAAAAACATAGCCTGGACTAGATGGACCTTTGTTGACAAAGTAATGTCTCTGCTTTTCAATATGCTGTCTACGTTGGTCATAACTTTCCTTCCAAGGAGTAAGCGTCTTTTAATTTCATGGCTGCAGTCACCATCTGCAGTGATTTGGGAGCCCAGAAAAATAAAGTCAGCCACTGTTTCCACTGTTTCCCCATCTATTTGCCATGAAGTGATGGGACTGGATGCCATGATCTTAGCTTTCTGAATGTTGAGCTTTAAGCCAACTTTTTCACTCTCCTCTTTCACTTTCATCAAGAGGCTCTTTAGTTCTTCTTCACTTTCTGCCAAAAGGGTGGTGTCATCTGCATATCTGAGGTTATTGATATTTCTCCCAGCAATCTTGATTCCAGCTTGTGCTTCATCCAGCCCAGCATTTCTCATAATGTACTCTGCATATAAGTTAAATAAGCAGGGTGACAATATACAGCCTTGACGTACTCCTTTTCCTATTTGGAACAAGTCTGTTGTTCCATGTCCAGTTCAAACTGTTGCTTCCTGACCTGCATACAGATTTCTCAAGAGGCAGGTCAGGTAGGCTGGTATTCCCATCTCTTTTAGAATTTTCCACAGTTTATTGTGATCCACAAAGTCAAAGGCTTTGGTATAGTCAATAAAGCAGATGTTTTTCTGGAATTCTCTTGCTTTTTTGATTATCCAGCAGACGTTGGCAATTTGATCTCTGGTTCCTCTGCCTTTTTTAAAACCCACTTGAACATCTGGAAGTTCATAATTCACGTATTGTTGAAGCCTGGCTTGGAGAATTTTGAACATTACTTTGCTAGCATATGAGATGAATGCAATTCATCTTGGTAGTTTGAACATTTTTTGGTATTTCCTTTCTTTGGGATTGGAATGAAAACTGACCTTTTCCAGTCCTGTGGCCACTGCTGAGTTTTCCAAATTTGCTGGCATATTGAGTGTAGCACTTTCAGAGCATCATCTTTTAGGATTTGAAATAGTTCAGCTGGAATTCCATCACTTCCACTAACTTTGTTCATAGTGATGTTTCCTAAGGCCCACTTGACTTCACGTTCCAGGATGTCTGGCTCTAGGTGAGTGATCACACCATCGTGATTATCTGGGTCATGAAGATCTTTTTTGTACAGTTCTGTGTATTCTTGCCACCTCTTAATGTCTTCTGTTTCTGTTGGGTCCATACCATTTCTGTCCTTTATTGTGCCCATCTTTGCATGAATTGTTCCCTTGGTATCTCTAATTTTCTTGAAGAGATTGCTAGTCTTTCCTGTTCTACTGTTTTCCTCTATTTCTTTGCACTGATCACTGAGGAAGGCTTTCTTATCTCTCCTTGCTATTCTTTGGAACTCTGCATTCAATGGGTATATCTTTCCTTTTCTCCTTTGCTTTTGGCTTCTCTTCTTTTCACAGCTATTTGTAAGACCTCCTCGGTCAGCCATTTTGCTTTTCTGCATTTCTTTTCCATGGGGATGGTCTTGATCCCTGACTCCTGTACAATGTCACAAACCTCCATTCATAGTAACCCAGCTTTACCTCTTGCTAGTTCCCCTGGTGGCCAATCCTTTCCCTGCCCAGCTCTACTCTGTTGCAAGATTGTATCTCAGTGTGAATTTTTCTTGTCTGAATGTGCTACTCACTATACTTCCTCAAATATGATGTCCTCTGATTTTTCCAACAATCTTGTATTGTGGATGGAAGAAATATTTCAATCTCCAGTGCCCTAGAGGTAACTGGAGGATTGGAGAAGTTAAGGGACTTCCCCAAGGTCACAAAAATAAGAAATGACAAAACAATAACAAAGATTCATTTTTAGGTCTAGAATTCCCAGGAACAGTTGACACCTTTCTATAAAAAAATATAGAAAAGAGAACAGAGAGGGTTATAAGGAGAAAGACCATGCCAGGACTTTCCAGATCATAGATGAAGAAGAAGCACAGTTTATGAGTAATTGCCCCATTGTGGTCTCAGAAAGGACCCCATGGAAGAGAACATGAATCTTGGTGTTCTGGACAGTGCCACTCGCAGGAATGGCTGCAGGAACAGGCTGTGTGGTTCTAAAGGCTAGCATCATATAGAAACACATCATTTATCTTCAAAATGAGGCCTCTCTGACCAAGAAATTTTGTGAACAAGATTCCACATTTGATGGGGTGACCAACAAACCAATCTTAGACTGCTGTGCCTATGGAAATACCAAGTACAGACACATATTTTATGTGAATTTGTCTAAGAAGACACACCCAAAGGATTACCCACATGTCCACACCTATGGTTGTTAAAGAACTTTGGCTTCTGGTTGGAGACAGGATGGCAGAGTAGAAGGACTTGAGCTCAACTCCTCCCACAAAAATACCAAAATCATATCTAACTGCTGAAACAATGACTGACAAAAAAGACTGGAACCCACCAAAAAAGATACTCTACATCCAAAGACAAAGAGGAAGCCACAGTAAGATGGTAGGAAGGGCACATTCACAATATGCCCAATCAAATCCTATACCCACCAAGTGGGCAACCCACAAGCTGGTAAATAATTATATCACAGAGTTTCTTTCACAGAAGTGAGAATTCTGAGCCTCACATCAGGCTGCCCAGCCTGGGGGTCTGGCACTGAGTGAGGGGACTCTTCAGAGCATTTGGTTTTGAAGGCCAATAGGGCTTGATCACAAAAACTCCACAGAACTGTGGAAATCAGAAATTCAACTCTGTTGAGTTAGAGGGTGCACACAAGGTTTTATGTGCACTGGGACCCAGGGAAAAAGCAGTGACTTCATAGGAGCCTGAGCCAGAAGTATTTGCTGGTTTTGTAGAGTCTCCAGGGAAGGCAGGGGGTAGCTGTGGCCACTGTGGAGACAAAAACACTGGAGGCAGAGGTATGGGGGTGTACTCTATGGTGTGGGCTCTCCTGGAGGGCACCATTTTGACCTGGCCCCACCCAAGAGCTCCAGTGCTGGGATGCCTCAGGCCAAACAACAAACAAGGCAGGAACACAGCTCCACCCATCAGCAGAGAGGCTGCCTAAAGTCTTCTTGACCCCACTGTTGCTGTTGCTAAGTCGCTTCATTCATGTCCGACTCTGTGTGACCCCATAGATGGCAGCCCACCAGGCTCTGCCATCCCTGGGATTCTCCAGGCAAGAACACTGGAGTGGGTTACCATTTCCTTCAAACACAGCCCTTGACATGGTTCTGCCCACCAGAGGGGTAAGACCCAGCTCCACCCACCAATGGGCAGGAACCAGTCCCTCCCACCAGGAAGCTTTCATAAGCCCCTAGGAGAGCCTCACAAATAAGGGAGCAGACACCAGAAGCAAGAGGAACTGTAGACCTGCAGCTTGTGAAATGGAGATCAGAAAATTAGACAAAATGTGATGGCCAGAAGCATATGTTCCAGATGAAGAAACAAGACAAAACCCCTCAAGAAGATTAAGTGCAGTGGAGATAGGAAATCTACCCAAAAAAGAAACCAGAATAATGATAGTAAAGATGACCGAAGACCTCAGAAAAAGAATGAAAGCACAGATGGGGAAGATACAAAAATGGTAAACAAAGAGCTAAAAGATATAAATAACAAACAGCTGAACAATATAATAACTGAAATGAAAAATAAACTAGAAGGAATCAGTAGTAAAAATGAGATAGAAAAACAGGTAAGGGAGTTGAAAGACAATATGCTGAAAGTCACTATGGCACACCACAATAAAGAAAAAGAATGAGAAGAAATGAGGACTTATGGGACAACATTAAACACACCAATATTCACATTATAGGGGTCCCAGGAGGAAAAGAGAGAGAGAAAGGCCCTGAGAAAATACTAGAAGAGACAAAAGCTGAAAAACTCCCTAACATGGGAAAGGAAACCTGACCCAAGTCCAGGAAGTACAGAGAGTCCTATATGGGATAAACTCAATGAAGAACATGTCAAGAACACATATTAACCAAACTGACAAAAATTAAAGACAAAGAAATAGTGTTAAAAGCAACAGGGAAAAGCAAAAAATAATATACAAGGGAATTCCCATAAGGTTATCAGCTGATTTTTCAAGAGAAACTCAGCATGCCAGAAGAGAGTGGCACAATATGAAGTGATAAAAGGGGGAAACCAGGACTTGCTTGGTAGTCCAGTATTTAAGACTCCATGCTCCAAATACAGGGGCATGGGCTTGATCCTTGGTCAGGGAACTAGGACCCTGCATGCTGCATGGTGTGGCTAAAAGAAAAAAGGGGAGGGGGCGCAAACCTACAACCAAGAATACTCTACCCAATAAGGCTCTTGTTCAGAATCAATGGAGAAATCAAGTTTTACAGACCAGCAAAAGCTAAGACAATTCAGTACAACCAAACCAGCTTGACAACAAATCCTAAAGGAACTTCTCTAGGTGGAAAAGAAAAAGGCACAAGAAAATTACAAATGGGAAAGCTTATCAGTAAAGCCAATAAACAGTAAAGGTAGGAAATCATCCACACACAAATATGATATAGAAACCAGCAATCATGAGAAGAGGAGAGAACAAATGCAGCATATGAAATATACATTTGAAATCAAAAGACCAGAACTCAAAACAATCTTGTACCTATATAAACTGTTATTTCAAAACCTCCTGCTAACTGCAAACCAAAAATAAACAATAGATACACAAACAAAAAGGAAAAGGGAATCCAAACATAACACTAAAATTTGTCATCAAATAACAAGAAAACAGAACAGAAAGGAAGAAAAAAAAGTACAAAAACAAACCCCAAACAATTAACAAAATGAGAATAAGAAAATACATATCAATAATTAACTTAAATGTAAATAGATTAATTGTTTCAACCAAGGGATATAGACTGACTGAATGAATACAAAAACAAGACTCATATATACAGTGTCTAGAAGAAACCCACTTCAGATCCAGGGACCCACACAAACTGAAAGTGAGGGTATGAAAAAGGGTATTCCATGAAAATGGAAATCAAAATCTGAAGTAGCAGGACTCATATCAGACAAAATATACTTTAAAATAAAGGCTGTTATAAGAGACAAAGAAGGACATTATGTAGTGATCAAATGATTAATCCAAGAAGAAGATATAACAATTATAACTATATATGTACCCAACATAGGAACACCTCAATATATAAAACAAATGATAACTGACATAAAAGGAGAAATCAACAGTAATACAATAATAGTGGGAACTTTAACATCCCCACTTACATCACTGGACAGATCATACAGACAGAAAATCATTAAGGATGGATCTCCTTGGTGGTCCAGTGGTTAAGACTCCACACTTCCAATGCAGGGGGCACAGGTTTGATCCTTGGTCAGGAAACTAAGATCCCATATGCTATGTGATGTGGCCAAAAGGATTTTTTAAAAAAAGAAAATTAATAAGGAAACATAGACATTAAATGAAACATTAAACCAGATAGACTTAATTGATATTTATAGAGTATTCCATCCAAAAGCAGCAGAATATACATTCTTCTCAAGTACACATTCTTCAGGATAAGTCACATGCTGGGCCACAAAGCAAGTCTTGGTAAATTTAAGAAAACTGAAAATATATCAAGCATCTTTTTCTGTCCACAATGCTATACTATTAGAAATCAACTACAAGAAAAAAAAAAAAAAAGCTGAAAAACACACACACATGGAGGCTAAACAATATGCTGCTGCTGCTGCTGCTAAGTCGCTTCATTCATGTCCGACTCTGTGCGACCCCATAGACGGCAGCCCATCAGGCTCCCCCGTCCCTGGGATTCTCCAGGCAAGAACACTAGAGTGGGTTGCCATTTCCTTCTCCAATGCATGAAAGTGAAAAGTGAAAGTGAAGTCGCTCAGTCGTGTCCGACTCTTCGAGACCCCATGGACTGCAGCCTACCAGGCTCCTCCATCCATGGGATTTTCCAGACAAGAGTACTGGAGTGGGGTGCCATTTCCTTCTCCTAAACAATATGCTACTAAACAAAAAATGAATCACTGAAGAAATCAAAGAAAAAAAAATTTTTAAATACCTAGAGGAAAATGAAAATATAAAAATAATGATTCAAAACCTAAGTAGTTCTAAGAGGGAAGTTTATAGCAATACAGTCTTACCTCAGAAAACAAGAAAAATCTCAAATAAACAACCTAACCTTACACCTAAAACAACTAGAGAAAGAAGAACAGACAAAACCCAAAGTTATCAGAAGGAAAGAAATCATAAAGATCAGAGCAGAAAGAAATGGAGACAAAGAAAACAATAGAAAATATCAATGAAACGAAAAGACGGTTCTTCAAGAAGATAAACAAAACTGATAAATGTTTAGCCAGATTCGTCAATAAAAAAAGGGAGAGGACTCAAATCAATAAACTTGGAAATGAAAAAGGAAAAGTTACAATGGACACCACAGAAATAGAAAGGATCATAAGGGACTACTACAAGCAACCATACACCAATAAAATGGACAATATGGAAGAAATGGTCAAATTTCAGAAAGGTATAATCTCCCAAGACCGAACTGAGAAGAATACAAAATATGAACTAATTACAAGTACTGAAATTGAAACTGTAATTTAAAACCTCCCATCTAATAAAAATCCAGAACCAGATGGCTTCATAGACTAATCTATCTAACATTTAGAGATGAGTTAACCAGAGTTCGAGTTGTGCAGTCCATTAGTACTTGGTACTTATATATAGAAAAGACTTAACACCTATCCTTCTGAAACTCTTGCAAAAATTACAGAGGAAAGAACACTCTCAAACTCCTTCTTTTAGGCCATCATCACCTTGATATCAAAACCAGACAAGGATACTACAAAGAAGAAAATTACAGGCCAATATCACTGATGAATATAGATGCAAAAATCCTCAACAAAATACTACTCAAACAAATCCAACAATACATTAAAAGGATCATATACCATGATCCAGTGGGGTTTATCCCATGGATGCAGGGCTTTTTCAATACCTGTAAATTAATCAAGTTAGTGTGATATAATGCGCTAAGAAATTGAAGAATAAAAAACATATGATCATCTCAATAGATGCAGAAAAGAAAAAATAGAAAGCTTTTGACAAAAGTCAACACCTATTTATGATTAAAAAGAACTTCAGAAAGTAGGATAGATGGAAACTACCTCAACATAATAAAGGCCATGTATGACAAACCCACAGCCAACATTATACTCAGTGATGAAAAAGCTGAAAGTGTTTCCCCTAAGATCAGCAATAGGACAAGGATGTCCTTTGCTCAACATAGTTTTGGAAGTCCTCGTCACAGTGATCAGAGAAGACAAAAAAAGAATCCGAATTGGAAAAGAAGTGAGACCACAAAATGACCAGATCGCATCAAAGAATTTGGTAAATTTGCCAGATATAAAATTAATACACAGAAATACACTTCTATGCACTAACAGTGAAAGATCAGAAAGAGAAATTAAGGAAACAATTCCATTTACCATCACATCAAAAAGAATAAAATACTTAGGAAAAACCTACCTAAGGAGACAAAAAACCTGTACTCTGAAAACTATGAGACACTGATGAAAGATACCAAAGATGACACAGATGGAAAGATACACCCTGTTCCTGGATTGGAGACATCAATACTATCAAAATGACTACACTATCCAAGCCAATGGCTTTTTTTTGCTGAATTAAAACAAAAAATTTTTAAATTTGTATGGAAACAAAAGACTTATAATAGCAAAAGAAACCTTGAGGGGGAAAAAAATGCAGAGTTGGAGGAGTCAGGCTTCCTGACTTCAGACTATACAACAAAGTTACAGTAATCAAATCAGTATGGTTCTGGCACAAAAACAGAAATATAAGTCAATGGAACAGAAGAGAAAGCCCAGAAATAAACCTACACATGTTTGGCCAATTAATCTACAACAAAGGAGGAAATAATAATATCAGTACAATGGATAAAAGACAATTTCTTCAATAAGCAGTGCTGGGGTAACTGGACAGCTGCATGTGAAGAATGAAATCAGAACATTCTCTAACACCACACACCAGGCTTCCCTGGTGGCTCAGTGGTAAAGAATCCACCTGCAATGCAGGAGCCACAGGAGATGCAGGTTCAATCCCTGGGTCAGGAAGATCCCCTGGAGGAGGGCATGGCAACCCACTCCAGTATTCTTACCTGGAGAATCTCACGGACAGAAGAGCCTGGTGGGCTACAGTCCACAGGGTCACAAAGAGTTGGACATGACTGAAGTGACTTAGCACTCATGCACTAACACCACACACAAAAACAAACTTAAAGTGGATGAAAGATCTCAATGTAAGACCAGGCAGTATACAACTTTTAGAGAAAAACATAGGCAGAACACTCAATGACCTAAATCGTAACAATTTTTGGAGCCACCTCATAGAGTGATAAAAATAAACAAATAAAAAATGGGACCTCATTAAACTTAAAAACCTCTGCACAGCAAAGGAGACCATAAACAACATGAAAAAACAGCACACAGGATGGGAGAAAATATTTGCAGACAATGTGACCAACAAGGGATTAATCGCCAAAATATATTAACAGCTCATGTAGCTCAATATCAAAATAACAAACAATCCAATCAAAAAACGTGCAGAAAATCTAAATAGACATTTCTCTAAAGAAGACATACAGATGGCCAAAAAGCACCTCATCATTAAGTCAAGGATGCTCAACATCAGTGACTGTTAGAGAAAGGCAAATTAAAACTACAAAGAGGTTTCACCTCACCTGGCCAGAATGGTCATCATCAATAATCCTACAGACAATAAATGCCAGAGAGGGTGTGGAAAAAAGGGAACCCTCCTACACTATTGATGGGAACGTAAATTGGTACAGCCACTATGGAGAACGATACAGAATACTGTTCAAGAATAGAGCTACCATATGACCCAGCAATGCCCCTCCTGGGAACACATCTAGAGGACACCATACTTCGAAAAGATACATGCACCTCAGTGTTTACTGCACACTGAGCACAACAGCCAAGACATGAAGACATCAACAGATGAACGGATAAAGAAGAAGCGGTACATATAGACAATTACTCAGCCATAAAACAGAGTGGAATAATGCCATTTGTCGCAACACAGATGGATTTAGAGATTATCATACTAAGTGAAATAAATCAGAGAAAGATATCATGTAAATCACTTATATGTGAAAGAAAGTGAAGTCCGACTCTTTGCGACCCCATGGACTGTAGCCTACCGGGCTCCTCCGTCCATGGGATTTTCCAGACAAGAATACTGGAGTGGGTTGCCATTTCCTTCTCCAGGAGACTTCCCGACCCAGGGATTGAAACCGGTCTCCTGCATTGTAGGCAGACGCTTTACTGTCTGAGCCACAAGGGAAGTCCACTTATATGTGGAATCTAATAAAATAATACAAGGGTAACTTATTTACAAAACAAAACAGACTCACAGATATAGAAAACAAACATGGTTACCGAAGAGGAAATGTAGGGGAAGGGATAGATTAGGAGGTGGAGATTAACATATACACACTCCTATATATAAGACAGTCAACAAAAACCTACAGTATAGCACAATAACTTAAATGGGAAAAGAACCTGTAAAAGAATAGATATATGTGTATGTATAACTGAATCATTCTGAAACTGACACATTTTAATCAACTATACTCCAATATAAAATAAAAAATTTTTAAAGAAAAGATAATTATACAAGCAATAGACACTTATTATAAAAACTTATATTACGTTATGCTCATTATAATAACATGTACATAATACACAAGAATTTATGACATAAAATTATTACTTCAATTTAGTCTAATCTAGAAAATCTTGCTATGCTTATCACATCATTTCAAAACAAGATGAAGAGGGTCCCTATCCTTTGGTGTATATAAGGGAGAACAGACTAGAGTTCATAATGGGAGCCCTATTAGATCTTAATCTCATCTGAAGGGTCTGAGAAGGCCTCTGTGAAGAACAAAGAACAAAATAAAAATCGTTCATAATCTCACCTGCTGGAAATAATAGCACGTTGATTTGAGATTATTTTCTTCCAATCTTTTCGTATATACTTTCTCTAGATTCATCCCCTAAAACTCAGCATGATAGTCTCTGGTTACTCATTCTCTGTAACACACTATTCCTTCCATCCTAGAATTTCATACCTTGGCAATTTTTCTGGAACACTGTTTACATGTGATATTAACATATGATACTAAGAAAGGGTTTGTGACCAAAGCAAGTTCAGCATGAGTTAGAGTTTCTGATGTGCTGATAGCACCGGACACTTCTAACATGGGGTTATGGTATTAATGGCCTTGTTTTCTAAGCCAATTGGATTTTCATATTTTTAAGAGGTGTCTTGAAGGAACACAAAACCATTCTGAGAAATATTCTATGAACCTGGACATGTTTCAGAGGTGTATGGCTCTTAACAGAGTCCCACTATTTTAGAACATGAAACTCATTCTATATGTTAAATGTGCCCAGCACATTTCAAACAGATCAAGGTGGAAAACCTCAGGCTCTTGCCAGGCTCTTCCCATTTATCAGAGCCCAGCTTGGCACTCCTGGCCCTCTTTAGGGTCAGGAACATGTGGCAGCCTAGGCCAGAGTCAGCACTTTCCTTCCCCAGTCTCTCAAAACAAACAACAAACATGAGAAGCTACCCTCGGATTAACCAGCACACAAACATTGCCACAAGACCTGTTTTGATTCTGATTTGGAGCTCTCAAGTCCCTTTTCCTCTGGAAAGGACCCAGTTGTTCTTGAAATCTGGCCAAAATGAATGTTTCTTCTGCAATGACACCTCGTGGTCAAGAAGGGAAACACGTAGGACAGAAGGGTTTCCACATTCCCTCTGCTTCAGCCAGGGAGACGTTTCCCTCCAGAGCAGCCCAGGTCAGCAAGAGACACTGATGTCAAATTGACAAGGTTTAACTTCTCTGCCCACTACCCCAGCATCTCCCTGATCCCATGGTTTGTCAACAAGCTCAAGCTGCCTTCAAGATCTTCCCTGGCTGCTGGGAGCAACGTCCATGCTGCCCTTCAGAATGCACGTGGGAGTGTGTGCTCAGCGTGCCCAGTCGTGTCCGACTCTGTGACTCCACGGACTGTAACCCACCTGCCTCCTCTGTCCATGGGCTTCTCCAGGCAAGAACATTGGAGTGGGTCACCATTTCCTCCTCCAGGGATCTTCCCGACCCAGGGATCAAATCCAGGTCTCCTGCATCTCTTGCATCGGCAGGTGGGTTCTTTTATCACTGAACCACCTGGGAAGCCCATCCTTCAGAATATCCTCCCCTAAAGTGCTCCCGCCCCAGAATTACTTCTCCCACCTTCCTTATTACCCAGATTCCTACTCCTTCAGTGCATGAAACTCAGCTGACTGACAGGGTTTACAAGGATGTTCAGAGGTATCACATACCTCTGATCACAGAGGTGATCGCCTCTTACCCTCCCCACAGTCTTTGGGGAAGGCTGTATAACGATCATCCCAATCTTGCAGATGAAGACCCTAAGGGTCTGAGAGGCCACGAGTGACAGAAGAAGCCAGAACTCAAACCCTCATTTGTTGATTCCAGATTCCCTGTCCTTTTCCTCCTGGCTTACTCCCGCTGATCTAAGTTAAAGCAAACAATCTCTAATGTTGAGAATTCTCTCTTTGGATGTAGAAGGGTTGAGGAACTCTGCTCCCCAGATTGCCCACTATGGGTTGTTTTAAAATATTTTAAAAGTCAGAAATGGGTTTCAACTGACCCACACAAGATGACATGATAGACTCCCTAGGGCTCCGTGAGGCAAGGCAGAGCCGAAGTCTTTAAGAACAACGCCCAACCCGCACCACCATCCAGATGCTTTTTTCGGTCACTGTCAAATCCCAATTCTGACTCCGAGTAATTCTTAACTAGACGCTGAATAAATCTTTTCCAAAGTAACTAAGCAATCTCCATTTAACCTCTTTTATGGCCCTCATGTTTTGGATCATTGAAAAACTGAGCTTTGGCTTCTAACAAGCAGAGGAATCTTTCCTGATGGAGGCGGGAGAGCTGTGAGCAGGGTCCCCACATCCTCCAGGGCAGAGGCCAGCCTCCTGAGTCCAATGAGCAGGCCCTACATCATCTCTCATCTCAGCTTCTCTTCAGTGGCACCTCCCATCCTTCCTGCATGCACAGTTCCTAAGCTTTCTCCATCCTTAGCCTACTCACTCATAAGGAACCAGCTCAGATAACAGCTGATCATTCTACCAGGCACTTGGTGGTCTCAGTACTTTACATGGACTTTTATTTAAACTTCACAATAGGACTTCCCTAACTCCACACTTCCAATGCAAGGGGCATGGGTTCGATCCCTGGTTGAGGAACTAAGATCTCACATGCTGCAAAGAGAAGCCAAAAAAAATCTTCACAATATCCCTATGAAATAAATACTAATTTTATGCCCATTTTACAGATGTGCAAATGAAAGCACAGAGAGACTGACTTGCCAAGGTCACACAGCTAACAAGCCAGGATTCAAGCCCATGCATGCTCCTAACCACCATGCTCTCCTGCCTGTTCAAGTGCCCCCTCCTTGAAGAACTCTTCTTTGACCCCTCTGGGTTCTAGCACCACTGGATACAAACTACGGCAGCATTTCCTATCTTGTTACCCTCTGCTAGCTTCACTGACAGGTGGGTCAGTGGTAAAGACTCTGCCTGCCAATGCAGGAGATGTAAGAGACACAGGTTCGGTCCCTGGATCAGGAAGATCCCCTGGAGAAGGAAATGGCAACCCACTCCAGTATTCTTGCCTAGAAAATTCCATGGACAGAGGAGTCTGGCAGGCAGTCTGGCAGTTCATGGGGTCACAAAGAATCAACTGAGTGACTGAGCATGCACTCATGCAACCCTCTGCTATACATACTCTGCTGGAAGGCCAGATCAACTAGTGTCTGTGGTTGACCTGTTACCATGTATGGAGTCCCTGGGCTGTTCACAGCCCAGAGACAGGACGTCATACAGCCAGAGGAGAGCTGCCAACCAGTTTTGACACACTCAATAAAAACTTGCCAGCTAGAAATATGTAAACAAATCCAGAAGCTTGTTGAAATCCATAATATATCTTCTATTTTACATTCAATAGAGTGGGTTCTACTAATTCTTTTTTTTTTTTTTAACTTTTCAGAAGTTCTTGTTTTACCCCCAGACAAACAAATGGTAGAGAGCTTAAGTCCCCTCCTTTGGCGGGAGCCCCTGTCTGCGCCCTCACTTGGTGGGACTCGCTCTCCCGTCTCATCTCCTCAGACCTGCTGTCTATACCCACTGCTCCACCACTCACTTCCTTTCCACCCACACTGGATAGAAAGTCTTCCCAGAAGTTAATCCAGTGGGACTTTCCAGACCTTGTCTTTCTTGATCTTCAGGAGTGGTAGGTGCAGCTGGCTAAGCAGCTGGTGGAAACAGGGCCCAGGGATTCCACTGGGGTTTTCCCACATTAGTTGACTCCAAGGTAATGGCAGCGGGATGTTTATACAAAAGGCAGCTCCTTTTTTCTTTCCAGTTTGTTTCCTGATTGAAAGGTCAAATACCAAACTGCCTGGTACAAAACCAGTCTCCTGGCAACCAGAGCAGAACCTACCATTTCCTTCCCTGAGAATGTGGGAACCTCAGAGCAGACCCAGTTGTGTAGCGGATGGGACCATATAATGGGGTGAGTTTGGGGGTGGGAACCAGGGCAGTCTGAGATGTATCTGCCTAGACAGAGGGTGGAAATAGAAACTTCTCCGTCCTTAAGTGGAGCCACAGAGTCAGACTTGAGGACTCAAATGTATACTTTAGGACATAATCATAATCAAAACTAAAATCCCACGAGTGCTTGTGTAGCGACTGGTTACTGATACATGCTTACTAAAGAGAACTCAGTTATGGGGAATAAAGAAAACAAGTTAATGTGTACGATGTTATTATTTGTCACAATAACCTATGAGGTGGGCACTATTATGAGAAAAATGCTGCTTAGAGAGATGTCCAAGAGAATCCAGTGCAAAATGCAGGGGGGAGGGGCAGCCTTCAGGGGCATCTGACTGGTCAGCCCAGGGTCTCCTCTGGCAGTGCTAATCACATCAGCGGCACCTCGATGTGCGGCGCTGGCCTTCCTTGCCGACCTTTTTACCTGGTGTGACTTGACGCTCTTGGTGCAGGACATCGTAGCTCTTCCAGCTGTACTGAGGGGCTGGGGAGCCCTCCTTTGACTGGCAGGTCAGCTGGATGTCGTTCCCAATGACAGTCTCTCCCTGGATGCCACAGTCTGGCTTGGAGGGCGGCACTGCGCAGGGGAAGAGCCAGAGAGAAGCCAGGAATTAGTTGGGGCTTGGTGACAGCCACTCCCTCACCCCAACACACACCAATTACCTTGTTTGTTCACAGGCAAAGAAAGGTAAAAACCATTCTTAGCTCACATGCCATAGAAAACAGTCTGCAGGCTGGATTTGGCTGCAGTTTGCCTACCCTTGGTTTCAGTGAAAGCCTCTCTCTCTGAAACCCTTCAATGCTAACTTCTTAGCAATGTTCCCTTCAGTTAAGCAGAACTCTCTTCCTGTGCTTTGCTGATGAAATGGAATTACCATAAGTAACTGGGTGATGGAAGAGCCCCCTGGCGGCAGTAGGATTATGTGCAGGGTAGAGAACGAGGGCTGAGCGGATGGAGGGGGCAGGAAGGAACAGACACACACAAAAGAAGCCCACAGAAAGAAGGTTGCGAAAACCAACAGGCCACCCTTAATGCACAAGCCCAATCTGATCTCTTAGAATTCCTGAAGACCTTAAGCCAGGGTCGTTCACTCAACACTGTAAGTTAACACACCACTGTGTACAGTGGTTTTTCTACAAAAATACTGTATACCTGACTGCTGGGCATGGAGATGACATAGTGTGTGAGTTTTTGTGTTTAAGGAATCCAGTGGGGGCAAAAAAAAAAAAAAACAAAACAATGACCAGTGCCGAGGTCCAGCCCCGGCTGATCCAGGGTATTCGAAGGAGAGACGGCTAGGCGACCTATTCAAATGTTAATTAGAGATAATAAAGAGTAATAGAATGAGGATAGCTCAGTAGGAAAATTCAGTGGAGAAAAGAAGCTGAGTGGCTTGGTTTACGCGGAAAATCAATATAACCCGTGACACCAGGTTAGCTCTGACCACGGAGGCCGCAGGCGCCCTCTCGAATAGCGGAAGGTGCCCCACCTTAGACACCTTCTCGAGTGGGTCTTAGAAGCCCAGGCAAATAAATGGTCGCAGAGGACATCCGCGCTCCAGATGGACACTCAGCTGGAAGTTAAAGGGAAGAATGACATGGGGAGACCAAGCGTTGGTGAGCAAGGCCCATAGCTTTATTTTCAACAGGGGCTTTTATACCCTAAGTTACACATAGAGGATAATAGGGGATGCAAAATCAGCAGTCTCTGATGCTTATCAAAAACCAGGGTTTCTTTCCTGCAGATTTATCGTATACAAATGGTTTAGGTGATTTACATCATCTTCTGGCCAGAGGCCTATTAACATTTTATGACTCTTGACAAGGACTTATCAACAAAGACTTATTTTCTCTAAGAGTAATTATTTTATGGTTTGGCGCCATCTTCCGAAGATAAGATTACGTTCCTATAGGGTGGATGTGTAATGGGTTTACAAAGGAAAGAATTTACTACCTTAAGGGTCTAAAGTTACTAACACCAAGGCCACTACTTATTTTTTCTACATACCAACTATATTAATTAATGCACATTCAAGGATACAATTCAGGGGATGTGAAAACTTGGCAACAAACATTGGCTCATCAATGAAATCTTTTACTAGTTTTATTCTGACAGTTTCTAATTCTCTGAGAGGCTCTAAGCTATTTGAATATCTTAAGCTTCCCGTGCCTCTGGAGGCTGGGAGACTGTAAACAATCGTATGCATAGCTGTAGGTGTCCGGGTAAACTTGTCAGGCGAGTTAGAGAGCCATCTGAGGGGTTTGGATTTAAACACTCCTAATAGCCCAGGAACTTTATTAATTGGAGCTGTAAGTTAACTCTTTGACAGAGAGAGTGAGATGGTGGTGGGGGACAGCCCCCAGTAAAGTCAGAGGTGAGAGCACAAAGCAATAAAGTAGGCAGACTCTGGTTTTTGGGGGGTAGATGCTCGAGAATATCCGGGGGCACTCCTGAGGCTCGATCCCGCCTTTGCGTATGCCGAGCCTCCTTCCTCATGACCTTTGTCACGAGTGGAATGTCTCTCACCGGCTCCCGGCAGACCAGGCAGGACGCAACAATGCTGAGACAGGACAGGCATGACAAGGGACACTGCCCCAGTCGTGAAGCCAATAATGGAGGTGCTGGGAGGGGTTAGAGAAAGAGACTGGATGGCACTCCAGCCCGAGGCAGCAGCCTGTGCAAAGGCCCTGAGGCAAGAAGACTCCATGGAGTGTCCTTTTGGGTGGGAGGAAGAGGACACCAGTGGAAAGTACTATTACTGAATTCCTCAGCGGCAGGCCTGTCCATCCTGCTTCTTTCTTCACATGCCCCCTTGGACGGCTTGCTTGCCCCAATAAACAGTGCTGCCCTTTCTACAGTGCAGACTGCACAGGCGCACACTTGCTGGGCGTGGAGGGTGAATTCCAATCTCCGCTCGGCCCAGGGCTGCTGGGAGAGGCTATCCAGGAGGCACCTCTCCCCTCTAGCCTCACATCTGCTCTGGTATTTGCTCTCCGACAAAGGCAGGTGGTTGCTGGGTGTGCCCCCTCATTTCCTGTTGTCTTGGTAAGGGACAGCCAGGCATGGAGCAGCGTGGGGCAAATCAAAGGCATTTCCCACTGCCACTCTAATCAGTTAGTCCCTAAACCTAGGTTCAAGAACAGGACTCAGGTATCCATGCCCAGACCCCTGCTTCAGGACTGAAGCAGCCTGGGGAGGAAAAGGCTGCTACCCACGGGCTATTCTCATAAACAGCTCTCTGCCCTCCCTGCAGGCCCAGCCAGCAGGTATCTGCAGGACAGAAAAAGAGAGCATCACTTCTGAGGAGACTGGCTACTGGTCAGAGCTGTTCATGAGCCAAGCTTTATCTCTTGAGCTCTCCGCAGGTCCAGAAACATCCCTCCCTACCAATAAAAATTATCACCCTTGCTTCCCAGGTACTCCTTTAACAGGATCCTAATCTTTTATTCCACAAAAGAGACTGGCCACAAATACGACACCACCTTCGAAGTCTCTCATTGACTCAGAACCATGCTAAGGGTGCATGACTAATAGCCAGCATATGCTGTACATATCCGGTGACTAGCTTTCTTATGCCACTGTTTGCTGAGGGAAAATTATTAAAAACAAATTCTTAATCCACTCTAGTCAAGGCTATGGTTTTTCCAGTGGTCATGTATGGATGTGAGAGTTGGACTGTGAAGACAGCTGAGTGCCAAAGAATTGATGCTTTTGAACTGTGGCGTTGGAGATGACTCTTGAGAGTCCCTTGGACTGCAAGGAGATCCAACCAGTCCATTCTAAAGGAGATCAGTCCTGGGTGTTCTTTGGAAGGAATAATGCTAAAGCTGAAACTCCAATACTTTGGCCACCTCATGTGAAGAGTTGACTCATTGGAAAAGACTCTGATGCTGGGAGGGATTGGGATCAGGAGGAGAAGGGGACGACAGAGGATGAGATGGCTGGATGGCATCACCGACTCGATGGACGTGAGTTTGAGTGAACTCCGGGAGTTGGTGATGGACGGGGAGGCCTGGCGTGCTGCAATTCATGGGGTCGTAAAGAGTCAGACACGACTAAGAGACTGAACTGAACTGAACTGAATCCAGTCTAGAGGCAGCAGTAGAAAAAACGGCAAACAAGGGATCAAGCACTTCCTAGGAGACCCACCTTACGGAGGAATATGTCAGGGTCCTTTCCCCAGGCCCTAAACCACAGCCCTCAAACTACTTTCCCACCTCAGCTCATCCTAGGCACCGCCAGCCCTTACTTCGTCCAGCTCCTCCCCGAAGCTCCCCTCCGCAGCCCTCACCATCAAGAACAGCTAGGACCTAGAATCATACAGATCTAGTTCAAACAACCCTTCCACCCGCTGAGGCAGGGGGCGGGGGGATTTAGGACTCTTGTAGACTTTGGATTCTCAGTTGGCGCGTCCCAGCTCCTAAATAAATTGTAGATAATACCTGAATATTTATAGAGGGCGGAGTGATGGGAGGGAGCTGGTCCAGGCCTCTCCAAAGCCTGCGACTCCCGCTGCAGACGTCAGGGGGCGCCAGAGGCCGGGAAGACGACCAGTCCTGCCCGGCGGCGCCAGGTCCCGGGTCCCCGGGCCAGGTGACTGTCCCTTGGTGACCAAGACGGTTCCCCTCCTTCCGGAAGCTCCATGCTCACCTCAGTTTACTGTGAGGTCACGCAGCCTGAATGGACGACCCCATTTAATTCAAAAGCTGTTCTGCCTAAAATCAGCCCAGCACCAAACCATTTGGAAATGAAACTTGTAAAAATCTTTTTCCCTGGGTTTACTTAACATATAGTACCAATTATTTCTCTTTTTAAAGCAAAACTGTCTTTTCACCGAGTTTCATAATCTCATTAAATTTGTAGTCTTTGCTGTTCGAGTTTAACTAATTCGTCTCTTAAAGTGCAGCTGGTCCTAAGAGAGGAGAGGAGGGAAATCCAGAAGGTCACACTTGAATTGGGTCCGGCTGCCCTGCCTGAAACCAGTTTGCTGCCAAAAGAAAACCAAAGCCGTTAAATACGGAAGCCAGAGGAGCCAGAATCAGCCAGAGAAGGACCAGGTGGAGCACAATGAGGGACTCAGCTGGGGGTGAATCAGGATAAGGGGAGGGGGTGAGGGAGGGCAGACAGTGCAGAAGAGAAACTGGAGGAAAATGCTCGTTTCCCTGGCTGAGTAATCTCTCTCTCGGGAGCTAATGCAGATAAAATTAAGTGCTGTGAACACAAAACGGTTTAATGAAACATTAATTATAATAGCTTAAATTGGAAACAGTGTCCAGTTCTGGGACAGAGGACTCAGCATTCCCTTGCTGAAGTGGCATGAAGCTTACAGAACAGCAAGTGCTAAGACAGCACATAATGAAATGAAAAGAGAAAAGTTCCTATGGTTAGGTTACAAATTCCATTATGTATGGAAATAAGTATGTGGATAGGAGCTGGAAGAAAACACGGAGAAATAAAACCCAATGATATATGTGAATGTTTGTCTTTTTTTTGTTTCATCTTTCTTTAAATTAGTATATTTTTAAGAGACAAGGGGTCATCAAACACAGCTATTTGTTTATTTGTGTCAGGACTAAGGTCCTTGGAGCAGGAGAACAAGAACAGGCCAGCAGAACAGAAACAGGCTTCTTTCTAAGAGTCCGGTGCACTAGAGATTTTGACATGAGGAGCCCTTCACAAAGAGGCAGACTCTTGATTCCATGGGGCCAGTAGAAAAACCATCACGGCACTCCACCTGGTCCGGGTCAACCGAAACACAGCTGTAAAAATGCCTTAAGATAATAAAATGTGATGGTGTCAGCCTTGTCCAGGAGATTAGGGGAGGTGTTCCTGCAGCTCTAAGACCATCAGAGCTCCCAGTGAAAACCTTGAAATAAATATCCATGTACTCAACGGGCTGTGGGGCTTCAGTGTCCCAGACCTAGGTTAAGACCTTCAGTGTGGAAGAGCAGTTACAGAACCTCAGTTTTCATTGAGTGATGCTTCCAAGATGGGCATGTCCTGTGGACAGTGGGCACATCCATGGCTGGCACTGCTCTGCCTCTCCAACCTTTTTTCATTGCCATGGGCACAGGAAGGGCAAGATACAAGTTAATGCAATGACACCATAAAACATAATTCGCAAGCTTACATCTGCCACAAAGTGAAAGAAAGGGTATGCTGAAAAGTTGTCAGCCATGCAGAGTTTGGGAATCACCCAGAATTGGAAGGCTTGATGGTTGGGAACAGTGAAGGGATTTGAGCATCAAATCCTTGTTTGCATCAAAGCTTGGACACTTTCTGGTGGTCATTTAACTGCTTGGGTCTCAGTGTTCCCTTCTATCAAATATGAGTGTTAATACCCACTGTCACAGATGTATTGCAAAGATGAAATGAGATCATATCCATAGAGGACTTATTGAGATGCCTGGCACATACCAAACAGACACTCAAAAAAGGATAGTTGTTATGATTATGAACTTGGTGTTATCTAATTAAAAGATGCTTACTCCTTGGAAGGAAAGCTATGACCAACCTAGACAGCATATTAAAAAGCAGAGACATTACTTTGCCACAAAGGTCTGTCTACTCAAGGCTATAGTTTTTCCAGTAGCCATGTATGGATATGAAAGTTGGACCATAAACAAGGTTGAACACCAACGAATTGATGCTTCTGAACTTTGGTGTTGGAGAAGACTCTTGAGAGTCTCTTGGACTGCAGGGAGATCCAACCAGCCCACCCTAAAGGAAATCAGTCCCGAATATTCATTGGAAGGGCTGATGCTGAAGTTGAAACTCCAATACTTTGGCCATCTGATGTGAAGAACTGACTCATCTGAAAAGACCCTGATGCTAGGAAAGCTTCAGGGTGGGAGGAGAAGGGGATGACAGAGGATGAGATGGTTGGATGGCATCACTGAGTTGATGGACATGAGTTTGAGTAAGCTCCAGGAGTTGGTGATGGACAGGAAAGCCTGGCATGCTGCAGTCCATGGGGTCACAAAGAGTAGGACACGACTGAGCGACCGAACTGACTGATACAGGCAAAGGTCATTGCAATTTGATGATAGTTTACAAGAGAAGACTCTATACATGGACATCACCAGATGGTCAACACCAAAATCAGATTGATTATATTCTTTGCAGCCAAAGATGGAGAAACTCTATACAGTCAACAAAAAACAAAAACAAGACCAGGAGCTGACTATGGCTCAGATCATGAACTCCTGATTACCAAATTCAGACTTCAATTGAAGAAAGTAGGGAAAACCACTAGACCATTCAGGTATGACTTAAATCAAATCCCTTATGATTATACAGTGGAAGTGAAAAATAGATTTAAGGGACTAGATCTGATAGACAGAGTGCCTGATGAACTATGGACTGAGGTTCATGACATTGTACAGGAGACAGGGATCAAGACCATCCCCAAGGAAAAGAAATGCAAAAAAGGCTGTCTGGGGAGGCCTTACAAATAGCTGTGAAAAGAAGAGAAGTGAAAAGCAAAGGAGAAAAGGAAAGATATAAGCATCTGAATGCAGAGTTCCAAAGAATAGCAAGAAGAGATAAGAAAGCCTTCTTCAGCGATCAATGCAAAGAAATAGAGGAAAACAACAGAATGGGAAAAACTAGAGATCTCTTCAAGAAAATTAGAGATACCAAGGGAATATTTCATGTGAAGATGGGCTCAATAAAGGACAGAAATGGTATGGACCTAACAGACGCAGAAGATATTAAGAAGAGGTGGAAGGAACACACAGAAGAACTGTACAAAAAAGATCTTCATGACCCAGATAATCACAATGGTGTGATCACTGACCTACAGCCAGACATCCTGGAATGTGAAGTCAAGTGGGCCTTAGAAAGCATCACTACAAACAAAGCTAGTGGAGCTGATGGAATTCCAGTTGAGCTATTTCAAATCCTGAAAGATGATGCTGTGAAAGTGCTGCACGCAGTATGCCAGCAAATTTGGAAAACTCAGCAGTGGCCACAAGGTCAGTTTTCATTCCAATCTCAAAGAAAGGCAATGCCAAAGAATGCTCAAACTACCGCACAATTGCACTCATCTAACATGCTAGTAAAGTAATGCTCAAAATTCTCCAAGCCAGGCTTCAGCAATACATGAACCGTGAATTTCCAGATGTTCAAGCTGGTTTTAGAAAAGGCAGAGGAACCAGAGATCAAATTGCCAACATCCTCTGGATCATGGAAAAAGCAAGAGAGTTCCAGAAAAACATCTATTTCTGCTTTATTGACTGCCAAAGCCTTTGACTGTGTGGATCACAATAAACTGTGGACAATTCTGAAAGAGATGGGAATACCAGACCACCTGACCTGCCTCTTGAGAAATCTGTATGCAGGTCAGGAAGTTAGAACTGGACATGGAATAACAGACTGGTTCCAAATAGGAAAAGGAGTACGTCAAGGCTGTATATTGTCACCCTGCTTATTTAACTTATATGCAGAGTACATCATGAGAAATGCTAGGCTGGAAGAAGCACAAGCTGGAATCAAGATTGCTGGGAGAAATATCAATAACCTCAGATATGCAGATGATACCACCCTTATGGCAGAAAGTGAAGAGGAACTAAAAAGCCTCTTGATGAAAGTGGAAGTGGAGAGTGAACAAGTTGGCTTAAAGCTCAACATTCAGAAAATGAAGATCAGGGCATCTGGTCCCATCACTTCATGGGAAATAGATGGGGAAACAGTGGAAACAGTGTCAGACTTTATTTTTCTGGGCTCCAAAATCACTGCAGATGGTGACTTCAGCCATGAGATTAAACGATGCTTACTCCTTGGAAGGAAAGTTATGACCAACCTAGATAGCATATTCAAAAGCAGAGACATTACTTTTACAACAAAAGTCCATCTAGTCAAGGCTATGGTTTTTCCTGTGGTCATGTATGGATGTGAGAGTTGGACTGTGAAGAAGGCTGAGTGCCGAAGAATTGATGCTTTGGAACTGTGGTGTTGGAGAAGACTCTTGAGAGTCCCTTGGACTGCAAGGAGATCCAACCAGTCCATTCTGAAGGAGATCAGCCCTGGGATTTCTTTGGAAGGAATGATGCTAAAGCTGAAACTCCAGTACTTTGACCACCTCATGCAAAGAGTTGACTCATTGGAAAAGACTCTGATGCTGGGAGGGATTGGGGGCAAGAGGAGAAGGGGATGACAGAGGATGAGATGGCTGGATGGCATCACTGACTCGATGGACGTGAGTCTGAGTGAACTCCGGGAGTTGGTGATGGACAGGGAGGCCTGGCGTGCTGCGATTCATGGGGTTGCAAAGAGTCGGACACAACTGACTGACTGAACTGAACTGAACTTCCCTTCATTTAAGAGGATCCCCTTGGTTTGCAGAGCAGGGGGACACAGAGACTGGGTCTTTAGTTGCATGGAATGGGTACAGTTTCCTGCCCTCCTCTTACGCAACTAAGTAAACACATTAGTCTTTATTTGGCCACAGATAGCCTGGAATCCAGTCATTATAGATTCACCAATATAGGTCAGAAAATCTGATATATCATCTTTCTTATATCATTAAAATGTCCTTCCATTGCAAATTAATACGTAAATTGAATATAATTCCAACCAACTTTTTTTAAACATAGCAAAGTGATTTTAATATTAACACGAAAGAATAAATGTGTAAAACTGATTTGGAAAAGTTTAGTAAGAGCAGATATTACATAGTGCCAGATTTTAAAAGCCATGCACACAAATGCTGATAACTAAATATGTATGTGTGCATGTGTGTTTGTATCTCAACACGGACTATAGACACACTATAATCACAACAATGTGATATTGGCATAGGAATAATCCAAAGGAGAAAAAATGAAATCAGGAGTAAAAAACAGCTGTGTGTTTGTAGCAATTTAACTTGTGACAAACCTGGCATTCCAGTGGGAGAATAATTGTTTCTTTGGTATAATAAATAAATGATGTTGATGTAATTGGCTATCCATTTGGAAGAAAACAAAGACCCTTAGTATCCTGTGTTCAAAAATAAATTCCTGATGAAACAAAGATCTAAGGGTAAAAAACAAGACTTACAGACATAAGAAAAGAACATTAAGTTCATTTTTATAACCACAAAGGTGGTGTGAGAGATCTTGTACAAGACAAGAGTCCCCAAATCCAGAGCAGAAAACATCAATGGGATATGGAGGGGACTTCTCCTGTGTCTCAGAATGTCCACTAAAATCTTCAAGTTGAGGCTCTGAATGGCTAGCATCCTCCCTGCTGAGGAGAGGAGTGGCCTTCCCAGGAGTGAATTCTCTAATTATCAGTTGCCCTCCTCCTTCCCATTTAAGAGAAGACTAGAGATTCATCAGAGAGATTTCTTTAAAGAAGACTGCCAGAAATAGGGACCATGAGCATTTCTCCTCCTTCTCTTGGTGGAAGGGAAGGAGGTATTTCCCCACATCTCGTTCCCAGCCGGGGAGGAACCAAGAGAATACCATGTGGAGATAGCAGTTGTCTATTGTCGGGAACTAGCATCTCTCACTTCTCGCTGAGACTTGTAAGGAATCATTAAGTTCCTACAGTGTACTCCTGGAACGTGATGTTGGAAGGGCTTTATAGATGTCCTTGGGTATCTGAGGAACCATCTGGGGTCACATTCAGGTCCTACCTCTTGCTCAGAGAAGCTGGCTGGGGCAGACTGCAATGGCAAGGTGAGGAGAGCATGCAACAGTGAAAAGGATCTGCCCTTCCAGGTGCAGGGTTTAACAGAATAAGGACGGAGGCGTGTTCTTGTCACACTGAAAGGATTTGGCCCCAGAGAGCTGTTGGCTGGGTCAAGGGGAGCCCAGAGTGGACAGTGAAGAGTAAGAGCAAGTTACCATAATCAGGGGATGGTGGGAAAGGGTGAAAGATGTGAAAATCTGCCCTGCAGGTGTGCAAAATACTTGTGTCAGGTGGATCCCTTGGTGGGGGCCAGTGCTGAGAAACCCTATCACGCACCTCACAAAAGAAACAGTAGTGGGATGTCTGCTCTGGTTGGGATCATGAGATAGCAAGAGAAGACTGTAAGTGGCCTGGCTAGGTGATCACGGCTTTGCTTTCCCCTTTAACACTTGGCCATGACCTCAGAGTCACAGAAGTGAGAGTGGGAGGAAGTGGACTAAGGAGAATAAGGAAACAAACCCAGCCTTTAACCCACTGCTGGTCTCCTCACCTAAGGTGGTCAGCACCAAGTTAAGGAGACATGTGAAGCTTATCCAGGTTTCCTAGGTGGTGCTAGTGGTAAAGAACCTACCTGCCAATGCAGAAGACATAACAGATGAGAGTTGGATCCCTGGGTTGGGAGTATCCCTGTAGAAGGGCAACCCACTCCATTATTCTTGCCTGGAAAATCCTCCCATGAACAGAGGAGCCTGGTGGGCTATGGTCCATTGGGTTGCAAAGAGTCAGACACAACTGAAGTGACTTAGCATGGATGTGAAACTTGAACTGAACAGATTTTTTTTTTTTCACTTAGTCAATTAACAAAATTTATAAAAAATAAAGGTTCCCTTGTGGCTCAACTGGTAAAGAATCTGCCTGCAATGTGGGAAACCTGGGTTCGATCCCTGGGTTGGGAAGATCCCCTGGAGAAGGGAAAGGCTACCCACTACAATATTCTGGCCTGGAGAATTCCATGGAATTCCATGGGGTCACAAAGAGTTGAACAGGACTGAGCGACTTTCACTTTCACAGAAAAATTAAGAAGATTGATAATATTCAGTTCTGGTAAGAACATAGGAAAACAAGCATGATCACATAATGTTCATGGCAATAGTAAGTTGCTTTGGAGAAAGTAATTTGCTAGTATGTAGTAACTTTTAATGAAGGCAAAGTCTTTGACCTAGAAATCCTTCTTTTTAATTTTTTTTTCCTTGATGCCTAATGATGTTGAGCAATAGAAATCCTACTTTTAAGAATGTATCCAACAGAAACAAAGGTAACACAGTAAAAGAATATGCATATACATATATATGTACATACATATATGCACACATATTATACATACACATATATTGTTTGTACAAAAAATGGAAACAGCTTGAGAATGTTCATCAGTATGGGCCACTGGAATAATCATAGTACATTCATGCAAGGGAATGTATTATATTAATAGGTATATTTGTATGTAATGATCTGGAGAAATTTACATGAAACATTAAGAAAAATAAAGTTACAAAAAAACCTTTATAATATGATTTCTTTTTTAAGAAAAGGAAAGAAAGAAAAATGAAATATGTGTGTGTGTGTGTGTGTGTGTGTGTGTGTGTGTGTTGAAAGGACTTGGAAAGGAGTCTAGAAGAATGCACACAAGTACTAGCCTTGGCCACCTTGTTAGCACTAGGGTGCAAGGAGGAGATGGTCATTCTTTATTCAGGGCTTTATTGTTTAACTCACTACAATGATTCAAAAACCCAGGCAGCTACCTTATGCAATTAAAAATAAAATCCCACTATGTAGTGTAAAGGGGGTAAAATGGAGGAACATGATCCATTTGTTTGGTTTAAAGTATGGCTAAAAAGTATTGCTACCTACCAGTGTGGGGATCATTTCTTAGAGGAGACACAGGCTGGCTCACTAAAGTTTTTCCAACAACTGTTTGACATTGAGTCTCTGGGCCTCATCTACAAAATGAAGATCCTAAAAGTAGGTGATAGTTCCAATCATTCCAAAATGATAGACTCCAATAATAAGCTATTTGTATAAAAAGAATGTTATTGTGGGACATATTTCAGAAACAATAGAACCTGATGAATGGTGTGTTAGAGCCAAGGTCTGGAGAGATGGTGGTGTGAAGGACTTCTACTGATTAGCTGAATTTAGAGCTGGAAAAGATGCCTGACTTGTAAGAGTCATGATTTGGCCCTCAGCATCACAACAAGGCAGTTAGAATCTTTCCAGTAGGATCTAGGATTTCCATTTTTCTTCTCTTTAGTAAGTTTTCCATGAAAAAGAGAGGAGCTGGTGTGAAGGAAAGAGCACTGGAGGGAGCATGGACAAGAATCTTCAGGGATGACCTCCAGGGACCACTCCAAATCAGCCTTGACCTCTGTCCTGGGGAGCTGTATGCCCAGACAGAATCGTATTTGGTTCCAGGGGAGAAGCAGACCCCCCAAGCCTCCGGACAGACTAGATGAGGGGAGAAGTCTTAGCTCTTCATTAGGCATTGTTTCCAGTTTTATCTTGCCACCAGGGTGCCTCCTCCTCACACCCCACCCTCCCCAGCTTCTTCCTATCACCCCAGCAAGGAGGAAGCACTCACCAAGGACCAAGAGATAGACACGTGACTTGGAGACGCCACCCAGATCTGACGTTAGCAAGACGGAGCACTCATAGGTGCCATTGTCATCCATGGTCAACTGGTCAATGGTGATGGAGGCATCTGACTGCTCGGCGTTGTTTGATATACTAGCACGATTCTGATAAAGTTCACCGTAGACATAGTTTTTGGTCGAAAATGCCCAGATGAGCACGCTTTCCTGGAAGGAAGAAGAAATACCACTTGGTCTTCAGCCTAAGACCCTGGCACGATGCTGCAGCCTGTCCTGTCTACCCTCACCCACCGTCCCCAGGCCCAGATGTACTGACAAGCCGACCCTGAAGAACAAAGAGCTCCACATATGGGGCCCATTCATGGATTCCTCTTATGATATATAGTACTAAAAGCCCGGGGCACTGGAGGAATCAACCTGCCTGACTTCAGGCTCTACTACAAAGCCACAGTCATCAAGACAGTATGGTACTGGCACAAAGACAGAAATATAGATCAATGGAACAAAATAGAAAGCCCAGAGATAAATCCATGCACCTATGGACACCTTATCTTTGACAAAGGAGGCAAGAATATACAATGGAGAAAAGACAATCTCTTTAACAAGTGGTGCTGGGAAAACTGGTCAACCACTTGTAAAAGAATGAAACTAGAACACTTTCTAACACCATGCACAAAAATAAACTCAAAATGGATTAAAGATCTAAACATAAGACCAGAAACTATAAAACTCTTAGAGGAGAACATAGGTAAAACACTTTCCGACATACATCACAGCAGGATCCTCTATGACCCACCTCCCAGAATATTGGAAATAAAAGCAAAAATAAACAAATGGGATCTAATTAAAATTAAAAGCTTCTGCACAATGAAAGAAACTATAAGCAAGGTGAAAAGACAGCCTTCAGAATGGGAGAAAATAATAGCAAATGAAGC
This sequence comes from Bubalus bubalis, assembly GCF_019923935.1. Lineage (NCBI taxonomy): Eukaryota > Metazoa > Chordata > Mammalia > Artiodactyla > Bovidae > Bubalus > Bubalus bubalis. Next base: position 1,859,114 of record NC_059162.1, on the reverse strand, counting down.
AACTGACAAACAACTAATCTCAAAAATATACAAGCAACTCCTGCAGCTCAATTCCAGAAAAATAAATGACCCAATCAAAAAATGGGCTAAAGAACTAAACAGACATTTCTCCAAAGAAGACATACAGATGGCTAACAAACACATCAAAAATGCTCAACATCACTCATTATCAGGAAAATGCAAATCAAAACCACCATGAGGTACCATCTCACGCAGGTCAGAACGGCTACTATCCAAAAGTCTACAAGCAATAAATGCTGGAGAGAGTGTGGAGAAAAGGGAACCCTCTTACACTGTTGGTGGGAATGCAAACTAGTACAACTGCTATGGAGAACAGTGTGGAGATTCCTTAAAAACTGGAAATAGAACTGCCATACAACCCAGGAATCCCACTGCTGGGCATACACACCGAGGAAACCAGAAGTGAAAGAGACACGTGTACCCCAATGTTCATTGCATCACTGTTTATAATAGCCAGGACATGGAAGCAACCTAGATGTCCATCAGCAGATGAATGGACAAGAAAGCTGTGGTACATATACACAATGGAATATTACACAGCTATTAAAAAGAATATGTTTAAATCAGTTCTAATGAGGTGGATGAAACTGGAGCCTATTATACACAGTGAAGCAAGCCAGAAAGAAAAACACCAATACAGTATACTAACGCATATATATGGAATTTAGAAAGATGGTAATGACAACCTTGTATGCGAGACAGCAAAAGAGACACAGATGTATAGAACAGTATTTTGGACTCTGTTGTGGGGGGAGGGGGATGATTTGGGAGAATGGCATTAAAACATGTATAATATCATATAAGAAATGGATCGCCAGTCCAGGTTGGATGCAGTATACAGGAAGCTTGGGGCTGGTGCACTGGGATGACCCAGAGGGATGGTATGGGGAGGGTGGTGGAAGGGGGTTCATGATGGGGAACACATGTACACCCGTGGTGGATGCATGTTGATGTATGGCAAAACCAATACAATATTGTAAAGTAAAAAAAAATAATAATAATTTTAAAATCTTTTAAAATATTTAGACAGAAAAAAAAAAAAAGAACAAAGCAGTTCCTCAGAGTTATCTGTGAGGCTGTCTCCCAGGCTAAAGTCCTTAGTAATGTCCCAAAATAAAACTTAATTCACAATCAAAAAAAAAAAAAAAAAAAAAGCCCAGGGCAGGCAGGCACTTCATACCAGAGGCTTTCACCTCTTGTAACCTATGGCACCTCTTCCTTACTCCATTTTAGTTCTGTTTTCAGACCTTCAGTCAACCAATATTAACTGAGTATATAAGATGTCCAGGCATTGTGTTGGGCAGTCATCCATGGCTTGCAACCCCCTACATTTATTTGACTCTTACCTTTGGAATTTGTTTATTCATCAATATACTCATCATTTATCAAATAAAACATGGTATAGCTAAGATCACTACTTTTGAACCAGACAGCCTCAATTCACATCCCAGCTCTGCCACTTAGTAGTTGTATGATCTTGAGGAAAACAATAGAATGGGAAAGACTAGAGATCTCTTCAAGAAAATTAGAGATACCAAGGGAACATTTCATGCAAAGATGGGCACAATAAAGGACAGAAATGGTATGGTCCTAACAGAAGGAGCAGATAATAAGAAGAGGTGGCAAGAATACACAAAAGAACTATACAAAAAAAGACCTTCATGACCCAGATAACCATGATGGTGTGATCACTCACCTAGAGCCAGACATCTTGGAATGCAAAGCCAAATGGACCTTAGGAAGCATCACTACAAACAAAGCTAGTGGAGGTGACAGAATTTCAGTGGAGCTATTTCAAATCGTAAAAGATGATGCTGCTAAAATGCTGGACTCAATATGCCAGCAAATTTGGAAAACTCGGCGGTGGCCACAGGACTGGAAAAGGTTAGTTTTCAATTCAGTCTCAAAGAAAGGCAAAGCCAAAGAATGCTCAAACTACCGCACAATTGCACTCATCTCACACAGTAGCAAAGTAAAGCTCAAAATTCTCCAAGTCATGTTTCAACAGTACATGAACTGTGAACTTCCAGATGTTCAAGATGGATTTAGAAAAGGCAGAGAAACCAGAGATCAAATTACCAAAATTTGTTGGATCATCAAAAAAGCAAGCGAGTTCCAGGAAAACAACTACTTCTGCTTTATTGACTACAATAAAGCATTTGACTGTGTGGACCACAACAAATTGTGGAAAATTCTTCAAGAGATGGGAATACTAGACCACCTTACCTGACCCCTGAGAAATCTATATGCAGGTCAAGAAGCAACAGATGGTACTAGACATGGAACAGTAGACTGGCTCACAAAGAGGGAAAGGAGTACGTCAAGGCTGTATATTGTCACCCTGCTTATTTAACTTATATGCAGAGTACATCATGGAAAACGCTGGGCTGGAAGAAGCACAAGCTGGAATCAAGATTTCCTGGAAAAATATCAATAACCTCAGATATGCAGATGACACCACCCTTAAGGCAGAAAGTAAAGAGGAACTAAAAAGCCTCTTGATGAAAGTGAAAGAGGAGAGTGAAAAAGTCAGCTTAAAACTCAACATTCAGAAAACTAAGATCATGGCATCTGGTCCCATCACTTTATGGCAAATAGATAGGGAAACAATGGAAACTGTGAGAGGCTTTATTTTGGGGGGCTCCAAAATCACTGCAGATGGTGACTGCAGCCATGAAATTAAAAGATTCTTGCTCCTTGGGAAAAAAAGCTATGACCAACCCAGACAGTTTATTAAAAAACAGAGACATTATTTTGCTGACAAAGGTCTGTCTAGTCAAAGCTATGGTTTTACAAGTGATCATGTATGGATGTGAGAGTTGAACTATAAAGAAAGCTGATTGCCAAAGAATTGATACTTTTGAACTGTGGTGTTGAAGAAGACTCTTGAGAGTCCCTTGGACTGCAAGGAGATCCAACCAGTCAATCATAAAGGAAATGTTCTGAAGTCCTAATATTCATTGGAAGGACTGATGTTGAAGCTGAAGCTCCAATAATTTGGCCACCTGATGCTAAGAGCTGACTTACTGGAAAAGACCCTGATGCTGGGAAAAATTGAAAGTGGGAGGAGAAGGGGACGACAGAGGATGAGATGGTTGGATGGCATCACTGACTCAATGGACATGAGTTTGAACAAGCTCCAGGAGTTGGTGATGGGAAGCCTGGTGTGCTGTAGTCCATGGGGTCACAAAGAGTCAGACACAACTGAGCAACTGAACTGAACTGAACTGAGTGAAATATTTGACTCCTTTATGAGTCTCTTTCTTCTTCTACAAAGTGGAGATAATGATAATAACACTTGTATCATAGGATTTTTGTGAGGATTGAAGTAGATAATATATGAAAAGCAAATGACATTGAGCCATGGGCTTAATGGAGCCACCTCAGGTAAGCAAGTAGAGAAATGGCAAGCCCCCAAGCTACTTAATTGAGAAAGTCAGGGAGAGGTCAGAGAGATAAGAGTGGAAGCCAAGATAAGACTATCAGAAAGCCAAGAGAGAGAGGTTCTGAGATGGGGAAGTGGCTGATAGTCAGAAAAGCTAGGGAGAAATGAAATAAGATGAGGACAGAATCAGTACATTAAATTTAACAAAAGAGAAGTTGCTGATAATTTTGGTGGAGTGTTAGGGGAGGAAGGCAGACCATGCTGGGTAGGGAAAAGAGTCAGGTCTGAGGTCTGAATGTACTCTTTATGCAAATCAGGAAAAGATACTCTAGTTGTTGGACAGACACATCTGTGCCAAGCTAATGGTGATCAGGTCCCCTGGGCTGGGTACCCAGATGCATAATTCACCCGGTCACATGCCACAGCTCTGGTAGGAACAGATGACTCTCAGGAAGCTTGGCTGAGAAAGGGAGGAACAAGAAAGCAGGAGATGAGGACCTGTCTTGAGCTGTGGATGACTGTATGGATGTCGGTCTTTCTCAGTTCAGCTTTTTTTTCTGACCTACTGGTTACAGCCATCCTAAGGCTTCCCCTTCCTTGACTCTCCCCCATGTCATCTCCCACTCTTGCTAGTACCTGTCACAATAATCTCCTTGAGGGCATAGATGTAATCCTTTTCTCTGCACTCTTACTTGCTCTCAAGTAACAGCAAATTAAAATTAAAAATAGGGCTGTGGTAGAACTCACAGAGTATTCTCACACCTAGACAGCATATTAAAAAGCAGAGTCATTACTTTGCCTACGAATGTCTGTCTAGTCAAGGCTATGGTTTTTCCAGTGGGTCACGTATGGATGTGCAAGGTGAACCATAAAGAAAGCTGAGCACCGAAGAATTGCTGCTTTTGAACCATGATGTTGGAGAAGACTCTTGAGAGTCCCTTGGACTGCAAGGAGATCCAACCAGTCCATTCTAAAGGAGATCAGTCCTGGGTGTTCACTGGAAGGACTGATGCTGAAGCTCCAATACTTGGAACACATGATGAGAAGAACTGAATCATTAGAAAAGACGCTATGCTGGGAAAGATTGAAGGCAGGAGGAGAAGGGGATGACAGAGGATGAGATGGTTGGGTGGCATCACCAACTCGATGGACATGAGTTTGAGCAAGCTCCGGGAGTTGGTGATGGACAGGGAAGCCTGGTGTGCTGCAGTCCATGGGGTCACAAAGAGCTGGACACAACTGAGCAACTAAACTGAACTGAACTTACTTGCTCTCAACGTGATTGCCTCAAATCCTTTAGGAAGTAAGGGATCAGTCAACATAAGATCTTTAGTATTTATCTCAAAAGAGGTAAATTTATCTTTGTTAGGTGCCTGGCAGAGACCTAACATCTGGTTTGCTGAGAGAACATGTCTTCAGTTTCTGCAAGCTAACGGCAGCAGCTGCCTTCTCTAGGTTTCTTCCCTGAGATTCTGGAAACAGATAGGACAGGTACTCTGGCCCATCAGGGTCCCTTGGGCAACAGAGAGTAAGGTGCCTCAGGCCAAGAATTACTCTCCTTTCTCCTCAGCCCTGCTGCTCTAGGACTTGGATGTCTTGGGTCATCCCTTCTTCTCTGTCAGGGAAAAGCTTAATGCCTTCTCTCTGAATAGCTGGGGATCTAATGCCAGGCATGTCTGCACTTTAAAAGTAGAAGTAACTTTCAAATTGATGAATAGGGACTTTCTGGTGGTCAGTGGTTAAGACTGTTTCCACTGCAGGGGGTGAGGGTTTGATCCTTGGTTAGGGAACTAAGATCCCATATGCCACTTGGTGTAGCAAAACAGAACAAAACAAAACAAAAAAAATTAAACCCCAAAAAACTTATGAATAGATGTCCCTCTCCTTACAGTTAAAGAAATGTGAATTTGATCAATAAAGAGATATTTTCCCACTCATCAAATTCACAAATATCAGATAGTTTGAGAATAGTCTGAATTAGAGAAATAAGTGCCTGCACTGTTGGTGAACCTGAAAATTGGTCTGACATACAAAGAAGGCAACTTGACATTTATCAAAATTTTAAATTCATATAGCCTTTGACCCCAAAGTTCCATTTTAAAATAATTTATCTTATATATGAATACATATTTATTAACAATTACAATAGTAGTTATAAATATATACCTAGAGACATGCATATATGAATATTTATTGCAATATTATTTGTAGTAGCAAAATATAGGGAGTAAAACAAATGTCCATCATTGGTACATATAGAGCATTCATAAAATGAAATATATAATATGAATTTTTTAAAAAAAGATGAATATAAATGCACTGACATATGGAAAGAGCTCCAAAGTATATTAAGAAGAAAAAAGCCAAGTGGAGGACAGTGTACATGAAGTTTATAGAAACTTACATATTCATATATGTAAATATATGCCTATGTTTACATGTGATGCATCTACAGAAGGCCACCCCAAAATCTGGTAATAGTGGTTGCCTCTCGCTGAGGGTCGGACACGACTGAGCGACTTCACTTTCACTTTTCACTTGCATGCATTGGAGAAGGAAATGGCAACCCACTCCAGTGTTCTTGCCTGAAGAATCCCAGGGACGGGGGAGCCTGGTGGGCTGCCATCTATGGGGTCGCACAGAGTCAGACACGACTGAAGTGACTTAGCAGCAGCAGCTAGTGAGCTTCCCAGGTAGTGCAGTGGGAAGAATCCCACTGATAATCCACCTGATAATGCAGAAGATGTAAGAGACCAGGTTCGATCCCTGGGTTGGGGAGATCCACTGGAGTAGGAAATGGCAACCCACTTCAGCATTCTTGCCTGGAAAATTCCATGGATGAGGAGCCTGCCAGGCTCCAGTCCATGGGGTTGCAAAGAGTTGGACACTACTGAGCACACACACTCACACACTCATACACACACACACACATACCCCTCTAGTGAATAGGGGACTGGGATTCTAGGGTGGAAAGCATATGTATTTTCATGTATATGAATACATACATTTTCTGAACTGGCATAAAGAACCATTGGAAGGAAACACAAGAAACCAGATCTTAGCCAAAAGTGGTATTCACAGTACTGAATGATTGTGGCAGAAATACCAATAAATTAGAGCAAATGCGGCCCCCAAAGAACCAGTACCAGTGAAAATTAGCCTTGTCTGGGAGAAAGGGGAGATAAGGGGATTAGGGTATGGAAACTGGGGCAGGGATGGGACAAGATTGGCAAGGATGGGAATGAGACTTATCAATGTACTTCTTCACAATGTTTTAATTTTTGGACCATAGGATTACTATCTATTCCAAAATAGAAAATAAAATCTCCCCATACTCCCTGAAAGAACCCAAGCAGGAAGGGGAAAAAAGCTACAATAAAATTTGGTCTCTGGGAGAGCTCTGTGTTAATCAAAAGTAATGACTGACTCAAATGATACAGTAAAGGTCCCTTGAGACTGGACAACAGAAAGATGTTTGAGGGAAGGTAACTCTTTCAAACTAGAGATGGCACAGTACAGCCCTCCCTGGGTCCAACATTCACTGCTCCTTCCCCACCCAGCCCAGCCTGGGCATTAATGAGGTTTAGTCTGTCTAACTTGTATTGAAAGGTTTTGTAGTGCGTGTCCTCTAAGACAGGAGTCCCCAGCCTCCAGGTCACGGGCTGGTACTGGTCCTTGGCCTGTGAGGAGCCGGGCCACACCACAGGAGATGAGAGGCAGGCAAGCGAGCAAAGCTTCATCTGTGTGTACAGCTGCTCCCATCACTCGCGTTACCACCTGAGCTCTGCCTCCTGTCAGATCAGTTTCTGGAAAATAAACTCAGGGCTTCCACTGATTCTCATTATGATGAGTTGTATAATTATTTCATGTATATCACAATTTAATAATAATGGAAATAAAGTGCACAATAAATGTAATGTCTTGAGTCATCCCCAAACCACCTCCCACCCCCCAGTCCCTGGAAAAATAGTCTTTCATAAAGTAGGTCCCTGGTGCCAAAAAGGTTGGGAACTGCTGCTCTATGGTCAGGTCATACTCAGTCCTATATGCATGCTCCCAGCGTTTTAAGGATCCTTACCGTATGACTCCTTAGAAGCTTGTCCCACTGGATAAATCCGTCTCGGTTGGCGGAGGAAGTCTGGTAGGAGCATGGAAGGGTAACATTTTTCCCCCTCGCAGCCCGAAGAACATCCTTTGGGGTTTCCACAAAGATGCCATGGACAGTCACCCAGACTGGAAAGAAAGTAGGAAGTAAATGACATGGCACACCCACTCACTATCCACTGGATCTCCTCCAACCACAGCTCAACACACTACAACTGTGATCTTGGCCATGGCACACCGGCTATTCTCCTCCAAGCCTTGGGTGAAGACAAACACGTATACCTTGGTTCACCCTGCCCCATCCTGCAGCATCTCAATAAAGTCAAACGGCTTGTGTGGTGGGCAAAAGCCTGGCTTTGAGCCTCAGCCACACCCCTCCCCTTAGGCATTGTGTGAACTTTTCTTAGCCTCAGTTCTCATCCAGAAAAAGGAACATTAATACTTTTCAGAACTGTTTGGAGAATTAAATGAGATAACATGTAAATGTTTTGCTTAATGCCTGGCACATAGAACACACTCAATAAATATTTTCCCCCATCTTTTTTTGTTGCGATGATAATTCACTCAATATTTAATACATATTTATGGAGCACTTATATATGGTAAATTCATTGAATAAGATTAAGTTAAGGTAAAGAGAGAGAGGGTACTCCCAGGAGCATTTATTCTATATAAGTTTATCAGAAAAAAAAGAAAATGGTGAGAAAAAGAGTGTGGTCACACTAGCATCTCTCATCACATACATTCTTACCATGTAACACTGACTCTCCTCCATCGAGACCTGGGGTCTGTGTCCCCTCCCCTTGAATCTGAGTCAACCTGTGACTGCAATGTGAGTGATGCCCATTTGGCTGAAGCTGTAGCAAGTGGATTTCCTTCCATATAGTCTGGGTGCCCTTCAAACTGCTGATTTTTATGCTGTTTCTCAGGTGGGCAAGTCCATGATTAGGCCCATCAGCAATAACCCTCCTTATTGGTGTTAGGGGTTGGGTTCCCATGGATACAACATCTCTGTGTTTCCTACTCATTTCTATGTTGCCCTTCTGTATGTAGTGACTTTGATCAGCCCCCAGGTCTTCCTTAGGAGGAATTGTTCTGTATGTCGGTGTAGATTCGGTGTGCCTGTAAGGGTAGCATAGCACTGAGTTTAAATGCACAGGCTTCAGAGCTAGAATGCCTCTTTGGAATTCCAGCTCCTTTATCTATTAAATGTATAGCCTTGAGCAACTTACGTAAGCTGTCTGTGCCAGAGTCCTTGCTTGAAAAATGGGTTGTTTGAAAATTAAATAACATGAAATGTGTACTTTGTTTAGAATGATTCCGGACCCATAATCAGTGCTTAATATATGACAGTTACATTACATATGTGTGTGTTCTATATATATATATATTCATATTGAATAACTTCTACTTTTTCATCTCATAGTCTTTTGTTGAGGTGCATCCTTAATTAGAAGTTAATCACAAGAAAAACCATCACCATCACCATGGGTGAACTATTGTAAATTAATAATAATTACCCCACTCCAATGTTCTTGCCTGGAAAATCCCATGGATGGAGGAGCCTGGTAGGCTACAGTCCATGGGGTCGCTAAGAGTCGGACATGACTGAGCGACTTCACTTTCACTTTTCACTTTCATGCATTGGAGAAGGAAATGGCAACCCACTCCAGTGTTCTTGCCTGGAGAATCCCAGGGACAGGGGAGCCTGGTGGGCTGCTGTCTATGGGGTCGCACAGAGTTGGACATGACTGAAGCGACTTAGCAGCAGCAGCAGCAGCAGCAATGACTATAACTAAAGAATAGATCAAGGGGCTTCCCTGGCAGTCCAATGGTTAAGAATATGCCTGTCAATGCAGGGGATATGAGTTCAATCCCTGGTCTAAGAAGATTCCACATATGGCGGGGCAACTAAGCCTATACACGCTAGAACCCATGCTCTGCAATTAGAGAAGCTGCCACAGTGAGAAGTCCAGGCGCCGCAACTAGAGAGGAGCCCAAGAGCAGCAACCGAGACTCAGTGCAGCGAAAAATAAGTAAGTTAAATAATTTAAAAAGAATAGATCACTTTTAAAGATCATAATAACAGTGAGTTAAAGTCATTTTATGTTAGTGAGAGAAGAGATTGAAATGAATGGATGAGGAAGAACTCATAAAGAAAGGGAAAATATCTTGAACAAATATAGAGTGCTATTTAAATGTTATTTGTAAACCTGAGAAGGATTTTTAAAGGCCAATCCTGTGCCCTAAGGCACACTTACATTTTCCATAATCCTAGATGAGAATTTATCCTATGTTTAAGCACTTCGTGCCAACAGCCATCACTGGGAATCCTCCATAGCTAATCTAAATCCTTCTCGCTGACTTCAGTGAGTATCCTCTTGTTCTGACATTACTGGCAGCAAAGACATCTGGCTTAACTTCTTAATAGCCTCCCATCATAAACTCAGAGGCTTCTGATGTTTGTAATCACCAGCTTTCTCATTCCTAGTTCTGTAATAAACTGTAATAAGTCCAGTTCCTTTCACCTCTTCCCATAGGCTTACTGTGACCCACATTCTATGGAATCTTTGCATCCTACGCAGTGGATGAGGGAAAAGCACTGGGTAAGGATATCTAATCTATAATCAGAACACTAGGGAGTGGAGAAGTTGGTTTCTAGAGCTTTCCAACAACCTCCCTTTCTACTTTTTGTATAGGTCTACACTGGGCATCTTCTTTCCAGTCGCCCAGAACCCACGCTCTCCCCAGTCGTTGCCACTCACACATCCTGTTGCTGCTAACAGCTGTGTCTCTCCTGCTCCAGAAGTATTCTTTCTCTCCTCCTCCCTGCTGCTCTCCTTTCTTTTTTTCCAAGGCTGGGCTCTTCCGATATTGATGAAGATCATCTGTCTAAGCTAATTCACCATAAGGTGTTAAAAACTAATAAATAGTTCAGGGATGTGTTGCCCTTCCCAAGGTATACAAATTGGGAAGTAGGTGCTTTCACCTGCAAAGAAGGAATGAAAATCTCAGACTTTTGTGCCACAAGCACCACCTGTGCGTGCCTTCATCCTCGTGCTCTCTCGTGAGAGTTTGTCACACACGTGGCAGAGTGGCCAAAAGCACAGCCACTGAAGCCAACTGCCCAGGCCGGCATCCTCATCCTTAGTTTTCCTAGCAGTGCAACCTTGCACAACTTAATTAACTTCTCTGTACCTCAGGTTCCTTGACTATAGAACGAGGTTAATTATACTACCTAACTCAAGGCTGTGAGGGCTGGATAATAGCATATTTAGTATGCACAACCTTTACCCTGGCAGATAAGCAAGAGCTGTGTCCACATTCTATATTGCCGTGTCTTCTCCTCTGCTACACTGTGCTTCTTTCATTTTCACATCCTCAGGGCTCAACAAAGTGCCTAATACATAGGAAATACTCAATTAAGCGCCCTTTGCCAACAAAATGAATGAGTTACGAAGAACTTAAATTTAAAAGATAGGTAGGATTTACAACCAGAGAAACTTAGTTGCTAGAAGATGTAAAAAAAAAAAAAAAAAAAATCAAATAAATAACCAAAGGAGCCCCAGAGAGGGGACACCAAGTCTGCAGGTGGCCCCAGGTGGAAATGGTAAAGGTCACTGAAACTCCCTAAGTGACTGGGGTGTGAAGACTCAGCTTGAGGCCTCCAGAATTGCTTGTAAATAATTAAGGTTTGTTAAGAAGATAATAAACGGTCTCCTGAGAGCTAACTAGAAAGCAATACATCCAAGGAGGCTAATGAAATGCTTGATGGAACCGGCTGTTTGAGGCGTACATAGCACATTATGGGAACCCTTGGGAAACTGGCAGTAATGCCTCCACTTAGGAAAATCCATTTGCACAGAGAAACCACAGTCTTAGTCAGGGAGGAGGTGTGCTGGAGGCCAGAAGGGACCCATCGTGCCTTAGGACTAGATAAATAGAGCTCTTACACTGAGAAAGTGCTGGTCTCTAGGGCAAGGGGTGCAGCTCATACGTGCACGTGCGTGTTGGTTTGTCCTGTCCCCCAAGGTGGACATGACCCCTGCAGGCTCTCAGAATGACAGCTGGGGAAGGAGAGATGGAGAGGCGGGGAGGAGGGGCTAGAACTCAATGGACATTTGTGGAAGCCTTTTTTCAACAAAGATCTTTAGGAATCTATATATTCCTGTCAATTTACTGAATTTTTCCTAAGGCCCTAGCTTAGTGCAAGGCACTGAGAAAATGATCAGAGGCATGTTCATGCCTCACCTTCTTGGGGAATCCACCAGGACCGTCTCAGCCCTTACTGGCTTTGCTGAACTGCTCCAGGGAGCTTGTGTTCCACACACATCATTATCATGTCAGTGTGGGCCTACGTGTGCAGGCTGCCTCCCCTCATCACATGGCAGCTCCTTCTAGCAGGGTGTGTGTCTCAGACTCCTCTTGTACTCATCATTTGCCAGTTCCCACCCCCAAGGTGTCTACACAGAGCTGGGTGCTAATAAGACCTTGTATGTTGAGTGGTTTGTATTCCCTGCCCAGGAAGCAGTTAGAAGTCACTGTCAGCCAGCATCCTAACAAAGCCTAAGTAAGTGTTTAGTGCAAGTGTTAAGGAGTGAAGTGTGAAGGGATGGAGGTGGGGAGAGAGGGGAGGGACTGCGTTTGGATCCAGAAGAAGGATTTTAATGGAAAGTCTTACTGAGCTGATGGGACTTGAAATAGCCCCCAAGGGACTCAGTTCATGTTGTTGAACTTGTGTATATAAGAGAGTAAAGCAGGGTGCATAACTGTGCATATAACAGTATCTCACTTCCACAGAGTCACAGAAAGTAAATTTTAAAAGAAAATATATCAAAGTATAGAATTAATAGCAGTTATCTCTGGATTCTGGATTTCTTTTTTGTGTATTTTTATTTTCCAAACATTCTGCAGCAGACATGTGATACTCTTGCAACCATAAAACTGAGTTACATTTCTACAAGTCAAGTAGGAAATAAGGAAGCAGAGAAGTAGGGACGGACTGTTTTGTCAGGGAGCTTGCCTAACACAGAGAAATGGGAAAGCTGCAGACAGAAGGCTATGAAAGATCTTGAGACGGTCTCTTTCATCCCCTCTGGAATGGAAGATGGATAGACTTGAGCAGGCTCCTAGGTCATACGGATGGAGCTCCTAGAAAAGAAGTGACACCTTAAAAAAAAAAAAAAAAAAAGGAGAAGAAGCCGATGGAGCACGACCCCTGCCTGGGTGGGTATGGGCAAAGGTGGAGGACTAGCCTTGCCCATGGCAAGAGGCACCTGTGCCCGAGTGTGCAGAAAGAGAGCAGCCAGTGGGCAGGAGTGGAGCAGTGAGCTCTGCCTGGGGGCTTTGCCTTGCACCGCTACGTGCACTGTCTGTCTGTCTGTCTGAGCGTCCGTCTGTCGCCATGTTCTACCTATGCCGGGTGTTTATGGCATCCCTGACTCACAGGGCAGAGGACAAGGAAGCCGCCCAAAGGGCACTGACTGCCAGGAGAGGAAGAACCCCGGAAGGAGGCGGGTTCCAAGTGTGACAGTTGGTGCCCTGGGCAGAGAGGGTGCTCTGGGAACAGAGACAAGCTCAACAGTCAGAGGTTAGACTGTTGGGAACAAAACCTGAGTGTTGCCAAAGTGGAGTGGTTTGAGGAGCAACTGAACTTTACCTCCAAGTCAAATATATTCTCCACTGGCTGTCTCAATACTAAAATCCCACCACTGAGTGAAGGCACTGTGTGTGAGTGTGTGTGTGTGTGTGCGCGTGTGCATGTGCATTTGTGTGTGTGTGTGTGTGTGTGTGTGTCTGCATGAGCTTAGCCACTTGGTCATGTCTGACTCTGCAGCTCCATGAAGCCCTCCAGACTCCTCTGTCCATGGGATTCTCCAGGCAAGAATACTGGAGTGGGTTGCCATGCCCTCCTCCAGGGGGTCTTCCCAGGAATGCAAGCGCTGCCTGGGAGGGAGGGAAGGCACAGTGAGTGGCTCTCTTCCTTTAACCTGCAGGGCAAACCCATCTCCTTAATTAGCCCCTCTCACCCATCCATCCCTAGAAAGGGGATGCAGGATGGATAAATGTTGATTTAAAAAAACAAATGCTATTAGGAAACTGAGGCTTGGAGAGAAGGATAGTGTAAAGGCAAAGGAAGAAAGACAGGTAGGAAACACTGAGAGCAAACCAGCTTGCTGCCTGCTGAGGTTCAAAGGGGTGGGTGCTCATTCGTTGACACCCACTCAGCAAATGGCTGCTGGACACCTGTGTTCCAAAGGCTCTGCTGGACTCTGGGGGAAAATGGCAAGCAGAGACAGACACAGTTCCCACATCACAGAGATAAATGTAAAACCATCATGGTAACCGGTGGTACACAGTCAATGACAGGATATAACAGAGGATTTGGGGATGAGGAGAGGTTGTCCTGAGGAAAGGCCCTTTGAGCTGACATTGGAGGATGGGCAGGAGGGAACCACAAGAAAAAAAGGGAAGAGGTGAGAGGAGGAGAGAAGAGCATGTACAGAGGTCAGGGCATGGGAGAAGGTGGGCCACGTTCCAGAAACTAATAGAAGCCGCTGTGCAGCAATGGAAGTGGGTGGTGTGGGTGGGCCGTGATGATTCCAAATAAACAGAGGCCAAGTTCAAACTTCATACTTGGGCCTCAGGGCAGTTTAGGATAATTCTTGCTATCTGTCAGACTTCACCCTTCAGGACTCTCCTAGAAAGCAACTCCAAAGTTACACCTCCCCCAGTGTGGTCAGAAATATGGGATGGGCCCAAGTCTAATAGGCCATGATAGCAATTGAGGGTTTTGGGTTTTTTTTTTTCCCATTATCTACATCTATTTGAAACAGTTCTTTTGAGTATGAGGGTTCTTTCTTGCATCGAATGAGTGAGCGCTTGTCAGTTTGAAAATCACTGATGTTTATCTTTAGATAATTAAATTAGGAGGAAAATGAAGAACCTACTAGTAACAGGAAGAAGCAAGAGTCCTCTCCCGTCTGGCATTTGATGAGATAGATATTCGTTACTGTGCATTCCCATTGCTTTTCCAGGACAGAACATAGGGCAGAGACTTGACAACATGGGTGTGTGAAGCCAGATTGAGCTTACATTCCGTAACTATGTCTCTTGCAGGGCTATCATTACTATATTGTCTGGCTGTGCCCCAGACAAACAGGATCTGCTGCTACAAACCTTTCTCCCACTCTTCATCATGAGGAGGGCACTGCTATGCTCTCAGCCACTGTCTCTTATCAAAGTTTCCTGGTTTGGTTGACAATATCCTGCTCAATATGATTTTTGTTGTCACAAATTGAGTATGATGATTGATTTCAACCCAAGGAACCTGGTGGTGAGCATAAAGGGACAAGCAGTGAATTGCTGCTTGGGACGTTACTGCTTGTTTGGGACATCAGCATAGTTTGTAAGATACTTCCAATTTGGAAATGAAGGAGGCAAATCCAAGTGCATGGTCCAAACACGCTTGTTCTTCAGTGCCCTTCGCCCCACATCGGTGTCATAGCAAAGCTCACTTCCAGGTCCTGATGCTGAAGGTAAGGCCCCCACTTCCTGTGCTCAGCAGTCTTGGCTCTGGTCAGAGTGTGGAGCTAGGGGCTCAGCCGTGGGCATAATGGTCGCCACCATCTTTGGACCCCTTTCTCTGGCCCTTCTCACTCCTCAGTGTCACCTCCTCGGGCCCATTTTCTTTTAGCGCATCCTCTGGCTCCCAGTCAATCTTTAGGGAGATCAACCCTGAATATTCACTGGAAGGACTGATGCTAAAGCTAAAGCTCTGGTATTTTGGTCATCTGATGCAAACAGATGATTCATTAGAAAAGTCCCTGGGAAAGATCAAAGGCAGAAGGAGACAAGGGCATCAGAGGACAGACGGCATCATTGGTGCAATGAACGTGAACTTGGGCAAACTCTGGGAAGTAGTGAGGGACAGGGAGGCCTGGCATGCTGCAGCCTATGGGATCACGAAGAGTCAGACACAACCGGGCGACTGAACAAAGCCGCAGCAGCAAAGTCTGGCCCGCAGGATGCTAGTGGCCTTGCAGGAGTGGAGCTTGCATGGCCTACACTGGCTTTCTGGGGGCCATCTAAGAAAAGAGGGCTTAGAAATGGGCACTGGCGGAGGCAGGGGGGCTGGTTAGAGGTCAGGTGCTGGTTGGAAAGAAGCCTAGTTTGGGAAAGTTGTCCAGATGGAAAGTTAACTTAGATTTGGAGGGGACAGAGAGAAAAATTATAAAGGAGATAAGCAGGCAGAACAGCCTCAAAATCAATCATCAAAGACAAGAATCTAGCTGTTTATGTTTAGCACACATGGTAGAATCTCATAATTTAAAGGTCAGTAATAGAATCTGAGAATGCTTGGTAAGATGGATACCCCAGCTGGATTAAAGGGAGTTTTATATCTGAGGAGAGAGCCCAGTGAAAAGAGTCGGAGGAAAAAAGAGGACCACAAAACTATAACTTGATACTGGAAAACCAAAATATATTGTTCACAAATAGATTGTGAGCACTTGTTCTGGAAACTATGATTCAGAAAAAAAAAAAATATATATATATATATATATACATATATAAGCAGTAGTTCTTGTCCCCGTGCTGCTTAGGCAAACATGTCTCAAAATAGATGAAAGGTTAAATGGCAGCAAATCAGATGGGAGGAAAAAAAAAAAGTGATTGAGACTTCAAAGTCAAATCAGGAAAAAAACAATGTGGCTCAAAGTTACCTGGAAAGGCTTTATGGAGAGAAAGAACTTGTGATACTTCAAGGTTAGCCAGAAAAAAGGAAGGTGCTGACCCTACAAAGAGGTCTGATGATAACATTTTTCCAGACCAAGAAGTGCAAGATGTAATGTGACAAACATTTTTGTAATATCAAAAGTGTAGAGACATTCTGCTGCTGCTAAGTCGCTTCAGTTGTGTCCGACTCTGTGCGACCCCATAGACGGCAGCCCACCAGGCTTCCCCATCCCTGGGATTCTCCAGGCAAGAACACTGGAGTGGGTTGCCATTTCCTTCTCCAGTGCATGAAAGTGAAAAGTGAAAGTGAAGTCGCTCAATCGTGTCCGACCCTCAGCGACCCCATGGACTGCAGCCTACCAGGCTCCTCTGTCCATGGGATTTTCCAGGCAAGAGAGACATTCTAGGTGCTGAAATATTGGGATTTGGAAGAATGTCCCTGTGGTTTACAGAGTCTAAATAAGAGTTAGGGTAAACTAGCCTCACAATATGAGTCTTATCCTAATAGTAATGGACAATCACTGAATAGCTTCAAGTAGGTGTAGTATCATGGTCATAATTTTATTTTAGCAGATCATTTTGGCTTCAGGGTGGACAGCAGGTAGAAGGGGCAAAATAGGCTCAGGAGCCCAGTTGGAGACTATGGAAGTAGCTTAGGAGAGGGAGCTTACTTCAGAGAGGTGACAGAGGAAATAGAGAAAGATGAACAGGTTTTAGAGATACTGGAGGGCTAAAATCATCAGGACTTAGTGATGACTTGAATTTGTAGCTAAAGGAGAAGAAGCTGTCAAGGGTGATATGGTGGTTTTAAAATATGGTCCCAAAATACTTTGGAACTCCTCTCATCAAAAGGACTCATGTCCCCTCCCTTGAACCTAGGTTCTGTGATTGCTTGATCAATAGAATATGGTGGAAGTATGGTAAAAGATGCTGGGTCAATATCTGGGCCCAGACTTTAAGATATTGGCAGCTTCCGCCTTATATCTCTTTAGATATTCACTCTTATAATCTAGCTACCATGCTGTGAGGAAGCCCAAGCTTCCCTGTGGAGAAGTTCACAAACAGAGGGATCAGAATTAGCAACTACTTGCCAGCCAGTGAGCCAGAGTCTGGGAAGTGGGTCTTACAACCCCAATCAAGTCACCCCAGCTGACACCACATGGAGCAGGGACAAGCTGTCCCTGCCAAGCCCCATCCGAGTTGCAGATTCGTGAGCAAAATAAATACTTATTATTATTGTTTTAAGTTACTACTAAGTTTTGGAATGGATAATTACATAGCAATAGAAAACAGTAACAGATGACTCCTATTTTTCTGGCTTTCATTCCTGGAGGGATTGGGTGTCATTTACAAATGTAGAGATCACTGGAAAAGGCCCAGATGTGGAGACAAATATCATGAGTTTGGTTTACAGCTTGTGAGTTTGAACTGATTCTGAGATACCTAAATTGAAAAGTCACGCATACTTTTGGATTTATGGGTCTAAGGCTCAAGAGAGAGATTGAGTTTGAAGACAAAAATGGGGTCAAATGTGGGTCAATCAGAATGAGTGAGTGAGTGAGTGAAAGTTGCTCAGTTGTGTCCAACTCTTTGTGACCCCACAGTCCATGGAATTCTCCAGGCCAGAATACTGGAGTGGGTAGCCTTTCCCTTCTCCAGGGGATCTTCCCAACCCAGGGATTGAACCCAGGTCTCCTGCAGTGCAGGCGGATTCTTTACCAGCTGAGCCACAAGGAAAGCCCAGTCAGAATGGGTGTTAACTAAAGATGCAGATGTAGATGAGGGTCTAAGTGGAGGGGATTCTAACATTTCATGGTAGGCCGAGAAGCATGAAGCTGCAAAGGAGATGTGAAAAGGTTAGCCCAGGAATGCCAGAGGAGAACCAGGAATGGGTGTATCTTGGGGGACCGACAGACTAGAGTATGTTAGGAAGGAGGGAGGGATTATCAGGGTTAGACCTTGCCAGGAATACAAGCACCTGCTGAGCCAGGCTCACTTTCCCCCAGGCTTCCTCCCTGCTAGCCAGCATCGCAGTAAGCAGTGCTACTTGGTTACCAAGACCCTGGGATGGGGCCCTAGAGGGCAAAGATGAGGGCAAGATGAGGATCACACCTGTGCCCATGAACCAGTTCTTCCCTGGAGGCCTTGTTTTTCAAACTGTAGTCCCTGGAGGAGCAGCAACATCACTTGGGAGTTTGTTAGAAATTCAGATTCCCAGGTCCTTCCCTAGACCTACTGAATCAGTCTGTGTTTTGACAAGATCTCAAGACGACTTCTATGCATATGAAAGTGTGAGTTAAGACATCAGTTTGGAGGCTGGACTTTAACTCAGGGAAGCAGCCAGATGCTGCAAAATTGAGCTGCAAATCACATGCAGAGTATCAGCCCCAGTCATGCAGACAACTATTCATTAAACCTATTTCTCCTCAAGGTCCAGTAGGCAACTCTGAACTGAGGTTTTCACATCAGAATCACTTGGGTAAATTTTCATAATCAGAGAGATGGCCAGATTCTGCCTCTCAAGAGTCTGATTCAGAGGGTCTGGGGGTACCTGGACACGTGTACTTTTACTCCCCAGGGGATACTGATGGGCTGCCTGGGTTGCAGCCACTACCCTAAACCATCACTCATTGCACACATACCACACTTAGGGTGACCATTCATTGCATTCTTCCCACTTCAAGGCTGGAGCTGGGACTGGGGCATTTTAATCTGATCTCGTCTCTGACAGGCAGAAAGTGTAATTCCCCAGGCACACGAGCCCTCCCTGTGAGCACTGGCTTCTGACTTGTGCTCAGGCAGCAGCAGGCCCTCCCCAGGCTCCAGGTGTGAGTCACACCCTGGGATCAGGTGTGGCAACAGGGCTTAGAGCCGGGGAGGAGATAAAAGGCCAGCCTGGCCATCTTGCAGTGTACTTGATGGCCAACACTACTGGCTGTGGTCTGAATACCACCCTCTTAAAGTGGAGATGGACTGGGCACAAGGCCACTCTCTTAGAATTTGCCTGCGGTGCAGAAGATGTAGGAGACCCAGGTTCGATCCCTGAGTCGGGAAGATACCCTGGAGGAGGAAATGGCAACCCACAGCAGTATTCTTTCCTGGAGAATCCCCTGGACAGAGGAGCTTGGCAGGCCACAGTCTATGGGGTTGCAAAGAGCTGGACATGACTGGGCTACTAAGCACGCACTCATGGGGTCAAGATGAACTGGCACAAGGCCACTTATCTGGTTCTCATCTTTGTACATGTTTGAGATTGAGCCCTGTAAACCTCAGAGTCGACCAGGCCACTGTGTGGACTTAGAGATGCAAGGGACACGAGGCGAAGATACGCCACCCTCTGACAGGGAGGGTCTCGGGAAGCTGCCCAAGCCTGTGTGACTAACAGGAGCATGGTACTTCAGAGTGGGCAAATCTAAGTCATGGAGGAAAAGTCTCCTGCTGGGGACTGTAGCTCTAACAAAGGCCCCTGGGGGAGGGTTCTAAAATGGCATGATCAACTTTACAAAGATAGGAAATTTGAAACTTATTAATAGTTCCCAACAAAAACCCATCATGGATGAATCATCCATGAGCTTATTGAAATTTTTTTTTAGATGGAGGAGGAAAAAAAAAAATTTTCTCATCTTGAATATTTCAGGATGATAGAGTCCCTTATTTCTTGGTGAAAAGCAGTACTTCCTGCTTTTCTAACTTAAGCTCTGAGGTTTCCTCTAGTTCTAGGAAGGTAGGGCTTTTTGTTTGGTTATGTTTTTTATCAAGTCTTCAAAGATTTTAGTGACTCTGGGCAGAGTCTCAGAGACTTTTTTCCCCTTGGTGGACTCCTCTTTATGCCTCTCTTTTCCTGCAGCTGTACCTTCTACTATATCAAGTCTTTCATGGAGTCTGGTGGCTGAAAAAATTCCCAGAGTGGAAGAGCTTTGGTCTTATACACAAGTTGGAGCATTTTCTCTAGCAGCCTTTGGGAGGGTGGATGAAAATCTTTCATCCACAGTGACTCTCAATCTCTTGGCAGATGTCGGCCAGGTCAGAGTGATCAGACAGTTGATCATCAAAGTCTAGTTACTTTCCTATAATTTACACTTGCCCACACTAATAACAGCAACAATAATAATAACAGGCATTTATTGAATGCTTGTTATATGGCAGGCACTGATCCAGGGTCTTTACATTGACAACCTCATTTGCTATCTCTAATAACCAAATGGGAGGTAAAATGTGCATTTTTATACATTATAGGTTGCCCTCTCCATTTCACAGATTAGGAAACTGAGATTTATTGAGGCAACTAATTTGCCTCAAGCTAAAGTCAGTTAGGAGAAGGCAATGGCACCCCACTCCGGTACTCTTGCCTGGAAAATCCCATGGACAGAGGAGCCTGGTAAGCTGCAGTCCATGGGGTCTCGAAGAGTTGGACATGACTGAGTGACTTCACTTTCACTTTTCACTTTCATGCACTGGAGAAGGAAATGGCAACCCACTCCAGTGTTCTTGCCTGGAGAATCCCAGGGACGGGGGAGCCTGATGGGCTGCTGTCTATGGGGTCGCACAGAGTCGGACACGACTGAAGCGACTTAGCAGCAGCAGCAGCAGCAGCAAAGTCAGTTAAGGAAGAGGGCCTGCCCTTCTTGAGTGCCTGTGACATGAGAGGATAAGCGGGTGGGAGCATCTGCCAGGGAGGGGGAGGTATTGTGTCACTGACATTTTTGGATTGTCATACTGACTTTTAGTAGGTTTAAGTGCTGTTTTTAAATTCTTGAATGCACCACCTTCTGTTTGCATACCCTTCATATGACCTGCTTTTGCTGCTGCTGCTAAGTCACTTCAGTCGTGTCCGACTCTGTGTGACCTCATAGACGGAAGCCCACCAGGCTCCCCTGTCCCTGGGATTCTCCAGGCAAGAACATTGAAGTGGGTTGCCATTTCCTTCTCCAGTGCATGAAAGTGAAAAGGGAAAGTGAAATCGCTCAGTCATATCCAACTCTTAGCGATCCCATGGACTGCAGCCTACCAGGCTTCTCTGTCCATGGGATTTTCCAGGCAAGAGTACCGGAGTGGGGTGCCATTGCCTTCTCCATCATATGACCTAATGTGATTTTATTCTGATTCCCCAAAGTCCGATGAGTCCTGGGGCCTGTTTTCATTCATTCTGTTATGGTACTCTGCCCAAGACATCAGCAAAATTTTAGTGGTTACTGAGCAAGTTCAGGTGAAGAACAGAACAACAGGGAAAGCCAGTAGGTCCTCTGGAATCCAGCTGAATCCCCACCTCCTCCAGAAAGCCCTCCCTAATTTCCCTGTTCCTCCTCATGGTGGGGAGTGTCACCCAACAGTTTTTATGTTTGACTTTCGAAGGCCTTTATTGCTCGCTTACACATGGAAATGACTATTTCACCCACAAACATTTCCACTTGGCAAACATATACCCAGAGCTAGCCACCAAGCCCGGCTTCCATGGCTCCACTGTTCCAGCCCCTTCCCCTTAGTATAAAGGATGGAGGCAAAGGTGACGAGCCCCTGGTGCCAGACTTGGAGGGTGGAGGGAAGTGGATGGAGGCAGAACACTCTATCAGTGTGTCTGAACACAATCCCAAGAACTGGTTCCACTGGATGAGTTCACCCAGGGGTCACATGCCTTCTCACAGGAAGAGGTGAAATGTACTGCTCAAGGCTGTTCACAGTTAGGGCCACTTTTCGGTCTGTTTTGTTTTGGGTTATTTTTTCCCTAAGCCCAAATCCCTTCTTTTTATTCGTGCATGGCTTTCAGGTTGCAGCCAGACTGCAAATGCAGGGGTGTGTAGGGGAGGAGGCAAGGCATGAGAGAGACTTCTAGGCTCTGGAGAAGAGGATCAGAGGTCGCTGGCCCAGCCCAGAAAGGGTGGTCATTTCCTCTTAGCCTCCTACCCTTGAGACTTGAAGCACGTCATTCGGGTCTGGATGTGATGGCTGAGACAGATTCCCTGATGACTGCAGTTCATTCCAGACCCCTCACTCCTGCGTTTCCTGCACAAACTATGTGCTTGGTAAAGAGCTGTTTGGGTTAAAGAATGAACCAAGTAGGCCCTCTAGCCTGATGACGAGGGCCCCTCTGCCCCAGACAGATGGGCCTTCTGGCAGGGCCTCCGAGTTTGACCAGACCCTCCCGAGCAATCAACAGCTTCAAGATTGCGTTTGGAGAGATGGGGAAAGAAGGGGAACCTGGGGAAACCTGGGGACCTGGGAGAACCACCCTGGGCTGGCAGGCCAACTGGTTTGGAGCTTGCCTCTAGAAGCGGAAAAGTGAACCCTAAATCAGACCCTGTTCCATTCCACTTCCCAGGTCTTAGGGCTCCCAAGTTTCCTGGCAGAACTCTTCACCTCCTCCTGTAACTGCGCAGGACCCTATGGGACTGCCCAGGACAGTTCCTTCTCCGCATGTCCTCTGCCTGCCCCTTGTTTGTGGAAAAGCTGTGGTCTCCCAGGCCTACCCTGAGTCATAAAAGTCTGAATCAAGAGTGAATGCAAAAGTAGCAGTTGGAGCAGGAAAACTGGTAAGAATTTAAACAGTAAACTAGCCATATAGCAGTAACAGAATGTTTAGCTCCTCCCTGAAGAACCTGGACAGCACTACCTGATCCACATTTCCTGGGTTGTTTTAGAGTTACTGAAACCCCTACCAAATGGAAGGAAGTACTTAGTGATCATGAGCATGCAGCCTCCAGAGCTACTGGAGCCTGAGAGGGATGTCAACCCCTGTGACACCACTCTGTTACCTCACCACCAGCCAAACAGAAAATTGTGCACAAGCTGATCACACATCCTGTGACTCTCCTTCCTCACCTGGCCTTTAAAACTACTTTCTTGAAACTCATGGGGACTTTAGGTCTTCTGAGCATGAGCCACCCCTTCTCCTATTATGGCCCTTGCGGTAAAACTTTCTCTTTCACACTCCAGTATTTCAGTTTATTTAGCCTCATTGTACATGGGGCACATGAACTTGGATTCAACAACACACCGTAGTCTTGCTAGATCCCTGAAGCCCACAATAATTTCTAAATTGCAAGCTAATACAGAGAAAGACGAACACTGTATGATATCACATGTGGAATCTAAAAAATGCCACAAACAGATGAATAAAATGAAAAAACAAAAGCAGATTCATGGATATAAAGAACAAACTAGTGGTTACCAGTGGGGAGAGGGAAGAGAGAAGGGGCAAGATAGGAGTAGGAGAAGAAAGGGTTATTGTGGGATTATATAAAATCATGTATGTGAAATATTTGACAATTGTAAACACTACAGAATTTAAAGAATCTTTCATTCAAAGAAAAACAATATTTTTAGTTTTAAAATATGGCCAAATTTTAAAATAAATAAATAAATCGCAAGCTGATGAGATTCTCAGCACGGTCAACTCCTAAAATTCCCCCAACCCTTATCTCTCAAATTCCTTGCTCATTCTACTTTCTGTCAGTTCCCAGGAGTCTAATGCCAAGACCTCCGTCCTAACCCATAGACCCTCCATGGATCCCCACACAGTGACTTTGCTATTTAGCACCTGATTTGGAGTCTACCATTATATTAATGAATGTCTGTTTTTTATTATGTGGAGTTTCCCCATGTTCTGCGTTTTCAACGACCAGAGTACAAAGAGAGCTAAAGAGCTTTGACCTTTGGAAAGAGCCTTTCTAATTGGTTGTTTTTCTCTTTGTTTTTGCTTAGTCTTCTCTCGCTCTGTAAATTATATTGGGTGAGTAGTAGTGTCTCTCTGCCTCAGTTTCCATATATGTGATACAGATGTTACCACTTTCACCAGTGCCTCTTTCTCTGGTTTTAAGGCAATGGCTAAAATCTCACGTATTGGTGGTTTAGTTGGAAAGTTGTGTCCGACTCTTGCAACCCCATGGGCTGTAGCCTGCCAGGTTCCTCTACCCATGGGATTTCCCAGGCAAGATTCCTGGAGTGGGTTGCCATTTCCTCCTCCAAAATCTCAGGTAGTGAACACAAATCCTGGATCCACATATCCTGGCCTTTCTGGGGTTTAAAAACCCTGATTTTAAATATTTTGTCCTAATTTTCAGATTTTATTAATATATTTGATCTGATGATTTGACTTGGAATCAGAAAATATAGTTTTGAGACTCTTATGAATTCTTCATTCCAGAAATGGGCTCAAATTTTATTTACTAATATGCTGCTACTGCTGCTGCTGCTGCTGCTAAGTAGCTTCAGTCGTGTCCGACTAATATGAGAATTAAACAATTCTGATTCTGGCCTGGAACCTGCTTTTTCAACAACTCAACATGTCATTCTGCCCAGAGGGAATACACTGTGTCATTTGAGGCCCTCCCTGGGGGTGTCTGGGAGACCCTCAGCATTCAGCCCCTATCTTGCCCACCCCTGGACACCACTCACCTGCACAAAGCCCCCACAGCACAGGCTGTATCTTCCCCTCCATAGTCTGGCTTCCTCTCTGCCCCACGTCCAGCCTGGCACTGGTGGGCTCCTGTCTTGAATCAGTCTGGGCTGACTGGTTAAAGCTACAGTGGCCTCTGGCCCGGCCCAGCCCAGCCTTCGGTCAGTCCTCCCTTCCTCTACCTCTGCCCGGCTTGGCCCCCATGTCCCACCCCGCAGCTGGACTGACAGGTGAGCTCACCTGTGGGACTAGACTCCAGCCCCACCCACTCCACCTAAGGCCCCAAGAGGAACCTCCTTCAGCCCGTCAGTTCCTTCTCCTGCCTTCTCTCCATTTAGCAGGTGAGCAAAGTCCTGGGCTTCTCACTATAATGCAGGTTTACCTATATGAGATAGGAAGTTGCCACCTGTAATATAAAGGGAAACTATCTCAGAGGAAGGGTTTCAAAGTCAATAAAAGAAGGGTGTTGGCCACAATTGCCGAAACACTGCAAGACATATTATGATCTGTTCCTCTGCTTCCCTTCCTTGTCATTTCCCCCCACCCCACATCATGCTAGAGACACAGTCATGAGGAAGACCAGAAGTCTCTATCCCAAAGAACTGCTAATCTGACTGAGGAGGAAAATAGTATACAATCAAGACAGCCAGAAATACCATGACCAATTCATCCAGTTTGCTTGGAGTTGCCCCACTGTTAAAACAGAAGGCCCTACGTCCTAGGAATGTCTCTGTCTTAGGGAAACTGAGATGCTTGGTCACCCCACTTAAAGATCACCAGTACTATGGGGAGCATGACTTAGAAAAAGACATAGGTAATGAAACTGTGGCCGTGGAAGGACCCACCTTGGACTGGGTGGTCAGAACGCAGTGGGAAAATTAGTACTTTGATTTTCTATGTTACAGATAGGTATCTATATCTCAAAGAAGTTAAATGGGTTATCTATGGTCATATAGCCAGCAAGTAGTCTTCTGATTTTCAGTCCACTCTGCTAGTGATTCCAATGTCACCGTCTGTGAGTTTGGGATGGTGACTAAGGTTATAAAGAAAACAGAGGCCCTCTGCCATCCTCTCCTCCTGAGTGGTCCCGTCTTTATCTGCAGCCACTTTTTGGTATATTCGCTCTCCCTTTTCTCTCTCTCCCCTCCCCTCCACCGTCTGCTTCCTTATGCTGGCGGTCTGTCCACCTGATGGCCCTCTTCAGCTCCCTGCCTGATTCCCATCCCACTCTCCATCCCTCCCTCCTTCATCTCACCTCTCTCTCATACCATTTTTCATCTTCATGGAGCCTTGAAGTCTGGAGGTACATTGAACCCCCATGGGTACTCCATTGTAGTCCTTGTTCCATTCTTCAGCAGCCACTCACCGAGCCCCTATTTTGATGCCCAGGACAGTGGTTTGGCAACTGGTCAGTGGTGATGCCATGTGCTTCTCCAGAGATGCCTTCCTGAACCACTCTATCCAAAGATGCTCCCATCCCAGCTTTGCCAAGTCTCTGCACTCAACCTTGTTTTCTTTCTTCAAAGCTCTCATCACTATGTGAAATTAATTTTTGCTACCCTAAAACTTTTTCCATGTCGTCCCCTCTGGAAATCCTCCCCTCACCATATCTGCTGTTGTGATGCAATATGTGCTTTAAAGCCCGGTTCGTGTATTATCTGTTCTTTCGTGAAGCCATTCCTGACTTCTTCAGTCAGAAGGGCTCTCTCCCTCCTTTGAACTCACACAGCACTCTGGATCTCTCTTAGGATACTAACAAACTACATTCTGCCTTGCGCTTGAGCTATTTTTGGTCTGTGTCTCATCCCTCCTAATAAACTATGAGGTCATTCATTTGTTTGGCCAATTGTTAATGATACTATGCCCCAGGCATTATTCAGCCTAGCTGGGAGGAAACACCATTTAAGTGTCTTACTTTGGTCACATCAGAGCCCGATGCATAGTGGATATCAGTACATATTTGTGAATGGGTAGACAAATGGGCGTTGCTAAGAGTCGGACACGACCAAGTGACTTCACTTTCACTTTTCACTTTCATGCATTGGAGAAGGAAATGGCAACCCACTCCAGTGTTCTCGCCTGGAGAATCCCAGGGGCGGGGGAGCCTGGTGGGCTGCCATCTATGGGGTTGCACAGAGTCAGACAAGACTGAAGCGACTTAGTAGCAGCAGCAGACAAATGGGCAGATGGCTGGACGAAGGGATAGGGGTCATTACAGAATGTACAGGGTGCGGGAATGAACTATTGGGTTACTGGGCTTTGTTTTGATTGTAATGTTGGTGGGAGTTGGTGTAGTGGAGTAGGATGGATTATGAACTCATTTGAAGTTCATGAAGCTCAAGGGGTGTTTATATCACCCAGGGATGATATGGGCTGAGTGTGGGACGGGGTTGTGGAGGGGGTGCACGACTGCCCAGTTCACTATCCAGAGTCATACTTCTGAAAAGAAATGGAGTCCTGGCCACAGGCAGTTAGTGCCCCTTAGTCTCACCATGGTGCTCTCCCAACATCTATCAGAGGATCCTCCCCATTCTATATATCTGCTGACAGAGGGTTAAAGTACAGTTTACTTCATTCTTCTAGATCCTTGGCTTTAGATTATCTTCTGGAAGCACTCTGCATAGGCAGCCCCAGGCAGGGAGGCATGGAGAGAGAGCCCAAAGTAAACCTGTTCTTGAGGCCACTCTGTGAAGCGTGACTTCTCCCAATTCTGCGGCTCAAGGTCAGTTTCCAAAGAAGCAGCCAGGAGGGAAAGAGTTAAGTGGGGCCCACGTTTGGGTCTGAGTCCTGAGCCTGCGTGCCTTCCTCTCAGAGATCTGCCAGGCTGAGGGGCCAGAGGCTAAATTTAGCAGGCAGCTAAGGTTTCCTGTGAACAGCTGTCCTGCCCCTCAGAGAAGGAGACTGGAGAGAGGAGGGAGGTCCCTCTCACTGGTCGGAGTCTCTGGCCATTTTGTCTGGGCCCCTCAGCCTCTGGGTGGCTGCCCTCTTGGTGTGGAGATACAGGCAGATCAGCGGTGAGTGTTCTCCCTTCACTTTGTCCTGTGAGCCCAGGACTTACAACCAAAAGGGCAGCAGCTCTTTCCTGAGTGTCAGGGCCCGGCCTCGTCTGGGACCAGCTCCTGGGGGGGTCTCAGGTTCTTTAATAAGCTGTGGGATGGCTCCTGAGTCAAAGGCAGTGGCTCCTGTGGCCTTGGTTAGAGTCGCTGAAGAAGGTACCTTCCCAGTAGAGACAAAAGGTGTGTGTGTGAGAGTGGGAGAGAGAGAGTGTGTGTTCAGAGAAAGTTCAGAGAGAAGGTTCAGAGAAGGACCTCTCTGGTCTGGGGAATACAAATATGTTCAGCATAAGCTATAGTTAAGGCAAACTTCGGACTCCCCTCACTGCTTTCTTGCTGGCACCTGTGGAAGAAGCCAAGGTATCACTTCTTAAATTTCATGACTCCAAGGTGGACTGGGTGGAGTGTTTACATGGCCAGCCGAGTGTGCATTTTGGTGTCCTGATAACAGTAGCTGAATCAAGTCTGACTGGGTTTTCCTCATGAGTTGTTTTCCCACCAGGCGATTAACATGTGGTGACTTTCCCATCCCTAGTTCCATTGAGATGACATCACCAACACACCCCTCACCCCCACACAACCTCCAGAACTAGGTTTTCTAACTGCCTTATTCATGCTAAACCTACAGAGACTGACGGGCTGTCATGGCAACCAGTGGGGACCCAGAAGAGGAGCAGGTAGTCCCGAGTGAAGAGGATGAAGCCAACGTGAGGGCTGTACAGGCCCGGTACCTCCGGAGCCCCTCCCCCAGCCAGTAAGTGTACACTTGCTGAGTGCGGGCCTTCCTCCAGCCATAATGGAAGTGTGCTAGGGAGCGTGATGACGAGTGGACCCCAGGGAGCCTACAGCCACAGCCTTAAGTTCATTCATTCAGCAAACAGTGTTTGCAAATTTTTTATGTGTTATAGTTTATGGAAGAAAAAACTTGCAGATACATTGCAACACAGCATGGTAAGCGCTAGAATTAGCATGCTTAGGGTCTAGTTGATGTGGGGAAGGAAAGGATCACCTGGGCTTGGAAGGTTCATAGGAGGCTTCCTAGAGGAGATGATGCTGGACTTGAACCTCAAAGGGTGAGTAGAAATTTGGCAGGTGTCCCTGGATGATCGTACTTTTTTCCCTAGGAGGGAAATAAGGCTGGAATGGGGATGATAGACCGTAGATCATAGATAAGAGAAGGCATCAAGACAAGAAGACGCCCTTAAGACATCAAATTCTAGCACTAAGGTAATTTTGTATCTGTGATCAGGCTGTGTCTTTCCACTGGGAAGTGTGCTTCCTGGAGGGTTTTCTTTATTTTGTGACAATTAATTTTAAAGCTTCTTTTATATAAAATCATTGAGGATATATGATGATGTAGAATGAAAAATTTGCATACAAATTTTAAGAAAAACCATAAAGCAACAAAGAAATACTTAATTGCTTGCTAAAGCAGTTGTGTGTATGCCTTTTCTTTTTTCTTTTGCTACAAATAATAGTAGGGGACCTGACTTCTAATCTTAACTCTGTCACCAAATTTTAAGTGAAGAATCACTTTAATTTTTGAGCCTATGTCTCCTTATCTAGAAAAAGGGAAGAAAAGACTTAGAATATTTCAAGGTAAATTCACATCAGAGCATCTCTGATGCTGCATGACTTTCCTTTTCCTCGGGCCTCTTGGGGTCTTGTTGGTTCCGGCTTCTTGGGGCTCAACAGGCTTCCCCTTTGGAGTGAGATGGGAGCAAATGTAGGTGCTCGTCACCATAGTGGGCCAGACCACATTGGCCAGATGGAGCTTCAGGGATTTTCCCTTAAAGTTCAGGCTTATGTTCCCACTTAGAAAAACTGTCAGGATTGAGAGATTTAAAATACTGTCCTCCCCTCTCTATGCCACCAGACAAAGCATAGGTAATTTTATGTGTGGTTAGGGTAAGTGATGGCTTCGTGTAGTAGTTGGAGTAATGACCACTGTTATAGCAAATGGACGTTTTTTTTTTCACTCAGGTCTGTTTCAGAACAGGTACCTGAGCAGTGATTCAGGAACTGAGGCTACTTTTGTCTTGTAGATCCTCCACCGTAAGCCCTGACTTCTAAAGTGACTGTGTTCATCAGTCTTGAGACAAAATGGAGAATCTCTCAGGAGGGTTTTATGTGCCAGGCCTGAAAATGGCCCTTTTGCTTCCAATCATACTGGCTTCCCTGTAGCTCAGCAGGTAAAGGATTAGCCTGCAATGCAGGAGACCTTGTTTGATTCCTGGGTAGGGAAGATCCCCTGGAGAAGGGATAGGCTATCTACTCCAGTATTCCTGGGCTTCCGTGGTGGCTCAGCTGGTAAAGAATCTGCCTGCAATGCTGGAGACCTGGGTTCAATCCCTGAGTTGGGAAGATCCCCTGGAGAAAGGCATGGCAACCTACTCCAGTATTCTTGCCTGGCAAATCCCCATGGACAGAGGAGGCTGGTGGGCTGCAGTCCATGGGGTCGCACAGAGTCGGACACAACTGAGCGACTAAGCACTGCTGTTGCTGCTAAGTCGCTTTAGTCCTGTCCCACTCTGTGCGACCCCATAGATAGCAGCCCACTAGGCCCCTCTGTCCCTGGGATTCTCCAGGCAAGAACACTGGAGTGGGTTGCAATTTCCTTCTCCAATGCATGCATGCATGCCAAGTTGCTTCAGTCGTGTCTGACTCTGTGTGACCAGATTCCATTGGCTAGAACTCAGCAATGCCACGCTTTCTTGTAAGGGAATGGTCCATGAACCCAGGAAAAAGAAGTAGGCTTGTTAACACACAGCAGGCTCAGTCACTGTAGTCTCTCAAGGCAGTTAATATTCATGTCTCCTTTTTCACACTCTTAGACCACACTTACTGCCTTCCCAGGGAAACAGCCTGAAATCCCATTTACCAATTGCTGCAAAGTTCAAAGGCTGGGTTCTCTGGAAAGTATGCCCTGTCCACTTCGGGGCTGAATGCAGCTCCTCATGGTCTGACCAGGATAACAGCCCCCGGCCCTACCAAAAAAAAAAAAAAGCCTTCCATCTAATGAAAGGAGGAGTAGGGGACACAGCAGCCATCAGCCCTTACAAATAATGACCCTGTTGAGTGTGGCTTTGCCCCAGAAGTGGAGAGATCTCCTAGGTGTGACCTTGATGTGGCTCTCAGGGTGGCATTCTTGGTCTGTTGTTCTCTGCGGCTTTTAGCTCCATCCCCTGGGCCTTTTTCCTTGTCTGTTATCCTCCACAGCCACATCTGAAATGAAGCTGAAGAGGGTCTCTTCCTTGAGCGCTGCGTAACTTTTGCAGACTTGTCCTGCTTATGGAAACTTGGAGGTCCAAGGGCTGTTTTAAGGCTTATACCACCCAAAGGCCTTTTAAGAGTCATGACTTCTTAGAAAATGTTATCCCTTCAAAAGTTTAATTGGTTTCTGATTTACAGAAACCAGACAACTCCATGTGCCAGAAATCACACCCATAGTTCTTTCTCAGATATAATTTTCAATCCTAATTTATTTCTCTGATTCCTGGTGTACGTGCCTCACTCTCTCAGCTTAATGACAGATATCTTGAGAGATTATCTGAAACTTTAAATTTGAGTAGGAAGTTCAGGATCAAAGTTATTTAGAATGTATAAGGATGCAATAATAAAATGTAATCAATCCAAAAGAAGGTAAGAGAAAAAAGAATACAGGAAAAACATAATTGATAGTAAGAAAATAGTAGGATGGAAGATTTAAACCCAAATATATAAGTAGTTATTTAAACATATATAAGCTAAAATACGTCAGCTTCCCTGTTAGCTCAGCTGGTAAAGAATCCGCCTGCAATGCAGGAGACTCCCATTTGATTCCTGGGTCAGGAAGATCCCCCGGAGAAGGGATAGGCTACCCATTCCAGTATTCTTGGGCTTCCCTGGTGGCTCAGATGGTAAAGAATCAGCGTGCAATGCAGGAGACCTGGGTTTGACCCCTGAGGTGGGAAGATCCCCTGGAGGAAGGCATGGCAACCCACTCCAGTATTCTTGCCTGGAGAATCCCCATGGAAAGAGGAGCCTGGCGGGCTGCAGTCCATGGGGTTGCAAAGAGTCAGACACAACTAAGTGACTAAGCACAGCACAGCAGACTAAATACTTCAATTAAAAAACAAAAATTGGCAGACTCAATTTTTTCACAAGCCTACATACTTTTTACAAGAGACACACTCAAAAATAAAGATGTACAAAGGTGAACAAAAGATAGAAAACTTATACTACACTGTTCTGGTTACTATTGTTCATAACTCCAAAACTTAGTGTCATAAAATAGCCATTTTATTATGTTCATTATTTGGAATCTGGATAGGCACAGTAGTGTGGCTTGTTTGTTTCAGGATGTCTGGGGCCTCAGCTAAAAAGACTTGGAGACTGGGGATAAATTTTAGCCTGCGGTGACTCAAGAGCTGGGAGCTGGTGTCAGAGAGGCATCATCACATGTTTGGCGCTTGAGGTCAAGACCTCAGTTAGGCAATTGGCCTGAATACCTAACATGGTCTTTTCATATGATCTGTCCAAGTGGGTCACTGTGGGCTTTCTCAGAGCCTGGGAGCTGAATTCCAAGACAATAGGACAAAAGTGCATTGATTTTCATGATCTACCCTCAGAAGTCACAGAGAGGACCACCAAAGTTCAGAGGAGGCAACACAGACTCTACCATTCCATTGAAGGTGTATTAGGGTCACGTTGTAGGGAGAACAAGTGGGATGGGATACATCGTGGCCTTCTTCAGAAAGTACCCACTGCTGTAATTGCCAACACTGGCTAGAAGCAAGCCAGTGAAGTGATTTATTGATAGCAAACAAAGAAAACCTTAAAGTTTCAGAATAATCAAAATTGCTATATATTATATTCATTTAAATTATTAAAATTTCTAGGATCTGATAAAGTAACCTCAAAATATGTAAAGCAAAGAATTAACAGAACTGAAGAAAAAGTAAAATTCACAATCTTAGTCAAATGTACATTTTAAAACACACAATCTCAGCAACTGATAGAATGAGGCAAAAAAAAAATCAAAAATATAAGAAATGTAAATAAAACAATAAATAAAATTAACCTAATTTGCATTTATAGAATATATACCCAACAATTGCAAGAGATAGATTCTTATCATGTGCACATGGAATTTTTAACCAAAAAGTTCATACATGCATTGGGTCATATGTATATCAATAAGTTTTTAATGCTTGAAATCATATAAAACATGTTCTCTAATCATTGCAGAGTTAAGCTAGAAATCATTAAAGACAAAATACACAGTAGAAATTTCAAGAGTTAGTATCTAAGAGAATAGCATGGAAGTTCATTGATTTTCCTGATCTAGCCTCAGAAAGAAAGTCACATGAAACAAATATTCAAAAGGAGACAACATAAACTCCACCACCCCCCTGGAGAGGCATCAAGGTGACACTTACAAGGAGCAAGTGGGATGGGATATATTGAAATATATGGATGACAGACATTCAAATTACAACCACAGTTCAATAGTACGATACTCACCAGACTGCCTAAAATTAAACACTGACAATAGCAAATATTAATGAGGATGTGAAGCAAACAAGATGTTCCTGTTCATTGCTGGTAAGAGGGTAAATTAGTACAACCCTATGGAAAATTGTTTCCTAGTATCTAAACAGGAGAAGGCAATGGCACCCCACTCCAGTACTCTTGCCTGGAGAATCCCATGGACGGAGGAGCCTGGTAGGCTGCAGTCCATGGGTTCACTAAGAGTCAGACAGGACTGAGCGATTTCACTTTCACTTTTCACTTTCATGCATTGGAGAAAGAAATGGCAACCCACTCCAGTGTTCTTGCCTGGAGAATCCCGGGGACAGGGGAGCCTGGTGGGCTGCCATCTATGGGCTCGCACAGAGTCGGCCACGACTGAAGCGACTTAGCAGCAGCAGCAGTATCTAAACACATGCTTGTCCTATGGCCCAGCAGGCTCATTCCTGATACATACTTAACAGAAGTAAGTATATATGTGCACCGGAAGAGAAGTACTAATACTAGAATGCTTTAGCAGCTAACAGTCATTAAGAATATAGAATGTTTGAGCAACATGAAGAACTGTCTAATTAATAGTAGGCTAGATAAATAAAGTCTGGTGAATATTTTAAAATACTGACCTAGGTGTTTTATTAAGTGCCTGTCACTGTGGTGTGACTGAGCTTCTGAGGTCATTGGCTGGAGAGGGCGATCAGTGAGTGCCAGGTGTGAAAGCAGAAGGTGGGTCACCGCAGGGAGAGCTGGTTCTGCCAGTTCCAGAGTCTCACATAAAGTGAGCTGGCAGCAGGACACAAACATTGATTAATACAGACTCCCAGCAGCATCCAGTTCTTAGTCATTCCAGCTGCCAGTCCCCCTCCTAGACAAAAACAGGCTCAACCTGAAAGCCCCACTTACCTATGAAAAGGGCTGAACTCCTGAAAAGTAAGGTCCCACAGAGAGAGCACATTTTCTCTGGGCTCTCAGTGAAGTGAAGTCACTCAGTCGCGTCCAACTCTTTGTGACCCCATGGACTACAGCCTACCAGGCTCCTGTGTCCATGGGATTCTCCAGGCAAGAGTACTGGAGTGGGATGCCATTTCCTTCTCCAGGGGATCTTCCAGGCAAGAGTACTGGAATAGGGTGCCATTTCCTCTCCCGACCCAGGGATCGAACCCAGGTCTCCCGCATTCCAGGCAGACGCTTTAACCTCTGAGCCAAGTGACTCCCTAAATCAATTTGGTTTCAAAGCCCCTTTTGGTTTGTGTACAGTATACTCCTTTGTTGGTGTTGTTCAGTCACTGAGTCATGTCCAATTCTTTTTCGACTCCATGAACTATAGCCCACCAGGCTCCTCTATCCATGGGATTTCCCAGGCAAGAATACTGGAGTGGGTTGACATTTCCTTCTCCACAGTATACTCCTTAGTTTTTAGTTGGTTTTTAGTAGCTGATCCTAAATCAACTAGCCCTTTTCAGAAATGTTCAAGAAAGTCAAACACACAGTAACACTTCACAGACTATCCCTTCCTGCAATTATCATAAAATCTGAGGTATAAACTAGTGCAGCCGCACTGACTTTTGAGTCATCACCCAGTCAAGCCCACTGCGCTGTGCAGAACCAGGCTTAAACTAGCCCAGGTGAGTATCTACAGCATCGTTAAAAATGAAAAGGCAACTCACAAACTGGGAGAAAAAAATGAAAATCACATATCTGATAATGAGCTCATACCCAAAATATACATTTAAAAAACTCTCAAAACCCAGTAAAAGAGAAACCACACAATTTTGATTATGGTAATGATCTCATTTATTTGTATATCAAACTTTACCAGTCTGTACATTTTAAATATGTGCTGTATGTGTAACAATTATACCTTAAATAAAACTGTGGGTTTTTTAAAGCTATGGAAAGAGAATTATTAATAAAACTCTCTTCTAGGAGCCTATATAGTGATGGGGGAAGAGTGAAAATGGTGTAATTAAGGTCAATATTAAGGTCAGCTCTGCTCTGCCACTTTCTAGTCACGAAAGCCTATATAAATAACATAGTCATAAAACTGGGATATCAGTTTTACCTAGTGACAGAAATTAAACAATATAGTAAAATATATACTATTTATATTATATATAATATATAACCTACATTATTACAATATAACATATATCTCCTGCATTAGCAGGTGGATTCTTTACCACTGAGCCACCTGGGAAGCCCATTCTAAGCAACAGATCATCACCCAAGTCTGAACAATCCTCCCTGTACTTAATAAATGCCTGAAATTCCATCCTCCTTGTTTTATCACTTTAGCTAAAAGCTTGAGCCTTTTTTAAATTAAGTTATGTGTGGAAGAGCAAATATCCCACCAGCAGAGTCTCAGTGCTAGTTTCCTAGGGCTTCTGTAACAAATTCCCACAAACTGAGTGGCTTAAAAACCACACACACGCACACAGCACAAATATATTCTCTCACAGTTTTAAAGGCCAGAAATCTGAGATCCAGGTGCTGGCAGGGACACCCTCCCTCCAAAGAATCCAGGGAAGACTTTGTCCTTGCCTCTGCCTTGCTTCTGTTGGCTCTAGGAGTTTCTTGGCTTGCAACAGTGTGACTCCAACCTCTGCCTCTGTCTTCATATGGTCGTCTTGTCTCTGTCTTCTCTTGTGTCCTTTTTTTACATATAAATTTATTTATTTTTAATTTGAGGATAATTTCTTTACCATGTTGTGTTGGTTTCTGCTATACATCAACATGAGTTAGCCACAGGTCTTAGAGGAAACCATAGGCAGTATGCTCTTTGACATACATCACACCAGGGTCCTCTATGACTAAAGTAAGGAAAATTAAAAAAAAAAAAAATGTAAATTACTCAAACTTAAAAGCTTTTGCACAGCAAAGAAAATAATAAACAACATTAAAAGACAAACCTCAGAATGGAAGAAAATAATTGCAAATGAAACAACAGACAAAAGGATTAATCTCCAGAATATATAAATAACTCTTACAGCTCTTGTGTTCTTTTTAAGTGACATCTGCCACTGAATTTATGGTCTACCCTATTCCATGAATGGACTTCCCTCATAGCTCAGTTGGTAAAGAATCTGCCTGCAATGCAGGTTGACCCCAGTTCGATTCCTGGGTCAGGAAGATCTGCTCAAGAAGGGATAGGCTACCTACTCCAGTATAGGGCCACCCAAGATGGATGGGTCATGGTGGAGAGTTCTGACAAAATGTGGTCCACTAGACAAGGGAATGGCAAACCACTTCAGTATTCTTGCCTGGAGAACCCCATGAACAGTATGAAAAGACAAAAGATAGGACACTGAAAGAACTCCCCAGGTCGGCAGGTGTCCAATATGCTACTGGAGATCAGTGGAGAAATAACTCCAGAAAGAATGAAGAGACAGAGCCAAAGCAAAAACAACACCCAGTTGTGGATGTGACTGGTGATGGAAGCAAGGTCTGATGCGGAAAAGAGCAATACTGCATAGGAACCTGGAATGTTAGGTCCATGAATCAAGGAAAATTGGAAGTGGCCAAACAGGAGATGGCAAGAGTGAATATTGACATTTTAGGAATCAGCAAACTAAAATGGACTGGAATGGGTGAATTTAACTCAGATGACCACTATATCTACTACTGTGGGCAAGAATGCCTTAGGAGAAATGGAGTAGCCGCACAGTCAACAAAACAGTTCAAAATGCAGTACTTGGATGCAATCTCAAAAATGACAGAATGATCTCTGTTCATTTCCAAGGCAAACCATTCAATATCACAGTAATCCAAGTCTATGCCCCAACCAGTAATGCTGAAGAAGCTTAAGTTTAATGGTTCTATGAAGACCTACAAGACCTTCTAGAACTCACACCCCCAAAAAGATGTCCTTTTCATCATAGGGGACTGAAATGCAAAAGTAGGACGTCAACAGATACTGGAGTAACAAGCAAATTTTGCCTTGAAGTATGAAATGAAGCAGGGCAAAGGCTAATAGAGTTTTGCCAAGAGAACACATTGGTGATAGCAAAAACTCTCTTCAAACAATACAAGAGAAGACTCTACAGGTGGAATCACCAGACGGTCAATACTGAAATCAGATTGATTACATTATTTGCAGCCAAAATGGAGAAGATCTATACAGTCAGCAAAAAGAAGACCGGGAGCTAACTGTGGCTCAAATCATGAACTCCTTATTGACAAATTCAGACTTAAATTGAAGAAAGAAGGGGAAACCACTAGACCATTCAGGTATGATCTAAATCAAATCCCTTATGATTATACAGTGGAAGTGAGAAATAGATTCAAGGGATTACATCTGATAGACAGAGTGCCTAAAAAACTATGGATGGAGGTTTGTGACATGGTACAGGAGGCAGTGATAAAGACCATCCCCAAGAAAAAGAAATGTAAAAAGGCAAAATGGTTGTCTGAGGGGGTCTTACAAATAGCTGAGAAAAGAAGAGAAGCTAAAGGCAAAGGAGAAAAGGAAAGATATATCCATTTGAATGCAGAGTTCCAAAGATTAGCAAGGAGAGATAAGAAAGCCTTCCTCAGTGATCAGTGCAAAGAAATAGAGGAAAACAACAGAATGGGAAAGACTAGAGATCTCTCCAAGAAAATTGGAGATACCAAGGGAACATTTCGTGAAAAGATGGGCACAATAAAGGACAGAAATAGCATGGACCTAACAGAAGGAGAAGGTATTCAGTAAAGGTGGCAAAAATACACAGAAGAATTGTACAAAAAAAAAGACCTTCATGACCCAGATACGCACAATGGTGTGATCAGTCACCTAGAGTCAGATATCCTGGAATGTGAAGTCAAGTGGGCCTTAGGAAGCATCACTATGAACAAAGCTGGTGAAGGTGATGGAATTCCAGCTGAGCTATTTCAAATCCTTAAAAATGATGCTGTGAAAGTGCTGCACTCAATATGCCAACAAATTTGGAAAACTCACCAGTGGCCACAGGACTGGAAAATGTCAGTTTTCCTTTCAATCCCAAACAAAGGCAATATCAAAGAATGTTCAAACTACCGCACAATTGCACTCATCTCACACACTAGTAAAGTAATGCATAAAATTCTGCAAGCCAGACTTCAACAGTACATGTTGAACTGTGGACTTCCAGATGTTCAAGCTGAATTTAGAAAAGGCAGAGGAACCAGAGATCAAATTGCCAACATCCATTGGATCATTAAAAAAGCAAGAGAGTTCCAGAAAAACAACTAATTCTGCTTCATTGACTACACTAAAGCCTTTGACTGTGTGGATCACAACAAACAGCGGAAAATTCTTAAAGAGATGGGAATACCAGACCACCTTACCTGATTCCTGAGAAATCTGTATGCAGGTCAAGGAGCAACAATTAGAACTGAACATGGAACAACAGACTGGCTCTAAATCAAGAAAGGAGTACGTCAAGGCTGTATATTGTCACCCTGCTTATTTAACTTATATGCAGAGTACATCATGAGAAACGCTGGCCTGGATGAAACACAAGCTGGAATCAAGATTGCCAGGAGAAATATCAATAACCTCAGATAAGCAGATGACACCACCCTTAAGGGAGAAAGTGAAGAGGAACTAAAAAGTTTCTTGATGAAAGTGAAAGAGGAGAGTGAAAAAGTTAGCTTAAAACTCAACATTCAGAAAACTAAGATTATGGCATCAGATCCCATCACTTCATGGCAAATAGATGGAAAACAGTGGAAACAATGAGAGACCTTATTTTGGGGGGCTCCAAAATCACTGCAGATGGTGACTGCAACCATGAAATTAAAAGAAGCTTGCTCCTTGGAAGAAAAGCTATGACCAACCTAGACAGCATATTAAAAAGCACAGACATTACTTTAAGGTCTGTCTAGGAGAAGGCAATGGCACCCCACTCCAGTACTCTTGCCTGGAAAATCCCATGGATGGAGGAGCCTGGAAGGCTGCAGTCCATGGGGTCGCTGAGGGTCGGACACAACTGAGTGACTTCACTTTCACTTTTCACATTTCACTTTCATGCATTGGAGAAGGAAATGGCAACCCACTCCAATGTTCTTGCCTGGAGAATCCCAGGGATGGGAAGCCTGGTGGGCTGCCATCTATGGGGTCGCACAGAGTCGGATATGACTAAAGCGACTTAGCAACAGCAGCAGCAGTCAAAGCTATGGTTTTTCCAGTAGTCATGTATGGATGTGAGAGTTGGACTATAAAGAAAGCTGAGCGCCAAAGAACTGATGCTTTTGAACTGTGCTGTTGGAGAAGACTCTTGAGAGTCCCTTGGACTGCAAGGAGATCCAACCAGTCCATCCTAAAGGAGATCAATCTTGAATATTCATGGACTGATGCTGAAGCTGAAGCTCCAATACTTTGGCCACCTGATGTGAAGAACTGATTTATTTGAAAAGATCCTGATGCTGGGAAAGATTGAAGGCAGGAGGAGAAGGGGATGACAGAGGTTGGGATGGCTGGATGGCATCACCAACTCAAAGTCTGAGTTTGAGTAAGCTCCAGGAGTTGGTGATGAAAGGGAAGCCTGGAGTGTTGCAGTCCATGGGGTCTCAAAGAGTCGGACACAAGTGATCGACTAAACCGAACTGAATCCATGATAGTCTCTTCTCAAGGTTTTTGACTTAACTAATCTGCAACAATCTTTTTTCCAAAAAGGCTTGCATTCGCAGGTTCTGGGAGATATATCTTTGGTGGGGCCATCATTCAACCCATTGTAACTTTAGATCCAGCCCCGGGGCAATACAACGGTATTCTGTTCTGTGGAACCAGGAGAGAGATTTGCAAAAGTCCAACTAGTGCTGCAAACAGGCACAGCCAACAGGGCAGAGTTCATTCGGGGATGAAGTGTGATTGCTGTCCCAGCAGGGAGTCTTAACATTCCCAGCCTCATCTGCAAATCTCATCCCTGGGTGAGTAAAGAACCTGAGAAAGGGGTGTAGACAGTAGAGAGAGGTGTCAAGTCTTCTATTTTTGCCTGAGTTAGACCCTGACCTCAAACACCTTAAATTCTAAACTAGCTGCTGTGTGTCACTTTCTCTGGAGGAAAACCTGTAGCTAGTCACCCATTTTCCATCTCGGCAAATTTCCTGAGGTAATTCATGAGTTAACATTAAAATGTAAAACCCCATATGCAGTGGGGCCACCTGGTGGAGCCTTCACCCATATCCATAACCTCCATCAAACCTCCCCAGTAAACCCCGCAGTTTGAAGAACTGGTGTGCTTGCGATGCAAACCAACCTCCAGACAGGCCCTCCGTCACAGGAGGCTGCTGCCCGCCAAGCCTGCCCACACAGAGGGTCTGGAGTCTACATCTGCTGCTTCTCTTCCTCCTCAGCTATGACCCGTTTTCTCTTCCTTTCCAAATAAAGATCAGACTTCTTTATCCTTCTATTATTCTAATTTGAATAATGTTTTTCTGTTTTCCTTAATTTTTTTCCAAGTCAAAAATCCATTTCTTGCTCTGACTTCAGATCTGATTTTTCAAGCCTTTGCAGTGTTTTGGAACTTCCCACTGATCTGGTCAGGCTGCCTCTCTCGGTGGCATTTTCCCCTTCTCTCTCAGCATAGCTCCGTAGCTGTGCTTTGCTTGCCCCTCTTATCTTGAGGCCTGCATGTCTGGTGGGGGGGGGTGGCAAGAGACAGGGGCATGGCACGTCAGGTCTGTGTGTCCTGGTCATGCGTCCTTGGGAAATGGCTCCTCCCATACACCCTTGCTCTTTTATATATCTTTTCCCATGAAAATTTTTCTGCCATGCCTCTTTCACAAAGCTTGCTAGAAGCAGCTTGCTAAAAATAGATTTGCTTTGGTGACTTCTCGTCTTCCTTGGAGCCTGAACTTTGCCTGTATGGTCACTTTCACTGAAGCCCAGAAATCTGTTCCTTTTTTGCAAAAGCCAAATCAAGGAAGACACCCTCTCCGGGGCCTCTGCCTCCATTTCATTTCCAAGGGACTCACTGAAAGGAAGTGACCAGCTGTAAGGGGGTCAGGGTTGAAGGATCCCAATTCCACTCCATTTTGGGTCTTGACAACCTGGCAACTGATTTAAAGAACTGGCTTACAAACTTTGTCAACTGTAATCCACAGTGGGACATACCATTTACTCACAGCATATGCATATAGGTTTGTGTAAATTTTAAAAAGGTTTCAAAAATTGTATTTATCTTTAAAATGGATGGTACCATTCTCTATTCTTTTTTTTTCTTTTCTTTTCCAGATGCTAGGTGCGACCCATTGATTTTATGATACACTAATAGGTCACAGTCTGCAATTTTGAAAAACACCGATTTAAAGAAAGCTGCCCCCATCTCTGCTCTTGGTTAGGAAGTCCATCAAACTCTGCTTTATTATTTATCTTCAATTCACCTTCAAGGCTCTTTAGCTGCTGCTTCCTGATCCTATGATGAGGTGTATATCGATCCTAGCGCCTCTGCTTCCCTGCCAGCCTTTCTGAGCAGCCAGCCCTTGCTGCTTTCCAATCACACTGTGTCATCCCACTCCATCTCAGGCATGCGGGTGGAGGTACAGACATAAATCAAAACCTCTAGAGCCGCTGTCTCACTGACCTTGCAAATATAAACAGGGCCACTTGTCCAGATCTCAGCCTCCTTCCTCCTTTCTTTCTCTGCAGTCCTGCTTCTCAGTAGAAAATAAGAGCAGCTTCACAATGCCGCTGGGACACTTGTTCTCCATTCAGGTCATTTCAAGTCCTACCCACACACCTTCTTTATTAGACTCAGTAAACTGTGTCTCCACCAAATAGTCTGAGGACTGTTATGTTTCCATCTCCTCCTCTCGTAACAGGTTAACTCATAAAGCACTTGGAATTTACATCCTTCCTTAACACTGGAGGATGCTGAGCTGAGTTTACTGCAGCTTGAATTTTTGCATCAGCAGTCAAAACAGATGCATTGTGGGGTAGGGGAGGGGCATTTGAGCATAACTTCCCTCTTTTCTCAATCATAAAACCTCCAACTTCTCAAAAGTGTACTGGGTCGTCTTCAAATGATTTCTCAGATTCACTGACTCATGAGCTGGAGTTCAGTCTTTACCACCAACAAGAATGAAGAATGTTTCTCCACCATTTCTATTTTCAGATTTTAATTTCAAATACTCCCCTATCAAATGTACAGCCTCAGAGTTTAAGTATATTTAGGACAGGCTGTTAGTTCCTGGTATTTGTCATGTGAAATCAAATCCACACGCTCTGAAGTCAACATTGTTTAGGGAAAATGCCAGGATCAAAGGCTCGAAGAAAGAGTACCTGGTGGGGATCCCGGGGGACACCACCTGCTGAGCTCCTGACTCGGGTCTTTCTGCACACCTGACAGGTGAGGGCTTCTCCTGTGTTTCTTTTCAGTTTGTGCCTGTCACCTCCCTGAATGCAGAGCCCTGGAGACCTGCAGAGGAACAAAGAAAACAGATCTCTGGGAGAATGAGGGGCCATGCTAGGAAGAAGTCCTTATCATCCCCAGAGTAACACGAGAATTCTTGGCTAATTACCCTTTCAAGGTTTTGATTTGATCCCCCTCATCAACTCGAATCTCATTTTAAAATAATACTGACCCTTAAGAAACAAGACAATTATTTTATTAACAATTAATAAATAAGGGCTCTCCTGATAGCTCAGTGGTAAAGAATCCGCCTGCAGTGCAGGAGACACGGGTTCAGTCCCTGGGTCGAGAAGAGCCCCTAGAGAAGGAAACGGCAACCCACTCCAGTATTCTTGCCTGGGAAGTCCCATGGACAGAGGAGTCTGGTGAAATATAGTCTGTGGGGTCACAAAGAGTCAACACAGCTGAGTCTGCATGCACCTTATGCATTAATAAATAAAAAAGTAAAACTCGCTTAATAAATATCATTGAAATGGAAATGTGACTCAAATTTATATAAAATTTAAGACTCTGAATCTAGTTTTATGAAATGTTGCTATGTTAAAACTGAGACTGCTTATATATTTTGGAGATTAATCCTTTGTTGCTTTGTTTGCAAGTATTTTCTCCCATCCTGAGGGTTATTTTTTAACCTTGCTTATGGTTTCCTTTGCTGTGCAAAAGCTTTTAAGTTTCTTTAGGTCCCTTTTGTTTATTTCTGTTTTTATTTTTATTACTCTAGGAGGTGGGTCAAAAAGGATCTTGCTGTGATTTATATCATACAGTGTTCTGCCCATGTTTTCCTTTAAGAGTTTTATAGTTTCTGGTCTAACATGTAGGTCTTTAATCCATTTTGAGTTTATTTTTATGTATGGTGTTAGGAAGTGTTCTAATTTCATTCCTTTACCTGTAGCTGTCCAGTTTTCGCAGCACGATTTATTGAAGAGGCTGTCTTTTCCCCATTGTATATTCTTGCCTTCTTTGTCAAAGATAAGATGGCCATAGGTGCATGGGTTTATCTCTGGGCTATCTGTCCTGTTCTATTGGTCTGCATTTCTGTTTTGGTGCCAGTGCCATACTGTCTTGATGACTGTAGCTTTCTATTATGGTCTGGAGTCAAGGAGCCTGATTCCTCCAGCTCCAGATGAACCCATTTGTGGGGCAGGGATTTAGATGCAGATGTAGAGAACAGACGTGGACATACGGGGGGAAGGGAGCCCAGGACAACATTCACACAAACGATTATGTGTAAAACAGATAGCTGGTGGGAAGCAGTGGTATAGCACAGGAAGCTCAGCTCTGTGATGACCCAGAGGGGTGGGTTGGGGGTAGGGTGGGAGGGAGGCTGAAGAAGGAAGGGACACATGTACAGATATATAGCTAATTCATATACATATGGCTAATTCACTTTGTTGTAGCAGAAACAAACATTGTAGAGCAATTATATTCCAATTTTTACAAAAACTGAGACTGCCCTGAGTCCTGGGCCCAAAATATCACTAGGGGCTGGAACAGTGTTAGAGCTTACTTTCATATTGGTGTTATTTTATTGTTGCCTCCCAACTGCAACAAATTGAGGTCAGCCACTGGTATTTACTAGGTTCTGTATTACTATCAGGGAGAAGAATGCCTTGGCATTTGCTCCAAATTGACTACTTACTTAGTCCTTGAAATGGTGTTGTTGCTGTCATCTCCTGCAGCCTAACAGATTGCCCCAAAATGTTATGACTTAAGACAATAATTTTTTTTTTTTGTCTTCTTTCTGTGGGTAGGGATTTGGACGGGATGGGGCAGCTTCTCTGTGTTTCACGTGGTGTCAGCTTGAGTGGCCCAAGAGGTGAAGGATGTTCCTCTAGAAGGCTCATCCACATGGCTGAATGTCGGCTAGGAGCTTGGCAGAGAGTGTTGGTCAATAGCTTTTCCAGCTTGGTGGCTTTGGGGTGGTTGAGGTCATCTGACTTCTAATATGGAAGCTCAGGGTTTCTGAAGAGAGAACACCAAGAGCCAGGAGCAGGGAGCTACCCTTAAGGTTCAGATCGAGACATTGTAATGTCACTCCCACCATAGTCTATGTGAGAACAGTCACAGAAGCCACCAAGATGCCAGGGAGGGGGACAAAGATTCCCTCTATGTGAGGGGCGTCATGGATCTGGGGCCACCATAAGAAAAGAATTTCTAACTGCCAATATAGGCCTCCAAGATGTACACATCTTGACCTCAGAAGAGCTGAGAATGAGCATGGACACAAGATAGCCAGCACTCTGGGTTTGCTCCTGGGTTTGCATCCCAGTAAAATGATGAGCCAGTAGCCAATACTTGATAAATACCATTGTGTTCTAACTATTGTACCTGCCACATTCCCTTAAATATGGTACTTCCCTGAGGACAAATTCAGTCAGTCAGTGAATCAGAAAA
This sequence comes from Bubalus bubalis, assembly GCF_019923935.1. Taxonomy (NCBI): domain Eukaryota; kingdom Metazoa; phylum Chordata; class Mammalia; order Artiodactyla; family Bovidae; genus Bubalus; species Bubalus bubalis. Next base: position 1,814,150 of record NC_059162.1, on the reverse strand, counting down.
TATCTATTAAGCAGACAGTAAACTAGATTCTGGGAACCTAACAGCTCACAAAATACTCTAACAGCACTAAGACTATTTTGCCACAGGTGTGGTTTAATGAGTCTAATAAAGAAGGTGTGGTCTCTGCCTCACAGAGGGTATGGTCTTTTATAGGAAACAGAATTTATCAAATTATTTTGTAAATAAATGTAAAGTTACATTAATAGAAGTGCTACAAAAAAAAGGTGTATGGTGCAATGAGAGGTGGAAAACAGGGAAAACTTCCCTAGTGAAACGATGATTAAACTAAGATCTGAAAGATCAGTGAGGAGGGGGAGGACTGATTATCCAGGCAGTGGAAATTGGCTTTGGCAAAATGCCTGGGCAAAAGGAAAATTGGTGAGGATGGAAAGCCTAGAGAATCAGTGTACTGGAAAGAAGTGAGCCCAAGGGAAGCCAGCACAAGCTGAGGCTGGAGAGTAGAAAGAGATCAGAGACTGCTGGACTGTGGAGACTATCAAGTTTGATCGCCAAGGTGGTATGTGGTATGTGGACACCCTGTCTGCTGCCGAGAATTCCGTCCATTCAGCCAGTCACCCATGTGTTCATCCATCTACCCATCTGTCCACTTACCATCCATGCAGTCATCAAAACCTGTCTGGTCACTCACCATCCATGTGCTGGAGGTACAGGGAGAAATATGACTGCTTAATCTGTATGACAAAGGTCCATATAGTCAAAGCTATGGTTTTTCCAGGAGTCATGTATGGATGTGAGAGCCGGACCATAAGGAAGGCAGAGTGCCAAAGAATTGATGCTTTTGAACTGTGGTGCTGGAGAACTCCTGAGAGTCCCTTGAACAGCAAGGAGATAAAACCAGTCACTTGTAAAGGAAATCAACCCTGAGTATTCATTGGAAGGACTGATGCTGAAGCTGAAGCTCCAATACTTTGGCCACCTGATGTGAAGAGCTGACTCACTGAAAAAGATGCTGGGAAAGCGTGAAGGCAGGAGGAGAAGGCAGTGACAGAAAGTGAGATGGGTGGATAGCATCATTGACTCAATGGACATAAGTTTGAGCCAACTCTGGGAGATAGTGAAGGACAGGGAAGCCTGGTGTGCTACAGTTCATGGGGTTGTAAAGAGTCAGACATGACTCAGCGACTGAATAACAACAAATCTGTACATTTACAGCTTGTGTACAACCCGCCGGGTGTTCTACTCTTTATTATCTTTACAAAGCAATGAGGTCTCAAAAAGCCTCTCTAGTTCTGGCATCCAGGATAATATTAATGTTTCACAAATCTCACTCTTAATAGTCACACTCACTCCCCGGTTACGCTTATTTGAAATGCATCTTCTGGTCACAAGTCATACTTGGGAATCATCCATCACAGTTGCTCTTGGAAATCCCTCAGGAACTACCAGTGATGAAGCCACATTATGCTGACCTGCATGGAAAGATTTAGCCACATCCTGGGTAGAGACATTAGCTACTCCTTTCTTCTGTCAAAGACATTTCTTTCTTCATATCTTTGCTGGTTCTGATTACATCATTCTCCCAAGTGGGAAATCCAACGTGTGTGTCTACTACAAGGTAATTGTTCTGCTAATCAATTCAGCTAAACTTAGCACAACTTAGCTCCGTTCAGTTCAGCTGGACTCAGCTCAACTCAACCAAATCCATGCAACCATCTATCCATGTTTTCAACAAGTATTCTTTAAGTATTTTCTGTGTCAAAGTCTATGTTGGGCCTGGGAATCCAGCTGGGGTTTGTCCACCAGCCAGTTCACTTCCCCTTTCCAATCAAAATGGTATCCATGCATTGCAATGGACTGGACTCAGAGCAGGACTGCTCTATGTTTGCAACTTAGCTATCCCACTTATTTACTCTTCGGGGCAATTTTTTTAACCTCTCTATGCCACAATTTCCTCACCTTAAAGCATGAAAAATAAAACCTATTTTGTCAGGATTATTACAAATTCATAAAAGGCACTCAAAATGGTATCCATAACACATTGGATTATCATTGACCAAGGAATATATTTTTGTTGTTGTTCACTCAGTCATGTCCGACTCTTCATGACCCCATGGACTGCAGCATGCCAGGCTTCTCTGTCCATCATCAACTCCCCAAGCTTGCTCAAGCTCATGTCCATTGAGTTGGTGATACCATCCAACCATCTCATCCTCTGTCAGCCCCTTTTCCTCCTGCCCTCGATCTTTCCCAGCATCAGGGTCTTTTCCAGTGAATCAGCTCTTCACATCAAGTGGTCAAAGTATTGGAGCTTCAGCTTCAGCATCAATCCTTCCAATGAATATTTAGGACTTATTTCCTTTAGGATTGACTGGTTTGATCTCCTTGCAGTCCAAGGGGCTCTAAAGAGTCTTCTCCAACACCACAGTTCAAAAGCATCAATTCTTTGGTGCTCAACCATCTTTATAGTCCAACTCTCACATCCATACATGACTACTAGAAAAACCATAGCTTTGACTATATGGACCTTTGTTGGCAAAGTAATATCTCTGCTTTTTAATATGCTGTCTAGGTTTGTCATAAGTCTTCTTCCAAGGAGCAGGCATCTTTTAATTTCATGGCTGAGATCACTCCATCTGAAGTGATCTTGGAGCCCAAGAAAATAAAATCTGGCACTGTTTTCATTGTTTCTCTATCTACTTGCCATGAAATGATGGGACTAGATGCCATGATCTTAATTTTTTGAATGTTGAATTTTAAGCCAAATTTTTGACTCTCTTCTTTCACTTTCATCAAGAGGCTCTTTAGTTCCTCTTCACTTTCTATGATAAGGGTGGTGTCATCTGCATATCTGAGGTTATTGATACTTCTCCCTGCAATCTTGATTCCAGCTTGTGCTTCATCTAGCGCAGCATTTTGCATGATGTACTCTATATATAAGTTAAATAAGATGAGTGACAATATACAGCCTTGACATCCTCCTTTCCCAATTTGGAACCAATCTGTTGTTCTAGGTCTGGTTCTAACTGTTGGTTCTTGACCTGCATACAGGTTTCACAGAAGGCAGGTAAGGTGGTCTGGTATTCCCATCTCTTGAAAAATTTTCCACAGTTTGTTGTGATCCACATAGTCAAAGGCTTTAGTGTAGTCAATGAAGCAGAAGTAGATGTTTTTCTGGAATTCTTTTGCATTTTCTATCATCCAACAGTTATTGGCAATTTGATCTCTGGTACTTTTGCCGTTTCTAATTCCAGCTTGAACATCTGGAAGTTCTCGGTTCACATACTATTGAAGCCTAGCTTGGAGAATTTTGAGCATTACTTTGCTAGTGTGTGAGATGCGTGCAATTGTGCAGCAGTTTGAACATTCTTTGGCATTGCCTTTCTTTGAGATTGGAATGAAAACTGATCTTTTCCTGTCCTGTGGCCACTGCAGAATTTTCCAAATTTGCTGGCATATTGAGTACAGCATTTTAACAGCATCATCTTTTAGGATTTGAAATAGCTCAGCTGGAATTCTATCACCTTCACTAGCTTTGTTCTCAGTGATGCTTCCTAAGGTCCAGGATATCTGGCTCTAGGTGAGTGATCACACCATCATGGTTATCTGGGTCATGAAGGTCTTTTTTGTACAGTTCTTCTGTGTATTCTTACCACCTCTTCTTAATATCTTCCACTTCTGTTAGGACCATGCCATTTCTGTCCTTTATTGTGCCCATCTTTGTATGACATGTGCCCTTGGTATCTTTAATTTTCTTGAAGAGATCTCTAGGCTTCCCCACTCTGTTGTTTTCCTCTATGTCTTTGCACTGATCACTTAGGAAAGGGCTTTCCTGGTGGCTCAGATGGTAAAAAATCATCCTGCATTGCGGGAGATCTGTGTTTGACCCCTGGGTTGGGAAGATCCCCTGAAGAAGGAAATGGCTACTCACTCCAGTATTCTGGCCTGGAAAATCCCATGGGGTCACAAAGAGTCAGACACAACTGAGCAAATTTCAATTTCATTTTTCACTTAGGAAGGCTTTCTTATCTCCTTGCTATTCTTTGAAACTCTGCATTCAGATGGGTTTATCTTTACTTTTCCTTTCACTTCTTTTCTTTTCTCAGCTATTTGTAATGCCTCCTCACACAGCCATTTTGCTTTTTGCATTTGTTTTTCTTGGGGATGATTTTGATCACTGCCTCCTTACAATGTTATGAACCTCCATCCATAGTTCTTCAGGAACTCTATCAGATCTAATCCCTTGAATCTATTTGTCACTTCCACTGCAAAATTTTAAGGGATTTGATTTAAGTCATACCTGAATAAGCTAGTGGTTTTCCCTACTTTCTTCAATTTAAGTTTGCATTTGGCAATAAGAAGTTCATGATCTGAGCCACAGTCAGCTCCTGGTCTTGTTTTTGCTGATTGTATAGAGCTTTTCCATCTTTGGCTGCAAAGAACATAATCAGTCTGATTTCTATATTGACCATCTGATGATATCCATGTGTAGAGTCTTCTCTTGTGTTGTTGGAAGAGGGTCTTTGCTATGACCAGTGTGTTCTCTTGGCAAAACTATGTTAGCCTATGCCCTGCTTCATTTTGTACTCCAAGGTGAAATTTGTCTGTTACTCCAGGCATCTCTTGACTTCCTACTTTTGCATCTCGGTCCCCTATGATGAAAAGGATATCACCTACAAGACCTTCTAGAACTAATACCAAAAAAGGAACATCACCAGGAAATTTCTAAACATTGCAAACTAAAAGGGACCCTGTTGGTTTCCACAGAGAGAAAATAGGTCAATTATAAGGGTCAGGAAACATATTGACTTCAGACTTTTAAAATCAAAAAGATAAAGTACAAGTTTCCAGTTCTGGAAAAGATGGCAAACACACTCTTCACCCAGACTCTCCCATGGATTGCCCTTATAAAACCTGGACAGAAGGATACAGCAACTGTTTCAGGATTCTGAAAAGTAAATAGTAGCAGGCAGATTGAGGAAGAAAACCAGAATGCAAAGTATCACCACATCAGGAGAAAGTGTATCATACTTTGCTATGGAGCACACAGTCGTCACTCAGGCAGTGTGGCAGCGATGGCAGCAACAGCCTGCAGTGCCTAAGAAATGAAATACTATTCAGCAATAAGAAGGAACAACTTATTGGCTCTATTATTATTATTATTCTATTATTGCAATAGATTAGATGACTCAGATTCATTTTGCTAAGTGAAATAAACCATATCAAAAAGACTACTATATTATCACATTTATCTAACCTTCTGGAAAAGGCCACACTTAGGGACAGAAAACAGATTGGTGATTGCTAGGGGGTGAGGTACAGGGAGGGTTTGACTATAAAACAAATGAGGCATGATGGAATTTTTGTGGGAAAATGGTACCCATTAAGCCTTCTCACTTTAAAAAAAATCCTCTGTAGATATAAAGGAAAGGAAAGACTAAGTAAAAAAGACCCAGAGCTCACCATGACACCTGGAAAAGAAAAAGAACCCATCAGAGAGGAGGGAACCCACCACTATGCATGTATGTGTGACCCCATGGACTGTAGCCCACCAGGCTCCTCTGTCCATGGGATTTTCTGGCCAAGAATACTGGAGTGGGTTGTCACCTTCTCCAGGGACCCACTATTATATGTCCTAAGCCTTGTTTCTGCCCTTGATTTACCATATTCCTCAAAGATCCCTTTGGACACCTCTGCTGAATTCTTTCCGGAAAACTAACATATACCTAAGTGACTCTATTGCTTCCCTGGACTTAGGAAGATCCTGGATTTCTTGTATTCAGAATCAGGACTGTGCAGTTTATCAGGTCTTCACACTTCCCTTGGTGCTTTGCCAGCCCTTCTTCATCAGCCCATGCCTTTAAGCAGGCAGAAGATACGGTGCATGGAGGGAGTGGTGGCAGCCTACCCAGCCCAACAATCTAGCAGAACCCTGGTGGAAGCACAGGTAGGGACATCCGATCGTAATGGTAACAGAGAGGCAGGGACAGGGAAAGAAAGAAGGAGCAGCAGTACATCCAAGGGTAGGAACACACAGAGAAAGTGGGGCCACATTAGTGTAAGTTCTCCCCAGTCTCTTCCCTCCACAACCCAGACTACCACGTCATCACATATCAAGGCATCGATTCTGGTCTAAAAATAAGTAGGTGACTAAGCCATAGCATACCCAGTGGTCTGCATTCTTAAGAAGGCATTCCCTTTATCTCTCATTGTTTGCCACTCATGGCTATAATCGGATCTAGGTTTCTTGTCTAAAAAGATTATCTTCCATTCAGATGCTCTAAGTCATCTCACATGATATCCTCTTCTTTCAGGTACTCAATGGTCTCAGATGCAGAAACAGAAAGCATTTTCATGGATCCCATTCACCTCTCCTCAGCTGTTGCAGCTAAACAGATCATCAATGAAGGTGATGCCATCAGACGCCAGGTGGGAGGGTCCATGGGTCATCTGGAGACCCTCAGAAGGGGCTCATTGGGAGATGTCATGTGTTTCTCACGTGATTCCCATCACATTAAGAAGAGCAGGTCCAAAGAAGACAGTTCCTCCAACCCCTCCTCATCAACCTTCATGGGACAGAGTGGAAATTATTATGTCTCAGTGTGAACAGTTCTCTAGTCAACAGCCGGGAGGTAACTCCAATCTGCCACTAGGGCCTCTACTCCAGTTTTTCAGTTAAACTCAGGGGTCCTGGTTATGCTACAGATGCTGATCTGAGAGCCCCAAAAATGGCTGGGAGCATCCACAGAGTTCTGTTCAAGGCCGTGTCTATATTTAAACCTGCATTTACACCAGAGATTAAAGATGGTTTTCACACTGAAGTATGAATGGGGAGAAGGTTAAAAAAAAAGATGGAATGGAAAAAGATGTTAATATTTATACAGGAAATTTTAGAGCAGAATCCATACAATATTTCATTCAAGGATACGCATCCAGATTGGATGGAAATTGGGGCAATAACCTTTCACAATTTCATTCCTCTCCCTTCTCATGCCTTTGCCTTTGGTGTCTCTCTCACTTTGATGGGTATAGTGGGGTTGCTGCTGCTGCTGCTGCTAAGTCGTGTCAGTCGTGTCCGACCCTGTGCAACCCCATAGACAGCAGCCCAACAGGCTCCTCTGTCCCTGGGATTCTCCAGGCAAGAATACCGGAGTGGGTTGCCATTTCCTTCTCCAATGCAAGAAAGTGAAAAGTGAAAGTGAAATTGCTCAGTTGTGTCCGACTCTTATCGACCCCATGGACTGCAGCCTACCAGGCTCCTCTGTCCATGGGATTCTCCAGGCAAGAGTACTGGAGTGGGGTGCCATTGCCTTCTCCGATAGTGGGGTAAGGCAGTCCTATTAATGACACAGCACCCACCTGGCCTTGAGCCTAATCTGGCATCCACAGCTGGTGGCCAGGATCACTTCCCTAGTGATGAGAACCAAACATACTACTCCTTTTCCATGTAACCCCAGGTCTTCCTTAGGCCCTAGACCCTTTGGGTCTCTGAGGACATCTGGATCTCCTGTACACTTGATGAGGAATGAGATATTTTACCTGATGTTGCTTGTTGGTCTGGGAATCCCAGGAGGCTCCATCTTCTCAAATAACTACTTTTTTTCTGTTTTCTTTATTGCCCTTCCTGGGGTTGCTATTGCCTCGCTCCCAGGCAGGCCTAGGTGTGCATTTTGAATTTTTATGTATTTATTTTTGGCTGTGCTGGGTCTTTGTTGCTGCACCGGCTTTTCTCCAGTTGTGGCGAGTGGCGGAGACTCTTCGTTGCAGTGTGAGGGCTTCTCACTGCAGTGGTTTCTCTTGTTGCAGGGCACAGGCTCTAGGGTGCAGAGGCTTCAGAAGTTGCAGTTCCCTGGCTCTAGAGCTCAGGCTTAATAGTTGCAGTGCATGAGCTTAGTTGCTCCACAGCATATGGGATCTTCCCGGACCGGGAATCGAACCCATGCCTCTTGTACTGGCAGGAGGATTCTGTACCACTGAGCCACAAGATAAGCCCTGGCCAAGGTGTCTTGACCCCAATCCAGTTCTTTCTAAACTGCTCACAGCACCACTCTAACTCTGAAAGTTCTTTGTCCCTCCTGAGTGGTTAGGAATGTCTCTAACAGCCCATCCTGCATCATCCATGCTCTGCGCTTCCCTTTCTGCTCTACTCTCCAGGCTTTGTGTGTGAGTAAGAGTCCAGTTTAAGGGGTAGTGAGAAAACCATGTGCTCTCTTTGAAAGCTTCACTGTCAGGTCTGTGGGGTTCTAGGGACATTCAACATTTATACTGAGACCTGAAAATGAGCAATGCATTTTTTTCCAATCCTAGGTCATATTTAGGCATTAAGTCAAAGTTTCAGTAGTCTGAGTGGCTGATGGGTGGTGGGTGGTGGAAGAAGAAGCAAAGAATAAATTACAGAAAAAAGGAAAATGTACCAAGTGATCTTTCAAAACATTGCCCTACTCAGTAATGACTAGAGAGGTAAAAATGGATGTGGCAGAACCTTCCAATTTCAGGAAAGTCTGCATATGCCACACATCTGAGAGAGTGCAGAGAATTGTCTGGGCTTAACTGTCTTCTAAAGAAACTTCCAGGAGTAGAAATAAATGGGAGGAACTGATGTGGCTGAGGTGTGGACTAGAAACCTAGGGAAAGTACCCGGTGTGGGTAAGAAACTGGGACATTTGTTTTAAACAGGAAGGAAAAGAACTCAAAACAATACCCTGCTATGTAAATAGCTGAGGAAGGCCTCGCTGTATGTTTTAATGAGGCAGTGGGGAGTCTTTTTCTCTGTGTAGTAAAAATACCTAAGTAGAAATCTTACTTCTACTTAGAAGTAAGGAAAGAGAAAGGCTTTTACATTTGCCATTTAAGACCCCAGGAGAGTCCAGAGTGGTGGAGAAAATAGGAACACTTCATCTATTTTTAAACAAAACAGAGCACTGGGATTGCAGAGGTTTCCTTCTTTCTGCTTTTGAAACAGAGATCAAAGAACATTTAGAGCTGAGACCTGTGAATGGATGTGGGGCCCATCAGGTGGTGCAGAAATAAGGGAGGAGAGGAAAGGGAAGCTTTAGGGAAATGAAGCACTCAGCCCTCGGCAGAACTCAGGACTCCTGGATCGACAGAATTTGAGTACCATGCCCAGCTTACACACACCTGCTCATTCCATGAAGAGCAAGGCCACATCTATTTGCCAAATGTGGCTGCACTCTTCACCCACATTTCACCCATGGAGAAGAGGTGGTGCTGGCAAGAGGTTATGACCAACATGGAGGACACCTGTTTCCTACTTACCTTCTTTTTCCTTCTCCTTAGTAACTAGACCATTCAGGTATGACCTAAATCAAATCCCTTATGATTATACAGAGGAAGTGAGAAATAGATTTAAGTGACTAGATCTGATAGACAGAGTGCCTGATAAACTACAGACAGAGGTTCGTGATATTGTACAGGAGACAGGGATCAAGACCAATCCCCAAGAAAAAGAAATGCAAAAAAAGGTAAAATGGCTGTCTGAGGAGGCCTTACAAATAGCTGTGAAAAGAAGAGAAGCCAAAAGCAAAGGAGAAAAGGAAAAATATACCCATTTGAAGGCAGAGTTCCAAAGAATTGCAGGAGAGATAAGAAAGCCTTCCTCAATGATCAATGCAAAGAAATAGAGGAAAACAATAGAATGGAAAAGACTAGAGAGCTCTTCAAGAAAATTAGAGATACCAAGGGAACATTTCATGCAAAGATGGGCTCAATAAAGGACAGAATGGTATGGACCTAACAGAAGCAGAAGATATTAAGAAGAGGTGGCAAGAATACACAGAAGAAATGTACAAAAAAGATCTTCATGACCCAGATAATCACAAGGGGGTGATCACTCACCTAGACCCAGACATCCTGGAATTGGAAGTCAAGGAGCATCATTACGAACAAAACTAGTGGAGGTGATGGAATTCCAGTTGAGCTATTTCAAATCCTAAAAGATGATGCTGTGAGTGCTACACTCAATATGCCAGCAAATTTGGAAAACTCAGCAGTGGCCACAGGACTGGAAAAGGTCAGTTTTCATTCCAATCCCAAAGAAAAGCAATGGCAAAGAATGTTGAAACTACGGCACAATTGCACTCATCTCACATGCTAGTAAAGTAAAGCTCAAAATTCTCCAAGCCAGGCTTCAACAATACGTGAATTGTCAACTTCCAGATGTTCAAGCTGATTTTAGAAAAGGCAGAGGAACCAGAGATCAAATGGCCAACATCTGTTGGATCATTGAAAAAGCAAGAGAGTTCCAGAAAAACAACTACTTCTGCTTCATTGACTATGCCAAAGCCTTTGACTGCGTGGATCACAATAAACAGCGGAAAAGTCTTAAAGAAATGGGAATACCAGACCACCTTGCCTGACTCCTGAGAACTCTGTATGCAGGTCAAAAAGCAGCAGTTAGTTAGAACTGGACATGGAACAACAGACTGGCTCCAAATTGAGAAAGGAGTATGTCAAGGCTGCTTATTTAACTTATATGCAGAGTACTTCATGAGAAACACTGGGCTGGAAGAAGCACAAGCTGAAATCAAGATTGCCGGGGAAAATATCAATAACCTCAGATATGCAGATGACACCACCCTTATGGCAGAAAGCGAAGAAGAACTAAAGAGCCTGTTGACGAAAGTGAAAGAGGAGAGTGAAAAAGTTGTCTTAAAACTCAACATTCAGAAAACTAAGATCATGGCATCTGGTCCCATCAGTTCAGTTCAGTTCAGTGGCTCAGTCGTGTCCGACTCTTTGCGACCCCATGAATCGCAGCACGCCAGGCCTCCCTGTCCATCACCAACTCCCGGAGTTCACTCAGACTCACGTCCATCGGGTCAGTGATGCCATCCAGCCATCTCATCCTCTGTCGTCCCCTTCTCCTCCTGATCCCAATCCCTCCCAGCATCAGAGTCTTTTCCAATGAGTTAACTCTTCGCATGAAGTGGCCAAAGTACTGGAGTTTCAGCTTTAGCATCATTCCTTCCAAAAAAAATCCAGGGCTGATCTGCTTCAGAATGGACTGGTTGGACCTCCTTGCAGTCCAAGGGACTCTCAAAAGTCTTCTTCCAACACCACAGTTCAAAAGCATCAATTCTTCTGTGCTAAGCCTTCTTCACAGTCCAACTCTCACATCCATATATGACCACAGGTCCCATCAGTTCACAGCAAATAGATGTGGAAACAGTGACAGATTTTATTTTTTTGAGCTCCAAAATCACTGCAGATGGTGACTGCAGCCATGAAATTAAGACACTTACTCCTTGGGAGAAGTTATGATCAACCTAGACAGCATATTAAAAAACAGAGACATTACTTTGCCAACAAAGGTCTGTCTAATCAAAGCTATGATTTTTCAATAGTCATGTATGGATGTGAGAGTTGTTCTATAAAGAAAGCTGAGTGCTGAAGAATTGATGCTTTTGAACTGTGGTGTTGTAGAGGACTCTCGAGAGTCCCTAAGGCTGCAAGGAGATCCAACCAGTCCATCCTAAAGGAAATCAGTCCTGAATATTCATTAGAAGGACTGATGCTGAAGCTGAAACTCCAATACTTTGATCACCTGCTGCAAAGAGCTAACTCATTGGAAAAGACCCTGATGTTGGGAAAGACTGAAGACAGGAAAAGGGGCTGACAGAGAATGAGAAGGTTGGATGGCATCACTAACTCAATGGACCTGAGTATGAGTAAACTCTGGGAGTTGGATGATGGACAGGTGATGGACCCCAAGGACTGCAGCACCGAGGAGGCCTCGGGTGCTGCAGCCCATGGGATCACAGAATCAGACATGACTGAGCGACTGAACTGAACTGATAAATTCTTAGAGAAATGAAAGATCTTACTTTCCTCTATATTTGATAATTTGGAAGAAAATACATTGGAAGGAGAAGATAAAGTTTCACTCAAGAGGGAATTCATTTGAAATTTGAGCTTTTCTGGGCTGTTGTCAAAAAGGTCCTGTATGATGTCTTGTGACTGGCATCAGGGCTCATTGCAAAGTTTTCCCAGCTGTCATAGAGCTGGGAGGTTGTGGATCACAGGTGCCTACACTCTAGAGAAGCAGTCAGTTCAGTTCAGCTGCTCAGTCATGTCTGACTCTGCAACCCCATGGACTGCGGCATGCCAGGCTTCCCTGTCCATCACCAACACCCAGAGCTTGCTCAAACTCATGTCCATTGAGTTGGTGATGCCATCCAACCATCTCATCCTCTGTCAGCCCCTTCTCCTCCTGTCTTCAATCTTTCCCAGTATCAGGGTCTTTTCCAATGGGTCAGTTCTTTGCATCAGATGGCCAAAGTACTGGAGTTCAACTTCAGCATCAGTTGTTCCAATGAATATTCAGGACTGATTTCCTTTAGAATTGACTGGTTGGATCTCCTTGCAGTCCAAGGGACTCTCAAGAGTCTTTTCCAACACCACAGTTCAGAAGCATCAATTTTTCCATGGTCAGCTTTCTTTACAGTCCAACTCTCACATCCATACATAACTACTGGAAAAACCATAGCTCTGACCATATGCACTTTGTGGGCAAAGTAATGGCTCTGCTTTTTAATATGCTGTCTTGGTTGGTCATAGCTTTTCTTCCAAGGAGCAAGCATCTTTTAATTTCATGGCTGCAGTCACCATCTGCAGTGATTTTGGAGCCCCCCAAAATAAAGTCTCTCATGTTTCTGTTGTTTCCCCATCTTTTTGCCATGAAGTAATGGGACCAGATGCCATGATCTTAGTTTTCTGAATGTTGAGTTTTAAGACAGCTTTTTCACTCTCCTCTTTCACTTTCATCAAGAGGCTTTTTAGTTCCTCTTCACTTTCTGCCTTTAGGGTGGTATCATCTGCGTATCTGAGATTTTTTATATTTCTCCCAGCAATATTGATTCCAACTTGTGCTTCATCCAACCCAGCATTTTGCATGATGTACTCTGCATATAAGTTAAATAAGCAAGGTGACAATATACAGTCTCGATGTCCTCATTTCCCAATTTGGAACCAGTCTGTTCCATGTCCAGTTCTAGCTGTTGCTTTTTGACCTGCATACAGATTTCTCAGGAATCAGTTAAGGTGGTCTGGTATTCCCGACTCTTGAAGAATTTTCCAGAGTGAGTGTGCTCCACATAGTCAAAGGCTTTGGCATAGTCAATAAAGCAGAAGTAGTTGTTTTTCTGGAACTCTCTTGCTTTTTTGATGAGCCAACAGATGTTGGCCATTTGATCTCTGGTTCCTCTGACTTTTCTAAAACCAGCTTGAACATCTGGAAATTCACAGTTCATGTACTGCTGGAGCCTGGCTTGGAGAATTTTGAGCATTACTTTGCTAGTGTTTGAGATGACTGCAATTGTGCAGTCGTTTGAACACTCTTTGGCATTGCCTTTCTTTGGGACTGGAATGAAAATGGACCTTTTCCAGTCCTGTGGCCACTGCTGAGTTTTCCAGATTTGCTGGCATATTGAGTGTGGCACTTTCACAGCATCATCTTTTAGGATTTGAAATAGCTCAACTGGAATTCCATCACCTCCACTAGCTTTGTTTTTTAGTGATGCTTTCTAAGGCCCACTTGACTTCCAATTCCAGGATGTCTGGCTCTAGGTGAGTGATCACCCCATCATGGTTATCTGGGTCTGAAGATCTTTTTTGTATAGTTCTTCTGTGTATTCTTGCCACCTCTTCTTAATATCTTCTGCTTCTGTTAGGTCCATACAATTTCTGTCCTTTTTTGTGCCCATCTTTGCACGAAATGTTCCCTTGATATCTCTAATTTTATTGAAGAGATCTCTAGTCTTTCCCATTCTATTGTTTTCCTCTATTTCTGTGAACTGATCACTGAGAAAGGCTTTCTTATCTCTCCTTGCTATTCTTTGGAACTCTGCATTCAGATGGATATATCTTTCCTTTTCTCCTTTGCTTTTGGCTTCTCTTCTTTTCTCAGCTGTTTGTAAGGCCTCCCTAGACAAGCATTTTGCCTTTTTTGCATTTCTTTTTCTTGGGGATGTACAATGTCACAAACCTCCATCCATAGTTCTTCAGGCACTCTATCAGATCTAATCCCTTGAGTCTATTTGTCACTTCCACTGTAAGGGATTTGATTTAGGTCATACCTGAATGACCTAGTGGTTTGCCCTACTTTCTTCAATTTAAATCTGAATTTGGCAATAAGGAGTTCATGAATTTCATGACATGAGCCACAGTCAGCTCCCAGTCTTTTTTTTTTTTTTTTGCTGACCGTATAGAGCTTTTCCATCTTCTGCTGCAAAGAACATAATCAATCTGATTTCGGTATTGACCATCTGGTGATTCCACGTGTAGAGTCTTCTCTTGTGTTGTTGGAAGAGAGTGTTTGCTATGACCAGTGTGTTCTCTTGGCAAAACTATGTTAGCCTTTGCCCTGCTTCATTTTGTACTCCAAGGTGAAATTTGCCTGTTACTCCAGATATCTCTTGACTTCCTACTTTTGCATTTCAGTCCCCTATGATGAAAAGGACATCATTTTGGAGTGTTAGTTCTAGAAGGTCTTGTAGCTCTTCATAGAACCATTCAACTTCAGCTTCTTCAGCATTACTGGTTGACACATAGACTTGTATTACTATGATATTGAATGGTTTGCCTTGGAAATGAACAGAGATCACTCTGTCATTTTTGAGTGTGCATTCAGACAATAAATGAAATAAGTAAACTAAAGGTGTATTAGAACATGACCTAGCATAAGTGACTGTTGAAATTTTTACTTTTCCCAGTTATTTGCCCATTTGTACATAATGGATTCGAACTAATGGAATGAATTATGTTACTAAAGAATGTCATGTATTCATCTGGTAAATGCATCTAAGCATACATTTTGTTTCACTATGGGTTTTACAAGTATAAATCGGACATATACTAGCTACGTAAGGACTGTGGTCCAAGAAACTATCAGCCAGTATTATAGAAATATGGGAGGAAATGAGGGAAACTGACGTCCCTTCTCCCACCCCAGTACATCTATGCTCCTGGTGATCCCTGTTAAGTCCTTCCTGGAAGATCAGATTCATCTCATACACAGAGTCCTGGCAGAAAATGGGCCAATTGTGGATTCTTCTAAGGAGCAGGGAGGGTCGTGGTGTTCTTTCTCTTTGATGAGAATGCTGCTTCTCCCCCTAGAACTCAAGCCACGTGGGGTCAGAGTCGAGGCAGAGTGTCCAGGCATGCTGGAGTCTGCCGAGCAGTTGCTGGTGGAGGACCTGTACAACCGCGTCAGGGAGAAGATGGATGACACCAGCCTGTACAACACTCCCTGCATCCTGGACCTCCAGAGGGCCTTGGTCCAAGACCACCAAGAGGCTCCCTGGAATGAGGTGGATGAGGTCTGGCCCAACGTCTTCATAGCAGAGAAGTGAGTCTGATGGCTGGATGGTCATGAGCCTTTGTCCCAGCCCTCTGGGTAGTGCCCAAGAGAGATGAAATTCCCCCAACTTGGACCAACAGCTCCAATAGCTCCATCCAGCAAATGGATGCTGCCTGAGCATTTTTCCAGCCCCCACATTGGAGAAAGACCCAGCCCACCCATCTGCACACAGGGATTCCCAGGCAAAAATGCTGGTATGATTGTTTATCCTCCAACCTCCTGACAGGGCTCTCATTCACAGCCTTCCCCGCTGCCCCAGGTGCCCTCTCTGGGCCTCCCTACCCACCCAGAGCCTTGCCAATAGCACACACCTCACTATTACCATTATTCCATGACATCTGTAACAACCATATAATGGGGCACTTGGAGCCATTGACAATATTGATTTTATATGTATTTACTAACTTATGAAAATATCCACAATATATTAAGAGGATAGATAGGTTACAAAACCTGTATATACGATATGATACTAACTGATATAGTGTGTGTGTGTGTGTGTGTGTGTGCATGTGTGCTTTTGCATAGACAACAAATTAGAAACAAATGTGATAAAAATTTCACAATACTTCTTGCTGGGAGGTGGTTCTATAAGTGATTTTTGAATTGTATAGATATCCTACAGTAAACATTTGTTTTTATAATCAGAAAACAAAATGTTGTTTTTCAAAAGTTTATCAGTGGTATCCAGAACAAAACCCCAAACAACTCACTCACATCTTATTCCTTCATCATGGTCTTGCCAGTACATAATTGGTAACAAAAGATTGATTTGTGAAACCATTTTTGCTGACCTACTGGCTTCTTAATGATATCTTTTCCTAATATAAGGGAGGGAATTGGGGGCCCTGAAAGCAGGCAATAGGTAAAATAGCTTTGGACATTGGGTCTTATACTCCAGCATGATATAATATGTTGCCCAGAACCCAATTCCCAGAGCTGGGCACCAAGTCCCAAGTGATCTCTAATTAGCTCCATATATCCAGAAACATTCACACTGTGATGAACAGAGACTCTGGGCATCTCCAGAAATCCCCAGCTGAATGCCTATGCTTCTTCTTGGGCAACCCTGTGTGCAGAAGCTCTTCAAACTAAGCTCCACCTATTCCACTGCAGTAAAAAGAACTCTGAACTAGGAATCCCAAACTCCAGTTCTTTTTCTGTTTGTTTGTTTTATGTGTCACACCTTTAATGTACAAACATTAAAAAATGATAAACCAGAAAGCAGTTTTACATTGAACTAGCAGAGGTGACTACATAGAGTTCTTTTTGCAAACCCCAGACCAGATATTAAGTCAAGACAGCTGCTGCTAGATCCTAACCTTTGAGGTTGAACTGTCCTACCCCATTCACAGTAGCACTAGAGCATCAAGCAAGGCCAACCTTCTCAGGCCTTCACTTCTAAGTCTTTCTACTAGAGCAGAACGGGAAGGATTGTGCCATTACCCAGGAGATAAGGACAGCACTGGAAACTCTGTATGCTCCTTGGGACTCCAGGCCCCTAGAATGACTTTAAGAGATCCTTATGTACATATGAGATTGGGCCCAAGTATTGATATTTAGGTCTGAACTGTGAGATTTATGGCAAATGCAGGATGGTTTGAATGGTTCCAGGCCAGAAAGCAAGTGTCACAAATGCTACATCTCCAGTGAAATAAGGCATACACTGCTGCCCCTAAACACCATGAGACAAGGAGTGGCTGCTAGTCTAGTCCATCCATACGTGAGACTCAAACATGCGACTTTGCAAAAGCAAAATCTGGATGCTAAGGGCCCCCCTTTTAATGAAAGCCAAGGCCCTAGAATAGAACTCTAGAAAGTCTTAAATTATTCACCCCTAATTAAGATGATCAGGTCATTTTGGAAAGAAGAGAAATACTAACCACCCTCCCTGCAAGTTTTAGTAGCCAAGAGGAACCTGGACACTGAAAAGTGGCAAACACTTTTTTTTTTTTTTGCAAATGACAAGCAGCTGTGGCAACTGGCCAATTGCATGAGCAGCAGGGAAGCCAACAGTGACCCCTGCGAATGGTGCTCACTGAGGCAGCTCATGGCCAGGGGCTACACACAACCTCCCTGCTGGGATAGAGTGCCCTGCTCCACCGGCTGCCCGCAGGGCAAAGGGTGGGAGTGCTGGAAACAGATGAGTCTATGCTCCCCACATCATGGTACAGAGTGACAGTGAATAGATACGGTTTAAGCACAGCATTTGGAGACAACCCTCCAGTCGTTCTGTTATTATAGTCTTAAGAGCTTAGAACCTGGGAGGATTGAGAAATTCTAAAGAATGAAACAAACAAGCAAAAAAAGAGTGTGAAAAGTGAAGTCGCTCAGTCGTGTCTGACTTTTTGTGACCCCATGGGCTGTAGCCTACCAGACTTCTCTGTCCCTGGGATTTTCCAGGCAATAGTCCTAGAGTGGATTGCCATTTCCTTCTCCAGGGGATCTTCCCAACCCAGGGATCGAACCCGGGTCTCCCACATTGTAGACAGACGCTTTACCGTCTGAGCCACCAGGGAAGTCAACAACAACAAAAAAAGAGTGTGGGAGGTGTCAAAGACACAAGAGCTCTTTGTAGATGCTGTCTGGTTCACTTTGTCCCCAAGTTCATCTTAGAGTTCTAATCGAATTCAAGGCACAAGGCAGAGACATTAGACCTGTGTTAAGGGCAAAAACTGTTGGTAGTCGCTCTTGGTGATGTCAGTCATCAGCTCCTGAGTACATTCTGGAAGCTCCCCTGAGAAAAGTCCTGGGCAGCCTGAGAAGACGGTGAATGGTGGGACCACAGTTTCTGGGGGTAATACTGTGTTGTCAAGAATTTTTCAACAGCCTTTCAAGACACACCAGCACCCAGTCACACAATTCTTGCCAATGTGAACACAAGAGCCAATATGAGCTGCGTTGACCACACAATCTTCCTCAATAAAGATGTGGTCCCCAATATGTAAAGGAAAAAATGCAACCTTTGCTGAATTTCTTGAACGGTGGCCTTAGGACACTCTGACTTTTCACACCACAATGACGTCCAACTCTTAACATTTGTCAGATCCCCTTGGATAATACAGTCATTCATCACAATGGTCTTGCCACTGAGAACGATGTTCTGACTTCCTCACAATACAGACTGGCGACTAACTTTGTTCTCAGATGCCATCTTGATGTACTCGGACTTGTAGAGTGGCTTGCCCAACTCCATGGCCACCAACTCCTCAGCACAGCTCTGGCTCCTGTCAAAGTATGTCTGCCAGTCTTTCTGACTGGAACTCTGGCAACTTCTGGCTGCTCCACCACTTCCGCTCTGGGCAGTCAGTGGTCCTGACCTCCAGTTCTTGTTCAGAGTCTTTTCTTAGGAACAAGTCCTAAAACATAGTTGATTCATTTTTACAATCTTCAGATAGGAATATTCTACTTCTTAAGTTTATTATTAGGATAAATTAAAATAGTGCATATGAAAGCACTTTAAAAATATAGCATGCCACATCAGTGTGAAACATACTTAATTTTATAATTATTTTTGACTGCCACTTTTGTGTCTTGATAAATGTCCATCCTGAAGGCATGGAATTTTAGCCTAGAGCTTTCTGGGTCAATCAATGGTTTCCTTGCACATCAGCCCTGTTCTCTTCTTTCTCCTGTCCTCCCCTGCCCAGCTCTCCCTCCCTTCTCTCTCTTGCTAGAGCTAGGTCACTGGTCCATTTTTATAACAATATTTGCAGTAAGCCCCAGACATACTGTGGAGCAGAGGAAGTGGTATTCACCCAGCTGGGCTCTCCTGACCCTACTGAAGCAGGCTCCCAATCTCAGTGGTAAGGTACCTTTCTAGTTCTGATGCTGGCAAAAAAAAAAAAAAAGTCCCTGCTTCTTTCTCTTTAGGAGTGTGGCTGTGAACAAGGGGAGGCTGAAGAGGCTGGGAATTACTCACATCCTGAATGCTGCTCATGGCACTGGTGTCTACACGGGGCCTGAATTCTACACTGGCCTGGAGATCCAGTACCTGGGTGTGGAGGTGGATGACTTTCCTGAGGTGGATATCTCCCAGCATTTCCGGAAGGCAGCCGAGTTCCTGGATGAAGCCCTGCTGACCTACAGAGGTGAGGGGGTCTGCTCACTCCAGGCTGCTGGAATTCCACAGCAGGAGGAGCAACATAAAGAATGTTAGGAAAGCCTCCAGGTTATCTGCTGTCTGGAGGTCATCTATGTTAAGACGGTTATTGCCTCATTCTAGGACAAGGGGAAAGGAATGGAGCAGTATTCACCTGATAAGTAATTATTGAGGGCCCAACACAGGCCAGGTGCTATTCTAGACATTGTGGTGAAAGATATGGACAAAGCTTCTGGCCTTTGATACTTACATTGCAGTGAAGGCAGAACAATATAAAAAAAAAAAGGAAAAAGAAAACGGTCAGATACCAATCAGTGTAAGGCAGAGATGACAACTGGGATGATGTGCTGGAGTGGCTGACAAGCTCCTACCAGAGTGGTTGAGAAGGCCTGTCTGAGAAGGAAACATTTAAGCTGAGTGACAAGAGGAACTAGCCATGGAAAAACTGGAAGAAGAATATTCCTGGCAAGGGAAGTGTCAACGCACAGACCCAAAGGTGGAATAAGCTTTATGTGTTCAGGAATCACAAGGTGATTAGCCTGGTGGGTTAGGTGGGCGAGTGAGGATGGCAGGGGCCCATTGTGCAGGAAGCTGAGGGCGGGGGAAGGGAGCTGAAAGGCACCTTGAGCTGACCTACATTATGAGAAACTCATTCCTTGAGCTTTGGAGGCAAGACTGGCTGGGGAGGTGAGAGTGGGAATGAGGAGAGCAGAGCTGATGCTATCCCTGCTGTCCCAGTGGGATGATCAGAGACTGTCCACAGAGTTGATGGGCATCGGTCTCGTGAGGGTCTCAACAAGGAGAGACTGGCGTTTATGCAGTGGGGGTGAGTGGTAGCTTAGGATCTGGGGCCCAAAAATCCAGGCTGCAGTCAGTAGTTGCTATGCTGTCTTTATACAAGGAATCACAATTTTCTTACCTATAGAACAAATAGATCTAGTGCTCCTAAAATTACTGTGAGGATTAAAATTGCAAAAAAATGCATATAAGAGCTCATTTAGCACAGAATTGGACCAATAATAAATGTTTTAAAACTTATAGCTATTACTATAATAAATATTAGTCATTATTCCTGGGAGGGACATTTCCTGTCATCACCAACTGGCCAGGAAGGGTAACTTTTAATGGAAATATGTATAATGCAAGAGACACAGGTTTGATCCCTGGGTCAGGAATATCCCTAGAGTAGGAAATGGCAACTTGTTCCAGTATTCTTGCCTTGAAAATTCCATGGACAGAGGAGCCTGGAGGGCTATAGTCCACGGTGTGGCAAAGAGTTGGACATGACTGAGAACACACATACACCCACTTTATGGATCACAGTCTTGTCATGCTGAAGGAGCTTGCATAACTCAATGAGGAGCCATGCCATGTGGGGCCGCCCAAGACTGATGAGTCACAGTGAAGACTGCTGACAAAACACGGTCCACTGGAGGAATGAATCACTCCAATATTCCTGCCATGAGAACCCTATGAACTGTATGAAAAGGCAAAAAGGTATGACACCAGATTATGAGCCCCACAGGTCAGAAGGTGTCCAACATGCTACTGGAGAAGACCAAAGGGCAATTACTAATAGCTCCAGAAAGAATGAAGCAGCTGAGTCAAAGTAGAAATGATGCTCAGTTGTGGATGTGTCTGGTGGTGAAAGTAAAGTCCAATGCTGTAAAGAACAATATTGCACAGGAACCTGGAATATTGAGTCCCTGAATCAAGGTAAATTGGATGTGGTCAAGCAGGACAGGGCAAGAGTGAACATCAACATCTTAAGAATCAGTGAATTAAAATTGATTAGAATGGGTGAGTTTAATCCAGATGACCATTATATCTGCTACTGTGGCCATAAATCCCTTAGAAGAAATGGAGTAGCCCTCATAGTCAACGGGAGAATCTTAAATTCAATACTTGGGTGCAATCTCAGATATCCAAAAATGACAAAATATGCAAAAACCTCAGATACACAGAAACGACAGAATGATCTTGCTTTGTTTCCAAGGTAAAACATTCAACATCATGGTAATCCAAGTCTATGCTCCAACCACTAGTGCTGAAAAAGTTGAAGTTGACTAGTTCTATGAACACCCACAAGACCTTCTAGAACACCAAAGCTCCTTTTCATCATAGGGGATTGGAATGCAAAAGTAGGAAGTCAAGAGATACTTGGAACAACAGGCAAGTCTGGCCTTGGAGTACAAAATGAAGCAGGGCAAAGGCTAACAGAGTTTTGTCAAGCAAATATCCTTTTCCAACAACACAAGAGACAACTATACAAGTGAACATCACCATATAGCCAATTCTGAAATCAGATTGATTATGTTCTTTCCAGCCAAAGATGAAGAAACTCCAACAACCAGCAAAAACAAGACCTGGGGCTGACTGTGGCTCAGATCATGAGCATCTTATTGCAAAAATCAAGCTTAAGTTGAAGAAAGTATGGAAAATCATTAGGCTATTCAGGTATGACCTAAATAAAATCCCTTATGATTATACAGTGGAGGTGATGAATAAACTTAAGGGATTGGATCTGGTAGACAGAGTGCCTGAAGAGGTATGGATGAAGGTTTGTAACTTTGTATGGGAAGCAGTGACCAAAACCATCGCCAAGAAAAAGAAATGCAAGAAAGCAAAGCGGTTTTCTGAGGAGGTTTACAAATAGCTGAGGAAAGAAGAGAAGCAAAAAGGCAAGAGGTAAAAGGAAAGATATACCCAATTAGTCACAGTTCCAGAGACCAACAGGGAGAGCTCAGAAAGCCTTCTCAATAAACTATGCAAAGAAATAAAGGAAAACGATATAATGGGAAAGGCTAGAGATCTCTTCAAGGAAACTACAGCCATCAAGGGAACATTTCATGCAAGGATGGTCACAATAAAGGACAGAAAAAGAGGACTGAAGATGGCAGAGAAGTTGGTGGATGTGGAGTACATCTCTCTCCATGGATACATCAGGAATACACCTTAAGATACAGAAGTGCGTGCATAACACCAGCTGCGAGTGGACAGGAGTACCTGACCAGAGGAAAAGAATATATAGAACCATGCAAAACTTGGTAGGATGAAGGAACTAAGGGGAAAAACAGGAGTGTTAGTAGAACTGGACCTGCCCTCGGTGAGTGGGGGAACTGAAGCAGGGGTCCGATCACACATCAGGGTAGTTGTCTGAGTTGGAGGAGAAACATTTAAGGCTGAGAGTGAAACAGCTGATCTGTGGCAGCTTAAGTGGAATGAGAATCAGACAGTCCTTGCTGCAGCCATACATACCCTGGACACGGATGAGGGTCCCCTGGAAGGCGCAGCTCGGCTGGGAGCTGGAGTTTGGGGAGTGAGCCCAGGGTGAGGGCTGCTGTTGACTGCAGAGAGACAGATTGAGGGGAGGTGAGGGAGGAGATTGTGATGAGAAATGCCTGTGGAGGAAAGCCAGGTGGCCATGGAAGCAAGGCGATACTGCTGAGTCACGCATAGGGGATGGAGCCATCACCATAGCCTCTCTCTCCCCACATGCCAGCATTGGCAGCAGCTGAAGAACAGAGAGGCTGGCCCATCAAACGTCTGATGCACTGAACTACAGAGTAGGACCTCACCCACTTTGCTTCTTTAAGTGACTGATGTGCAGAACAAGAGTAGGACGCCCAGCCAGGGGGGTCCCTCTATGTGCCTGAATGGGCAGAGCTACAAAGAAAGACTGGCCAAAGAGGCCTTCTGATTGCCAGCTACAACATGCTCAAATAAAAAACTCTGATAGAGTCATAACTCCTGCGGCGGAGGCAGTCCGTGTCCCTGCACACTTCGCGCCGCCAGGGTTCCCACAGGCCAAGCAGCTGGGCCACCTTCACACTCAACTCTCACTGGGGCAGAGCTGCCACAGGCAAAAAAAGTCTTGCATCTATGCGTGCAGGGTCACTTCAGCAGTGTCCAACTCTTTGCGACCCTGTGAACTGTGGCCTGCCAGTCTTCTCTGTCAGGGAAGGGGGTTCTCCAGGCAAAAATACTGGAGCGTACTGGCCAGTACTGGTTGCCACGCTCTACTGCTATGGCTGCTAAGTTGCTTCAGTCCTGTCCAACTCTGTGCGACCCTATAGACAGCAGCCCACCAGGCTCCCCCGTCCCTGAGATTCTCCAGGCAAGAATACTGGAGTGGGTTGCCATTTCCTTCTCCATGGAGTGCCATGCCCTCCTAGAGCACTGTATTTCCTGCTGCCCTAGCCACCAACTCCCCTGAGTATCTGGTGCTGCCAGAACCCCTGGGACACAAGCAGCTGCACCTCCTCCACACCTGGCCCTCACTGGGGCAGACCCAAGTCCTCCAGGGAAGCCTCAGGACCAAACCCCAGTGGATGACCCACATGCAGAGGTGGAAATAAAACCCAAATTGAAACCTAGGGGCAGTGTGGCTAAGGAAGAAGACCCAAAACCTTCCCACCAGCTGTACTAGCTGCAGATTAAATCCACATGATCAACTAGGCAGACTCTGTGTCTATGGAATGTATAAATGGTCATTGAGCACTCCCACCAAAGAAAATTCAGTAGTTCTGATAACTGTGGACATTGGAGGCAAGAACATACAGGAGTAGGACCAGATTAGAATCTGAGCTGCCCCCACAGCAGGTCCAGAGATCAGCACAGTGTTGGAGGGCATCCTAGTAGGTGAGGTGGACTGTCACTCCCATCGAGGGGAAGGACTCTGACAGCAGTGACTCAAGAAAAACATTTATTATTTTTATGTTTTGTCTTACTCTGTAGATTCCTTTGTCTTTTTTTCCCCTTTCCACCCACCTCTGTTGCAGTTGTTGATTTTATTGGCACTATGAAATCTAATTAAGATTTTGAGCTTTATTTTTTAATCAGTAACATTTTTGTATTGCTATTATAAACCTTTGCCTCTACATTGGGCTTTTTCAGTTCTGTGGAGTTTTCCTTTTTTTTTATTTTTTCTTTCTTTCTTCTGTTTTTTCTTTCTTTTCTCTTCTTTATAATTTTAATTTTTTAAACCTATTATATTTTTTCTACATTTATTCTTTTGTTTGTCTTTCCTACTGTTCTTTTCCCCTTGCAGTTAATCTTTAATGTATATAAATCTTCCTAATCTACCTCTATTTAACTTTGCATATCTATTCTTTCTTTCTTTCCTTTCCTCTCAACAATTTGGTAGTTTAATTTTCATTGCTTTATTCCCCAATTGGCACCTTGCTTTAGTTTTGTTTTCCAGTTTGTGCTTTAGTTAGTTTTGTTCTTAACTGGTAAATATAATTTTTTATTTCCTTTGTTTGTTGGGTCAATCTACTGTACTTTACTTTTGTCGGTGGACCATTTTCACTTTGCTCATGGGTGTATATGTATATGTGTATATTCCATTATTTTAATTATTTGCCTGATTTTGTAATTGCCATTTGTCTGGGGTTCATCTTTGGTTTCTCTTTTTTGGATATTTGTTTTAATCTCACTTAATCCCATAACAAGGAGAAGGCAATGGCACCCCACTGCAGTACTCTTGCCTAGAAAATCCTGTGGATGGAGGAGCCTGGTAGGCTGCAGTCCATGGGGTCACAAAGAGTCGGACACAACTGAGCGACTTCACTTTCACTTTTCACTTTCCTCCATTGGAGAAGGAAATGGCAACCCACTCCAGTGCTCTTGCCTGGAGAATCCCAGGGATGGGGGAACCTGGTGGGCTGCCGTCTATGGGGTCACACAGTGTCAGACACGACTGAAGTGACTTGGCAGCAGCAGCAGCAATCCCATAACAAACCACTTGTGGAATCTTTGTTCCTAACCAGAAATCAAGCCCAGAGCTTCTGGAGTAGGAGCACTGACTCCAAGACTCTAGACAACCAGAGAACTAACCTTAGGGAGTATCAAATAGTGAGAACTCACACAAAGAAAACCACTTGAATACAAGACCCAGCATTACCAACCACTAGTAGCACCCTGTGCAGGACGCCTCTTCTAAACAACAAACAAAACAAAAATACAAACCCAATCATCAGCAGACAGGATTACCACCTCACTCAGCCTTACCCATCAGAGGAAAAACAAACAAAAACTCAGCACAAATCTCACCCTTTACAAGCTTACACAAACCACTGGACCAACCTTAGGAGGGCAGAAACCAAACAGAAGAAAGAATTCAACCTTGAAGCCTGGGAAAAGCAGACCTCAAACACAATAAGTTAAAAAAAAATAATGAAAAGGCAGACAAATACTACACAAATGAAGGAACAAACTAGAAACACATTAGTCCAAATAAATGAAGAGGAAATAGGCAAACTACCTGAAAAAGAATTCAGAATAATGATAGCAAAGATGATCAAAAACCTTGAAAACAAAATGGATAAAATGCAAGAATAAATTAACAAAGACCTAGAAGAATTGAAGAATAAACATACATAGACAAACAACACAACTAATGAAATTAAAAATACTCTAGAAAGAATCAATAGCAGAATATCTGAAGCAGAAGAATGAATCAGTGAGCCAGAAGACAAAGTGGTGGAAATAACTTCTGAAGAGCCGAATAAAGTAAAAAGAATGAAAACAACTGATAACAGTCTCAGAGACCTCTGGGACAATATCAAATGCACCAACATTGGAATTATAGGGGTTCCAGAAGAATAAGAGAAAAAGAAAGGGTATGAGAAATTTTTTAAAGATATAGTTTGAAATTTCCCCAACATGGAAAAGGAAATAGTCAATCAAGTGCAAGATGCACAAAGAGTCCCATACAGGATAAATCCAAGGAGAAACATGCCAAGACACATACTAATCCAACTAATAAAAACTAAGCACAAAGAAAAAACATTAAAGCAGCAAGGGAGAAGCAACAAGTAGCATACAAGGGAAAGCTCATATGCTTAACAGCTGATCTTACAGCAAAAACTCTGCAGTCCAGAAGGGAATGGCAGGATATATTTAAAGTACTGAAAGGAAAAATTTACAACCAAGATTACTATACCCAGCAAGGATCTCATTCAAAATTGATGGAGAAATAAAAAGCTTTTCAGACAAGCAAAAGTTAAGAGAATTCAGTACCACAAAATCAGCTTTACAACAAATGTTAAAGGGACTTATATAGTCAAGAAATACAAGAGAAGAAAAAAGAGCTACAAAATCAACCCCAAACAATTAAGAAAATGGCAATAGGAACATATATATCAATAATTGCTTTAAATGTAAATAGATTAAATGGTCCAACCAAAAGACACAGACTGGCTGAATGGATACTATATATATATATATATATAAGCTGTCTACAAGAAACCCACTTCAGACCTCAAGACACATATAAACTGAAAGTGAGAGGATGGAAAAATATATTCCATGCAAATGGGAAGCAAAATAAAGCTGGAGTAGCAATCCTCATATCAGACAAAATAGACCTTAACATAAAGACAATTACAAGAGATAAGGAAGGACACTACATAATGATCAAGGGATCAATCCAAGAGGAAGACGTAACAATTGTAAATATCTATGCACCCAACATAGGAGCACCTCAATACATAAGACAAACACTAACAGACATAAAAGAAGAAATTGACAGTAACACAATAATAGTAGAAGACTTTAACAC
The DNA here is from genome assembly GCF_019923935.1 of Bubalus bubalis. Classification (NCBI taxonomy): domain Eukaryota; kingdom Metazoa; phylum Chordata; class Mammalia; order Artiodactyla; family Bovidae; genus Bubalus; species Bubalus bubalis. Next base: position 1,787,150 of record NC_059162.1, on the reverse strand, counting down.
CCTACCCACACCAATTGGCAGATCATCAAAACAGAAAATTAATAAGGAAACACCAGTCTTAAATGACACATTAGATGAGACGGATCCCATTGATATCTTCAGGACATTCCATCCAAATGCAGAAGCATACACCTTCTTCTCAAGTGCACATGGAACATTCTCCAGGATGGACCACATCCTGGGTCACAAATCAAACCTCAGTAAATTTAAGAGAATTGAAATCGTATCATGTATCTTGTCCAACCTCAGCACTATAAGACTAGATATCAATTACAAGAAAGAACTGTAAAAAACACAAACACATGGAGATTAAACAACACATTTCTAAATAACCAACAGGTTACTGAAGAAATCAAAAGGGAACTCAAAAAATTTCTAGAAGCAAATGACAATGAAAACATGACAACTCAAAACCTATGGGATGCAGCAAAAGCAGTTCTAAGAGGAAGTTTATAGCAATACAATCCTACCTCAAGAAACAAGAAAAACATCAAATAAACAACCTAACTTTACCCCTAAAACAACTGGAAAAAGAAGAACAAAAAAACCTCAAAATTAGTAGAAGGAAAGAAATCATAATGACCCAAGCAGTAATAAATGAAAAAGAAATGAAAGAAACAATAGTAAAGATCAATAAAACTAAAAGCTGTTTCTTTGAAAAGGTAAACAAAATTGACAAAACTTTAGCCAGACTCATCAAGAACAAAAGAGAGAAGAATCAAACCAACAAATCAGAAATGAAAAAGGAGAGGTTACAACAGACAATGCAGAAATACAAAGGATTATAAGTGACTTATGATCAACTATATGACAATAAAATGGATAGCCTGGAAGAAATGGACAGAGTCTTAGAAAAGTTCAATCTTTTAAGACTGAACCAGGAAGAAATAGAAATTATGAACAATCCAATTACAAGCACTGAAATTGAATCTGTGGTCAAAAATCTCCCAAAAAACAAAAGCCCAGGACCAGATGGATTCACAGGAGAATTCTATCAAACATTTAGAGAAGAGCTAAGGCCTATCCTTCTAAAACTCTTTCAAAAAACTGAGGAGGAAGGAACACATCCAAACTCATTCTACAAGGCTACCATCACCCTGATACCAAAACCAGACAAAAACAGCACAAAAAAAGAAAACTACAAGCCAATATCACTGATGAACATAGATGCAAAAATCCTCAACAAAATTTTAGGAAACAGAGTTCAGCAACACATCAAAAAGTTCATACACCATGATCAAGTTGGGATTATTCCAGGGATGCAAGGATTCTTCAATATATGCAAATCAATCAATGTGATATACCATATTAACAAATCAAAAGATAAAAACCATATGATCATCTCAATAGATGCAGAAAAAGCCTTTGACAAAATTCAGCACCTATTTATGATTAAAACTCTTTTTGAAATGGTCATAGAAGGAAACCCACCTAAAACCCATTTTTTGAAATGGGCATAGAAGGAACCTACCTCAACATAGTAAAGGCCATATATGATAAGTCTACAACAAACATTATTCTCAATGGTGAAAAACTAAAAGCATATCCCTAAGATCAGGAACAAGACAAGGGTGTCCACTTTCACCACTATTATTCAACATAGTTCTGGAAGTCTGAGCTACAGCAATGAAAGAAGAAAAAGAAATAAAAGGAATCCAGATTGGAAAAGAAGTAAGTTCTCACTGTTTGCAGATAACATGATACTGTACATAGAAAACCCTAAAGATAGTATCAGAAAATTACTAGAGCTAATCAGTGAATTTAGCAAAGTTGCAGGATACAAAATCAATACTCAGAAATCACTTGCATTTCTATGTACTAACAATGAAAAATCAGAAAGAGAAATTAAGGAATCAATCCCATTCACCATTGTAACAAAAAGAATTAAATATCTAGGAATAAACTTACCTAAGGAGACAAAAGAACTGTACACAGAAAATTATAAGACACTAATGAAAGAAATCAAAGATGACATAAACAGATGGAGAAATATTCCATGTTCCTGGGTAGGAAGAATGGATTTTGTGAAAATGACTATATTACCAAACTGCAATCTACAGATTCAGTGTGGTCCCTATCAAATTACCAATGGCATTCTTCACAGAACTAGAACAAAAAATTTCACAATTCATATGGAAACACAAAAAACTCCAAATAGACAAAGCAGTCCTGAGAAAGCAGAATGGAGCTGGAGGAATCAACCTTCCTGACTTCAGATTACACTACAAAGCTACAGTCATCAAGACAGTATGGTACTGGCACAAAAACAGATATATAGACCAATGGAACAAGATAGAAAGCCCAAAAATAAACCCATGCTCCTATGGGTATCTTATTTTTGATAAAGGATACAAGAATATACAATGGAGCAAAGACAGCCTCTTCAATAAATGATGATGGGAAAACTGGACAGCTACATGTAAGAATGAAATTACAGCACTTCCTAACAGCATACACAAAGATAAACTCAAAATGGATTAAAGACCTAAATGTAAGACCAGAAACTATAAAACTCTTAAAGGAAAACATAGGCAAAACATGACATAAATCATAAATCAAAGCAAGATCCTCTATGACCCACATTCTAGTATAATGGAAATAAAAATAAAAGTAAACAGGTGGGACCTGATTAAGCTTAAAAACTTTTGCACAGCAAAGGAAACTATAAGCAAGGTGAAAAGATAACCCCCAGAATGCAAGAAAATAATGGCAAGTGAAACAACTGACAAAGGATTAATTTCCAAAATTATAAGCAGCTCATACAACTCAATGCCAGAAAAGCAAACAACCCAATCAAAAAGTGGGGAAAAGACTTAAACAGGCATTTCTCCAAAGAAGACATACAGATGGCTAACAAACACGTGAAAAGATGCTCAACATCGCTCATTATTAGAGAAATGCAAATCAAAACTACAGTGAGATATCACCTCACACTGGTCAGAATGGCCATCATCAAAAAGTCTACAAACAATAAATGTTGGAGAGGGTGTGGAGAAAAGGGAATGTTCTTGCACTGTTGGTGGGAATGTAAATTGATACAGCCACTATAGGAGACAGTATGGAGATTCCTTAAAAACCTAGGAATAAAACCACCATATGACCCAGCAATCCCACTCCTAAGAAACCAAAATTGAAAGAGACACATGTATCACATTGTTCATTGCGGCACTAATACACTATTACATGGAAGCAACCTAGATGTCCATCGACAGATGAATGGATAAAGAAGTTATGGTACATATACACAATGGAATATTACTCAGCCATAAAAAGGAATACATTTGACTCAATTCTGAGTCAGAACTCTCCACCATGACCCATTGAAGCCTAGCTTGAAGGATTTTGAGCATTACCTCACTAGCATGTGAATGAGTTTAAATGTGCAGTAGTTTAAACATCCTCTGGCACTGACCTTCTTTGGGATTGGAATGAAAACTGATCTTTTCTAGTCCTGTGGCCACTGCTAGTTTCCAAATTTGCTGACATATGGCATGCAGCACTTAACAGCATCATCCTATTTTAGGATTTGATGTAGCTCAGCTGGAATTCCATCACCTCCTCTAGCTTTGTTCTTAGTAATGCTTCCTAAGGCTCACTTGACATCATACTCTACTCCAGGATGTCTGGCTCTGGTTGAGTGACCACACCATTGTGGTTATCTGGGTCATTAAGACCTTTTTTGTAGAGTTCTTCTCTGTATTCTTACCACCTCTTCTTAATATCTTCTGCTTCTGTTAGGTTCATACTATTTCTATCCTTTTTTGTGCCCATCTTTGCATGAAATGTTCCCTCGGTATCTCTAATTTCTTGAAGAGACCTCTGCTGCTGCTGCTAAGTCACTTCAGTCGTGTCCAACTCTGTGCGACCCCGTAGACGGCAGCCCACCAGGCTCCCCCGTCCCTGGGATTCTCCAGGCAAGAATACTGGAGTGGGTTGCCATTTCCTTCTCCAATGCATGAAAGTGAAAGTGAAGTTGCTCAGTTGTGTCTGACTCTCAGCGACTCCATGGACTGCAGCCTACCAGGCTCCTCCATCCATGGGATTTTCCAGGCAAGAGTACTGGAGTGGGGTGCCATTGCCTTCTCTCTAGTCTTTCTCATTCTGTTGTTTTCCTCTGTTTCTTTTCCTTTGTTCACTCAAGAAGGCTTTCTTATGTCTCCTTGCTATTCTTTGGCACTTTGCATTCAGATGGGTATATCTTTGATTTTCTCCTTTGCCTTTCACTTTTTTCCTCAGCTATTTGTAAGGCCTTGATTCTTTAGTGGCTTGCTTACCTACCCCTAGTGACTGCTGGCCCTTGGTAATTGGCCTTTCAGCATTATTGGATCTCAGGTGCCCTCAAGTCTTGCCTGGGTCTCTGACCTGCTATAAGACAAAGATATGGCCTTAACTGGTGCAAAGATATAATAATAAAAGCCACCCCCATCTCATATTGTAAGATAGGACTCCTGAATGATTGAATAAATATCCCTGAAGACTGCTGGCAAACAGATTGATGATAGCCTGGAAGGAGATCTCTAGTGATCCCAATGTGCATTTTAAACAGTTATTAGAATGAAGGCATAGAAGGCATGTTTGTCATTTTTATGAAGGAGGCAAGGTAGAGGGGGAGGTTGGGGAATCACTAATGTATTGAATGGTAAAGTTGAGACTTGCAAAAGCTTCTGTTAGGCTATAAGAACAGGCTATATTTACCAAAAGCATTCATAGGAATTTATACAACTATCCTTATGCTTTAAGAATGCTACAAGAAAAGAGAGACATGACTTAATAGCAGTTTTAGAAGGCTTTACAGGTTTCAGTTGATATAAACAATAATTTGAGTTCATTGTATGACATATCCACCCACATTTCAGGCTCAGATGGCATCAGTGAAGGCCCAGTGCCTACAACAAGAGTAATGAGGGGCCCACTCCACTCTATTTGGGTCATTCCAAACCTGAAATATCTTGTTCCACACTGACACAAATTCCTTTGGAATAAAGCTAATAAATCCAAGTTTGACCTGAAGAGAGTATCCACTCCCCAATCCTTGTACATGTTCAGAAAATGTTTCCACAAGCACAGGGTAGCCTCACTGCTCTGACTTCTGTAATATGGGGACAATGATGCTTGTCCCTAATGTGACTTGAGCATGGATGAATATGAGAGGCAAGGAAGCATACTAAATCCAGCACATCAAAACTTAAAAAAAAAAAAGAAAAGAAAAAAGAGCCTAACTATTGCTGTTCCATCACCATCTGCTGTGTTTTCTTCGCAGGGAAAGTCCTGGTCAGCAGTGAAATGGGCGTCAGCCGTTCGGCTGTGCTGGTAGTAGCCTACCTGATGATCTTCCACAACATGGCCGTCCTGGAGGCCTTGATGACTGTGCGCAAGAAGCGGGCCATCTACCCCAACGACGGCTTCCTGAAGCAGCTCCGCGAGCTCAACGAGAAGCTGATGGAGGAGCGCGAAGAGGACTTCAGCAGGGAGTGTGGGGAGGAGGAGGCGGAGGAGGACGAGGACGCAGGGAGCACGGTGGCAGCCAGAGTGCACACCCTCACCGTGGAGGAGGAGGACGACGCTGCCAGTCACCTGAGTACCTCCTCCTTGGGGAGGGCCAGCCAGGCCTCCAAGCCCCTCACCCTTATCGATGAGGAGGAGGAGGAGAGGCTCTACGAGGCGTGGAAAAGGGGGCAGAGCCTCCCCACGGGCAAGGTCCTGCAGGGCGAGGACGGCGGGTTCTCAGCCTCCTCTCGTCAAGGTGAGGAGCCCGAGGATGAGGATGCGGAGCGAATCATCCGGGAGTGGCAGAGCCGAAATGAGAGGTACCAGGCAGAAGGGCACCGGAGGTGGAATAGGGAGGAGGAAGAGGAAGAGGAGAGCAATGGCAGCTCCTTCGTGAGGAGAAGAAGGAGGCACACGCTGAGTGAGAGCAGCACCTCCGAGAGTGTGAGCAGCCATGACATCCGGGTCCTGAAGCAGCAGCTGCAGGTGAGCAGCCAGAACCGAGGTGGGAGACGCCGCTCTGACTCCATGTCCACGGAGAGCACCTGGGACATGTGGGACCAGAGGCTGCAGGAGATTGAGAAGGAGGCTTCCCGAAAGTACCACTCCAGGAACAAGAGAGAGGAGGTGGACGCCAGCTCGGAGGTGGGGAGCAGGGTGCGGGAGGATGACGAGGAGAGTGTGGCCTCCGAGGCCAGCTCCTTCTATAACTTCTGCAGCAGAAACAAGGACAAACTCACCGCCCTGGAAAGGTGGAAGATCAAGAGAATCCAGTTTGGATTTCACAAGAAGGACTCAGAGGCAGGAGATGGCAGCAGTGAGCAAGGTGCGGAGGAGGTGGAGGGGGAGAAGAAAAACCTCTCTGATGTCAATCTGTCTGCCTACCAGGCCTGGAAGCTGAAACACCAGAAGAAGGTGGGCAGTGAGAACAAGGAGGAGGTGGTGGAGCTCAGCAAGGGAGACGACTTGGCCTTGGTCAAGAAGCGGCAGCGGAGGCTGGAGCTGCTGGAGAGAAGCAGGCAGACACTGGAGGAGAGCCAGTCAATGGGAAGCTGGGAGGCAGATAGCTCAGCTGCCAGTGGGAGCATCCCCCTGTCTGCATTCTGGTCGGCAGCCCCCTCAGTCAGCGCTGATGGGGACACAGCATCTGTGCTCAGCGCCCAGAGCCACAGCTCCCATCCCTCTCAGGCCCTAAGCAAAGTAGGCGGATGCTTGGCTTCCACCCCCACCACACCTCTACCTAACCTGCATGTGGGGCCGGGAGACACAATCTCCATTGCCAGCATACAAAACTGGATTGCCAACGTAGTCAGTGAAACTCTCGCCCAGAAGCAAAATGAAATGCTGTTGTCGCCCCGCCCACCGTCCATTGTAAGCATGAAGGCGGCACCAGCAGGCAGCTGCCTAGGGGATGACCAAGTCTCCATGCTCAGTGGACAGAGCAGCTCCTCCCTGGGTGGCTGCCTGCTGCCTCAAAGCCAGGCAAGACCCAGCTCTGAGACCCAGTCTGTGTTGTCCTCCCATACCATGAGAAGCGCAAGAGCTGAAGGTACTGGGAGCAAAGTGAAGGGGACCAGCAAGCCTATCTATAGCCTCTTTGCTGACAATATTGACCTAAAGGAGCTTGGCCGGAAGGAGAAGGAGATGCAAACAGAGCTGAGAGAGAAGATGTCCGAGTACAAAATGGAGAAGCTGGCCTCCGACAACAAACGCAGCTCCCTTTTCAAGAAGAAGAAGGTCAAGGAAGATGAGGATGAGGATGATGTCGTGGGTGATAGGGATGAGGACACTGACAGCGCCATAGGGAGCTTCCGGTATTCTTCCCGCAGTAATTCCCAGAAACCGGAAACAGACACCTTCTCCTCCCTGGCTGTCTCTGATGGCTATGGAAGTGGCAGCAGAGCTAGCAGAGAGAAGGATAACAGTATTAATAAGTGGCTCAGTGGCCTCAGGACAGAGGAAAAGTCTCCTCCCCAAAGTGATTGGTCTGGAAGCTCCAGGGAAAAGTGCACCCGATCTTCCCTGATTCGGGAGACAGAGTCTAAGTCTTCCAGTTACAAGTTCTCCAAATCCCGGTCAGAGGAGCAGGACACCTCCTCCTACCAGGAGACCAACAGCAACTCGGTAAAAAGCACTTCACGGTTCTCTGCTTCCTCCACCAGGGAAGGCAGAGAGATGCACACATTCTCCAGGGCCATGTTTAGTGAGACCTCAGGCTCCCGGGAGGAAAGCCCGGAGCCCTACTTTTTCCGCCGGACCCCCGAGCCCTCTGAAGGAGAAGAGTCCCCAGAACCACGGCATCCAAATGGGGCCAGATCCAGGGACTGGGAAGATGTGGAAGAGTCATCCAAGTCAGACTTTTCTGAATTTGGAGCCAAGAGGAAATTCACCCAGAGTTTCATGCGATCTGAAGAGGAGGGAGAGAAAGCGAGGATGGAAAAGAGAGAAGAAGGGAGGTTTGCTTCAGGGCGGCGGTCCCGGTATTGGAGAAGCACTGACAGGGAGGAGGAGGAGGAAATGGATGATGAAGCCATCATTGCTGCCTGGAGACGCCGGCAGGAAGAAACAAGGACTAAGCTGCAGAGAAGAAGGGAGGATTGAGCTGGGCAAAGGGAATCTGGGAGAGACTGAGAACACAGGGAGAAGCCTTACAACTTAGCACAGGGCTCAAGACGCACTTAGCCACAGACCACCAAGGGACAAGAATGGGGAAAGCATCATATGGAGGGGCAGAAGTGAAAAGAGCGGCACCAGGCAGGAAGGCACCAGAGGTGGGGTAGGGAGGAAGCAGAGAAGGGGAAGAAGAGCATAAATGTGAGGTCCAAATGAGGGACCAGCTGACACCATTTCTGTTGCCCAATGCTTCTGAACTTTGATGCTTCACTTATATGTTTGATTTTTTTCATCACAGACTAGAGATGAGCTTACAAAGGCACTGTAGTTTGTTGGAGACTCCAACTTATTCCAGGAAGGCTGTGAGTACAGGACATGGTTCTCTATGTAGAGGTTTGATAATGAGACCCAAGAAATCTATCCTGTGGCAAGTCTCACCTCTCCCAGCAGCTGAGTTCTGGTTGTTTCTTTTGAATGTTTTGGATCTCCATTAAATTGATATGTTGTCAAGCATTTCTTCTTCATTCTGGTCACTTTTAACTCTTTGGGTATTAGTGTAAACCCACTTTATGAGACACAGATGTGTTACCAAGAGCCACCCTCACCTTGTGCTACAAAAGCTGTCTCCAGGCAATACGAATATCATCTTATATTAAAAATATTAATATATAAAATATTATTTTAAAATAATATTATTATAAAAACTAATAACCAAGTGTTTAGTTTAGGATACAGTGCAATGGGAAGCCATGGGTCTCCTGCAATGCAGGCAGATTCTTTACCATCTGAACCACCAGGGAAGCCCCAGGGAAGGGGAAGACATGAGGGGGGACCCTTGAGAGTAACAGATGGAACTCAAGACAGAAAGGTTTTATAGTGTTGAGCTAAAGGTAGAGAGTCCCTCTGGAATGGCAGGGGTTAAAAGCAAACCACCATGAGGGAGAGAAGAAAAGAAGCCCAGCACAGGGAGATGGAGATGTATTTTTATGAGGTCTTGTGGTCATCCTTGCTTTTTGTTCCTTTGAGGATCACTGGACAATGCTGTGGGCAGTCCATTTGATCCTTCTCTGAACTCTGGATGGGCTAGGTTGGTGAGATTTCTTATATGTTGTTCCCAAGGATTTCCAGCCTTCCAAACACAGGTTGAATTGCCAAAGCAAGAGACATGTTTTGGGTACCTATCTCAAACATTGGGGAACTCATTTCTATAGTCCCTTTCAACCTGCAGCATCTTGCAGGATTCGAAAATAGGCATGTATCTAATTCATGAGATATAGTTGGGAGGGCAGAAGAGGAATGAGGAATCCACCAATGGGATGTATAGTAAGTGATCATTAATCACGCGATCATTTTTCCTAGAAACTGAGTTTAATAGGACGTGGACATGATGCATCTTTTCTACATGGATTATTAACATTACACATTGCAGTGAGCATGAATACACCAAGGCAAAAGGAACAGACTTGAGCTCAAACCCAGACTTGCACATTAGCTGCTGTCAAAATAACTGAATTAATTTGCTCACTTTCCTTCTACCACGTCAGCCTGCAGTTCAATCACTGATGGTGCTCATCTCCCCTTCACTAGCTGAGGGAGAATGAGGCCTTAAAAAAACACAGCTCAGTCTTTGTCCCATTTCCCCCTTTCCTTCTTCCTTTGCTCACTTTAGTCAGCCTTAGCCCCTAGTTTCCGTGCTCAACAGGTCGTTGTCATCATCTAAGATGGCACTATCCTCATAGGCAAGAAGGCTGGTTGTGGCTCATTTTATCTTCTGGGCAAGCTCAAAGCTTCCTCTCTCATTTTACCCCTATACGAATGTTTCTGACACAGGCATAGACAATCAGTTGAGCATCCATTCTAGAAGACTGATCTTCTAGAGACAGGATTGGCAATATCCCTGGGACAACAGTTCTCTTTTTCTTTTCCTGATCTTCTTACCTTGAATTAGCTTGCAAATTTGACCATCAATATTTAGAGACCCAAGTTCAGGGACTGAATTAACTGACAGGCCAGCTGAGCAGCTTCCCCCAGTGCCTGTTCATAAGGATCCAATTAACACAGATCTCTACACATGTCTTTTTTACTAACCTAAGTGGGAAATAAATAAATTGATCTCAATCATGTCGAGAAACGTTTTAAAACTCTCTAGTCAGTCCTAACAGTCCACTGAGCAGATGTTGAACAAGCATGTTAAAGCATCTCAGTTTGAAGAGCCACCTAGTCTTTCTCCAAACCTGAATTTGAGCCTGGTGAACACATACTAAAGAAATGACCTAGTCTGCTTTTAGTTGAGCTCCTAGGCTAGAAAGACAGCAATGGTCCTCATAGTCTGTATGTGGACTAGCTCAGAGGAGGAAACCCAAGAGAAGTCAAAGTCAAGACCTGCAGAAAGGCTTTTGCTTGTTGTGTCTCCAAGGATGGCTCCTTCAGGGTCCTGTGTTCAGGGAGGTGTCCACCTGAGAGCTCAGGATTCTGAATTCACCTGATTCCTGGAGTCCAGATTGTATTTTGGTAAATCACATTAATGAAAACTTTATATGAGTTATAATGAGCTTGAAGGAATAGATGGGGTTTGAAATGTTAGGATCCCAAGTGTGACTTCTGAATTAGACCCAATCTAGGATGATAGGGTGGACTTCAGCCTTCCAGTCTCTGAATGACATGAAAAGGTGTGTTTTATGTCAGTAAAGTTCCCAGAAGATGGCACACCCAAAGTGGATGATGAGAGTTCACTGGGGAAACTGTTTACAGAGGCATGGGCAGGGATAAGAGAGCAAACAGAAACAGTGACGCACCCATGTACTAGAAGAGTAGGATACTCATCCCCTCTTGGGACTGAGGGGGCAAAGTGAGGGAGCTATTTGTAGGGCCAGCAAGAGCCATAACCACAGGAGGAGGACCACCTAGCAACCTGGCAGGGGAGTGAGGAGAACGAATACCCTGACTTCTCTCTCCTCCTAAATATTGATCTCATGCTAGTAACTTTTTTTAGCCAAATCTAACTGTAATCCAGCAGGTGGGAAAACCCAGTAGTCTGGAGAAGAACAAAAGGTGAGTTGGGAGGGGCGAACAGAGAATTACCAGCACAGATGCTAATACCCTTACATGGAAAGGCCATCTCAGTAGAGCCTTTCTGATGATGCTGTTTTAAATGACTGGGAACAACATGCACTGAACACAATATTGATCCACTACTAAGAATTAAGTGATGACCAGAATGGGGTTTTAGCTACACAAAACCAGCTAATAGAGTCAGTGATTTTGTTTTAAAGAAAAGAAAAAGAGGGGACAGATATGAATTAATGTATCATCTACTTTTAAGTTATACAAAGAGCTCACTGGGAGACTTCCATGATAAGGGAGAATAGTATACAGAAAGGGGCCCCACAAGAGTGGAAATCCTGCACCAGATTTGGAGGTAGGTGGTAAGAGACAGAGAACGCATTTTTTAACCTCCAAGGCCTGGAGGGGAAATGAAGTCATGGAGTCTGTGAAAAACAAGGTGGATCTGAAGCACCCCAGCAAGAAACAGGAGACACACCCAAATTAGGTAATTCAAAAAGGAGTCATTTACAGAGGTGCAGGCAGAATGGAGAAGTATAGTGTGAACCCTGGGGTTAAGGGTTAGGTCCCTGGGCCTGAAGAGTCAAGAGCAGATGGACGATATCCAAGAATAAGGGCACAATTTCAGGCCAGTACACCAGTAATCCTGTGATATATTGTTGGCCCTGGGTTATGAAGACTCGGCTTTTAGTGTTTGGAAAATTACCAGAAGAGGGCATACGAATTTCTCTGGATTCCCTGAAACCTTTATTCCTAGTGTTATTAGCCAATAACAATTAAATAACTTCTTGCCACAACCTGCCTAAAACACGCTAAACAGAATTGCCCTTGTGAGAAGAATCTTGAATAAAAATTTATACGTAGCCTTGGGATCATCTGTCCTTATGAACTTTGGTTCAGGGCTCATGTTTTAAGCACTATTTTCTGTGTCAGCTCCTGTTGCTATGCAGGATGCCTTCCATCTCTTTCAGGTACCAACTAGAAACCACCTCCCCATCCCTACAACACACACACTCAAAAGTAAATTTCATGTAAAACCTTTAAGTCATATCATCCCCCCAAATATCTGCCAAATTTAGTGTAAATCTATCCATGTGCATGTGAAGGTAGTTATCAACATAATTTTATTTCTATAGGTTCCAAACGCCACTACCATCATTTTTGGGCATCATGGCCCCACCCAGCATCTGTGAGCAGCTGTGCACACAGACCAGCTGCCGCAGCAACTGAGCCATCCCATTTCCAGCCATTCAGTCACCTCGATCCCAGGCTGACATGGCCTCTCACAGTGGGCAGAAGATCCACTTAGTTTAGCTCTATCTGTGTCTAGGTTCCTGGAGGCAGAAGCTGGACTCAACTTTGGTGGAAACCCAGAGGGGTAGCCATAACCAATAATTCAGTTCAATTTAGCTCTGTTTGGTTAGGGTTAGAGTGAATGCCAGCCTTACCAACACTGCCCCAGGACACTGTGCTCTTATGATCATTCTACATGAAGTCATGGAAAACAGAGACAATTTCTAGTAAGAGAGAGTCCTAAATCCCTCAGGAGAAAGGTTTATTGAAAAAGTGCCCAGGTTAGAGAACAATCAAGGTCCCTGGGTCCAAGCTTAGTAGCATGCCAGGCAGATAGGAAGAGCACCAACCTCTGAATCTTCAAAACTCACAGCCAACTCTGACACCTCCTTTCCCTTGTCCCTCACCTGAGCCAGGTGATTCTGCTCTTTGCATGTGTTTTCTTCATTTTGTGATCACCACCATGGCCCCAGACCGGTAATCTGCCTAGCAATTGCAGCCTCATTTCCTTTCCATCTAGTCTAAAACTGAATTAATCTTCAAGTTCACAATTCTGGTTCTTTATCTCCTTCTGCTTAAAAATTCTAATAGCTCCCTACTGCCTATGAAACGAAGTTTAAATTTCTTCCCTTGGCATTTGCGAGCCGCCTTCCCCTCCACTTCCAGCCCGACCTACCTCTCCCTTCATGTACCCCACTTCTGCCTCTGTGAGAACAGCACACCCTTGCATACACTCTTTTGTGCCCTTTCTCAGGCTTTCCTCTCTGCCTCAGGGTCCCCCATCCCACCCACCCTGCTATCTCCACGCTCAGACACCTCCATCCTCTGAGATTCTCCTCTATCAAAACTCTTCCAGCCACCCTGACCACATGTATCTCTTCCTCCTCTGAAATCGCACAGTATTTTGTTTGTGCCTGTTTTTGGCACTTACTACACTCTGCTTTTTATTATAGGAATTTGGTACTTAAGGTTAAGAATGTCTACCTTACTTAAGGATTAATAGTTCAGTTCAGTTCAGTTCAGTCGCTCAGTCGTGTCCAACTCTTTGCGACCCCATGAACTGCAGCATGCCAGGCCTCCCTGTCCATCACCAACTCCTGGAGTTCACCTAAACTCATGTCCATCGAGTTGGTGATGCCATCCAGCCATCTCATCTTCTGTCATCCCCTTCTCCTCCTGCCCCCAATCCCTCCAAGCATCAGAGTCTTTTCCAATGAGTCAACTCTTTGCATGAGGTGGTTAAAGTATTGGAGTTTCAGCTTTAGCATCAGTCCTTCCAAAGAACACCCAGGACTGATCTCCTTTAGAATGGACTGGTTGGATCTCCTTGCAGTCCAAGTACTTAAGGATTATTGTGGAGTTATAATTAAATAAGGTATTATTTTAATATGCCTAGACAGTCCATGGCATACAATAAAACTTGGTAAGTAAATTATACATTGGCATATGTAATTCTATAATTACATTATAGAATTACACAAAAACAACACATTATTATTGCTATAGTTATCATTATAATAAACACAATGTGGTGAAGTGGTTAAGCACACAGCTTTGGAATCTGATTGAAAAATCGCCAACTTATTACATATTTACCATATTCGAAGCACTATGCTGAAAGCTTCAAGCATGGGTTATCTACTTTATTCTCTTCAAAGATTTTAAACTTTATTTACTTCAGTTTTTAAACATGTGTTGTGCTAAACACTATGCTGGGCACTGAGAATTCAGCAGAAGTCAAACATGTGATAATTTGCCCTCAAGGAGCTAATAATTGTATTGAGGGTGATAGATGGTAAAAAGGGAATTTAGAATATTATTTATATATTTATTATCTGTTTGCTTATTTGGATGTCACTCTCTCCCTCCTGGGCTTCCCTCATAGCTCAGTTGGTAAAAAATCTGCCTGCAATGCAGAAGACCCCGGGCTGATTCCTGGGTCAGGAAGATCTGCTGGAGGAGTGATAGGCTACCCACTCCAGTATTCTTGGGCTTCCCTTGTGGCTCAGCTGGTAAAGAATACTGCTGCAATGCGGGAGACCTGGGTTTGATTCCTGGGTTGGGAAGATCCCGTGGAGAAGGGAAAGGCTACCCACTCCAGTATCTCTGGCCTGGAGAATTCCATGGACTATGTAGTCCATGGGGTTTCAAAGACCCAGACATGACTAAGCGACTTTCACTTTCACTGTCTCTCCCTACTAGAGTGTAAGTTCCATGGGGTTGTGTTTCCTGTTGTATCCCCAGCACTAGAAGCCAAGCCTAGCAGAAAGGGGACTCTCGACAGACAGTTATTATGGCTAAAAATAACAGGGCTCTGAAAGATGGTGGTCAGGAATGGGGTGTTACCTTAGACGTGGTGATTAGGGAAATATTTCTCTAATGTGTCAAAGAAACTGATAGGGACACTGATGCTCAGAGGTAGAACAATAAATTACCCAAGGCCACATGGCTGCTCTAGGTCAAATTCAAAATTCAAATTGAGGTCTGGTTTGAGAGCCCACACACCTTGCAGGATAGATGACATCTCTAAAGAGCTCAGGACAGTGCCTGGCACACGACAATTGCTCAGGAGATATCCTTTACATCTTCTACTAAATTGTTAGTCTTTAAATCAATTTGTTTTAAAAGTGTGGAATTATTGATTGACTGGTGAATTAATGATTCAGCATGAATCATTTTTAGGACCCAAAGATGTCAATTTGTTTCTGTTTGGTGACACTTTTCCCTCTTTCCTCCCTTTCTCCACCCCCCTCTAATGAGTGGGCAAGTTGTTTAGGGGGTGATGGGAGAGATAACATCACAGGATACTGGAGGTTGGAGGGAATTCCAGGCATCTCTGGGAGGCAGAGCAGCTCAGCCAGCTGCTTGGGAGAGCAACCCTCACTTCACCAACAATGACTGCTGGGTCAGAGTTGCAGGAAGCATTTCTCTCCAAGTCACAGTAACTCTGCAAATGCTTCAGTAGAGCCCAGTCTTGACAAATGTCCATACTCTCCAAACCAGAGCAGAAGCTGGGGAAGAGGGCTGGGAGGCAAAAGGAAAGCATCAGAGTAGTAACTGCTCCTGGCCTGCTCTGTTCCAGCTGCCACCAGCCTGCTGTGGCCTTGCTCACATGGGACTGCTAAGAGCTGTTTGGGGAGAACCAGGCATTCTTGAAAGGAACACAGAGCAACAAGGCCCCTGTAGCAGGCAAGAGGGCAGATGGCAGGCATGACTCACTGCCCTTTGCTGGACATTGAGACCCTGTGGCTTAAATGGATCATTGCCTTATTAGCATTTTTCAAACAAGAAGAAAATGTAAACAAGCACTCAGACAGGAAGCAATGCGATGGCATCCTGTTTCCCCTCTCTCCCCACCAACACCATTGCCCGAGAACACAGACCAAGAAAGTCCCCAGAGTTGTATTGCTCGTCCTTAAGGAATCCATTTTGGGAAGCCGGCTGAGCACCTCTCAGCTCCATTCCATTTAGCCTACTGACCAACATAACAATTCTGCAAAGCTGGTGTCAATATCCCCCTTTTACAGATGGGAAAATCTGGCTGAGAGGAATTAAGTGATGTGCTTAGGATCACAATTTAGGTAAAGAGACAGGGATTTGAACCTAGATATGTCTGACTTTAAAGCCACTTTTTTCTACCACACCATTTTCCTTTAAAAAGATCTATGCCCAGGGAGGAATTAAAAGCACAATTGCAGAAAAATCTGAAATCAAATTGTAGGCTGCTGACAGATTGACCATCCAGAAGATATAGTCCCTGAACAAAGCCCAAGCTCAGACTGACTTTCCTCCATCCAGCATGTTAGCCTGCTCACTAATAATCAGTCCAGTGAGAAAGAGTTCCAGGAAGATGACAAGCCCAGAACCCCCAGGGACCACTGTTAAATGAGAGCTTTACTTAAAGGATGGTATGTTCAAAGAGGTTGAGATTTCCACACGCTTTCTCTTCTGACTCCCAGGAGGGAAGCTTTCATTCCAGGGAGTCACAATATTTGTGCATCTTTCAGACAGCTTTCTCTTTTTAAAGCTGCACAGCATAGGCGGTTGTGGAGCTCTCGATTTATTACAAAGGCTGCTGGGAGAGATGCAGAGAGCTGGAGGGTGTATGTGTGAGAGAGAGGAAAAGAGAGCAGAGACAGAGAAACAGAAGCAGACAAGAGATATTAGGCAAATCACTCATCCTCATAGTCCCTTAAACAAAAGAAACATGCCCCGTCTTTAATAGCAGTGGACTCAAGATGAATGAGGATTTCAGTTATTGAAACCAAGTCTCCCTAAAACCAAGTTCCTCTACTGAGTGTATGATTCCAACACCTGTTCCCCTCCAGATTGCGGAGTATCAAAAAAAGGGGGGTTGAAATGGAGCAGAACCCTGTGGTGCCTTCTAACATACAAAAGCCTTTACGTGTCCCCTGTTTCTTGTTTGTAGGGAAAAGGCTACAGCCTTCCTGACCTTCCCTGAGTTCCAAAGGGCAGATTCAGTTGCTAATTAGGGAAGAGAGGGAATGCAGAAACAGAGGAGCAGTCAGCAAACAGTAGTGTAGGATAAAGCAATGTCCTCCTTGAGGGGTATATGTAAGACCCATGGGTCAAACCCGTTCTCCCTGCAATGGAAGGGTGGATTCTTAACCACTGGACCACCAGGGAAGTCCCAACAGTACAGTTTTAAGCAAAGTTTTAATCAATATATCTCTACTGGAGTTTTTCTACTGGAGCTAATCCTTCCCCCCCAACCCAGGTGGAGGCTGTAACTTCAGGCTTAGCACAAGTACTTAGACCTCCAGATTGGTTGGAATCAGATGGCGAATAATTGAGATATGACCCCATTACCTTATCACAAACCAATGAGAAGAAAGTCACACACCCTGCAGCCCTATTCCCCCAAATTTTGTCTAAACTCTTCCCTGAGAGCTTCACTAGTGGTTCAGTGGTAAAAAAAAAATCCACCTGCCAACGCAGGAGACATGGACTCGATCCCTGATCTGAGAAGATCCCACATGCCGCAGAGTAACCAAGCCCACGTGACACAACTATTGAGCCTGTGCTCTAGAGCCTATGAGTCACAACTACTGAGCCCATATGCCTAGAGGCCATGCTCCACAGAAGACACCACAGTGAGAAGCCCAAGCACCGCAGTGAAGAGGAGCCCCTGCTCAGCACAACTAGAGAAAACCCTCACAGCAACGAAGACCCAGCACAGCCAAAAATAAATAAATAAATAAAATTGTTTTTTAAAAGACACTTCCCTGTAACTGTTAAGGAGTTTGAGCCGCCCATTCTCCTTGCTTGGGCCTTGCAATAAACCTTTCTCTTCTCCAAATTCCAATGTTTTGGTTTGTTTGCCCTCACTGTGCGGGAAGCACCCAAACCTGGGATCAACAACAGTGTGAGCAAAATTCAGCCAGATAGGTTTAATAGTAGACAAACATTGTATTTATTAATCAACAATACTTGGGACCTGCTATAAAAGATCCCTCTAATTGATTTCATCCCTTCATTCCTTCTTTCATTCCACAAGCACATATGGAGTTTTTACTAGGGAACAAGAATTTTTCTGGGTGCTGGAAATGGGAAGATGAATGAAACACAATGTCTTTCTCTGAAGAGTTTGAATACAGTCCAGCAGATTCTCTAATGAAAGGCACTTCAGAGCCCAGAGGCTACTTTGGCTTGAAATCCCAGTGTTAGAATCTTTCCTTTGAGTTAAGGCACCAGCTACAGTTAAAGTGTCCGTGAATTAAAGGTAGCTCAGTGGCATGGATTAGCTAGCGTCCCTTTGAAATGAGACAGACACTGAGAAAGAAAGTTTTGATGGAGGAATATCAAAAGGTCCAAGAGTCTAAAAATTGTCAGTGGAATAACAAAGGACACGTGAGGCCATGTACAAATCAAAAAGAGGACCTCTTTCCACCTTTCTTCTCTGTTGTTTTATGTCTCTTAAGATACACACATCTTTGCACACAATGCAGTGAATCACAAGAAGCCAGCACAGCACTCTTTATGCTTTTTTTTTTAATTTTATTTTATTTTTAAACTTTACAATATTGTATTGGCTTTGCCATATATCGAAATGAATCCGCCACAGGCATACATGTGTTCCCCATCCTGAACCCTCCTCCCTCCTCCCTCCCCATACCATCCCTCTGGGTCGTCCCAGGGCACCAGCCCCAAGCATCCAGGATCATGCATCGAAACTGGCGACTCGTTTCATATATGATATTATAGAGGGAGAGGGTGGGATGATTTAGGAGAACGGCATTGAAATATGTATAATATCTTAATGTTTTTTTAAAGTCTGTGTGTGTCAGCAGTTTAGTCAAGCCAATCAGTGTTTTTCATTTGATCATGAAAATTGTGAAGTTTTAGGCAATAATGTTTCCTGGACACAACAATATTGTTTCCAATATGATTTCAAACTGGATGAGTTTTTAAATTGTATTAATTATTATAAATAATTTCACCACCCCATGACAATAAACAATATAAATCAAGTACTCTAAACTCTGGTCTTATAGCCCTGATCTTCAGTGAAATCTCAGCTTTTTTTTTTTTTTTGAGTCTACAGTCTCTTTTTTCAATTTGTATTGGAGGATAATTGATTTACAATGTTGTATTAGTTTCAGGTGTACAGCAAAGTGAATCAATTATACACACACACACACACACACACATATATATATATATATATATATATACACACACTTTTTTAGATTCTTTTCCCATATAGGCCGTTACAGAGTATTGACTGGAGTTCCCTGTGCTATACATAAAGTTCTTATTAATTACTGATTTTATATATCATCCTGTATATATATATCAATCCCAATCTCCCAACTGATTGCTCCCGCCCTTACTCCCTGGTAACCATAACTCTGTTTTCCACATATGTAACTCTATTTCTATTTTGTAAATAAGTTGATTTGTACCATTTTTTAAGACTCCACATATAAGCGATATTATATGGTATTTGTCTTTCTGCGTCTGACTTAAGTTCACTCAGTATGAGAATCTCTAGATCCATCCATGGTGCTGCAAATGGCAGTATTTTGTTCCTTGAATGTGCCACATTCCTCATCTCTTCCTCTGCTGATGGACATGTAGGGTGCTTGCATGCCTGGCTATTGTAACTGTGCCACAGCGAACAAGGTGGTGCACGTATCTTTTGGAATTATGGTTCTCCCTGGGTATGTGCCCAGGAGTGGGACTGCTGGATCACATGGTAGCTCTATTTTTAGTTTTTTAAGGAAACTCTATACTGTTCTCTATAGTGGCTATACCAATTTACATTCAGGTAAAGCAAGGCAGAGTGTGTTGGCTCCAGAGTCAAGCTGATATGTTTTTTAAGGCTAGTTTTGCCAGTCTAGATGTGTGATCTAGCAGGTAATTGAATTTCTCTAAATCTACTTCATCTGTAAAATGGGTGGAGTGGGTTGTCATGCCCTTCTCCACCCATGCCCTTCTCCACCCATTTTACCTGACGTGGATTTAGAGAAATTCAATTACGCTTTACTTGACCTCACAATTACAAAATGCTCTAACAAATATGGCATGTAATTTTAGAACTCCACGGGCTGTTCTGATTCTCCTACTTTATTTTAACTATCATTCCCAGACCTCTAAATCAAAGACTGATATCATAACAAACCCTGGACACATAATTTGTAATTGAATTGTCTATATATTGATGTTTCTTCAGTTGAATGTCCTGACCATGTCTGGAGTTATTTTCTATGTTTGTTCCTTTTTCCTCTGAGGAGATATATTTGATCTGAGACCATCTGTTATTTTCTGTAACAATTTTCTCATTTGGCTTTGAGCTAGCTGCAGGAATCAGATGTGCTACCTCGGATTTGTTGGTTCACACCAAAAACATTATTAATACCTACTGCTTGAGAATGTTCTGGTAAAGTGAGAATGACCTTTGTTAGTAATGCCACTATCAGCTTTCCTAATTAAGTTGTTTGAATGCTATGATTCAGGTACTCTGAAAAAGACAGAAGAGAAATGGAGCCCCTGCTAATGCCATTCTGAAGCAGAGGCACACCTCTTCACAGTGTCAATAAAAGAGCTGCATCTATTACAGGTGCTCAGCAATTCCACTGTGGAACTATGCGGAGCTACAGCTGAAGGTTGCTGGTGAGTTAGTGACCACTGCAGACTTCTGCTGTCCCTGGAGTAAAGGCACTTTAATTGCTTGGGTTAATTGCTCTGGTCTGAAAGAAACATTGAGAATGATAGGAAATCTCTCCATGTCAAAAGCATTTTTTGTAAGACATTCAGTTTCCAGATTAGAAAAGACAAAACTACACTCACTGATCAATTAGAGAGTAAATTAAAGAATTAAAAGAGTAGGTAATGAAGTGTAAACTGGAATGATACAGACCGTTATACTTTCTTTATAAACATTATTGAGATTCCCTCCTTCCATTACCAAAAAAGAAAAAAATAGAAAAGAAATTTTCAGTGAAGCAAGTTTGTAACATAAAGAAAAACATACACAAGAAAGTCATACCACCTGGAGATAGTCACTGTTTGGATATTTCACTATGCATATATAAATATGTACTTTATATATTCAAAATCACATTATACAGATTATTTTTTAAACTTCAGTTCAGTTAAGTGAATTGTTAAGCTCAATTGTGTCCAACTCTTTATGACCCTATGGACCATAGCACGCAAGACTTCATGTCCATCGTCAACTCCCCGAGCTTGCTCAAACTCATGTTCATCGAGTCAGTGATGCCATCCAACCATCTCATCCTCTGTCATCCCCTTCTCCTTCTGCCTTCAATCTTTCACAGCATCAGGGTCTTTTCTAGTGTGTCAGTTCTTTGCCATCACGTTGCCAAAGTATTGGAGCTTTACCTTCAGCATCAGTCCTTCCAATGAATATTCAGGACAGATTTCCTTTAGGATGGACTGGTTGGATCTCCTTGCAGTCCTAAGGGACTCTCAAGAGTCTTCTCCAACACCACAGTTCAAAAGCATCAATTCTTTGGCCCTCAGCCATCTTTATAGTTCAACTCTCACAGCCATACATGACTACTGGAAAAACCATAGCTTTGATAAGATGGACCTTTGTTAACAAAGTAATGTCTCTGCTTTTGAATATTCTGTCCAGGTTGGTCATAACTTTTCTTCAAAGGAGCAAGCGTCTTTTAATTTCATGGCTACAGTCAATATCTGCAGTGAGTTTGGAGCCCCCCAAAATAAAGTCTGTCACTGTTTCCACTGTTTCCCCATCTATTTGCCATGAAGTGATGGGACCAGATGCCATGATCTTAGTTTTCTGAATGTTGAGTTTTAAGCCAACTTTTTCACTCTCCTCTTTCACATTCACCAAGAGGCTCTTTAGTTCTTCACTTTCTGCCATACAGGTGGTGTCATCTGCATATCTAAGGTTAATGACATTTCTCCAAATGATATGATATTTCTCCAAATGATATAGATATTTCTCCATAAGATAGTTCTCCAACAGAAGTTGGCAATTTGATCTCTGGTTGCTCTGCCTTTTCTAAATTGAGTTTGAACATCTGGAAATTTTCAGTTCATGTACTGCTGAGGCCTGGCTTGGAGAATTTTGAGCATTACTTTGCCAGCAGGTGAAATGAGCGCAGTTGTGCAGTAGTTTGAAGCTCCTTTGGCATTGTCTTTCTTTGAGATTGAAATGAAAACTGACCTTTTCCGGTCCTGTGGCCACTGCTGAGTTTTCCAAATTTGCTGGCATATTGAGTACAGCACTTTCACAGCGTCATCTTTTAGGATTTGAAATAGCTCAGCTGGAATTCCATCACCTCCACTAGTATTGTTCATAGTCATGCTTCCTAAAGCTCACTTGACTTCGCACTCCAGGATGTCTGGTTCTAGGTAAGTAATCACACCATCTCGGTTATCTGGATCATTAAGAACTTTTTTTTGTATTCTTGCCACCTCTTCTGAATATCTTCTGCCTCTGTTAGGTCCATATCATTTCTGTCCTTTATTGTGCCCATTTTTGCATGAAATGTTCCCTTGGTATCTCTAATTTTCTTGAAGAGATCTCTAATCTTTCTCATTCTATTATTTTCCCCTATTGCTTTGCACTGATCACTTAGGAAAGCTTTCTTATCTCTCCTTGCTATTCTTTGGAAATCTGCATCAGATGGATATATCTTTCCTTTTCTCCTTTGCCTTTCATTTCTCCTCTTTTCTCAGTTATTTGTAAGACCTCCTCAGACAACCATTTTGCCTTTTTGCATTTCTTTTTCTTGGGGATGGTCTTGATCACTGCCTCCTGTACAATGTTACAAACCTCTGTCCATAGTGCTTCAGGCACTCTGTCTATCAGATCTAATCCCTTGAATCTATTTGTCACTTCCACTGTGTAATCATAAGGGATTTGATTTAGGTCATACGTGAATGACCTAGTGGTTTTCCCTATTTTCTTCAATATAAGTCTGAGTTTGGCAATAAGGAGTTCATGATCTAAGCTACAGTCAGCTCCCACTCTTGTCTTTGCTGACTGCATAGAGCTTCTGCATCTTTGACTGCAAAGAATATAATCAATCTGATTTTGGTATTGACCATAATTTGATGTCCATGTGTAGAGTAGTCTCTTGTGTGGTTGGAAGAGGGTGTTTGCTATGACCAGTGCATTCTCTTGGCAAAACTCTGTTAGCCTTTGCTCTGCTTCATTTTGTACTCCAAGGCCAAACTTGCCTGTTCCTCCAGGTATTTCTTGACTTCCTACTTTTGCATTACAGTCCCCTATGATAAAAAGGACATCCTTTTTGGTGTTAGTTCTAAAAGGTCTTGTAGGTCTTCATAGAACCATTCAGTTTCAGCTTCTTCAGCATTAGTGTTTGGGGCATAGACTTGGACTACAGTGATATTGAATGGTTTGTCTTAGAAATGAACAGAGATCATTCTGTCATTTTTGAGATTGTATCCAAGTACTGCATTTCAGACTCTCTTGTTGACTATGAGGGCTACTACACTTTTTCTAAGGGATTCTTGCCCACAGTAGTAGATATAATGGTCATCTGAATTAAATTTGCCCATTCTAGTCCATCTTAGTTCATTGATTCCTAAAATGTCAATGTTCACTCTTGCCATTAACATTTTTAAACTTAATATTCACTTAATAGTTTTCCCATATAAGATACTTTTAATAAACTTTATAGTATTTATATCTTTGATCTGGGACTCATTTTGCAAATTTCTATGATTGATTACTTATATGTTCTGGCTTTCCTATAATAAACAATATTGAGATGCGTAACCTTACACTTACCTGGTTGTGTATCTGTGTAGTTATTTCTTCAGAATAAATTCCTATGCATACATACAGAAAATCAAAAACAACAAATATGTTGCCAATTTGCCTTCTAGAACATCTGTATAAATTCATTATCAGCAACAGTACCAAGTTCTCACATCCCACCTGTGCTGGTTATTATCAACATATGTGCACTTTTGCTGATACAAAATAATTGTTTGAATTCTAATTAAAGCTAAGATTATTAGATTCTTCCTGCTGCCAGGTACTGGGCTAATACCTTAAGAGATCATGTGAGTTTGCCATTTTTAGGTCCTCCATCAGCCCAACCAAGCAAGACCAACCTTCTAGTCTGGGTGATTCATTATCCATTGCTCTTAAATAGACCAGAAACTAAAACCCCATTGCCTTTGATTCCATCTTTCATCTGGTAATGCTCATGAGTCAGTGCTCTGGCCACCAGCTCTCTGTGCATTATGCCCAGGATGCTCTGTACTTCCTGGCTATACCTGCACACCCATTGTCCTCCACTTCCAACCCACCCTCTTCAGGTACTTTTTCTTTATAGCTTCTGCTTTAAAGAAAGAAATGTCTTTCTTATTCAGTAATTCATACACGCATATTTATATTTACACATACTGATGTTCATTGTATTTCCTCACAACTTCTTGTACTTTTGGAAGGTTGGTAATGATGTCCCCTTTTTCATTCTTGACTTTTAGTAATTTCTGTCTTTTTTTCTTTTTTCTTGCTCAGTCTAGCTAAAGATTTGTCACTTGTGTTGATTTTTATTCAAAGAACCAACTTTTACTGATTTTCTCTATTGTTTTTTATTTCTTTTTTTAATTTTTTAAATGTTGTTATATATATAATTAATTCACAATGTTGTGTTAGTTTCAGGTGTACAGCAAAGTGATTTAGTTATACATATTCATATATTTCTTCTTTTTCAAATTCTTTTTCCACATAAACTATTACAGAATATTGAGTATAGTTTCCTGCGATATACAATAGATCCTTGTTGATTATCTCCTTTACATGTAGTAGTGTGCATATGCCAGTCCCAACCTCCCAATTCATCCCCCTCGCCCATTTCCCCCTTGGTGTCCACAAGTCTGCCCTCTAAGTCTATGAGTCTGTTTCTGTTCTATAAATTAGTTCACTTGCATCATTTCTTTAGATTCCATGTATGTGATATCATATGATATTTGTCTTTCTCTGACTTACTTCACTTAGTATGATCATCTCTATGTCCATCCATGTTGCTGCAAATGACATTATGTCATTGTGTTTTATGGCTGAGGAACATTCCGTTGTATACATGTACCACATCTTCTTTATCCATCATCCCTCTGTTGATGGACACTTAGGTTGCTTCCACATCCTAGCTATTGTTAACAGTCCTGCAATGAACACTGAGGTGCATGTATCTTTTCAAATTATGGTGTTCTCCACACATATGCCCAGGAGTAGAATTTCTTGATCAAATGGTAGCTCTATTTTCAGCTTTTTAAGGAACTGTTCTCCATAGTAGCTGTGCCAATTTACATTCCCACCAACAGTGTAAGAGGGTTCCCTTTTCTCCATACCCTCTCTAGCATTTATCGTTTGTAGACATTTTGACGAAGGCCATTCTGACCAGTGTGAGGTGATACCTCATTGTAGTTTTGCTTTGCATTTCCCTAATGATTAGTGATGCTAGACAATGTTATCCTTGACTGTAGTAGATTAATTAAGCTGTACCCCAGACCCCTAAGAGAATGCCTTTACTCATGCTCCCTTGGCAAGTTGCTGCAGAATTGTGGTGCAGGAGCAAAATGTTCTTTGTAATAATTATCAGTGTGTGTTTATGTGCATGTGTGAACTACTCAAGTTATCTCTATTCAATACCTGAGAGACTGCCCTAGACAGCATGGAACTTAACACATTCTGCAACTAAAGCAGGAATTGGCAATTTGGATGTCAGCCAAAGGAAACTGATCTAATACTAAGTAAAACTTTGATGTCAAGGCAGAGTTCAGAGTACTGAAAGGGCAGGTAGAACATCCCCACAACACAGGCAGGAATGACAGGCTCCCATCCTAGATGTAGGGTTAAACTGCTGAGACCTAGAGCTGCCGATTACATCACACCTACCTCAAGTGAAGGACCGCTCTGAGCAGCTTCCCAAGTTTCATCTTGAAGGACATCAGAGACTGTTCCTACTGATGCCAGAAAGCCAGGAAGCCAGAATTCTCCAGCACCTTCCCTTACCCTTGGTCTTCTTCTCTTTTGTTTTCTTCTAGTCTCTGAGTTAAAGAGTATAGAGAGAAGAGAGAATAAGACTTCCTCAGAGTCACAAGCCTCTGATTGTTTTCTCCTCTTTCCTAGACTGAAACAAGTAGCTAAAGAGGAAAACAAATTCTGCTCATAACCATCATAAGTATTTCAGTGGAGACCTCTGAGCAGCAATGTCAGTGTACGCTGCAGAGTGCTACTGAGACAGGAAGGGGACAGGGCCTGATCTTTAAAAGAATGACAGCCACAGAAGTTATAACCAAACTGGTTATAACCAACTAGGTCCAAGATGGGATACAATTTACTTCCACTAGACTTAGAGCCTTGGTATATGCTCATTGTAATACATCAGCCTATGATAAATGACCCACCATAGGAACTATAACAGTTACAAGGCCAACAAAAAAAGAACAGAAAATGGGCAGTGACCAAATTCTTGAAAATCTCCACTCTTCCCCAAAATGGCTGGAATGCTCATCCTACTCATTAGCCTATGAAGTTAACCCAACCTTATAAAAACCAACGACCTCGTATCCTGGCACCTCTTGCCTTCTGAGATGGCCCAAACTCTGTCTATGGAGTGTGTACCTCCCTGAATAAACCTCCTTTTGCTTTACTATGGCTCGATCTTGAATTCTTTCCTGTCAGAAGCCAAGAGCCACACCTGGCGGCTGTCTCAGGGACTTGCCAGGGCTCAGGGAAGTCCCTGGGATGTGACTATCCCCTCACACCCCACTTTCCTTCCTGCCACACTATGACAGTGTGGTCTGCATGAATGGCATGAGGAGAAGAATGTTACTAAGACTCTATCCGTCTTTATTCAATCCCACAAAACGGAAATGGACACTATTCCAGGAATGGAATGAATAACCCTGGCTGGGGCTGGAATGTTCATCCATCTTTTCCATAGCCCAGAAGAGATACTACTCAAAATTACCTAACTGGCTAATCTCTGATTATATATATATATATATATATATGAATACTCATGGTATAGTCCAGTTCTATTTCCTCAATAATGGAAAAGATTGCCAGCTGTCTGCCCACTATTCATTCTCTCCCCTTTTTCTTTATAATATAATTGTGATTTGTGGGGAGGGGAGTGGTTAAATGTCCAGCCAAAAACTGAATTTCCCAACTTGTCTTACAGAGATTGGGTAACTCTATGACTAAGCTCTGGCTTCTAAAACATTGAACCTTTGGGGAAAGCCCCTTAAAAAAGACTGTTGAGTCAGTTGGGAGTCCCCATTGGCATTCCCCTTCCTTTCCTTCCTGCAAAGAACTGTGGATTCAATGTTTGGACATGCAATGTCCAAGTCGTGACCTTGAAGTGATCTGTGAATGGTAACCACACAATAAGTTTGGCTTCTAGAAGGAGTCAAAAGCATTAAAGGGTTCTGCAGAGACAGCAGATCAGCCTTAAACTGCCCATATCCAAACTTAATTTACATGAGAGAAAAATAAACTTCCATCTTTTTTAAGTCACCGCTATTCCAGAGCTCTGTTGCTAAGAATGGAACAACTCCTAACACCTTATATAATGAGCAGAATGTCCCTGGTTAGGTGTATTTCCTTTTTCCAAGAAAAATTGGTAATACGGATTTATACATCAATCTCCTATTAAGTCTAGTTAGTAGGGAAAAAGCTCCCAAAGCCTCTGTACTTGCAGTGAATTTCTGGATCTTGTGCTGCATGGAGCATCAGATAATGTTACCTGAAACCCAGGTTCTCCTTTTGGTGGGTGTCAAGCCAAAAGACACATTCAAGCCAAAGAGTAGGAGTAGGAAGGATTTATTACTTATGGCAAGGAAGAAACACCTGGAATCTTTCCCAAAGTAGTCTCTCTGAACAGCAAAATTTTAAGCCAATACATGCATATTCATGAAGGGGCTTGGGAGGTCAACAGAGTCCAAGCTTTAGTTGATTGAAGTCACGAGGGTCAGAAAAGGTCAACATCATCATCCGTTAGGTTCCAGTTGATCTGGAAATTGAGCACTTCAGGCTAATATTTGCTTGATAATAATCATTTGCTTATGTATTCTCTAGTTCCTTTAAGATCAGTAATTACTGAGATCTATTTAAGGGCATACATTGTGGCCAGGCTTAGGTCACAAAATGGCTTGGGCCAAAAATGGTTTCTCTTATGTCAAGAAAGCCATGTCTGTTTCTCTTTCTCCAGGAAATCCCTACCCTGTTTGGTTAAAATAATAAAATCTTCTACTTAGGAAAGCAATCAAGAAGACAGGGCCTTGAATTGGGATTAGCTTTTAGATAAAATGGTAGATATGTTTTGTGAAAAGTTGAGAGATGAAACAATTAACTCAAAAAGTTAGGCAAGTTCTAGGTGACTAAGATCAGATTAGATCAGATCAGTCGCTCAGTCATGTCCGACTCTTTGCGACCCCATGAATCGCAGCACGCCAGGCCTCCCTATCCATCACCAACTCCCGGAGTTCACTCAGACTCACGCCCATCGAGTCAGTGATACCATCCAGCCATCTCATCCTCTGCTGTCCTCTTCTCCTCCTGCCCCCAATCCCTCCCAGCATCACAGTCTTTTCCAATGAGTCAACTCTTCGCATGAGGTGGCCAAAGTACTGGAGCTTCAGCTTTAGCATCATTCCTTCCAAAGAAATCCCAGGGCTGATCTCCTTCAGAATGGACTGGTTGGATCTCCTTGCAGTCCAAGGGACTCTCAAGAGTCTTCTCCAACACCACAGTTCAAAAGCATCAATTCTTCG
This sequence comes from Bubalus bubalis, assembly GCF_019923935.1. Taxonomy (NCBI): domain Eukaryota; kingdom Metazoa; phylum Chordata; class Mammalia; order Artiodactyla; family Bovidae; genus Bubalus; species Bubalus bubalis. The sequence goes on along the minus strand of NC_059162.1, from coordinate 1,758,416 downwards.
GCGCTCAGCCTTCTTCACAGTCCAACTCTCACATCCATACATGACCACAGGAAAAACCATAGCCTTGACTAGACAGACCTTTGTTGGCAAAGTAATGTCTCTGCTTTTTGAATATGCTATCTAGGTTGGTCATAACTTTCCTTCCAAGGAGTAAGCATCTTTTAATTTCATGGCTGCAGTCACCATTTGCAGTGATTTTGGAACCCAGAAAAATAAAGTCTGACACTGTTTCCACTGTTTCCCCATCTATTTCACATCAAGTGATGGGACCAGATGCCATGATCTTTGTTTTCTGAATGTTGAGCTTTAAGCCAACTTTTTCACTCTCCTCTTTCACTTTCATCAAGAAGCTTTTGAGTTCCTCTTCACTTTCTGCCATAAGGGTGGTGGCATCTGCATATCTGAGGTTATTGATATTTCTCCTGGCAATCTTGATTCCAGCTTGTGTTTCTTCCAGTCCAGCGTTTCTCATGATGTACTCTGCATATCAGTTAAATAAACAGGGTGACATTATACAGCCTTGACGAACTCCTTTTCCTATTTGGAACCAGTCTGTTGTTCCATGTCCAGTTCTAACTGTGGCTTCCTGACCTGCATACAAATTTATCAAGAGGCAGATCAGGTGGTCTGGTATTCTCATCTCTTTCAGAATTTTCCACAGTTTATTGTGATCCACACAGTCAAAGGCTTTGGCATAGTCAATAAAACAGAAATAGATGTTTTTCTGGAACTCTCTTGCTTTTTCTATGATCCAGTGGATGTTGGCAATTTGATCTCTGGTTCCTCTGAAGCAGGAGTTATTTCAGCATTCTCCACGCTAATCCAAACTGTCATCCACCCATCCCAACCACTATCATATTTATATACCACAGTGAGCTTCAAATTCATTCATGGTCCCTAGTTTCAGGAGTTGATAGTGTAGCTGTAAGCAGATTGGGTAAGAGGTCCCTGGAGAAAGAGAACCAGGAATGGCTTACTTGATAGAAGAGAAGCCACTTTGGCCTAAGCCATTTTATAATATCAGCCTGGCCACAATGCTTGCCCTTGAATGGGTCTCAGTAATTAATGATTGTAGGGGAAATGAGGGAGCCTAGGAACAAAGGAAAAGCAGTCAAGAAACAATAGTTCAGCAATATAATGGAGTCTTAGTTCTTCGTCAAGAAATGTACATGACAATCTGACACTTTTACTTCCATAAGAACTAAGGCTCCCACCCAGGTGGAAAAGAGAATCATCGTGTTGACCCTCCTGACATCAGTCAACAAAAGCTTGGACTCCATAGACCTTTGCTCCAATTCAATGCTGAATTCTCCTCTGCTCAAACCCCTTCTTGAATATGCATGTGGTGGCTCAGACAGTATAGAATCCGCCTGCAATGCAGGAGATCTGGGTTTGATCCCTGAGTGGGAAGATCCCCTGGAAGAGGGCATGGCAACCCACTCCAGTATTCTTGCCTGGAGAATCACCGTGGTTGGCAGAGCCTGGCAGGCTACAGTCCATGGGGTCGCAGTCAGTCAGACACGACTAAGAGACTACGCACAGCTTAGCTTAAACTTACCCAGTTTTGTTGTTCAGAGAGACTCCGCTTTGGGAAAGATTCCCAGTGTTACTTGCTACAAGTAATAATAAATCCTTCCTTCTCCCAATCTTTGACTTGGTTGTGTCTTTTGATTTGACACCCACCAAGAGGCAAATCCAGTTTTGGGGTAATATAGCCACCACAAACTTTCCCAATGGGAAGCAAGTTTCATTTCCTGCCACCCAAAATGACCCTTTGTTGTGCCTGAAGTAACCCTGAGAGATCATACTGATCATTTTTAGGACTTGACTATTGTCCAGTATGCATAACCCATGCTTAGTAACTATTGATTAATTCAGTTCAGTCACTCAGTCATGTTCAACTCTTTGCGACCCCATGGACTGCAGCACGCCAGGCCTCCCTGTCCATCATCAACTCCCGGAGTTCACTCAAACTCATGTCCATCGAGTTGGTGATGCCATCCAACTATCCCAACCTCTGCTGTCCCCTTCTCCTCCTGCCTTCAATCTTTCCCAACATCAGGATCTTTTCCAATGAGTCAGTTCTTTGTATCAGATGGCCAAAGTATTGGAGTTTCAGCTTCAACATCAGTCCTTCCAATGAATATTCAGGACTGATTTCCTTTAGGATGGACTGGTTGCATCTCCTTGCAGTCCTAGGGACTCTTGAGAGTCTTCTACAACACCACAGTTCAAAAGCATCCATTCTTCGGTGCTCAGCTTTCTTTATATTTCAACTCTCACATCCATACGTGACTATTGGAAAAACCATAGCCTTGACTAGATGGACCTTTGTCGGCAAAATAATGTCTCTGCTTTTTAACATGCCGTCTAGGTTGGTCATAGCTTTTCTTCCAAGGACTAAGCGTCTTTTAATTTCATGGCTGCAATCACCATCTGCAGTGATTTTGGAGCCCCCAAAAAACAAAGTCTGTCACTATTTCCGCTGTTTCCCCATCTATTTCCCACGAAGTGATGGGACAAGATGCCATGATCTTAGTTTTCTGAACGCTGAGTTTTAAGCCAGCTTTTTCACTCTCCTCTTTCACTTTCATCAAGAGGCTCTTTAGTCTTCACTTTCTGCCATAAGGGTGGTGTCATCTGCATATGTGAGGTTATTGATATTTCTCCCGGCAATCTTGATTCAAGCTTGTGCGTTATCCAGCCCAGCATTCTGCATGATGTACTTTGCATATAAGTTAAATAACCAGGGTAACAATATGCAACCTTGACGTATTCCAACAGACTAGTTTAGAACTAGTCTGTTGTTCCATGTAAAGTTCTAACTGTTGCTTCTTGACCTGAGTACAGACTTCTCAGGAGGCAGGTCAGGTGGTCTGGTATTCCCATCTCTTTGAGAATTTCCCATAGTTTGTTGTGATCCACACAGTCAAAGGCTTTGGCATAGTCAATAAAGCAGAAGTAGATGTTTTTCTGGAACTCTCTTGCTTTTTCAATGATCCAATGGATGTTGCCAATTTGATCTCTGGTTCCTCTGCCTTTTCTAAATCCAGCTTGAACATCTGGAAATTCACAGTTCAAGTATTGTTGAAGCCTGGTTTAGAGAATTTTGAGCATTACTTCACCAGTGTGTGAGACGAGTGCAATTGTGCAGTAGTGTGAACATTCTTTGGCATTGCCTTTCTTTGGGATTGGAATGAAAACTGACCTTTTCCAGTCCTGTGGTCACTGCTGAGTTTTCCAAATTTGCTGGCATATTGAAAGCAGCACTTTTACAGCATCATCTTTTAGGATTTGAAATAGCTGAACTGGAATTCCATCACCTCCACTAGCTTTGTTTGTAGTGATGTTAATTGATTAATTAACAGGACAAAAAAGAATCACCAAAGTAAAAGTGGCCAGAATTTCCATGGGTGGGTGAAAAGGTGGAGGAAAGTGTATTTTAAAATAAATAATTGAAGGCCTTTTATGTTGAGATTTATGTTGGCAGTTGATGGAAGGTAAGGGGAAAGTCTCATGTAAGAATATCCTGTGGCTCTGGCCCTTGATGTCAGCTTTTGAAAGAAACAAGGAAGGAGGTGGAGCTGAAAGGAGAAGTGAGACCACTGCTGACCACTTTCCCTGAGCCACAGGTTTGCCCAAGCCATGGTTTGACCATGGTAGCTATTTCTCTCCTGGATAACCCCTCTCCAAGCCAACTACCCATTCTGTCCTGCTTTGCTTTGGCCCCCACTTCCTGGATCCTCTTAGTGCAGGGCCAGTCCCACTTAGGTGTTTATTCAGGCAAGCAGAGAACTTGACCAGGATGTCCATGGCACCAAATGCCTGTGGCTCCCTCAAGTGGGAGAGTCAGGCCCAAGGTGACCCAGGCAGTGACCACCTAAGAGGCTCCACTTATGGTTGGCCCAGACCAACCCCAGAGAAACCTACTCTTCCAAAAAGCCAAGGTCACGACAGTTATTTTAGCTATTGAGCACCACAGTGCTCTATGTGTGTGTGCATGCTAAGTCACATGCTTGGTCATTCTGTCATGTCTGACTCTGTGTGACCCTCTGTCCATGTAGATTCTCCAGGAAAGAATACTGGCATGGGCTGCCATGCCCTCTTCCAGGGAATCTTCCTGACCCAAGGATGGAAACTGTGTCTCTTACATCTCCCTAACACACATCTCTATGTGTGTTACCTAATTAATACCTACTCTCTGAAGCCAGTTCTATCACTGTGCACATTCTGCATTTGATTTGTTGCAGAGAAGAAGACAATTCTGACTCCATGTTGGAAATCGTTTCTTTGACATGCTTTTCATTGCTTTTGTTATTACAATCATATTAATAGCCTGCCTCAGAGGACCCTGCCTTACTGAAAACTAAAATATCTTTGTTCAGCTCATAGAGAGATTATCTGAGCCGGCCCATCTATGAATAGGTACAACAAAAAGAAGAGATTAATACACCCCATCCAAAGGCTGGCCGTTCTTGGAGATGTTTTGGAAGACTGAAGACCCTTTCACTTCACTTCCCCACTGGCTCTCCTTCTCTACTCTGCCTTTTGACTTAAGTTCCTCATTGCTTCTCTTTCTCTGACTCTATAAAAGAATCTAGCATCCAGACCTTGGGAAGATGGTTACTCCAAGACATTAGTCTGCCATCTTCTCTATTAGCCAGTTTTCTGAAAAAAGTCATATTCCTTGCCTCAACACCTCTTCTCTTGGATTCATTAGCCTGTCATGTGCTGAGCAGAGCAAGCTTAGACTCCATAACAAATTTGGCAAGCCAGCCAGGAGTCTTGCTGCTCATGGTTAGCTGACCTTGGTTATGGAATACTGGAGCAAGGCCCTAGCAACTGCTGGGACCATTTGTTCTGAGGATCTTCCCTTCAAGACACCTGAAATGGCACCAATTGCCCCTAGTCCTTGGTCACTGAGGCGAGGAACTGACAAATTTCTACAGGTCAATGGACTCGATTTCATTCATAGGGTAAGTCTACCCAATTCAATAGCCGGTCCAGCCAGTTCATTTGTTTGTGGGTTTGTGTGCCCTTTTGTCTTGTGAGTCAATATATTCCCCCCTCAATTTGTGGAGAGGGAAATTTTGAGTTGGGACCAGTTCACTGGGGAACTTGTTCTTGTGGGGCAAGCCTATCATAGTTGGAATTAGTTCCTTTGTAGGGTAAAGTTTATTTACCTGATTTGGAAACTGGTTCATCTGTGCTGTGTCTTTTTGTGTTGCAAGTCAATGGGTTCGATTTTGTAGGTTAAGTTGCTCTGGTGTGCACACCAGAAACATATCTGCCCCTCAAATGGGGCTTTTCCTTTATGGGACAAGCGAATCTGGTTGGGGTATCCTGTTGGAAAGGGTATCCTGTTATTGCACTTTTGCCTGAGTTGGTACTGGTTCACTAGGAACTAGTTCTTATGAGAGTAAGCCTACCCCTAGTTGGAACTAATTCATTTTTGTAAGGTAAATTTATTTACCTGAGTTGGGAACCAGTTCATCTGTGCATTGATGCTGGAATCACTTTGTGCCATCTCTGTTGGAATTTGCCTACATCTTTTGGGTTTTGGTGTATCAAACTTATGAAAATGGGTAATATTTCATCTACCCCAAAGGAAAGATCTTGGGGACACATTTTAGATATAAGATCAAATGATCAATGGCCCCTGAATGGCTCACAGTTAAAGAATCTGGCAGTCAGTGTTGTAGCCACATATTCAGGGAAACAAACTCACTCAGAAGGACAATGCAGATAGTGGAGTGCGGTTTATTACACCGGCGGGCCCAAGGCAGAGTCTCCTCTTAGCCAAGGACCCCGACCAGTTTTTGTGAAAACCTTACATACCCTAAGTGTACTTGCTCAAACCCACCTCCCCAAATTCCTTGAAACTAGTCTGGACAAGGTAAGAGAGATATGATCAAAGTTAATCCATGATTCATGTGTCATAAGCCTAGATAGTTAAGCAGTGGACATTTATCAATAGGCCTGTGGTCATATCCCAATAAACATAATGGAATTTACAACATTGTTCTGTTACAGCGATAATTAGCATATTCTTTTAGGTGACGGAGAGTCCAAGTACAAGTCCTGAGGCTCTTTTATCCTGGGGATCTGGTTTTCCATTGGTATGGCATTTCTATAGACACCGAGCACAAAGTTCAGAGTCCATTGGGAGGGTGACCATGTGTGTAGCCTAATGTTCGCAGCCTGGCCCAAGATGGAGTCCAGCTCTGTCTGTTTCCTCCTTCATCAGAAGTACTTTACAGAGGAGAGGACAACTCTGATAATGAACAGGACCAAGGGTTCCCTTGGAGTTATGGCATCCAATTCTAATTTCCACTACAGGAGCCCTGGATAACTTTGACAGTGTGGAACATGATGATTGAGTCTCTAATAGATACCACTTTTCTTTGTAAATTAAACTCTCAAGTAACCTTTTCCCCAGAACAGCTTGACATCAGGGTCCTACAGGGGCCTTTTTGCCCTTGTCCAATCTGGGGAGCTTTGGCTCCCAACTGGGGGGCTTTGGCTCAAATTTGGGGTGTTATCCCTGTGAAGGAAAACTCTGATCTTTTGGACAAAGATCACAGGTCTACTGGGACTGGGAAATCACGTTAATGTGACTATCTGGCTGGCTAGGTTTTGGTTCATTCTGGTTACTTTGGTAACGTGCAGACATCTGGTACTAACTGCTCAAGCTAAAATGAGAGGTACTTGCTATAAGGTTTCCCCTGGCTGCTGCCTTCCTGGCAGGACTACAAGGTGGATTATTCAGCCTGTCTTTCCTGTTACCTTGACCTCCCCCTCAGTATAGATTGATGTTTAGGAGGCCTTCTCCCCTAGGCTAGAGGAAAAGGTGTGAAACTTTCCATGAGTGGATGGATGTGTCAGCCCTTCAGTTTCCATGAGGTGGCCACCCAATTCTTTTGTGAAAGGAGGGAAGAAGCAAAACTTTCTGTTTTACCAATGTAGTCTTTACAGGCCAGAAGCGTGGCTCCAAAAATTCTTTTCATTCCTAAAACCTTCCCTGTTTATCTTAAGAGGCTTGTAAATATTAAACAAAGGAGAACTAAAGTCATCCTATGAAGAACAACAGACTGGTTCCAAATAGGAAAAGGAGTACGTCAAGGCTGTATATTGTCACCCTGTTTATTTAACTTATATGCAGAGTACATCATGAGAAACGCTGGGCTGGAAGAAGCACAAGCTGGAATCAAGATTGCCAGGAGAAATAGCAATAACCTCAGATATGCAGATGACACCACCCTTATGGCAGAAAGTGAAGAGGAACTAAAAAGCCTCTTGATGAAAGTGAAAGAGGAAAGTGAAAAGGTTGGCTTAAAGCTCAACATTCAGAAAACTAAGATCATGGCATCCGGTCCCATCACTTCATGGGAAATAGATGAGGAAACAGTGGAAACAGTGTCAGACTTTATTTTTCTGGGCTCCAAAATCACTGCAGATGGTGACTGCAGCCATGAAATTAAAAGACACTTACTCCTTGGAAGGAAAGTTATGACCAACCTAGATAGCATATTCAAAAACAGAGATATTACTTTGCCAACAAAGGTCCATCTAGTCAAAACTATGGTCTTTCTAGTGGTCATGTATGGATGTGAGAGTTGGACTGTGAAGAAAGCTAAGTGCCAAAGAATTGATGCTTTTGAACTGTGGTGTTGGAGAAGACTCTTGAGAGTCCCTTGGACTGCAAAGAGATCCAACCAGTCCATCCTAAAGGAGATCCATCCTAGGTGTTCATTGGAAGGACTGATGCTGAAGCTGAAACTCCAATATATTGGCCACCTCATGCGAAGAGCTGACTCATTGGAAAAGACCCTGATGCTGGGAGGGATTGGGGGCAGGAGGAGAAGGGGACGACAGAGGATGAGATGGCTGGATGGCATCACTGACTCGATGGACATGAGTTTGAGTGAACTCCTGGAGTTGGTGATGAACACGGAGAAGGCAATGGCAACCCACTCCAGTACTCTTGCCTGGAAAATCCCATGGATGGAGGAGCCTGGTAGGCTGCTGTCCATGGGGTCGCTAAGAGTCAGACATGATTGAGCGACTTCACTTTCACTTTTCACTTTCATGCATTGGAGAAGGCAATGGCAACCCACTCCAGTGTTCTTGCCTGGAGAATCCCAGGGATGGTGGAGCCTGGTGGGCTGCCATCTATGGGGTTGCACAGAGTCGGACACGACTGAAGCGACTTAGCAGACTTAGCAGGGAGGCCTGGCATTCTGTGATTCATGGGGTCAAAAGGAGTCAGACACGACTGAGCGACTGAACTGAACTGAGCTGAACTGATGAAGAACTTGCCTGTATCTTTGAGATGCAAATGTTTTTTTCTCTGGTCTTCTCAGGAACCCTTATCTGTCTGTGCTGTCTTTTTAAAGCAAATTTTAGAGAGGGTCAAGTAATTTAGAGAGGTAAAGTAACTGGTGTTGGAGAAGACTTTTGAGAGTCCCTTGGACAGCAAGGAGATCAAACCAGTCAATTGTAAAGGAAATCAATCCTGAATATTCATTGAAAGGACCAATGCTGAAGCTCCAATACTTAGGCCACCTGATGCGAAGAGCTGACTCATTAGAAAAGACCCTGATGTTGGGAAAGACTGAAGGCAGGAGGAGAAGGGGACGAGAGAGGATGAGACAGTTTGATGGCATCACCGACTCAACTGACATGAGTTTGAGCGAGCTCAGGGAGTTGGTGATGGACAGAGAAGCCTGGCGTGCTTCAGTCCATTGCGTCACAAGCAGTTGGGCATGACTGAGTGAGTGAACTGAACTGAAAGTAATTTAGAAGTTGGCTTGTCCAAGATAATTAGAAATTGCTTTTTTCTGCAAATATTAATGTTTAGCCATCTAGCCAAGTGAGCCTAACTTGTTCCCTCTGTGAGAAACCCAATATTAATCTGAACTCTTTTGTCAACTGATGGGTTTTACATTGCTGTACCTGATTCAGGACTGAAATCTTGAAATAAGAACTGAGGCCTCACTATTTGTGTGTTTATATATATCTTTGTTTTTGGATAGCATTGCTGCAGTTTATTTGTTAAAAGAGCTCTATTTGATTAGCTTAAATAACAGTAATGACAGTCATTCAGTCATGTCCAATTCTTTGCAATCCATGGACTGTAGCCCTCCAGGCTTCTCCAACCATGGGACTCTCCAGACAAGAACACTGGAGTGGGTTGCCATTCCCTTCTCCAAAATAACAGTAATAAGCATTTACAAACCAAATAATTCTAAATACAAGAGAAATTAAGTTACATGAGTTTCAGTTTCATGTGAACTATGAAATAGTTAACATTAAATTAGTACCTGCTATTAATGTTTAAATTTGATGATCTAATTATAATAATACAGACATGTCTTGAGTCATCAACATATTAACTATAATACTAAGTATAATACTTTCATTGTGCCTAAGTTTAACATAAATAAGGTATTATATCTGTTACTAATTTGTCAGCAAGAAAAGTACCTCAATGTGGGGGAAAAATAACTTAAGGAACCCTAAGGTATGTGTTATCAGTAGAAGAAAGTGTGAGGAATAAAAATAAAGAAATGCTGAAAAGAGTTATGCTTGATCAGGATTTTCCTAAGACTGGATTGAATTTACCTGGTTAAATGAATCTTGTTGGGAGTAAGCTAAGTCTTGGATTTGGCTTTTTCTTTATGTTCAGATTCTTGGAATGCCATTTTTGAAAACAGATTATATGAGTTCCTTTGCCTTTAAGTGATTTGTATTGATTTTGAGATCTCTGATTACTCTGGTTAAGGAATTAGTATTGTTCAAATGTCTTTATCAATTAATCAGATGTTTAACCATGACTTTTAAGTCTTTTGTTATTTATAGACATTTTTGTACTCTGATGCTGCTACAAAAAGGCTTCTTTTATCAAGGAGATTCACAGGAAGACTATGGAAGCAATTGCAATAGTTCCACGTCAAAATGATGGCTATGTGAGCCAAGATGGTGGATTAGTCAACTTCCATTAGACCTTGAGCCTCAAAAGAGGCTCAAGGTGTGTACTCTTTGTAACACATCAGCAAGTTAAATGATGTACCAACAAGTGGGTAGTGGCCCAATTCAATGTAAAGAAACTGTTAGGTAAAGTAAATATAAATGAAATAAGACTTTTTTAGATAAAGAAGCTTTAAGGAAAGAAAATACAAATGAGAACAGAGTTTTGTGTGAACTGTTAGAAATACATGTTTTAGGAACTCTCAGTACACATGTGCATATGAAGTCGCTTCAGTCGTGTCCGACTCTGTGCAACCCCATGGGCCAGGGCCAGCAAGGCTCCTCTGTCCATGGGATTCTCCAGGAAAGAATACTGGAGCAGGTTGCCACGCCCTCCTCCAGGGGATCTTCCCAATCCAGGGATCCAACCTGCATCTCTTATGTGTCCTGCCTCAGCATATGAGTTCTTTACCAGTAGCACTACCTGGGAAGCTCTAAGGATCTCTCCAGATACTCTATAACAAGTTAAAATTGTGCTAACGTGGTCATGTATGGATGTGAGAGTTGGACTGTGAAAAAAGCTGAGTGCCGAAGAATTGATGCTTTTGAACTGTGGTATTGGAGAAGACTCTTGAGAGTTCCTTGGACTGCAAGGAGATCCAACCAGTCCATTCTGAAGGAGATCAGCCCTGGGATTTCTTTGAAAGGAATGATGCTAAAGCTGAAACTCCAGTACTTTGGCCACCTCATGCAAAGAGTTGACTCATTGGAAAAGACTCTGATGCTGGGAGGGATTGAGGGCAGGAGGAGAGGGGGACGACAGAGGATCCCAGGGACGGGGGAGCCTGGTGGGCTGCCGTCTATGGGGTCGCACAGAGTTGCACACGACTGAAGCGACTTAGCAGCAGTAGCAGCAGCAAATATGCATGGCTGGTACAATGAAACTGCAAATAGCTCATTAAATTAGTTATGGCTTCTTTGGTCAGGTGATTATTGCAACTGGATTACAACTAATTATGCTAATCATTGTTTAAATTTGTTCTTTGTTTTCAAATTGTGCTTTGTGCCTCCCCGAATCACTGTGTCACTGTCAATATTGCTGCATTACTTACATTCTGTCTAGTTATCTCTATAGTTATCTCTTGCAGAAACCAATGTTTAATTAGGCCTCCAACAAAACTTCTATGGCTAAACATTTTGAGGAAATCACATTTGTAACATAAAATAATTGTAATAGTGTGATTATAGGTATGGAAAGAAGCAACGAGGGACCGTGTCTCCTGGATTATAGTTAGACAGAATCTAGAGAATTTTAATTGTTGATGTGGCCTGGTCCGAGACTTAACACCTTAACACTCAAGAATTTTTGCCTGAGTTGGACTGAGTCTCCTAGCACTATGGGACAAGAGCTGATTATGAAATGTCTCCCAAATATTGGTCAAATTCCTGACCAAGAGGGGAAGGTCTGAGGAGTGGAGTCAGTGATTGCAGACCTTTAATGTGAACCAGAGAGCCCCAAGGAAGGGGGAATACATGCCGCCTAAGCAGTCATTAGACTGCAGCCACTCCCTAAGGTGAGTCCTGAGGAAACTCTGAGAATACAGGGTGACGGGCCTCCAGATAGCTGGGGTACATACTAAGAAAATAATTTTAATGAGCCCTGACTCTTGATTCTTCCAATACATAAAAAAGCACCAAATTTCTTGAGATCCTGTCTCATGGATTTGAAGTTCAGCATTTCTAAGTCTGCTGCTCCTGCTGCTGCTGCTGCTAAGTCGCTTCAGTCGTGTCCGACTCTGTGCGACCCCATAGACGGCAGCCCATCAGGCTTCCCTGTCCCAGGGATTCTCCAGGCAAGAACACTGGAGTGGGTTGCCATTGCCTTCTCCAATGCATGAAAGTGAAAAGTGAAAGTGAAGTCACTCAGTCATGTCCAACTCTTAGCAACCCCATGGACTGCAGCCCACCAGGCTCCTCCGTCCATGGGATTTCAGATCACAGTTCCTACGTGTTAGTGCAACCACACAACTCAGATGGGGCTGAACCCATTGTCTTTACTTGAGATCACACACATGATCTCAGGACTTTAAAGTTCAGATTCTTATGTCTCATCCAGAAAAAAGTGAGTGAAAGACAAAGCAATAGATAAGAAGTAAATTTACTTAGAGAGAAAAACACTGCACAGAGCGTGGGCATCTCAGAAGGTCAGAGGCCCCAAAATATGAGGTAGGTAGTTTTTAACGGGCTGAGTAATTTCATAGGCTAATGAGTGGGATCCATCCCTGGGTTGGGAAGATACTCTGGAGGGCATGGCAACCCCTTCCAGTATTCTGACCTGGAGAATCCCACGGGAAAAGAAGCCTGGCAGGCTACAGTCCATAGGGTCACAGAGTCAAACACGACTGAAGCAACTTACACACATGCATGCAATGAGTAGGAGGATTATTTCACCTATTTGGAGAAGGGGTAGAGATTTCCAGGAATTGAGCCACCACCCTCTTTTGACCATTTATGGTTGACCTCAAAACTATCAGGGTAGCTGTGGATATGTCATTGAGCATGCTGATGTGTTGCAACGAGGGCGTAATGAATCTCAAGGCCTACAGGAAGTTCAATCTTCCACCATCTTGGACTGAGTTAGTTCTAACCAGTTTATGTCATATCCTCAAGAGTTAAGTCATTCTTGCAGGGGTTATGTGCTCCCCCTTCCCTCCCATTTCAGTAGCTTTGGGATTCACACCCAAGTGTGACTAAGCAGGCAAACCCTAGCCAGAGTACTTTTATTCACTGTTTTCTATGAAATATAGAAAAGAAAAAGTAAAAGAATAAAAGTCACCTGTGACTACCAGCCACAGAGATAGCAATTTGTTTTACTTCCTACCTGCTACCCTTATTGTAAACCTCAACTTTATGTGGCAGTAATGTTGGCTTTCCAGGCACATTCCTGTGGGAATGGTCTCTCTTCATAATATATTTCCTTTCCTTCTTTAAAATTAATTAATTTATTTTAAATGAAACAAAGATGAATATTTTTAATTCTAAAGATACAATTCACAAAAAAAATAGAATCATAAACCATTGGACACCTTAACAACAAAGGAACTAAGATACATAAAGAAAGTCAGAAGAAATATAAGGAAAAAGAAAAATTATATAATCATAGTGAGGCAATGGCAACCCACTCCAATACTCTTGCCTGGAAAATCCCATGGATGGAGGAGCCTGGTAGGCTGCAGTCGATGGGGTCCCTAAGAGTCGGACACAACTGAGTGACTTCACTTTCACTTTCCTGCATTGGAGAAGGAAATGGCAACCCACTCCAGTGTTCTTGCCTGGAGAAGCCCAGGGATGGAGGAACCTGGTGGGCTGCCGTCTATGGGGTCACACAGAGTTGGACACGACTGAAGTGACTTAGCAGCAGCAGCAGCAGTGAAACATACATTTCTCTGAGAATATTTTATCAAATGCAAAAATATAGGAGCATCTTGATGTCATTAATAATTTAAATATAATATGTTCACATTTAGTTAATTTATATTAATCATATCACATACAAATATACTCAAAATTTTATATCTCAAATGTTGTTATTAGATGTCAATAGGACATCAACTGGCAAATAGGACAAAAACTGGCAAAAAGATAAGCATTACTAAATTTCGAAAGTAGAATTCTTTTTTGTGTGTGTGTGATTCAGTTATATACAAATGTTAGTTTTGAAATTATTTTCCATAATAATATCTATGTTATTACAAGATATTGACTATAGTTCCCTGTGTTGTACAGTAAACCTCCTTTTTTGCTTATTACATAACTATTTTTTAATTAGAAATCTAACATTCTATTCATATTAAGTCAAACAAGTAGAACCAAAATCTCATAAATTTTTTACTTAGGCAAAAAATTATAAGTTTATAAAATATATATCTTATACATATTATTTATATGTGTGTATACAAAAGCTTTTCTACTACACTTAATTAAGGCTTGAGAAAGAGCATCCAAAAAAGACAGAGATGGAGAAATCAGAAAACATAAACTAAATGAAATGGGAGCACTGAATATGAAATAGAAAAAGTGCAACAAACTAAATAAAAGTAAAGGTCATCATATAGTCCAGTTATTTTATCATCAAATGGTTGCTCATTAGAAATGTATCTGGAACTCTGGCAAAAAAAGAAGCACTACCTGGGCATTTATATTTTTCAAAAAATTCCAAGATAATTCTGATATGCATCTGGATTTTAAAAAGTGATTACAGGTTTCTCTATTAAATGGTAGCTTTGGTGATATAGAATTCTATACTGTTTCTGTTGACCAATAATGATAAAATGGTATTAAGTGAGTAACAGTTACATAATCACAGTAGTAAAAGATGTCTATCAGTTTCCACAATCAATAGCCAGACCAAAAAAAAACCATGATTACAATTGCAAGCCATAACAGGAACATGATTCAGTTCAGTTCAGTTCAGTTCAGTCAGTCGTGTCTGACTCTACTCGACCCCATGGACTGCAGTACGCCAGGCCTCCCTGTCCATCACCAACTCCCAGAGTATACTCAAATTCGTCCGTTGAATCGCTGATGCCATACAGCCATCTCATCCTCTGTCGTCCCCTTCTCCTCCTGCCTTCAATCTTTCCCAGCATCAGGGTCTTTTCTAATGAGTCAGTTCTTTGCCATCAGGTTGCCAAAGTATTGGAACTTTACCTTCAGCCTTAGTCCTTCCAGTGAATATTCAGGACTTATTTCCTTTAGGATGGACTGGTTGGATCTCCTTGCAGTCCTAAGGGACTCTCAAGAGTCTTCTCCAACACCACAGTTCAAAAGCATCAGTTCTTTGGCACTCAGCTTTCTTTATAGTCCAACTCTCACATCCATACATGACTATTAGAAAAACCATAGTTTTGACTAGACAGACCTTTGTTGGCAAAATAATTTCTCTGCTTTTTAATACGCTATCTAAGTTGGTCGTAGCTTTTCTTCCAAGGAGCAAGCATCTTTTAATTTCATGGCTGCAGTCACCATCTGCAGTGACTTCAGAGCCCCCAGAAATAAAGTCTGTCACTGTTTCCCCATCTATTTGCCATGAAGTGATGGGACCAGATGCTATGATCTTAATTTTCTGAATGTTGAGTTTTAAGCCAACTTTTTCACTAATAATATACAATAATTACATACAATTTGGGGGTCAAGCAATGATGTGGTAAGTGGAAGTGCATACATGCACATGTTTTCATCCACCCAGCCAATCTATGTCTTTTTTTTTTTTCAATCTATGTCTTTTGATTGGTGCATTTAATCCATTTGCACTTAAGGTAATGATTGATAAGTGTGATCCTATTACTGTTTTCTTAATTGGGGGTTATTTTCTGTAGGTAGGGCTTTTCCTTCTCTTGTGTTTCCTGCCTAGAGAAGTTCCTTTAGCATTTGTTGTAAAGCTGGTTTGGTGGTGCTGAATTAACTTTTGCTTGTCTGGAAAGCTTTTGATTTCTCCGTCAAATTTGAAGGAGAGTCTTGCTAGGGAGAGTATTCTTGGTTTGTAGCTTCTTCCCTTTCATCACTTTAAATATGTCATGCCATTCCCTTCTGACTTGTAGAGTTTCTATTGAGAAATCAGCTGATAGCCTGATGGGTGTTCCCTTGTATGTTATTTGTTGTTTTTCCCTTGTTCCTTTAAATATTTCATCTCTGTCTTTCATTTTTTTCAGTTTG
The DNA here is from genome assembly GCF_019923935.1 of Bubalus bubalis. NCBI lineage: Eukaryota > Metazoa > Chordata > Mammalia > Artiodactyla > Bovidae > Bubalus > Bubalus bubalis. The sequence continues at coordinate 1,742,732 of NC_059162.1, read as the reverse complement.
ATTACTCTGTGTCTCAGTGTGTTCCTACTTGGGTTTATTTTCCATGGGACTCTCTGCTTCCTGGACTTGGTTGATTATTTCCTTTCCCACATTAGGGAAGTTTTCAGCTATTATCTCTTCAAATATTTTCTCAGGACCTTTCTCTCTCTATTCTTCTGGGAACCCTATAATTCAAATGTTGCTGTGTTTAATGTTGTCCCAGAGGTCTCTTAGGCTTTCTTCATTTCTTTTCATTCTTTTTCTATATTTTGTTCTGTGGCACCATTCTGTCCTCCAGGTCATTTATTTGTGCTTCTGCCTCAGTTATTCTGCTATGGATTCCTTCTAGCGTATTATTCACTTCTTTTTCTTTGTTTTTTAGTTCTAGTAGGCCTTTGGTAAACATTTCTTGCATCTTCTCAATATTTGCCTCCATTCTTTTCCTGAGATCCTGAATCATATTCACTATCATTATTCTGAATTCTTTTTTTTTTTTTTTTTTTTTTTTTGAAGGTTGTCTATTTCCAATTCATTTAGTAGCTTTTCTGGGGTTTTATCTTGTCCCTTCATCTGGGACATAACTTTCTGCTTTTTCATTCTGATTAACTTTCTGTAATGTGGTTTTGTTTTAGTTGCTGTGGGATTGTGGTGGTTCATGCTTCTTCTGTCTGCCCTCTCACAGAGGCTGCTAAGAGGCTTGTGTAAGCTTCCTGATGGTGGTGGGGAAAACTGGGTCTTGCTCTGGTGAGGAACAACAGAATGGGAAAGACTAGAGATTTCTTCAAGAAAATTAGAGATACCAAGGGAACATTTCATGCAAAGATGTGCTCAATAAAGGACAGAAATGGTATGGACCTAACAGAAGCAGAAGATATTAAGAAGAGGTGGCAAGAATACACAGAAGAACGACACAAAAAAGATCTTCACGACCCAGATAATCACAATGGTGTGATCACTGACCTAGAGTCAGACATCCTGGAATGTGAAGTCAAGTGGGCCTTAGAAAGCATCACTACGAACAAAGCTAGTGGAGGTGATGGAATTCCAGTTGAGCTATTTCAAATCCTGAAAGATGATGCTGTGAAAGTGCTACACTCAATATGCCAGCAAATTTGGAAAACTCAGCAGTGACCACAGGACTGGAAAAGGATGGTTTTCATTCCGACCCCAAAGAAAGGCAATGCCAAAGAATGTTCACACTACTGCACAATTGCACTCGTCTCACACACTGGTGAAGTAATGCTCAAAATTCTCTAAACCAGGCTTCAACAATACTTGAACTGTGAATTTCCAGATGTTCAAGCTGGATTTAGAAAAGGCAGAGGAACCAGAGATCAAATTGCCAACATCCACTGGATCGTGGAAAAAGCAAGAGAGTTCCAGAAAAAACATCTATTTCTGCTTTATTGACTATGCCAAAGCCTTTGACTGTGTGGATCACAATAAACTGTGGAAAATTCTGAAAGAGATGGGAATACCAGACCACCTGATCTGCCTCTTGAGAAATCTGTATGCAGGTCAGAAAGCAACAGTTAGAACTGGACATGGAACAACAGACTGGTTCCAAATAGGAAAAGGAGTACGTCAAGGCTATATATTGTCACCCTGTTTATTTAACTTATATGCAGAGTACATCATGAGAAAGGCTGGACTGGAAGAAACACAAGCTGGAATCAAGATTGCCAGGAGAAATATCAATAACCTCAGATATGCAGATGCCACCACCCTTATGGCAGAAAGTGAAGAGGAACTCAAAAGCCTCTTGATGAAAGTGAAAGTGGAGAGTGAAAAAGTTGGCTTAAAGCTCAACATTCAGGAAAACGAAGATCATGGCATCTGGTCCTGTCACTTGATAGGAAATAGATGGGGAAACAGTGGAAACAGTGTCACACTTTATTTTTCTGGGCTCCAAAATCACTGCAGTTGGTGACTGCAGCCATGAAATTAAAAGACTGCTTACTCCTTGGAAGGAAAGTTATGACCAACCTAGATAGCATATTCAAAAGCAAGAGACATTACTTTGCCAACAAAGGTCCGTCTAGTCAAGGCTATGGTTTTTCCTGTGGTCATGTATGGATGTTAGAGTTAGACTGTGAAGAAGGCTGAGCGCCGAAGAATTGATGCTTTTGAACTGTGGTGTTGGAGAAGACTCTTGAGAGTCCCTTGGACTGCAAGGAGATCCAACCAGCCCATTCTGAAGGAGATCAGCCCTGGAATTTCTTTGGAAGGAATGATGCTAAAGCTGAAACTCCAGTACTTTGGCCACCTCATGCGAAGAGTTGACTCATTGGAAAAGACTGTGATGCTGGGAGGGATTGGGGAGCAGGAGGAGAAGGAGACGACAGAGGATGAGATGGCTGGATGGCATCACTGACTCAATGGACGTGAGTCTGAGTGAACTCTGGGAGTTGGTGATGGACAGGGAGGCCTGGTGTGCTGCGATTCATGGGGTCGCAAAGAGTCGGACACAACTGAGCAACTGAACTGAACTGAGCTGGTGAGGAGGGCCTTGCTCAGTAAAGCTTTAATCCAATTATCTGCTGATGGGTGGGGTTGCACTCCCCCCCGGTAGGTTATTGGCCTGAGGCAACCCAGCCCTGGGGTCTAGAGGTTCTGTGGTCAGTTTAAAGGAGATCCCCAAGACTGCTTATGACAAAGGGGACCTCCCAGACAGTTGCTACCAGTGCCCCAGTCCCAGCAGTGAGCCCCTGCTGAACCACACCTCCACAGGGGACCCTCCAACCCTAGCAGGTAGTTTTGGTTCCATTTCTTGTGGAGCCACTGCTCCTTTCCTCTGAGTCTTTGTGCACACAGGGTTTTGTTTGTGCCCTTCAAGTCTGGAGTCTCTGTTTTCCCCAGTCCTGTGGAAGTCTTGTAATCAAATCCTGCTGGGCTTCAAGGTCAGATTCCCTGGGGATTCCCAGTCCCTATGTTGGATCCCCAGGCTGGGAAGCCTGATGTGGGGTTCAGAACCTTCACAACAGTGGGAGAACTTCTTTGTCATTATTGCTCTTCAATTTGTGGGTCACCCACGCAGCAGGTTTGGGATTTGATTTTATTGTGATTATGCCCCTCCTACCATCTCACTGAAGCTTCTTTGTCTTTGGACATGGGGTATATTTTTTTTTTTTTTTTTGGTAGATTCCAGCATTCTCCTGTCACTGTTTGTTCAACAGCTAGTTGTGACTTTGGTGCTCTCACAGGAAGAGATGAGCACACATCCTTCTACTCTGCAATCTTGAACCAGAACTCCTCTCATCATCATATCTTGAGACTAGCCTTTAGCAGTCTGTTGGTCAGCACTGTGCCTCTGCCACTCCATGGGACCCCTGTAGGACCCTCACAGGCTGTACCCAGACCCAGAGCCTGACTCTCTCTCCCTTCCCACACCAAGGCCCTGTTTCTGCAGAGACCTGCCCTCTCTTGCATTCTGGGCTAATCTGATCTCAGGTAAAATGCACCAAAGCTTTAGTAGGCTGTTCCTCACAGGTTGCATGCTTCTAAGTAGATGGGAATTTGGAGGAGATAATGTAGTTTGGTGGGCTTCCCAGGTGGCTCAGTGGGTAAAGAATCCACCTGAAATGCAGGAGATGCAGGAGAAGTGGCTCTAATCCCTGGGTTAGGAAGATCCCCTGGGGGAGGAAATGGCAACCCACTTCACTCCTCTTGCCTGGAGAATCCCAAGGACAGAGGAGCCTGGTGGGCTAAGGTCCATAAGATCACAAAGAGTTGGACACTATTGAAGCAACTTAGCAGGCACACATGTAATTTTTAGCCTAAAGTCCAATGTAAAGTTACATTAGGCTTGCACAGGCTTTTGGTGTTCTCTTAAAACAACAATTTCTAGGTGTCTCCTGCATTGGCAGGCAGGTTCTTTACCACTAGCACCACCTGGGAAGCCCATAACCACTTCTACTTTGCTGCCTTATCAGTGGGTAGTGTTTTTATAGTGGAACCTGTTGATGCTGGGTTGTGATGGGAAAGTTTTGGTGGGGGGGGTGGGGGGGATGGGGTTGGAGGGAAGATATTTCATGTGGCAACACAGGAAGTCTCAGAATGTTGGTGACCTCAGAGCCCCTGAGGACTCTAGTGAGGTAAATTCATCTTGGAGGTTGTTCTTTCCCGCCTAAAAGCCAAGGCTGACTACAGAGCCCCTCCCACACCCAGAACACAATTAGACAGAAAGCAGATTGCCAGGACCAGAAAATGGAACAGTGCAGGGAGAAAGAAAGTGCTGGATAGCACTCTCAAACACAGTACCTAACTTTTATATGAAATATTTAACAATGTCCCTTTTCTAGAAATTCTTGGATAATATAACCTACCTACCCAAATAATTTTTAAAATCAATGTAATGTCCTACCTATAATATGAAAAAAAATTAAAAAGAAAGTAATAACATAACAAAATTAAATATATTTAAATATGTGAATACTAACACACAACTACACTAGAGAACATAGCAAAGAGCCAGATACTTGCAGCTTTATCTAAAATCATTATATGAATGCAGGAGCTACAAATACAGATGGATATAGTTGTGGTTAAGGTGGTAATTGTTGCCAGAAACATGTGTTTCCAAAATTGTGAAGAACTTTTGGTAAAAGCAAAATGCCAATTCCTCTGATTCACCCAGTTTCAGTTACACTGTAGGCTCAGATCATTATCTGTAGGATTTTCAACGACACAAACATCTAGCATAATTTTCCAAGTCATTCGTTCATTCATTCAAAAACAGCTACTGTCATGGAGGATTACTTTCCTCCTTTCAGGAAGTATAGCATCCCTAGTCAGCTGTACTTTCCAGTCACTTTGGCAAACTGTGGCAAAAATGCCCCTATAAATTTCCAAACTATTCACAATGAGAAACTGGGAATACCCTCTTCAATTACCCTCACTGAGAACCAATGTCTGGGAATACCCCCAGGAAAAGATGTGCAGGATGATCACATGCCTGAAACTCTGTGCATAGCATGAATATTTCAGTAGCATAATAGAAAGTCAGTGTTAAACACTGAACAGCAATATGGACATAGGTTACTGACATGTTTCCCAAGATGTTAAAAATATGCTTGCCCTCAGAGTAAACTATAAAATCAACACAGTAGGAATTAATTGGGAATTTGCTAAATCACCTTAAAGAGTTAGGAATGCCCACAACTGGAAATATAATGCTAATCTAACTAATGGTGGTAATAGATCCAAAGGAAAACTTAAGGTAAATTTGATTAAAATCAGTTGGTCAAAGATAAATTTGAAAAAGTTAAGTCCTTAAATGACTGATTTAACAAAAGGCAGTGTGTTGAAAATTAATTTCCCGAATGATTAATTCACCTAAAACTGCCAAGTCCGTTACCTTAAGCCAGGTCTCAAACAGTTAATGGTAGTGATCTCACTACAAACTGGTTTGCTATAGTTGTGTCACTGAGGCCAGTCAGCCCTACTGTATTTGTCACTTGGGTCTGTGTGAGAGGATCTTGTGTATTTTAAACTTCATGCGTTGTGCACAAATTCAATGTTGCGGATTTTGTAAATAGTAAGTTTGTTTTCTCTCTGCAAATAGATTTAGCCCACTTCCTTTCCTATTACTTTTAATCACAGCCTGTGAATGAGCTCAAGCAAACAAATATTTTTTGCATGTTTCAGACTTCATACTCCTTTCACTTTAATGTCATATACATGAAAGAATAGTTTGCCCTTTAAACACAGTTTTATACCAATTTGCCCTTCATATTTTTGCTGACTTTATCAGTATTTTGAACAAAGATTTTTGCCTGCTTGTTAATTTTACATATATACAACAAATGTGGAAACTGGAAAAAATACTTGCATGAAATAAGGTCTATGTATATATAAATTTACGCGTGTGACCTATAAAATCCAAGTTAGGTCTAAGGCCTCAAAACTAGGGTGATCTCATGCATTAACATATAAAATGTTGTATGTTAAAGAAGTACAGGATCTAAAAAGTGAAAAACATAAAACAGATATTCAACCGAGCCAGCCTGACAAATTCTCAGTGAAAGAGTTGGGGTGAAGCAGTTCCCATGAGCCACACCAAACAAAACTGAAAACAAATCTTCAGAGTATTCAAGCTTCCAGATATGTCGTATCATATGAATATGTGCAACCTAAAAAAAAGTGGTACAAATGAACTTATTTACAAAACAGATGTACAAAACATATGTAGAAAATAAACATGATTACTGGGGCAGAAGGTTGGGGGAGAAGGGATAAATTGGGAGACTGATATTGATGTATACACACTACTATATATAAAATAAATAACTAACAAGCACCTACAGTATGGCACAGAGAAATCTACTCAATCCTCTATAATGACCCATATGGGGAAAGAAGCTAAAAAAGAGTGGATATATGCTTATGTACAACTGATTCACTTTGCTGTATACCTGAAACTAACACAACATTGTAAATCAACTCTGCTCCAATAAAAAATTTATTTTTAAAGAATGTGGAAGCAGTATCACACAAGAAATCTGTTATAAGCTCTGTCAGTAGTTAGTAAAAGCAGGGTTTTGATGAAACAAAGATCTGGTCAATTGGTCATTTGACATGTTGATGACCTAGAACATTTCTTTTAAGCAAACAGAAATATTGCCTTTTGGAAACTTGGCTTGCTTGCCCCAAAATCTGATGTGCTAGGCCGAAGGGAGTTGGAAATAAGAGTTACAGAAGCTAGTGTGAGGAGGCCCCACTAGTGACCATGTCCCATTCTCCATTCTGGCCTGCACATGCATCCCCCAGCAGAGACAGACACCTCAGGCTAGCTCAACCTGTTGCCAGGAACAGCTGAATCACAAAACCAATTCCTCCTGATTCCACACTCACCTGGAAGGCTTCTGATCATAAATGAGCATCCCCAATAGTTCTCCTTCACAGAGAGAGTTTGTAGGCCAAGGGTTAGAAACACCTAGTCACCTAGGTGGATATAAATCTAAATGTACATTAGTAAATGGGCATCTTTGTTTTTTACATCTGTATTTTATGAGCTCTATAAATGGTGGTAATGCCACGGAGTCTGGTCACCCCCAGGACTCGGGCAAGATTAATTTTTCACAATGTCTGTGAGTAATGACCAGGTCTATTCTGAATTCATCAAGTTGGCTCTGCAGGTTTATTGTTTCTATAATCTTTAAAATATAGCTGAGGAAGACTCTACATTTTAAGTTCAGTTCAGTTCAGCCACTCAGTTGTGTTCGACTCTTTGCAACCCTATGGACTGCAGCACTCCAGGCTTCCCCGTCTGCCACGAACTCCTAAAGCTTGCTCAAACTCATGTCCATCAAGTCAATGATGCCATCCAACCATCCTATCCTCTGTCATCCCCTTCTCCTCCTGCCTTCAATCTTTCCCAGCATCAGAGTCTTTTCCAATGTGTCTGTTCTTTGCATTAGGTGGTCAAAATATTGGAGTTTCAGCTTCAGCACCAGTCCTTTCAATTCAGGACTGATTTCTTTAGGATTAACTGGTTTGATCTCCTTGCAGTCCAAGGGACCCTCAAGAGTCTTTTCCAACACCATAGTTCAAAAGCATCAGTTCTTCAGTGCTCAGCTTTCCTTATAGTCCAACTCTCATATCCATACATGACTATTGGAAAAACCATAGCTTTGACTAGACAGGCCTTTGTTGGCAAAGTAATGTCTCTGCTTTTCTATATGCTGTCTAGGTTGGTCATAGCTTTTCTTCCAAGGAACAAGCGTCCTTTAATTTCATGGCTGCAGTCACCATCTGCAGTGAGTTTGGAGCCCAAAAAAATAGTCTCTCACTCTTTCCATTGTTTCCCCATCTATTTGCCATGAAGTGATGGGACCAGATGCCAGGATCTTCGTTTTCTGAATGTTGAGCTTTAAGCCAGCTTTTTCACTCTCCTCTTTCACTTTCATCAAGAGGCTCTTTAGTTCCTCTTCACTTTCTGCCATAAGGGTGGTGTCATCTGCATATGTGAGGTTATTGATATTTCTCCCAGGCAATCTTGATTCCACCTTGTGCTTCATCTAGCCTGGAATTTTGCATAATGTACTCTGCATATAAGTTAAATAAGCAGGGTGACAATATACAGCCTTGATATACTCTTTTCCTGATATGGAGCCAGTCTGTTTGTTCCATGTCCAGTTCTAACTGTTATTTCTTGACCCGCATTTTAAGACTGCATAACATTTTAAGATACTACATGACATTTTAAGAGTGGGCTCAAAATCATTGTAGGCAGAATAAAATATTTTTATTATGTGTTTTATATAAAATCCCTGAAGTGATAGCCTGTGTTTCCAAAGTTTCATCAGTTTGGAGTCTGAGACAGGGTCACATTAACAGAAGTAAATGGTGTTTCTCTGGATCTAGCTTCAACCTACTACTGTAGGCCTCATATCTTTCCATGCTTCACCCCACACCTCCCACAGCCTCACCAGTTATTTAGGGGGTCCTTGTGTGCTGATGAAAAGGCCCTCTGGGCTATCTCTTCGCTTGTTTCCTCTGCTCCACTCTCGTTGATCATTTCTGCTGCCCTGGTACTTCCCTGTGATGCCCAAGGCCAGGGCTGGCACCAAGTGCAGCCTTATGCTGCTGGGCCTCTTCCCTCTGCTTCTCCAGCTGGAGCCATTACTGTGGCAATATGCCAGGTCCTCCAGGGGCCAAAGCTGCACTTGACCTGCTGCTGTCCTCACCTGGACATCTCCTGCACTAAAGGGTGGGTAATGGGTCTCTTTCTCTCTTTCCTTCTGTGTCACAGTGGACACAGGACCCTGCCATGCTGCCTCACGTTTCCAAATAGTTGTCCCAACAGTCCACAGAGATTCAGACAAGGCTCTTCCTAGGCCCACCTAGAAGAGGGAGTACCACTGCCATGTGAGCTGGAATGTAAACAAACCCAGGTGCGGCAGAGAATCAGGAAGTGATGCAGAACCACCCCAACCAAAGAAGGTGGGGGCTGTCGGCGACGGGGTAGAGGTGGGACCTGTCCTGTCCAATCTGGAGGGAGATAAAAAGAATTACCATCAAAACCACACTGAAGAACTTTCATAGTCTTTTTTTTTTTCTTGGCTGCACTGAGCAGCTTGCCAGATCTTAGTTCCCAGACCAGAGACTGAACCCAGACCATGGCAGTGAAGGCACCAAGTTCCTAACCACTGGACTGCCAAGGAATTTCTTACAATAATTTTTTAAAGATAGCATTTTAAGCCATCATTGCAATAAAAGAAGCCATTCATTTGTTTAGTTTGATGCTCACAGTCATGAATGCAAACTGTCATCAGAGTCCCAGTAATGTGGGTACAGTGGATCTCCATAAATCACTTTGCTATCTCAGTAAAGTCACAGGGAGACAAAATGCTTCAGGTGGTGTAGAAAGACAGCAGATCTAACTGAATGCACCTAACAGTTGCATCCATTCCATCTAGGTCAGGTAAATAGCTTCCCACACTCCTGTCCCTTTCCCACCTTCAGAATGGGACCTCAGTGGAATTAGTCCTGCCAAGGACTGCCCAGGATCAAGGCCTTTTTTTTCCTTTAGGGGAAAAATACAACTTTATTTTAACTATAGGAATTAAACTTCTTCACAGAATAAGGACACCATGGGATTCTTTCTCTTTTGTTTCACTTAATAAATACAAATGAATAAAAATACCTTATTTTGCAAAGGGATCGCCTCTCTTCCTTCTCCAGATTTCCTGCAAGCCCCATGGCCAACAGCTCTCGTGGCCACAGGCCCGCACTCCACTGGCGCCCACCCAGCACATCCACCCCGCAGCCATGCTCTCCTCTCTCTGGAGAGGGTTAGGCTCACCCACCTGTCTGCAAATGCTCTGTATGTACAACACCTCCCCTTTCTCCACCCACTTCCAGGCACAAAGTCCTCACACTGAATTTCAACTTTTAAATGATTCCATTCTGAGAAGGAAAGAATCTGGTCTCCACAGAAGACCTTCAGCCAGTACCACTTAACACCAAGAAATCAGTGAAGTTTCAGTAAAACGGACTCCTCTCCACAGGTACTTTATGAAAGGGAAAGGACAACATATAGTAAAATATATCGTATGTCTTGTAGACCACCTCTGATTTCAAAAATAGAAACTCCTATTTACATTTAACCTGTTTGAAACAGGCCAAATGTTTGATTCTGCATGCAACAGATTTGTTATTGCTTGAAACAGAGCCTTGGACCGGGGCTGAGCTACCCACGCAGGAGGGATCCAGACTACCTCACAGTCATGAACCACAGCTGAGTGCATGCCCCACGCAGCGACCTGAAGTTCCATGCTTCCACGGGTGCCAATCAGATCCAGGATGATGCATGGTCTGTGCTCTGTGCTCTTCCCTTCCCAAGCTGCAAGGAACAGTTTTGTCCCAACATGTTCCTGCTGCAGCCACCATGTACAAAAGCTTAGAATTCCCAGCCTTTAGACTGGAAAAGAAAAACTGTACTACATTCAGAAGACATTTTGACTACAGTCTCGGGCTCCAGTATTCCTACTCTGTAAATGCACTAGTAACTGAGGCATGAGTGCAAACTGTGATAAACACCAGCATGGAAAATGTCAGTCTTCACAGCCAGCAGGAAACTTCTTTTCTATGTACCCCTTTCTTCATTAATCCACATTTAAAAAAAGTATTTCCTGAAAGTATTCTGATGTGATTATTTATGCATGCTCATTTGCTTCAGTCATGTCCAACTCCTTGCAACCCCATAGACTGTAATCTGCCAGGCTCCTCTGTCTATGGGATTTCCCAGGCAAGAATACTGGAGTGGGTTGCATTTCCTCCTTTCCTCCTCCAGGGGATCTTCCCAACCCAGGGATCGAACCTGCATCTCTTGCAGCTCCTGCGTTGGCAGGTGGATTCTTTACACTTGTGACACCTGGTGACCGTAATTATTTGTAACATACAACAAAGGAAAAATGTGACTAGATTGCAAGAAAAAAAATCTTGTAAAAAAAAAAAGTACTGAGACAAAGTCATGTGCTCCTCATGGGAGACAAGGGAAACAGGAGAAGCCCCCAGGTACGTTGGATACCCTCTGCCTGGGCGACAAGGCCCCACGTCTTCAGAAGGAGCGTCACTGGTTTAGTGGCGGTGGCGGGCCAATGCGAACCCCTCACTGCTCTGGGAGGAACGGAGGGCACTAAGTGCTGGGTGCGCAGGCACACCTGCTGGAGAGGTAGTAGTGACAGGTCTTATTATCTACCTGAGCCACCTGGGCAAGATGCCCCCAACTGTGCCCATCTGCCACCATTCTACAGAAACCATTGCTTCAGAAAAGAAGCCTGTTTGGAGTGGAAAGGGTACAAAAAAAGCGATGCTGTGGTTCTGCCAGCTTGCCGTATTTTGACAGCAGCACAGTGTCACTGTTAGCAAGTGTTCCAGAGGCGAGACCCCAGAAACCAGGTGGTGGTGTGTCTGCACGCATGTGCGCACATGGTTGTGTGCGGGGACGAGGCTCAGAGCCCCAGTGACTTCTGCAGGATCTGCTTGGTGATCTTGTGAAACTGCATGTGGGCCTCCCGCCACATTTTGGTCCACTGTGGCCCGCTGTCGTCACTGGGCTCAGTGCAAAGCTCCCATCACGGGGTGCCTCCTCCCAGGGTCACCAGCAACAGGAGTGCAACAGAGTCAGCAGGGCAGACTTGAGGCCCCCGGGTCCCAAGCTCCACCCAGGGTCTGCGCACACGCCCTTGCCCAGGAGGCAGCCGCTCCTCCCACACCTGGCTCAGCCCTTTGAGGGACAGCGTCGGCGCCGGCAGTCCCTGTGGGGGCCACATTCCTGGGGCTGGGCAGGGACACAGGTGGTGCTGGCCAGTCGGGATGTAACCTTCCGGCATTTCCTCATTTCTTCCTGGGCTCAATCAATGACTTTTCAATCATTCCCTCCCTCACCGTGTATCATATACAAGCGTGCACACTGGCACACACATTTTGCTCTTGATCCAGGTGACTTCCAAGGCTGCTGGTCAACCCTGGTGCTGATTTCCTGAAATGGTGGCTCACTCCATGCTTCACCTGGTAAATGTAAAGCATTTTCCCTGGTTCTGCTCTGCTACTTCAGGAGGCAGAGAACCTCTAAGCAACCTGGAATCTCACCTTTCCAACATCATTTCCAGACAAAATTCATGGAGGACATCTGTGTCCTACGGGAAGTCTAAATTCTCATTCTGCAGATACCTCTCATTTATTTCAGCATTCTGTTTTCCCTTTCTTGTGAAATATTTTATTCCATGTATCTTTCTCTCGGTCTCACCTTTCCTTCAAACCAAGTTAAGAGAGGGACTCTGCTATTTATGGTTGACCTTATCCTGCATTTTGTAAGGTATGCTAAAGGATTTTCTTGCCACTCCTGCCACTGGGTTTTAAAATTAATTTTAAAAGGGAGCGAAATTTCTGAGGTTGTCCTTCCTTGAAGGACATTTTTGTATTCTCTCTGCAGAGTGTGCACTGGGGATTGATTGGTCTATAGAAAAAAATTCTTTTGGGGACTTTGTTTTATTTTCTGGGTTACTTGGGGGATGGGTGACCTGGTAACACAACTAAGCAAAGGAAGTCCTCTCTCTCTGAGCTCAATTTACCACATAATCAGTGTGAACAGTGGGTATTCTGAAATGCTGACAACCACGTCTACAAAAATACCCTTCTGCCTCAAGCCAGGCCCGTTCACCTGATGGCCCCTCTTCTTCAGCATCTAGCATCTTGCTCTCGGCTGCAGAACTTGGTCCCTCAGGGGTTAAAAAGAACACACACGAGGAGTGTGCCTTTCAGAGTGTTCCTTTCACTGCTGTCTAAAACTGAACCTCGCCCTTGAGAAGAAGGCGAAAGAAAGGGGAATACTAGGGATGTGTGAAAACACCTTCCAGTTTGGTCCCCACGTTTCGTCCACCTCTCCGGCGGCGAGTCTGGAGTCAGGTGGCAAAGGACGCAGAGGAGAGGAGACAGGTATGGAAACACCTGCTGCGGGAGGAACACTCCTCTAGAGCTCTGCTCCACAGAGAGCAGATACTAAACTCCCTGAGAGAGGAGGAAGTGGGAACGGAGAGTGCTGATTTTCCAGATTGCTGCTGGGGCCTTTCTAGGCTGAAACCGAAACATAGGATATAAGACATAGACGCTCTGGGCTCATTCTAAAGAGGTAGCAGGACTGTTTACTCATGGAAATCTGACAGGGTTAACGGTGAATCATGTTGATGCTGGTTTGAGGTGGAGGTGGTTTTGTGCCAGCTCTTGCTCTGTCTGCCTCACATCTGTCTCCCATTGCTATCTTCCTGATTTCACATGTGTCAGTCATGGAGTGGGGGAAGGGTGGGGAAGCAGTTGTTTCCAATCACTACCAACTATAAGCACACAAAACGTAATGCAGACCACTTCAGCCACGGAGCACTGCTTTTATCTGACTATATTGTTGGGTAGAACATATATATAGGGCCACTCCAGGATGGGGCCAAGACACACATCGTTCAAAGTAACCCCCAGAAAGCCACCACTAGAAATATATGTGAGTATCAATTATATTCTTTTTTCTGTTTTTTTTTTTTTAGTTGAAGTATAGTTGGTTTGGGCTTTCCTGGTGGCTCAGATGGTAAAGAATCCACCTACAATGCGGGAGACCTGGGTTGGGAAGATTCCCTGGAGGAGGGCATGGCAATCCACCCAGTATTCTTGCCTGGAAAATCCCCAAGAATAGAGGAGCCCATACAGTCCGTGGGGTCACAAAGAGTCGGACACAACTGAGTCACTAAGCACAGCACAGCACAGCACAGTTGATTTGCAGTGTTGTGTTAGCTTCTGGTGTACAGCAAAGTGATTTTGTATTATTTATATTTATACATATGTACATATTCTTTTCCATTATAAGATATTGAATATAGTTTCCTGTGCTATACAGTTTACCTATTTTATATATAGTAGTTTGTATCTGCTAATCTCAAACTCCTGGTTCTTTCCCCCTTGAGTGTCTTTTTAAAAACAAATGAACTAAAAAACAAACAAACAAACAAAAAAACCTTCAATTAGTTGGAATTCAACTAACTAGAACTCTTAGCATTGCAAGCTATAAAGAAAAGAAAGAAGCAAAAGGATTTTTTAAAGATGAAAATAATAGCTATTTATTGTGTCCCTTCTATGTGCCAGTAAGTTATTTTTCTATAATACATACACCAACCCTGGGGAAACTCTAACTGTTAAAGAGGTAAGTAACCTAGTCAAGATCAAACCACCATTTGCAATGGCAGAATCAAAATTCAATCCCAGGTTTTATGCTCTTATCTGCTATGCTGTATTTATCTCAGTTTTGTTATTTTTTTTTTTTTAAGTCCTAAGTCATGTTGTGGAGAAGGCAATGGCACCCCACTCCAGTACTCTTGCCTGGAAAATCCCATGGACGGCGGAGCCTGGTGGGCTACCATCTATGGGGTCGCACAGAGTCGGACACGACTGAAGTGACTTAGCAAGTCATGTTGTAGGTAAGAATTTTACACTTGCTTGGGTAATCATTAGTGCTGTTCACCAAATATTTTCAGATTTCCACCTTTGAGACACAGAAAAGGAAAACACTTGGTAGCTCAGACAGTAAAGAATTTGCCTGCAGTTCTGGAGACCCAGGTTCAAGCCCTGGGTTGGGAAGATCCTCTGGAGAAGGAAATGGCAACCCACTCCAGTATTCTTGCCTGGAGAATTCCATGAACAGAGGAGCCTGGCAAGCTACAGTCCATGGGGTCACAAAGAGTCGGACACAACTGAGTTACTTCAATTTCTTTTCTTTCCTGGCACCTCATGTTTGGGTGGGGCCCTGTGACTGATTAGGCCATTGACTTGTGAGAGGAAGAAATAGAAGTGATGTGTGTCACCTGTGGATGAAGGCACTTAATCATTGATGGGAGACCTCTCAGAGCTCTCTTCCCTTCCATGAATGGCCACGTTCCAGCTCCAACAGCACAGGTCCTGAAGTGAAGACCTAGCTGCCCCAAAGTCAATGTGTTGTGTGTGCCTGAAATTTGGAGGTCATTTGATGCTGCAACATAATCTAGCCTACCCTGACTGATACAGTCACAACCTAGGGAGTACAAAGATGTATCTTTATTTCCCTTTAACTGAACTTAGTAAGTCCTCACTTCTACCAATGTAAAAAAAATAATCAAGTCTTGTTCATTCAATCCATTTTTCAATGTAATGCTCAGCTATGTTTCAAGGAAGAACCACTTGGTCAGCTCTGGCTTCTGTCCATTGTCTTCCTTTCCCAATGGGGACTGGAGGGAGTAAATCTAAGTTTTGAATAATAGAGAGAGTAAGAAGTATAGTTACAGGTCCCACAGCAAGAGGTACAGGATGAGACCTTTGCCCTAAGGCTGTCTTCTTATCTGAGGGCCATTACAGCTTTGTAACCTTCCTCTCGACCTTTGTGGTAGATGTCAAGCACTGTCATGACTGCTGAATGCTAGATAGACCACTTTGCACCCTCCTCATCCCAACCAATGGAGAAGGCAATGGCAACCCACTCCAGTACTCTTGCCTGGAAAATCCCATGGGTGGAGGAGCCCGGTAGGCCGCAGTCCATGGGGTCGCAAAGAGTCAGACGCAACTGAGCGACTTCACTTTCACTTTTCACTTTCATGCATTAGAGAAGGAAATAGCAACCCACTCCAGTGTTCTTTCCTGGAGAATCCCAGGGACAGGGGAGCCTGGTGGGCTGCCATCTATGGGGGCACACAGAGTCGGACACGACTGAAGTGACTTAGCAGCAGCAGCATCCCAACCAAAGACCTCTGGGGTCTACTAACCCTCTTATAATATTTCTTGCCCCTCTACACAAATCTTTGGTCCTCAAGACCTTGAAGATGCTGTGAAGTAGTCCCCAAGTAATTCATTGATTTACAGGGACCACTGCTGGCACCATGCCTCATGGCAGGGGTGGGGAGGTTGTTTCATAAGAGTCAGGCCATCCCCCTAGGCTACATCTTCCTGAGCAAGGTACAAGTGCCTACGTCTCTCAGGCCCTATCCCCCTCAACTCTCTGAGGTTTCCATCAGTCTTGCTCTACACCCAGCTTCTGAGATTAAACCCAAGGAGAGGGAAGTGGGGTTAGTGGTCAGAGCTCTGAACCTTCTCACAAGGAAGCTCATCAACATTGCCCTCTCTTGCTCTCCTCTCCCAATTCTCTTGTCCCTCTTCCTTTGGGATGGAAAACTATCCCTTCCGTCAGTGCTATTCAGAGTGCTGATTTGCAATAAGAAAGGACATTGTGCCAGCTCATAAATCCACATGTTGCTTCCTTCGTCAAGACAGTCTGGCTACCAAAAGCAAAAGTGCCAACTGAACTAAACAGTGTTCATTGTAATAAAGTTGATTTACATTCTGTTATGAGCTCCTTATCTCAGTAATAAACGGTTCTCAGGAGGCAGTCTATTTTGCTGTGCATTCCTCCCTATTCTGTGATTTGTGGATAAATGTTATGCCCAGTTTCCTTCCGGAGTTGGCTTTTGATGTTCAAAGCCAGCTTTTGGAATTTAAAAAACTTTCCACTCTCTGGATCCTAGTCTTTCAAGATTATTATTTCAGCTATGCGTTTAAAACAACCCCATTCAACCATCCAATTGATGTCTTTGTTCCATTCTGTATCTGCCCTCATCCTGAGAATAGCTTTTTAAAAATCATTGCTGAGAGACTGCTGGGAAAAAGCTAATTTTTCTAACTTGGGCTGTTGAACTTTTTAACTGTATTTCCTCTCTTCCCCATGAGTTTTAAAGTAAATACTCTATAAGTGAGAAATCATTCTCTGAGTATTCAGATTAATTAAAATTTGCCTAGCATTTTTAACTGTTAGTCATTTTTAAAAATTTTCATTGAACTATAGTTGATTAACAATGTTGTGTTAGTTTCAGGTATACAGCAAAGTGATTCCATTATACACACACATATATATGTATTTTTTTTCAGATTCTTTTCCATTGCAGATTATTACAATATACTGAGTACAGTTCCCAGTACTATGAAGTAGGTCCTTTTGGGTTATCTATTTTATGTTTAGTAGTGTATATATTTTGGTCCCAAATTCCTAGTTTATCCTTCCCCCCACCCTCCTTTAGACTGTTAGTCATTTTGAATCTGTTATCTTCTAACAACATAGCCAGAAAGTTGTCTGGCTTATATGATGTGTAATGTGTAATTATTACATGATGTATAATGTGTAGATGTGTAATGATATGAGTAAGTGCTTCTGATGACACGAACAGAAAAAAAGAGGATTACAATATTGAGTTTCAGTGTGAGAATAACTTCAAAAATAGCCCCCCAAAGACTAGCTAAAACCAATAGAAATATATATGTCTATTCATATTTGTAATTTATATACTATTCTTTAATAGAGAAAATAATTTTGTTTTATTTTTAAGAGATTCAATTTCCCAATTGACTTATAACTTGAATAATATTTACTCATAGTTTTATGTTTTGCCTTACACTGTTCTTTAGATGGTTTATCTCCTCAGCTTCTTTTACAAGTATCTTTTCTGCAATATTTGAATAACCTTTGAAGGTCATTAAGTTCTTCAATTGTGGTACATTATCATCATCAACCCATTTAAGATCCATTGAAGACCTGTCTCCTTATACCTGAGTGTCATTCCAACCCAGCTCCCAGATACCCATATTTGCCACATGTCTAGGAATATATGTGTCTACCCATATGCTGCATATACAATGCTGATCTCTGTGTAAATGTGCTTCCACTGCAATTCTGTGCTATGCAGTCTCTTAATTTGCGCATCCAATACAGTGTTTTGAAGATTTATCCCATTATTAAACACATCTTTAAAAAATACATATTTTATTGAGATATAGTTGATTTACAATGTTGTGTTAATTCTGCTATAAGCAAAGTGATTCAGTTATACATGTATACATCCTTTTTCATATTATTTTTCATTAAGGTCTATCACAGGGTATTGAATATAGCTCCCTGTGCTATACAATAGGATCTTCGATCACCACTATCTAATCCAGAACTCCTTCATCACTCCAAAGAAACTCCAGACCTACTGTATAGTACAGGGAACTCAATGCTCTGTAATGGCTTGTGGGAAAGAATCTAAAAAAGAGTAGGTATATGTACACACATAACTGATTCACTTTGCTGTACACCTGAAACTAACACAATATTGCAAATGAACTATACATCAATAAAATTTTTTAAAAAGGACTTCCTTGGTGGTACAATGGATAAGAATTGCCTTCCAATGCAGGGAGTGACAGTTCCATTCCTGATGGGGAGCTAAATAAGGTCCCACATGCCTCATGGTTAAAAACTCATGAGGTAACATGGGTTATTGTAACAAATTCAATAAAGCCTTAAAAAAAAATTGGGCATCTCAGCAAGAGAAAGGGAAAGAGGAGAGAAAAGATTTGGGAGAAAATAGGAAATTTCTGTATTTTTCTACTGTTTCAGAAAACTAGAATTCTCTGCCAACCAGAAATGCTTCTCCCCACTTTTACTGTGCCCACACATCTAGATCTGAACACTTTCATAAGCCCTGAAAACTCAGCACACATATGGCCAGTGTTGAACAAAGGACAATGAATAAATGAAGGTCACCCCCTTGTTCTTTCCCTCTGCTTTCTGGCTCTCTAACTTGACCGGCTCCCACCTGGGCCATCCTGGTCTTCCTCTGTGCGATTCAAGTGGCTGAGTAGGCAGCAGTGGAGAGGGCTGCAGAAGAGGTCAGCAGTGAAGCTTAATTACAAGTCAACATCATTTCTTTGGGATTGCTGTGGGAAGGAAGTGCAGTTAAGATCAGCGAAAGTGCTCACAGGAGCTTGGAAGACAGCCTATTGGCCAATATAGGATAAGCTTTTATTGCCACTGCTATTAGTAAAACAGATGTTCTCAAAGAATTCCTCCAACCAGTGACAGGACTTGGAAAATTGCTGTCCCTTTATTGGCTGCTGAAGCCAAATAAAAATCAAATTAGAGTTTAATTCACCTCATTATTTTCTTCATGGCAGCTCTCCTTGGCCAGCCTTGAGGCAGAGCCAACTATTTCACCCTCCATGGCATATGTCACCTGCCTGAAGCTCCCAGAGGTCAGCCGCCCCTTTTCTCTCACCCAGAGTCCCATGTGGGTGGTATTTTTTTTAATACATATATCTTATTGAAGTTTAGTTGACTTACAATGTTTCAGGTGCACAGCAAGGTGATTCAGTTATACAAATACACATATATTATTTTTGAAATTATTTTCCACATATTTTATTACAAGATATTGACTATAGTTTGCTACAGAATACAGCAAACCCTTGTTGCTTGTTGCATATCTTGTTGCATATTTTTTAATTAAAAATCTAGCATTTTATTCATACTAAGTCAAACAAGTGGAATCAAAATGCCACAATTCTTTTAGTTATGCATATACATATATAAATATGTATAGTATGCATATTATATCTATGGCAAATAGATTGGGAAACAATGGAAACAGTGACAGACTTTATTTTCTTCAGCTCCAAAATCACTGCTGATGGTCACTGCAACCATGAAATTAAAAGACACTTGCTCCTTGGAAGAAAAGCTTTGACAAACCCAGTGTATTAAAAAGCAGAGACATTACTTTACTGAAAAGGTCCGTACATTCAATGCTATGGTTTTTCCAGTAGTCATGTATGGATGTGAGGGTTGGACCATAAAGAAGGCTGAGCACTGAAGAATTAATGCTTTTGAAATGTGGTGTTGGAGAAGACTCTTGAGAGTCCCTTGGACTGAAAGGAGATCAAACCAGTAAATCCTAAAGGAAATCAACCCTGAATATTCATTGGAAGGACTGATGCTGAAGCTGAAGCTCCAATACTTTTGCCACCTGATGCAAAGAGCCGACTCACTGGAAAAGACCCTGGTGTTAGTAAAGATTGAAGGCAGGAGGAGAAGGGGACAACAGAGGACAAGATTGTTGAATGGCATCACTGACTCAGTGGACATGAGTTTGAGCAAGCTCTGGGAGACAGTGAAGGACAGGGAGGCCTGACGCCCTGCAGTCCATGGGGTCACAGTCAGACACAACTGAGCAACTGAACAGCAGCAATACAAAAGCTTTTCTATTACACTTGATAAAAGCTTGAGAAAGAACATCAAAGAAAAGAAGAGATGGAGAAATTGGAGAACATAAACTAAAATGAAATGGGAGCACTGAATATGAAATAGAAAAAGTGAAGCAAACTAGATAAAAGTAAAGGATCATCATACAGTGGCTGCTCATCAGAAACATATCTGGAGCTCTGGAGCAAAAAAGCGATACTGAATATTTATATTTTTCCAAAACTTTCAAGATAATTCTGATATGCATCTGGATTTAAAAAGTGATTACAGGTTTTTCTATTAGATCCTAATTTTGGTGATATAGAGTTATATTATTTTTCTGTTGACCAATCATGATACAATGGTATCAAGTTGAGTAGTAGTTACATAATCACAATAATAAAAAATGTTTATCAGTTTTCACAATCAATAGCCAAACAAAAAATAACACACAATTACAATTGCAAGCCATAATAGGAACATGATTAACTTAACAATATAAAATAATTACATACGGTTTGGGGGTCAAGCAGAGTGATGTGGTAAGTGGAAGTGTATACATGCACATGTTTTCATCCACCCAGCCATTCATTCTATGTCTTTTGGTTGGTGCAGTTAAACCATTTATATTTAAGGTAATTATCAATATGTATGATCGTATTACCATTTTCTAAATTGTTTTGAGTTTATTTTCTATAGGTAGGGCTTTTCCTTCTCTTGTGTTTCCTGCCTAGAGAAGTTCCTTTAGCATTTGTTGTAAAGCTGGTTTGGTGGTGCTGAATTGACTTTTGCTTGTCTGGAAAGCTTTTGATTTCTCCATCAAATCTGAAGGCAAGTCTTGCTGGGTAGAGTATTCTTGGTTGTAGTTTCTTCCCTTCCATCACTTTAAATATGTCATGCCATTCCCTTCTGACTGTAGAGTTTCTGTTGAGAAATCAGCTGATAGCCTGATGGCCATTCTCTTATATGTTATTTGTCTCTTTATCCTTCTTGCTTTTAATATTTTATCTCTGTCTTTCATTTTTGTCAGTTTGACTGCTATGTCTCGGTATGTTCCTCCTTTGGTTTAGCCTGCCTGGGACTCTGTGATTCCTGAACTTGGTTGACTATTTCCTCTCCCATGTTCTGTAAGTTTTCAGCTATTATCTTTTCAAATATTTTCTTAGGTCCTTTCTTTCTGTCTTCTCTTCCTGGTACTGTTACAATGTGAATGTTGGTGCATTTAGTATTGTCCCAGAAATCTCTCAGGGTGTCTTCATTTCTTCTCATTTTTTCCCCAATTTTCTGTTCTGCGGCAGTGATTTCCACCATTCTGTCCTCCAGGTCATTTATCTGTTCTTCTGCCTCGGTTATTCTGCTTTGGATTCCTTCTAGTGTATTATTTCTAGTGTATTATTGCTTTCTATTTATTCTTTAGTTCTTGCAGGTCTTCGGTAAACATTTTTTGCATCTTCTCAATCTTTGCTTCCATTCTTTTCCTGAGATCTTGGATCATCTTTACTATCATTATTCTGAATTCTTTTTCTGAAATGTTGCCAATCTCCACTTCCTATACTTGTTTTTCTGGGGTTTTACCTTGTCCCTTCATCAGGGACATAATTTTCTGCTTTTTCATTGCGATTAGCTTTCTGTAATATGGTTTTTGTTATAGTTGCTGTGGGATTGTGGTTCTTCTTGCTTCTTCTGTCTGACCTCTGATGGATGTGGCTAAGAGGTTTTTAAGCTTCCTGATGGGAGGGACTGGTGGTGGGAAAAACTGGGTCTTGCTCTGGTGGGGAGGGTCTTGCTCTGGTGGGAGGGCCTTGCTCAGTAAAGCTTCAATCCAATTATCCACTGATGGATGGGGTTGTACTCCCTCCCTGGTAGTTGTTCGGCCTGAGGTGACCAAGTCCTGGGGTCTATGGGCTCTATGGTAGGGTTAATGGTGAACTCCAAGAGGGTTTACACCAAGGGGGACCTTCCAGTGCCCCCATACTTGTGGTGAGCCCCTGCCAGCTCACCTCCACAGAAGGCCCTCCAACACTAGAAGGCATTTTTGGTTCAGTCGCCTATAGGGTCACTGCTCCTCTTCTCTGGGTCTTGGTGCACACAAAATTTTGTTTGTGCCCTCCAAGACCAGCATCTTAGTTTCCCCCAGTACTCTGGAAGTCCTATAATCAAATCCTGCTGGCCCTCAGGCCAGATTCCCTGGGGATTCCCAGTCCCTTTGTTGCATCCCCAGGGTGGGGAGCCTGATGTGGGTTCAGAACCTTCACCACAGTGGGCAAACCTCTTTGGTATTGTTCTCCAGTTTGTGGTCACCCACCCAGGGGGTACGGGATTTGATTTTATTGTGATTGTGCCCCTCCTACTGTCTCGCTGTGTATTTTGTCTTTGGATGTGGGTTTGTTGTTGTTGTTGTTGTTTTTAGTGGCTTCCAGCTCCTCCTGTTGATGGTTGTTCAACAGCTAGGTGCTATTTTGGTGCTCTTGGAGGAGGAAATGAGCACAGGCCCTTCTACTCCACCATCTGGAATCAGAAGTCCTGTGGGTGGTATTTGCAGCTGGGGAAAGGACCACAGCTCAGGCTAAGATGGAAGAATATCAGAAACGGCTAGGTGATACCAGAGGTCCCCTCCTTCCTCTTCTGTCTGAGGTCTTTATGGCAACTATGGGAAACTGCAAAGAATTCCAGCTATATAATCTAGGCCACACATTTCCCCAGGCTCCCAAGGGGTTCTGGACTATAAACACAATGAGGCCTATAACTACACATACCATGTTTCTTCTTATACTTTTTATACCTAAGATTTGTTACTCAGTCGCTAAGCTGTGTCCAATTCTTTGGGACCCCATGGAATGTATCCCACCAGGCTCCTCTGTCCATTTGGTTTTCCAGGAAAGAATACTAGAGTGGGTTGCCATTTCTTTCTCCAGGGGATCTTCCTGACCCAGAGGTCGAATCCATGTCTTCTGCTTTAGTAGACAGATTCTTTACCACTGAGCCACCACAGAAGCCCACCTGGGATAACAGGGGCTCTGTTAATAGCTCACACATTTATTGAATAAATTTTCTTATTCAACTAATATATGAATGAGTGAATGAACAAATGAAGTCATTTTCTAGCTGTTTTCTTTTTTAATTTAATTTTGTACCTTTGGCTGCACTGCATCTTTGTGGCTGTGTGGGGTTTCTCTAGTTGTGGTGAGTGGGGGCTATGCTCTAGTTCTGGTGCATGGGCTTCTCATTACCAGAACTTCTCTTGTTGTGGAGCCTGGCTCTAGGGCAGGAGAGCTTCAGTGGTTGTGATGCACGGGCTGAGTTGCCCTGCAGCATGTGGGATCTTCCCAGTGTAGGGATCCAACCCATGTCTCCTGTGGATTCTTAACTGCTGGACCACCAGGGGAGTCTGTTTATCTAAGACTCTCAGGGCACCATTCTGACTCTGGCAGATGATTCTGGCATGTACTGGGAATTAACAGCTCACCACAGACTACGTACATTCAGCATTGGGTTTTGCCATCTGAAGTGCATCAAACACTCTATGAGAGAAAACCAGTGACCTCTTCATCTCAATCAGACAAAACACAAAGATAAGGAGAAGCTTATAATATAGCCAGGATGTAAATGAACGCAAGCCCAAAGAATAGTCTTCAAAGTTGAGAAGAGCCTCAAGAAAAGCTGTTGCAGTGGCTGCAATATGAATGGTAAAGCCCAGGCAGGGCTCCAAATTCTACTCAGAAATTAGCCCCTTCATTCGCTTAGCTGTTCATGTACCATTCCTGTACTTGAAAAGTGGCCTGGACCATGCAGAGATGAATGAAGTTAGAAGTTTGCCTGCTAATCGTGGAGGCCATGTGGAAATGAATTTTTCACCCTACAATGTGGTGAGAACAACAGCAGAGACATAAAGTGCAGATGATACAAAGGTGGTGGTAGAGAGATGGGAATGGCATGACTCAGTGTGGGTTTTTATTTTTGAAGTATCATTGCTTTATAATGCACAAATTTCTATTACACAGCAAAGTGATTCAGTTATATATATATACTTTTTCATGTTCTCTTCCATTATGGTTTATTGCAGGATATTGAATACTGTTCCCTGTGCTATCCAGTAGGACCTTGTTGTTTATCCACAATAGTTTCCATCTGCTAATTCCAAACTCCCCCGCCGCCCTCCCGCTTGGCAGTCACAAGTCTTTTCTCTGTATCTGTGAGTCTGTTTTTGTTTCATAGATAGACTGACTTATATCATGTTTTGCATTCTGTGTATAAGTGATATGACATAACGTTTGTCTTTGACTGACTTGGTATGATAATCTCTAGGTCCACAAACGTCGCTTCGCTGCATGTGTCACTATTCCATTCTCTTTTAGGGCTGAGTAATAGTCCATTGTGTGTATGTACCACATCTTTATCCGTCCCTCCATTGATGGACAGTTGTTTTCAGGTGGTTTTCATGTCTTGGCTGTTGTAGATAGTGCTACAGTGAGCATTAAAATGCACGTATCTTTTTGAATTCTAATTTTCTCTGGATATACACCCAGGAGTAGGATGGCAGGATTATATGCTTACTCTAGTTTTTTGAGGAACCTCCCTACTGTTTTCCATAGTGGCAGTGGAGACAGGAGAGAGAAGAGGAACTTAGGAATATGAGGATGGAAAAGAGGAAACAAATTAGAGAGACTGTTTCAATCCATCTTCAGTCTCTGTCTAAGGCAGATACTACCTCCACCAGGCATTTCTCATCTTAAGAGTCTTAAACTTCATATTTATGGCAATGTTTATCTTTGTACATATGAATGAGAGTTTTCTTTAAAGGTCAAGAGGTTCAGTCATTGCCTATCTTTTGACATAAGGTTAAAGAGAAGAGTATGTGGAAATCATGCTACTGTTAAGAGAGATTTTTTTCACTTTGTTTTAAAAAACATAATGCATGTCCTGAAAATTAATACAAGCTGAACAATTTCTATTTCCTCTATCATAGAAGTAGAGAGTTAAGCATTCTGATTTTAATTCATGAACTAGGAAGTCTTACCTGGCAGATCCTGGTGAGTTTTCAGCTTGACTGCTGACAGATAGAGAAATGTGTTTTTACAGTCCCTCCCTCTCCATCCCATGTCCTGCTGCCCATATTCCTCAAAGTTGGCAGGAGACACTGACAGAAAGTCTTCACCCCATGGTTTGAGGAGCTGAGGTTTGCTCCACAGGTGGCCCAGAACTGGGGAAGGGCTTTCTCAGCAATATGCCCTGGTCACATGGCCACTACATGTGGCCTGAGTGTCACTCACCGAGGCAGAGTGAGTGAGTGACTTTGTACACTTCTCCCCCACCATAAAAAAGAAAAAAAAAAAAGATTTTCTGGATAAGATTGGGCATACTCCAGGAAGTATGCTAGATAAGACAGTCAAGAGGGAGAAAATCAGGGATGGAAAGGAAGGAGGAAAAGTTGGAGGAAAGATTAGAGAAAGGGGAAGAGGAAAAGGCTGAAGAAATTGGTAAAGCAAAGAGTTTTTTAAAAAGGGATAACTATAGCACTGACTTTTAAGGTTGTGAGAATTAAAAATATTACCCCAACCTAGCTTTCTAGTTGCATCTCCTTTCTTTCATTTATTTATTTTTATTTATTTATTTATTTATCTATTTTGGCTGCACCTTGAGGCAGGCAGGATCTTAGTTCCCAGACCAGGGATTGGACCTGTGCCCGCTGCAGTGAAAGCATGGAGTCTTAACCACTTGACCTCCAGCAAGTTCCTGATGTGAGAAGTAAAGACTGTTCCTAAAGGTCTTTTCACTTGTTGCCTCTACCAAAAACTCTCTCCTCATGTTCTTAATTTCTCATTTCACTTCAAAGATCACCTCACAGCAAGACTGTTCTTGATGTCCTTATATAAAGTCCCCTCCCTTATCTCACTCTCTAATTGCTTAACCAGCAATTATTACCATCTGCCATATTATGTATTTATTGGTTTGTTTTCCTTTCCTCAAAAGAACTGTAAATTTCCCCAGCACAAGGACTTTTTCTTTTCTTCTTCTTTTTTTTAAATTGCTATAAATTTTTATCACATCTCAACTTCAAAAACAAAGGAAGCTTAAGCATTTCCAAAACTAATTATTGCAGAGTAAGAGCAATATTTTATGAGAAACAACATTTTTCATAAGATTATTTCACTTAACTAATAGAAACATCTGAAACTCTTTGTTCTACTTTTTTTAAACTCATCTGTGATTAACTCAGCTCTGCCTAGGGCATTTATATAACAAAGATCTTGGAAATTATTGAAGTATATTGCCTGCCTTTTTACTTTTTTCATTAAGATGTAACTGGCATGCAATATTATATTAGTTTCATGTGTACAACAATGATTCAATATTGTATAATTGTGAAATGATCACCACAATAAATCTAGTTCACATCTCTCACCACACATAGTTACAAATTTTTTTTTTACTTGTGATGAAACTTTTACTCTCTTCAGTTCAGTTCAGTTCAGTTCCGTCGCTCAGTCGTGTTCGACTCCTTGCTGTCTTAGCAACTTTCAAATATTCAGCACAATATTATTAACTATAGTCACCATGCTGTACATTTCCATGACTTAATATTTTATAACTGTAAGTTTGTACCTTTGACCCCCTTCATCTATTTTGCCCACCCCATTACACTCTGCCTTGGGCAACCTCCAGTCTATTCTCTGTAGCTCTGATGAGTTCAGTTTTTTGTTTGTTTGTTTGCTGTTTGTTAAGATTCCGCATATAAGTGAGATCATACAGTATCTGTCTTTCTCTAACTTATTTCACTTAGCCTAATGCCCTCAAAGCCTACCCATGTTGTTGCAAATGGCATGATTTTGTTCTGTTCACTGGCTGAAAAACATTCTATTGTATATACATTCCACGTCTTCTTGATCCATTCATCCAACCAATGGACACAGGTTTTTTCATATCCTGGCTATTGTAAATAATGCTGCAATAAACATGGAGATGTGTATCTTTTTGAGCTAGTGTTTTCATTTTCTTTGAATAAATATCCAGAAGTAAAATGACTGGATCATATAGTGGTTCTATTTTTCGTTTTTTGAGGCGTGTCCACACTGTTCTCCATAGTGACTGTACCAATTTACATTCCCACCAAAGAGCACAGTTTCCCTTTTCTCCACATCCTTGCAACAGTTGTTATTTTTTGACTTTTTGATAATAGCCATTCTAATGGATGTGAGGTGATATCTCACTGTGGTTTTGATTTGCATTTCCCTGATAATTAGTGATGTTAAGCACCTTTTATGCACCTATTGATCCCATTCAGAACTTCTGACCATTTTTTAAAGTGTTTGATTTTTATGCTTTTGAATTGTCTAAATTTTAAAAATATTTTGCATATCAACCTCTTATCTGATTTTCAAATATTTTCTCCCATTCACTAGGTTGTCTTTTCATTTTGTTGAGATTTCCTTTGCTGTGCAGAAGCCTTTAAGTTTGATCTTATCCCAGTTATTTGTTTTTGCTTGTGGTATCAGATTCAAAAAAATCATCTTCAAGATTGATGTCATAGATCTTATTGCCCACATTTTCTTCTAGGTGTTTTATGGTTTCAGATCTTACACTCAAGTTTTAATTCATTTTAATTTTCATGTATAGTATGAGATAATGGTCCAGTTGCTATCTTTTGCATGTGGCTATCCAGTTTTCCTAACACCATTTATTGAAGAGATTATTTGCATAGGGATGTTTTTCAATTTCATTCCTTGCTATTGATATTTTCCAAGCATCTAGAACAGTACCTGGCACATTATTGATGTTCAATAAATATTTGTTGAATGAATGAATGGGAGATGTCTAGGGACTCTTTAAGAAAATTAAAAAATCTTCCCCTTTCACCCAATCTCAATGTTTCTGAGAAAAACGAGAATTTTTATTTAAAATCTTTATCTCCTGGAAATAAATTGTTTTTATTTGTTTACAATTTGATCCTTATCCTCTTTTACATAACTTTTTCCTACCAGCGCCCCAACCCTTACAAAGGAGAGAGAGAGAGAATTCACAGAGTGTATGTGCCATCAAAGGAACCCCTCTCTCTTTCATGGCCATCTTTTTGGGACAAACCTTAAATCTGCCAAGCAAGGACGATGATGATTTCTTTCCTACCTCCCAGAAGTGGACAAGGATGAATTCAGTGATAAAGGGAAGACCATGATGTAAGGCAGAGCTCACATCAAAGAGACTCTAGGGGATGTCATTTCCTCTCTTCTTCCCAAAGCTTCTATAAAATCTCCAGGATTTTGTTTTGGAGTTGGGACAGCTTTAAAGAATAGAAACCCCGAGTTACTATGACTTCCACAGGATTTCACTCTGGCTACTGGTATGAGACACAATGGAGGAGCTCCACAGATCTACATTTGACTCGGAGTCTTGGGGAGGGGGGCAGTTAGAAAGGAGGACTATTTGATGTAATGGGGTTTCAGTAGGCTTTGGGGTGGCTTTGGGCCACAACTTTAAGCAATTTAGGCAGGAAAAGTTGGAGAAACTGATGAAAAGAAACTGCAGAAAAAGGAGAGTGGAGAGAGATACAAAACTGAGAATGAAGGAGAAGAGAAACAAAGGTAACTCGTATTATCTTTAATGCAAGCTAAGCTCACCTGCTGCCCTGTCTACAGGAGCCAAGGGGCATCTTCAGCTTAGTTTTGGTCAGCTTAGGCCAGTGATCTTCAAGTTGACCCTTGCAGCCACCCTCAATCACTTGATGGAATTTCTTCCCAGCATACCATATGTTAGTATAAAAAATTTGTTTTATAAAGGATTTGTCTAAATTTTTCCCCAGGTTCTTGGCATGGGGCTTCTCATACCCTTGGGATTTCCAGAGTGATAGAAGTATCTTTGTTATTCATGAGCCCCTTGGATCATTGTGCAGTCATTATGTTAATGAGGTGACTCATCCTGGCCCCTAGATAACTTCTGAGTGGGAGCTGGTCACTGGGACGGCTGTGATTAGAGGGTCAGGTCTTTGAGCCAACTCAACCTCCAGAGAGGGAAGGGGGACAGGAGATTGAGTTTAATCATGGGGCCAGTGATTTAACCAGCTATGCATGTATAATGGAACTTTGGACACCAAAGCTGAGGGGAGCTTCCGGGTTGGTGAACACTTTGATATACACAGAGAGTGATGCACCCTCTTTCCATAAGGAGAGTACATGGGATCTTCCCAGACCTCAGCCTGTGTTTCTCTTCATTTGGCTGTTCCTGGTCTGTATCATTTATAATAAAACTGAACTTGGAATGTAGCACTTTCCTGAGTTCTGTCAGACGTTCCAGTGAATTATGGAACCTGCAGGCATCACAAGAACTCCTGAGTTTACAGCCAATCAGCCAGAAGTACAGGTGGCTGAGGACCCCTTAAATTTGTGCTGGTATCTGTAGTGGGGGCAGTCTCGTAGGTGACTATACCCCTAATTTTGCCAAATTGCAATACAACACGGGGTGTCAAGGGCTTCCTGTGGATCTGTGGTAAAGAATCTGTCTGCCAATGCAGGAGACGCGAGTTCAATCCCTGGGTCAGGAGGATCCCCTGAAGAAGGAAATGATAACCCACTTCAGTTTCTTGCCTGGGAAATCCAATGGACAGAGGAGCCTTGTGGGCTACAGTCCATGGGGTCAAAAAAGAGTCAGAGAGGACTAAGCAACTAAATAACAACAACCCAGTGTCAGAATACTAAGTCAACTTAGCAGAAATGTCAGTATTTTGGTGAAAACTTTTTTGACTTCCCCCAAGTTAGGTGCTCCCTCCCTGTTCTTTCATAGCAATCTGCTGAGGCTTCTATCACACCACACACCATACTTTTGCACACACATAATTTTTCTGTAAGAAGTCTCTATCCGCCTCCCATCTAGGCTTCTCAGAGCAGGCCTGTGCTCTGTCCCTCTCTGTATCCCCAGCATGTAGCACCACGCCTGCACACAGGCTCAGTGAATGTTAGGACAGCAAATGGGTCGTGAATACTTAATTTTTGAGAGCCCTCAGCCCAGAATGGATAACTAATGAAAGAGCATGAATTCTTATAACTTCACTTGAAAAAACCATCGATTGATCTTTAAATAACAAAAGTTGGGACTCCGTGGCGGTCTAGCAGTTAAGACTTCACCTTCCAGTGGGAGGGGTCACCAGTTCAGTCACCAGTTTGGGAACTAAGATCCCACATGCCTTGCAGCCAAAAAATTCCAAAACATACAACAGAAGCAGTATTGTAACAAAATTCAATAGACTTTCAAAAAAGATGGTCCATATTAAAAAATTCTTAAAAAGTTACACATACTAAATTTCTCATTTCTGACCACTAGCCTCAACAACAAAAAACCCCTTCTCAAAAAAGGGATAGAAACCCCATGGGTTTCTGTCATAAATGCAAAGAGGAGGTGCCAATGTGTGTGTAGAAAGAAACTTCTCAGGTGGAATGCATCAGAGTGTTATTTGGGGCAGAGCCAGGTAAGGAGGTACAGTTTGCAATTTGAGGAAAACTGGCCCTGCCCTGTCCACAGGACAAAGTCACAGCTACTCTGAGAAAGTGGCAAATTCATAGGGAAAATTGACACACCCTATTTTTAGTTTTTCATCAGCAGCCCTGCAGGTCAGTATGGCTGTACACAATTTCACATCCAGCCCAAGCTTTCATAAAGCCCTTTGCACATTCCATCCCATCTTAGCCCAGGGCCTGGCCCCATTCTCAGCAGGGCCTCCCACCAGCCTTTTCTTAATTCATCTTCCTCTGAGCAGCAGGCATAGCAGCTAGCTTTCTGTATCATTAATTGGCTGCAAGGTACAAGGTGTAACAAGGATAAAGATTATATTCTGGACGCTTTTGCAGCTTCAGGTTTAACTAAGATGACCAGTTTCTGCAAAGGGACAAGGTTCTAGAGAGAATACAAATTGGAAATTTAGGGAAAGAAGCTTTTTACAAACCATGTTCCAGCCTCATGAAAGAGGGAGGAAAATAGTGCTCAGGGGGCCGACCCCACAGGGAAGGCTGTATTTGGGGATGACTAATGTAATTACCAATTTGGAGTTTAGCTTAGGAAATGAAAAGAAACTGAGCAGAGATGACAAGATTAGACATTCTTTTGTTTGTTGGTTTCTAATCTTCGCCTGGTCAGGAGTAGGGAAAGGAACTAGGATGAAGGAAGTGCAGAGAAGGAGGAAGGATAGAGAGAATCTTTTTAAAAAGGAGTATGGGAGGCATTAAGGCATGTGGCTAATGTGATTAACAGTGGTCTAGGGGCAAGATGGGGTATTAATTTTGATCTCCCTAGATTTATGGCTACTGTGAAAATGCATGATTGTGAGGCAGGGGCTCCTGTTTCTCTCCACTGAGAGCTGGCCAGGTGAGAGCAGGGTAAATTTCACCAGAAAGAACAAGGTCCCTGGCTCTAAGACGCCTAAAGTAAGGACTTGGGAGAAGAAACCCCCAGGAAACTGGCATTATTATATCACTGCTGTGTGGGGGCTCTAAGTTGTGCTGTGTCCCCCCTCACCCTGGACCCCAACTCCCCCAAGGTGGTTGGGCATCATGCTCTTGCACAAACAAATTCTATGGTTTCCCCTTAACGCCCCTTTCCAAGGGAAGCACATCCAACCAGAACTGTGGTGGAGAGGATGACCTGAACTCCGCGGTAACCAGGTATTTTCCGGGTCTAAAAAGACAGGAATAGCCATAGCCAAGAGGAGACTGAGAAGACATGAGGACTAAATGTAGTGTGGAATGCTGGAACAGGAAAAAAAACATTTGAGGAAATTGGAATGAATTGTGAATTTTAGTTAATAATAATGTATCAATATTGTCTTGTTAATTGAAACAAATGTACCATAAGACATCAATAATAGGGAAAACTGGGTGTGAAGTATGTGGAAAATCTCTATACTATCTTTGTAATTTTTCTGTAAATCTAAAACAATTCTAAAATTAAATAGTTTTTTAATGTGTGAGTCACCAATAGTATGGACTCAAAGATGGGAACATTGCCTCTGGAAAGGTCATGTTTAAGACACACTTTCAGTTCAGTTCAGTCGCTCAGTCATGTCCAACTCTCCGACTCCATGAACCACAGCATGCCAGGCCTCCATGTCCATCAACAACTCCCAGAGTTTACCCAAACCCATGTCCATTGAGTCAGTGATGCCATCCAACCACCTCATCCTCTGTCATCCCCATCTCCTCCTGCCCTCAATCTTTCCCAGCATCAGGGTCTTTTCCAATGAGTCAGCTCTTCACATCAGGTGGCCAAAGTATTGGAGTTTCAGCTTCAGCATCAGTCCTTCCAATGAACACCCAGGACCAATCTCCTTTAGAATGGACTGGTTGGATCTCCTTGCAGTCCAAGGGACTCTCAAGAGTCTTTTCCACCACAGTTCAAAAGCATCAGTTCTTTGGTGCTTAGCTTTCTTTATAGTCCAACTCTCACATCCATATGTGACTATTGAAAAAACCATATCCTTGACTAGACAGACCTTTGTTGGCAAAGTAATGTCTCTGCTTTTCAATATGCTGTCTAGGTTGGTCATAACTTTCCTTCCAAGGAGTAACTGTCTTTTAATTTCATGGCTGCAGTCACCATCTGCAGTGATTTTTGGAGCCCCAAAAAATAAAGTCAGCCACTGTTTCCACTGTTTCCCCATCTATTTGCCATGAAGTGATGGGACTGGATGCCATCTTAGTTTTCTGAATGTTGAACTTTAAGCCAACTTTTTCACTCTCCTCTTTCACTTTCATTAAGAGGTTCTTCTTCACTTTCTGCCATAAGGGTGGTGTCATCTGTGTATCTGAGGTTATTGATATTTCTCCCAGCAATCTTGATTCCAGCTTGTGCTTCCTCCAGCCCAGCATTTCTCATGATGTACCCTGCATATAAGTTAAATAAACAGGGTGACAATATACAGCCTTGACGTACTCCTTTTCCTACTTGGAACCAGTCTGTTGTTCCATGTCCAAATTATTCTGTGTGTAAATGTAAGTTTTCTATAAAAACCTGTGATCAATTAAAAAGTAATTTAATATAAATTGCATATTATAGACTATCTGGAAGAAGAAAGGATGCAGAGTAGCTATTTCTATGAACACTTTCCTGAGTTCATTTATTTAGCAACACATGTTAAGCTTGAGCACTTGTGAACCAGACATTCTACTGGGGAAACAAGATAAAGCCTAGTCTTCACAGGCAAGAAGAAGCTGGTGGCTTAGTGGAGAACTGATGCCCACTGTGAGCTGTGAGACGTGGGGTGAGTTGAGCCCGGTGTGAGTATGGTAGCCACCCAAAGAGGGAACACCCAGCTCTGCAAGGGGTTAGTCAAAGACAAACAGTACAATATATCTTGGCTTAAGAATTTAAGCTCTGGAGTTGGATAAATCCCTTAAGATCTCATAGGGTTACTTTAAAAATTAAATTAACAAAGTGACAAGCACAGAATAAGCTGGTTTCTGATATATTGAAGGTTTATTATGTGCCATGGGCTGTTGTAGGTACTTTCCACCTGTTGCTGCTGCTGCTGCTAAGTCGTTTCAGTCATGTCTGACTCTGTGCAACCCCATAGACAGCAGCCCACCAGGCTCCCCCGTCCCCGGGATTCTCCAGGCAAGAACACTGGAGCGGGTTGCCATTTCCTTCTCCAATGCATGAAAGTGAAAAGTGAAAGGGAATTCGCTCAGTCATATCCGACTCTTCACGACCCCATGGACTGCAGCCCACCAGGCTCCTCCACCCATGGGATTTTCCAGGCAACAGTACTGGAGTGGGGTGCCATTGCCTTCTCTGTTCCACCTGTTAAGCTCATCTAATTCTCAGATCAACTTATGAGATAGGTACTATCATGAACCTCTGTGTTCAAAATGAGAAGGTTGAGGCCCTGAAGAGGAAGCACTTTATCCCCGGATACCAGCTAGTTAGTGGGAGGGTCAGGCCAGGACCTGGGAAGTCAGCTCCAGAGTCTGCACTGAATTTCCTGCCAGGTGCCTCCTGCTATGACTAATGTTATGACTAATGTAGCAGTTAAAGCCAGTAACAGGTAAGGTGAGGAGAGCTATTATAGGTCTTACAACTTGATAGTCTAGACCTCAGGAGAGGTCTCCCTGTGATACAGATCTGAGGCCTTCGGTACCTGGTGGAAGATGAGACCTCAGAATTGATGAAATGGCCCAGGAAGAACACCCACCACCCAGCACAGAACATCCTGGAGTCCCGACAGAGAGCACAAGGAACTGTCTTAGTCAGTTCAGTCCACTGTAGCAAATCACAATAAGTCCCCTACATACAAACCTTCAAGTTGTGAAATTTCACAGATGTGAGTGGGTGTGCCAACTGTTCACATGCTTGTATGCCAGCTGTTGTACTATACTTTTCAAGGTACCATCTGTACCTTTTAATCTTATCTTTTGTGTTTGCTTTTTTAATGTACATGTTATTTTTTGAAAACTATTATAAACCTATTGCAGTATAGTACTATTAGGCTTCCCAGGGGGTGCCAGCAGTGGTAAAGAACCTGCCTGCCAATGCAGGAGACTCAAGAGACCAGGATTTGATCCCTGGATCAGGAAGATCCCCTGGAGTAGGAAATGGCAACCCACTCAGTATTCTTGCCTGGAAAATTCCATGGGCAGAGGAACCTGGCCATAGGGTCACCAAGAGTCACACATGACTGAGCATGCATGCACTCTGGAGAGGTAGGCTAAGTTTGCTGGAGTTAGGAACAAATCGGTCTTATGAACGTCCTCTCAGAATGGAATTCATTTGTATGTAGGGGACTTACTGTACCAGAGACTAGGTGGTATAAGCAGCAGATATTTATGTCACATTGGAAGGCTGGGAAGTCCAAGGATAAAGGTGCTGGCAGACCCACCATGTGGTTTGCTGATGGCGGTCTTGTATCCTCAGATAGTGGAGAACAGAGAAAAAGCTTTCTCATAACTCTTCTTATGAAAGCTCTGATCCCATCCATGAGGGCTCCACTCTCCTGACCTCGTCACCTCCTGGAGGCCCCAGCTCCTAACGCTGTATGGTCAGCAGCAGCCAGCCACTGGCGGTCTGCTACTCAGAGCTCACTGCACAGGACTCCTCTGTTCTTGTGTTTGCGCTTCCTCTTAGCTCTCACAGCCTCTGACACACGTGACTTCATGATAGTTGCCTATGATTGTTCCTCTGTGTCTTTTTTGTTGTTGTTTTGGTGGCACTCCTGTAGCATACAGGATCCTAGTTCCTCTACCAGGGATCAATCTCATGTCCCCTGAATTGGAAGCATGGAGTCTTAACCACTGGACTGCCAGGGAAATCCCTCCTCTGTGTCTTTTAATTTCTCCTCCCTACTGACTAATTGACTTGCTCTCTGAATCTTTAGTTCACATTTTGAGAGGGAGGTCTAATACTTCAGTTATATCCATGTCTCTAAGAGGCAGCGTCCTCTGTGGTCTGGCTGCCAAGGCCTCTGGTCTAATCAGCTGTGGCCAAGGAAGCCAGGTCACATGGTACCAGCAGGGCACGGTTTAGAAGAATTGTTTTGGAGAAAGGCTGTGGGTGTGCAAGATTTTTGAGGCTTAGCCTTCATAGAAATTCTCAGTAAGGACTACAGAGTTTCTAGCCTGGTTCACTACAAGAGTGAACGAGGAGCAGTGGAGAGCCTAAGGTAAGAAGTAAGCTGGTTTGGTGAATGGAGAAGTTTGAGATGCATAGAAGAGAGACAGTCACACAGAGGGAGAGGTCTGGAGGAAGTGAGAAATGCAGGCCTGAAATTCAAAAGAGGTCTGCTGTAGGGGATAATTGGTGATAAGCACCAAAGTGGTCATAGAAGTCTTCAGAACAGGGTGCTCTGGATTGGGTGAGATAGAATGAGTCACCTCTGGAGATAGGGAGGCTAGGGAGACACCGGCTGATTCTTTGTTCTTCTCTTCAGGGAACTCCTCCTACAGTTTCCAAGGATTCATTATATCAATGGTTGAACAGCTTCCCACTTTTCTCTCTGTCCCTCACAGCATTATTTTCTGGTCCTTTCTCAAGGTACCACAACTTTGGGAGCCTGGACGGATCTGGCAATGCCCAATGCACTCTTACAAATCAGTTTGAGACAAACACTGCAATTGTGCTCACATTGTAGAGGTTCCCCTTCTCCCATCTGGTATCTCTCAGTTAGGAAGCTGACACACATGTGGTGTTCTAAGATAATCTCTCTGGAGATTATGTAAGCAATGAATCCTATACTGCGAAAATTCATACAACTCTGCACAAGAATTTGAACTCTTTTCTTCCCTGCTTCCTCTAGCTGGTTCCTTTCTTGAAAGGATGTAATTAGCAGTGAAGTCAATAAAATTTGGATTTTTTGCAAACTCATCCATAAATTGTTACCTAACAGTGTTAAACAGTTCTTAGCACTTACTCACTCACACTCACACTCACAGTTAGGCAGGTTCCTTGATTTTCTTATCGCAGCAGCCCAGGAAGGATGACTATTGGTAGCCAGTTATGGACTAGTTTAAAGGCAGAACCACTAGGCACAAGCCACCTACTTTCATGGGACCACACAGGCAGCCATTCTCAGATACAGGGGCTTGCCGAAAGGGAGGGCAGGGCTGGGATGCTCAGAGCTTCTCAATCAAAGTGTCTGGAGAGCCTGGGGCAGGGGTAGAAAGAGAATCTCTCTCTCTCTCTCTCTCTCTCTCTCTCTCTCTCTCTCTTCCCTGCACTTCCTATACCAAATATACATCAACTCTCTCTTCTACCTCTAGGAAGCTTCCATTAATATATGTCTTTAAAAAAAGTAGTTTGAATTTAACTTGGAATATGGACAATCTTTGGCTGTATCAGCCAGGATAGGCTGGATTATGCTGTGATAACAAATAACTTTGCAATCTCAAGGGCTCATAGCTACAAAGATTTATTTCTTGCTCAAGCATTATTCCATCCATCTCAGATAAGGTGTAAGCAGAAGACCCGGGTTCAATTCGTAGGTTGAGAAGATCCCCTGGAGAAGGAAATGGCAACCCACTCCAGTATTCTTGCCTATGGGCTCGCAAGAGTTGGACCCGACTGAGTAACTAAGCACACGCACGCAGATAAACTGTGGTTGATGTCTATGTTGCCTTTGCACTAGGATCCAAGCTGAGGAAGCAATATTCTTCTGGAACATAGCTAGTGCCCTGATCAACAGAAGAGAAAATTTGGCAATCACAAACTGGCTCTTAATGTTTCCACATTGTGGGAAACAACCCACATTAGTTATACTCACTGTATTAGCTACTTATTGTTGTATAACAAACCATTTCAAAACACACTGGCTTAAAACAATAACCATTTATCTCACAGTTTCTATGGGT
This sequence comes from Bubalus bubalis, assembly GCF_019923935.1. Taxonomy (NCBI): domain Eukaryota; kingdom Metazoa; phylum Chordata; class Mammalia; order Artiodactyla; family Bovidae; genus Bubalus; species Bubalus bubalis. The sequence continues at coordinate 1,705,376 of NC_059162.1, read as the reverse complement.
CAAGAATTCAGGCTGTGTGAATTTCTCATAAAATTGCAGCTGAGGCAGCATCATCTGAAGGCTTGTCTGGGGTTGGAGGATCCACTTCCAAGGTGACTCACTCACAAGACTGGCAAGTTGGTGCTGGCTATTGTCTGGGGCCTCTGTCTTCTCCACATGCTCCTCTTCACGGACTGCTTTGGTGTCCTCACAGTGCAGTGGATGATCTTTCCCAGACCAAGGGATCCCATAGAGGAAGGCAGAAGCAGCCATACATCATTCATACATCATCACTTCTGCCTATGCTATTGGTCACAAAAACCAGCCCTGACTCATTGTAGAAGGAGATTACACAAGGGCATGGATATCAGAAGCAATGATCACTAGGCGTCATTTGGCTACCTCCCTCACATTTCTTTGGCCAAATTAAGTCTTGTGGCCAAGTCTAACATCAGTGGGATGATAATGCATAACCTTCCTGTGGGGTTGTTTGCTGTTGTAAGTTGTGTATAACTCTTTTGTGACCCTGCCAGACTCCTCTGTTCATGGGATTTTCCAGGCAAGAATACTGGAGTCAGTTGCCATTTCCTTCTCCAGGGGATCTTCCCCACCTGGGGATCAAACCTATGTCTCCTGAATTGGCAGGCATTCTTTACCACTGAGACAGCAGGGAAGCCCTTTCTATGGGGAGAGAACTGAAATATTTAACAAGCTGAAATACCATCTGCCAATGCAACAGATGCCAAGATCCAGGTTCGATCCCTGGGTTGGGAAGATCGCCTAAAGAAGGAAATGGCAACCCATTCCAGAATTCTTGCTGGAAAAACCCCATGTACAGAGGAACCTGGTGGGCTATAGTCCATGGGGTTGCAAAGCTGGACACAACTGAGCACTTGTCAGCAGCAGCAGTGGTGTCAGAGGCTAAGTTTCTCTTTCTAACTCATCACTAACCCAGTGAGCTGCGTTTTTCCTGATGCTGATTTGCAGAGTTCTTGCCTCTACAAACAACACAGCCAAACCCTGCCTGATTTTCCTCAATGGGCTTAGGCACCACTTCCAGGAGAGTCAAGTAAATGTAAAACCAACAAAAGTCTTCAGTGGAATGAAGCCTAGAGATTACTGGTATAATGGCTCTTAAGTCTCTTCCTTTAAGCCTAAGCTTTGAGAAGGTATGCTAAGGCTAGCCAGATCTGTATAGAACAGTTGGGAAATGTCAGTAGAGTCTCAAGGTAGAGCTTGAGGAGCTAGAAGTAAGTCATACTCACATACAATGCATAGGAGAAGCAAGGCAAGGCACTCAGGATTCAGAGCAGGAAAAAGCAAAAAACCAGACACAAAATCGTTAATAAGATAAATAGAAGAGTGGAACCAGGAGTGTGTACAGCCTTAAAAGCCATGGTAAGTGCAATTATCATGTGTAATGGCAGGAAATCAGGAGTCAAAGGGACCAAGGACCAGATTCACAGCACCAAAGAGACTTCAGTTCAAGATAAATTCCTGTCTCAGATCTTAGAATAGTATTGTCCTTGACTTTACCTTCTAGACATTCATATTCAGTATGGCCCAATCATATTTAACAAAACCAAGATTGTGATTTCTACAGTTATTATAATATTGATGTATGTAATTTTTATTATAATACAAGGCTGTATCTATCATGGGTGCTCAGTAAATTCTTTTTTTTTTTAATTATCTAATTTTTTTAAATTTTATTTTATTTTTAAACTTTACATAACTGTATTAATTTTGCCAAATATCAAAATGAATCCGCCACAGGTATACATGTGTTCCCCATCCTGAACCCTCCTCCCTCCTCCCTCCCCATTCCATCCCTCTGGGTCGTCCCAGTGCACCAGCCCCAAGCATCCAGTATCGTGCATCGAACCTGGACTGGCAACTCATTTCATACATGATATTTTACATGTTTCAATGCCATTCTCCCAAATCTTCCCACCCTCTCCCTCTCTCACAGCATCCATAAAACTGTTCTATACATCAGTGTCTCTTTTGCTGTCTCGTACACAGGGTTATTGTTACCATCTTTCTAAATTCCATATATATGCGTTAGTATACTGTATTGGTGTTTTTCTTTCTGGCTTACTTCACTCTGTATAATAGGCTCCAGTTTCATCCACCTCATTAGAACTGATTCAAATGTATTCTTTTTAATGGCTGAGTAATACTCCATTGTGTATATGTACCACAGCTTTCTTATCCATTCATCTGCTGATGGACATCTAGGTTGCTTCCATGTCCTGGCTATTATAAACAGTGCTGTGATGAACATTGGGGTACACGTGTCTCTTTCCCTTCTGGTTTCCTCAGTGTGTATGCCCAGCAGTAGGATTGCTTGATCATAAGGCAGGTCTATTTCCAGTTTTTTAAGGAATCTCCACACTGTTCTCCATAGTGGCTGGACTAGTTTGCATTCCCACCAACAGTGGAAGAGGGTTCCCTTTTCTCCACACCCTCTCCAGCATTTATTGCTTGTAGACTTTTGGATCGCAGCCATTCTGACTGGCGTGAAATGGTACCTCATTGTGGTTTTGATTTGCATTTCTCTGATAATGAGTGATGTTGAGCATCTTTTCATGTGTTTGTTAGCCATCTGTATGTCTTCTTTGGAGAAATGTCTGTTTAGTTCTTTGGCCCATTTTTTGATTGGGTCATTTATTTTTCTGGAGTTGAGCTGAAGGAGTTGCTTGTATATTCTCGAGATTAGTTGTTTGTCAGTTGCTTCATTTGCTATTATCTTCTCCCATTCTGAAGGCTGTCTTTTCACCTTGCTAATAGTTTCCTTTGATGTGCAGAAGCTTTTAAGGTTAATTATGTCCGATTTGTTTATTTTTGCTTTTATTTCCAATATTCTGGGAGGTGGGTCATAGAGGATCCTGCTGTGATGTATGTCAGAGAGTGTTTTGCCTATGTTCTCCTCTAGGAGTTTTATAGTTTCTGGTCTTACGTTTAGATCTTTAACCCATTTTGAGTTTATTTTTGTGTATGCTGTTAGAAAGTGTTCTAGTTTCATTCTTTTACAAGTGGTTGACCAGATTTCCCAGCACCACTTGTTAAAGAGATTGTCTTTAATCCATTGTATATTCTTGCCTCCTTTGTCAAAGATAAGGTGTCCATATGTGTGTGGATTTATCTCTGGGCTTTCTATTTTGTTCCACTAATCTATATTTCTGTCTTTGTGCCAGTACCATACTGTCTTGATAACTGTGGCTTTGTAGTAGAGCCTGAAGTCAGGTAGGTTGATTCCTCCAGCTCCATTCTTCTTTCTCAAGATCGCTTTGGCTATTCGAGGTTTTTTTGTATTTCCATACAAATTGTGAAATTATTTGTTCTAGCTCTGTGAAGAATGCTGTTGGTAGCTTGATAGGGATTGCATTGAATCTATAGATTGCTTTGGGTAGTATACTCATTTTCACTATATTGATTCTTCCAATCCATGAACATGGTATATTTCTCCATCTGTTAGTGTCCTCTTTGATTTCTTTCACCAGTGCTTTATAGTTTTCTATATATAGGTCTTTAGTTTCTTTAGGTAGATATATTCCTAAGTATTTTATTCTTTCCATTGCAATGGTGCATGGAATTGTTTCCTTAATTTCTCTTTCTGTTTTCTCATTATTAGTGTATAGGAATGCAAGGGATTTCTGTGTGTTGATTTTATATCCTGCAACTTTACTATAGTCATTGATTAGTTCTAGTAATTTTCTGGTGGAGTCTTTAGGGTTTTCTATGTAGAGGATCATGTCATCTGCAAACAGTGAGAGCTTTACTTCTTCTTTTCCAATTTGGATTCCTTTCATTTCCTTTTCTGTTCTGATTGCTGTGGCCAAAACTTCCAAAACTATGTTGAATAGTAATGGTGAAAGTGGGCACCCTTGTCTTGTTCCTGACTTTAGAGGAAATGCTTTCAATTTTTCACCATTGAGGATAATGTTTGCTGTGGGTTTGTCATATATAGCTTTTATTATGTTGAGGTATGTTCCTTCTATTCCTGCTTTCTGGAGAGTTTTTATCATAAATGGATATTGAATTTTGTCAAAGGCTTTCTCTGCATCTATTGAGATAATCATATGGTTTTTATTTTTCAATTTGTTAATGTGGTGTATTACATTGATTGATTTGCGGATATTGAAGAATCCTTGCATCCCTGGGATAAAGCCCACTTGGTCATGGTGTATGATCTTTTTAATGTGTTGTTGGATTCTGATCGCTAGAATTTTGTTAAGGATTTTTGCATCTATGTTCATCAGTGATATTGGCCTGTAGTTTTCTTTTTTTGTGGGATCTTTGTCAGGTTTTGGTATTAGGGTGATGGTGGCCTCATAGAATGAGTTTGGAAGTTTACCTTCCTCTGCAATTTTCTGGAAGAGTTTGAGCAGGATAGGTGTTAGCTCTTCTCTAAATTTTTGGTAGAATTCAGCTGTGAAGCCGTCTGGACCTGGGCTTTTGTTTGCTGGAAGATTTTTGATTACAGTTTCAATTTCCGTGCTTGTGATGGGTCTGTTAAGATTTTCTATTTCTTCCTGATCGAGTTTTGGAAAGTTGTACTTTTCTAAGAATTTGTCCATTTCTTCCTCATTGTCCATTTTATTGGCATATAATTGTTGATAGTAGTCTCTTATGATCCTTTGTATTTCTGTGTTGTCTGTTGTGATCTCTCCATTTTCATTTCTAATTTTATTGATTTGATTTTTCTCCCTTTGTTTCTTGATGAGTCTAGCTAATGGTTTGTCAATTTTATTTATCCTTTCAAAGAACCAGCTTTTGGTTTTGTTGATTTTTGCTATGGTCTCTTTTGTTTCTTTTGCATTTATTTCTGCTCTAAGATTTCTTTCCTTCTACTAACCCTGGGGTTCTTCATTTCTTCCTTTTCTAGTTGCTTTAGGTGTAGAGTTAGGTTATTTATTTGACTTTTTTCTTGTTTCTTGAGGTGTGCCTGTATTGCTATGAACTTTCCCCTTAGGACTGCTTTTACTGTGTCCCACAGGTTTTGGGTGGTTGTGTTTTCATTTTCATTCGTTTCTATGCAAATTTTGATTTCTTTTTTGATTTCTTCTGTGATTTGTTGGTTATTCAGCAGCGTGTTGTTCAGCCTCCATATGTTGGATTTTTTAATAGTTTTTCTCCTGTAATTGAGATCTAATCTTACTGCATTGTGGTCAGAAAAGATGCTTGGAATGATTTCTATTTTTTTGAATTTACCAAGGCTAGCTTTACTGACTGTTAACTGTTGCCATCAGTTTTCAAAACTAAACATACTGGAAAATGTAGCTGTTCAGCATTATCAGGAATCTAGGCCCTGAGTCTTGAGTCTCCCTTGGCAACCAATATTAATGACCTCATCAGTGAAAGGAAACTTGGGGAGGCAGACTAGAGAGTTCTGCAAATTTTTTGCACTCCTATTGAGAAATGGGCTTTATTTACTCCTCTCTCTAAATCATGGCTGCTTTGATCAATAGGATACAGTTGAAGTAACACTATGTCAGTTTGGGGCCAGCCATTAAAAGGATTGACGGCTTCTACGTGGTCTCTGGGAGCCCTAAGCTGCCATGTCTGCTTAGCCTACTGGAGAGACCACATGAAGAGGCCCGAGAGGACATGAAGAGGAAGAGGCTCAGCTGAGCCTCCTCTTCTAACTGTTCCCACCAAGCTGCCAGGGCAGTGACCAAGCTGTCCTGGATCCCATTGAACATCCTAGCTGATACCAGAATCCTATCAAGTGACCTCTTTTAATCACATGGAACATATCACCTGAATCCTCCTAGAGACCCTGGTCTACAAAATCAAGAGATATAATTGAACGGTGTCAATTTTTTTTTTTTTTAGTGCAGTAAAATTCATATAACATGAAATTAACCATTTTAACGTGTATTATTCAATAGCATGTACTACATTCATCATATTGTACAACAATCATCTTGATCCAGTTCCAAAACATTTTCATCACTCCAAAAGGAAACCCTGTGTGCATTAAGCAATTACCTTCCATTCCTCCCTGCCCCCAGCCCTTGTTAATTACCAATCTGCTTTCTCTCCCTGTGGATTTACCTATTCTGGATATTTCATGCAATACTCCTTTTGTGCCCGACTTCTTTCACTTATGTTTTCGAGGTTCACTCATGTAGCTTGTATCAGTACTTCAGTAGATGTGTTTTTTTAGCTTTAACTTTAAGGGTTACTTGTTACAAAGCAGTAGATTCCAAGAAAACTTGGTTTGAGACTGAAAGCTATAAGATCATTTTGCCAAAAGTTTCCTGATTTGAAGCTGCAGAGCTGAGGTTCCTTATGAAACCTCCTACACATGAATAAACTTAATTTGTATTTCCATTTCACTATCTCCTTTCAAAAGTGATATAAAGAAGCATGGAAAAATATGGGGGTGGGAGGTGTCTTCCTGCATACATAACAGCTTCAAAGAAATAAACATCTGAAGGACCCTGCCTTGACTGAGCTCATAGACTCCAAGTATGTACATGAGAAAACACATGCTCTTGTACTGGAAATCTTATTAGCATATCAAGCGCTTAACCATTTATGAAGCACTCAGTGCTTTAAATGAGAGGCCTGCAATTACAAAGTATCTTTACTATTTTTAGTCCCAACATCTGAGGGTCCACCCAGGAAAGTTGTTTCAGCAGTAATGTTCACCTATTTAGCCCTGTGTAATTGAAGGAAATTAGAGGAGCCTGTTGCAGGCCAGTTGAGTATAATTCCCACATGGGATTTAACCAAGATGTTCCAGGATCTTCCCCTCTCAACCTACTCCCCAACTCAAGAAAGGATAAGAAGGCAAGATGAAAAACTTTGGCACTTTAACATTAAGATAACTTGGAAGCTGGGATCTTCTTGAGATCCTTTTTAAATACTTAAGCAACTACTGTCCACCCTGGCACTCTTTACCACTGACTGACTGTATTTAACAGAAGCTTAAGAAAAACAGTAGTTTATTATAAAGAAAAAGGGTGTCTTACAGAACCCAAGCTTCAGAAGCATGGGCTGGAATGAAAAACTAGAAGACTATTGAGAATCAGGGTGCCTTTCCAGCACACTAAACAAAAAAACTCTGTTTTTGTCATTAGCACCTTATTTTCCCTGCCACTCTGCTTCTCCAGACAAATGCACAGAACCTAGCAGCCTTGACCCCTGCTCCCTCACGCTTCTCTGTCCTTGCTTCCACCAGTCTGGCTAGAACAAGCAGACAGGTTGCACACTGGGGTTCTACAGCAGGCACAGCCCATGACTGGGTATGCTTTGTACAACACAATTTTTTTAATGTAAAATAATCTCAACACTGTTAGATTATCAAATTTCATATAAAAACCTGAATGTTGGACTTCTTTTGTAAACATTAGACAACCTGGCAGACTGGGTTTACATGCAGCAGTTCTCACCTCTCACTACTATATCTGTCTTCATTAGTTGGAGCTGCTCTAATAAGAATACCATAGACTGGGTGGCTTCAACAACAAACATGTTTCTCACAGTTCTGGAGGCTGGGAAGTCCAAGTTCAGGGTGTGACATGGGTGAGTTCTCCAAGTTCAGGGCGTGACATGGGTGAGTTCTGGTGAGAGTCCTCTTCCGGGTTTCCTCATGTAATGGAGGGGAGGCAGACAATTTCTCTTGTCTTTTCTTATAAGGTCACTAAGGGGTGGCTCAGTGATAAAGACTCTGTCTGCATTGGCAGGAGATGCAGAAATGCAGGTTCAATCTCTGAGTCAGGAAGATGCCCCTGGAGAAGGAAATGGCAACCCACTCTGGTATTCTTGCCTGAAAAATCCCATTTACAGAAAAGCCTGGCAGGCCACAGTCATGGACTCGCAAAATATTCAGATACAACTGAACACGCATGTACAATTCCATTTATAGGAGCTCCACCCTCATGACCCTCCCAAAGGTCCCATTACCAAATGCCATCATATCAGGGATTGGGGTTTCAACATATAAAATTAGAGATAGAAACATTCAATCCATAGCAAGATCCCTGACCCCAAGATCATGGGTCATGTGCTGTCAACCACAGAAATTGTGCTGTTGATTTCCTTAAACCTGACAGGCATCACTCATTATGTTACCTGCTTGGCCCTTACAGGTATTTACATTAGCAATTCTACTCAGTTTTCTTAGTGCACATGCTAAGCTCCCAGAAGAAGAATTAGATTGGCCCAGCTGTGATCATGTCTGCCCCTGGTCCAAGCAGCTTGGCCACAGCAGGAGTTATATGACTCCAGAACCACTCAATAGGACATATGGGAAAAGAAATTCTGAGAAGGGGTTAAGGGCAAGTTCTCCAAGACAGTATGAAGTGGGAAGAAATATTAATGGCTCTTGTATGTAGGATTCATACTCCTATCCTGCCATGTTTTATCTGGCTTCCCTTATGACCAAGAACAGACACTTGCAAGGGGGTTGACAGTTCATGTATGCAATAGAGGTTGGTAGCCTAGTGCAGAGGTCTGCATGGGTTGGGTTTGTTTTGTTTTAGTTAATGCAATAGTATAAGCCAACAAAGGTCCGTCTAGTCAAGGCTATGGTTTTTCCAGTGGTCGTGTATGGATGTGAGAGTTGGACTGTGAAGAAAGCTGAGTGCCGAAGAATTGATGCTTTTGAACTGTGGTGTTGGAGAAGACTCTTGAGAGTCCCTTGGACTGCAAGGAGATCCAACCAGTCCATTCTGAAGGAGATCAGCCCTGGATGTTCTTTGGAAGGAATGATGCTAAAGCTGAAACTCCAGTACTTTGGCCACCTAATGCGAAGAGTTGACTCATTGGAAAAGACTCTGATGCTGGGAGGGATTGGAGGCAGGAGGAGAAGGGGACGACAGAGGATGAGATGGCTGGATGGCATCACTGACTCGATGGACGTGAGTCTGAGTGAACTCCAGGAGTTGATGATGGACAGGGAGGCCTGGCATGCTGCGATTCATGGGGTCGCAAAGAGTCGGACACGACTGAGTGACCGAACTGAACTGAACTAATAGTATAAGCTCCACAAGAGCAGGGATTTTGTTCTCTTGGTTTTCTGATTTTTTTCAAGCACCTATTACAGTGCCTGATGCACACACTTGACCTGGGCACAGGCGCACATGGCACTCAATGAGATGAACCCTGTCACAGACTGGATAGCTGTCTTCCTTGCTGGGAGTTCCCTTGGAATTACTTGGAAAGCTTTTAAAAATACAGGCTCCACATCTTAGACCTCCTGAAATAAACTTTCCAGAGATAGGGAGGGTCAAGGAATCTATGTTTTTGAAAAAGCATCCCAGATGATCAGGGGTTATTTTAAAAAACTAATCAAACCAAATAAACAAGCAAACAAAAAAACCTGTAAAATATTTTCCAAGGTCTCAAATTATTTTCTAAAATTCTGTAAAATAAAGAAGCAGAGGAAGGGAGATAAGTAGAGGAAATAGGGATAAATAGAAAAATTAGAACAAAGGAAATAGAGAAAAATAAATTCTGAGGTTTTTCTATCTAACATTGTTTACTTAACGCAAGTTAAATGAACACAAAGTGAAACTCACTCAGTCATGTCCAGCTCTTTGTGACCCCATAGACTATACAGTTCATGGAATTCTCCAGGCCAGAATACTGGAGTGGGTAGCCTTTCCCTTCTCCAGTGGGTCTTCCCAACCCAGGGATCAAGCCCAGGTCTCCTGCACTGCAGGCGGATTCTTTACCAGCCGCGCCACCAGGGAAGCCCAAGAATACTGGAGTGGGTACCTATCCCTTCTCCAGGGGATCTTTCTGACCCAGGAATCGAACCAGGGTCTCCTGCATTGCAGGTGGATTCTTTACCAACTGAGCTATGAGGGAAGCCCAAATGAACACAAGTTGGATATTAAATATTTCTGAGAACAATTCTACTATTTATATTTTGAGAAATCTAGCAGCCATTCTACAATTTATAAAAATTTCACTGTCAAGTAAGTGCTTTCTTCTAAGAATTGTCTAAGAATGTCTAATTGGTCAACATGAGTTGAATTTTTTCTTGAACAAAATCTGTATGGAGAGTATGAAACTTTAAATATTATGAATAGATACTATGCTTAAGGGGTTCCCTGTTAGCTCAGCCGATAAAGAATCCACCTGCGATGCAGGAGACCTGGATTCTATCCCTGGTCTGGATCCCCTGGAGGAGGGCATGGCAATACTGGCCACCCAGTATTCTTGCCTGGAGAATTCCATGGACAGGGAACCCTGGTGGGCTACAGTCCATAGGGTTACAAGGAGTCAGACATCACTGAGTGATTAAGCACAGCACAGCACAGTACCCTTTAAAATAAACCTGCCCTAAGTCGGGCATGACTGAGTGACTTCACTTTCACTTTTCACTTTCACTTTTCACTTTTCACTTTTCACTTTCACACCTTGGAGAAGGAAATGGCAACCCACTCCAGTATTCTTGCCTGGAGAATCCCAGGGACGGCGGAGCCTAGTGGGCTGCCGTCTATAGGGTCACACAGAGTCGGACACGACTGAAGCGACTTAGCAGCAGCAGCAGCAGCAAGTCGGTCTTCTGAGATTTATACAGAAGCCTAAAAGGTTGTACAGTGTCAGTGGTGAGGTTCTCAGGGCAGTGTTTTCCAGTGATGCTGCCGAATCCACAGTGAAACACAAACTGATCATACCAGCCTCAGAACAGGATTATGGAAAGGTCACTGGCATTTTCAGGCAGCAATTAAAAAGGGAGTTCTACACTCTCAGCACAGACCTGGAAGGTTTCACCTCATTACAACAAATGCACAAGGGCAATGGGTGCTGATCATTTGTAGGGCTTTGCCTCCCTTGGGGTAAAATCACTCCCACATCCCAAAAGGTTGGTGAGCTGGGGTGTAGACAGGAAATTCAGGAGATACTGAGAACTGGAATCTGGGTGGCAAAGCTCCCTGAGTCAAACCTAAAGGTTTTGAGCAGGAACCTGCCAGCAGAAGCAAGCTGGGGAAATGGAAGGGGGACAGGCCTTTCTAAAGGATCAAGAAAAGTGGCCCAGGAATTCAGGTATTTAACTTATCTTCTTCTTTTCTCACATCATTGTATTTAAGTATGAGCTGGCCAGAACCTTACATCCAGACTTTGTGTAAAAAAAATCATCGACATCTATATATGTTCATGTTTGCTTCTTTATGCTTAATTTCCAGAAACATACACCATCAGATGATAATAGCTGCTTCGGGGTAGAGAACTGGGTAGCTAGGAGATTTACTTTCCAGTATACTGCAAGGCGATCCAACCAGTCCATTATGAAGGAGATCAGCTCTGGGTGTTCTTTGGAAGGAATGATGCTAAAGCTGAAACTCCAGTACTTTGGCCACCTCATGCGAAGAGTTGACTCATTGGAAAAGACTGATGCTGGGAGGGATTGGGGGCAGGAGGAGAAGGGGACGACAGAGGATGAGATGGCTGGATGGCATCACTGATTCGATGGATGTGAGTCTGAATGAACTCCGGGAGTTGGTGATGGACAGGGAGGCCTGGCGTGCTGCGATTCATGGGGTCGCAAAGAGTTGGACACGACTAAGCGACTGAACTGAACTGAACTGATACCCTGCTGTGACTTTGCATATTGTATCACATGGCTATTTTAATCTATTGAACAGTTTTTGTGGTAGTTCTGCACTGTACCCAAAGCCCAGGATGTTGACTGAACTCCAGATTGGTGCCAAGCACATTATAAAGAAAACTCCCGATACTGAGGGTGGGGGGCACACAGCTTTTTTGGGCTCCCCAGACTGGTCCTGCTCCCCTGTAACCAACAGCATCATCGTCTCTCCTGGATTTGGTAGGGGAGAGAGTGAGAGGCTTTGGGAAGAGAGGTCAGTGCTTGGCCAGTCCCTTTGGCGGTTGTAGCCTGGCTGGCCAAGCTCCAGGGGCCAGCTCTGCAGCCAGCTAGTCTCATCCTCACCTGGCCCCTGCTCCTGTCCTCTGGCCCCGCCTCAGACACCATGCCTCGCAGCCTGTGACAGCCTCTCCCCAGAAGGCAGAGACTCTGCCCTGCTCATCTTTTCATCCCCAGTCCCTGCCACAGTGCTTGGCTCAAAGTGGCCCTCGTTAAACAAATGGACAAGTGAATATTGATCAATGAGTAAATGGCATTAAGTGCTTTACTGTCCAAAGTAAGTAAGTGTTAGTCGCTCAGTCGTGCACGATTCTTTGCGACCCCATGGACTGCAGCCCACTAGGCTCCTCAGTCCATGGGATTTCCAGGCAAGGATACTAGAGTGGGTTGCCATTTCCTTCTCCAGGGGATCTTCCCAACCCAGGGATCGAACTCGGGTCTCCTGCACTGCAGGCAGATTCTTTACTGACTGAGCCACAAGGGAAGCCCTTTCTGTCCAAAACTCCCCTGCAAAAGAGAGAACTGTTTTCCTCCATGCTTGACAAGTCTCCTGACACCGCCCGGTGTTTACAGAAAGAGCCTCATGGCCTACACAGCACCTTTGTGCAAATTATGAAAACGTACTCCTCAGGGTAGATGCAGCTCCATGGGGCACAGCTTGGTGGCAGAAGAAGCCTCTGTAGGAGGGTTGAGGTATGTTCTGAGGAGACACCTGGATTGCTGAACTTGCATTAGATTTGAAGCTCTGTTCACCTCGGGGCTGGCACCCTGTGCAGGACCGATACCACACAAGCTGGGTGGCTACAGAATTCCTCCGCTCTCCCCCACTTCTCCATCAGGCCCCCCAGGACTGCCTCCTCCCCCGTCACCTGGGCCGTCACCTGCCCAGGCTCCTCCCTGTCTCTTTTACCTGAGGGGTCCCTGCCTGGCTCCCTCCTCATCCTCTCACTTGCATTTCTCACCTCTCAGTCTCTCTTCCAAGACTTCTCCCTCCTCGACTGCTCATCTTCTCTTTTCTCAACACAGACAACGTGCGAGACACACTTTCTCACTCAGTGCTTGTGGCAGCAAATGGGGCAAGTTTGTTCACCCCCATGCAACAGAGAACACACAGTTTATGTAACTTGACCAAAGTCACACGAGACCTAAGGAATAAAGTCAGCAATTTAACCCAGATTTAGGGGACTTCAAACAAGAAATCCTGACTTCTGCGTCTGGCTGAGATGAAGTAACAGAGACTGGATTTCATCCTCCAGTCTGAAACAACAAAAGAGATCAAATATATGAAATGACAGTTTGAAGGCAATGGAGATGAGGTAACAATGGATAATGATTCTGGGGAAATGGGAAATAAACTTAATGAGCTCTGTGATGACCCTTACTCCCAGCCTTAGATAGTTGCCAAACTGGTACACAAAGAGGGAACACTGAGGCAAAGCCCAGCAATCTCACTGAGTGGAGGAGACAGAACTGAGAGTCTGGAGACACTGAAGCAGCCAGGACGCAGAGGACAGAATATGAGAGGGGAGAGCGGAAAGAGCATCGCAGGCTCTGCAGATGAGGGAAGCGTGTCAGAACACTGGACATGGGGAAGGAGCACCGGACAGGCTCAGAGGACCAGGCCCTGTGCCTGGATTGTGCTTCTTCAGCCAGGTTGACAGAATTCATAACTCATGACACATTGGGTAGAGTCCTCCAGAAGTTCTCATCACAGAAGGGGCAACATTCAGCGCTAGACTGAGCACTGCTCTGGACCACCTCACAAATCATAAAAGCAAGGCCCAGAAGGATCAAGCTAGTATTTCTAAGTAACTGCAACCCAGAACAAAGCTCATGCACAAATATCTAACACGCTGCAACATATAATTCACAACACCTGGCGTCTGAAGGCAGGCAAAGAGACAGGAAAACATGATGCGGATTGAGGAGAAGAATTAATCCATTGAAGTTGACTGGCCCAATCCAGAATAGACACAGATGGTAGAATTAGTGTATGTTCAGTCATATGTATGCTCAGTCATATCTTTTTGTGACCCCATGAACTGTAGCCCACAAGGCTCCTCTGTCCATGGAATTTTCCAGGCAAGAATACTGGAGCAGCTTGCCATTTCCTACCCCAGGAGATCTTCCCCAGCCAGGGATCAAACCCAAATCTCTTGTGTCTTTTGCATTGGAAAGTGGGTTCTTTACTCTAGCGCCCCCTGGGAAGCCTGTTAGAATTAGAGAAAGATGCAGAAACATGCAGCAATAAGTGCTCGGGTGATGCCAGCTATCATCATCATTAATTTCATCCTCAAAAAACTTTACTTCAAGGAGAATGCTGCATCATCTGCACTGACAGAAGAACTGAGGTTCAGAAAGGTGGAATGGCATAATCAATATCCCAGAGGGAACGACCCACAGTGCAGAGGCTAGACTGAGTTCCTTCACTTACATATTGCCTAGGACCAGACCTGTACCTGACCCCACGCCAGCCTCCCTCTCTGGTAGTCAACCTTACCTCTCAGCTTGAGCAGAACAGGGCAGGATAAGTATTGCACCAGCTGATCCAGTTCCCAGAAAGTTATCAGAGTGACCGGGTACCGCTGGATACTTCAGGTTAGGCTATGCTATGCTAAGGTAGCTTCTGGGACCAGTGGTCTGCACCTACACAGTTCTGTAAGGGCTAGACGCTGATCTTCCACAGGGTGGAATGAACTTGAAATTTAGCTGAAGCTCTTACCCTAAAACCGGGATCTCCTGCACTGCGGGCGGATTCTTTACCAGCTGAGCTACCAGGGAAGCCCAAAACTATGCAGGCTGATAGAAGTCTGCTACTTTGGGTACCTGTTGTTGTTATTTAGTCACTAAGTCATGTCCAACTCTTTTGCCACCCCATGGCCCATCAGGCCCCTCTGTCCATAGGATTTCCCAGGCAAGAATACTGGAGTGGGTTGCCATCTCCTTCTCCTGACCTAGGGATTGAAAGCCCATCTCGTACATTGGCAGGTGGATTCTTTACCACTAAGCCACCAAGGAAGCCCTGAAGAATTATTGTTGTTGTTTATTTTCTGAGTGGTGTCCAACTCAGTCATTAGTGACCCCAAATGGACTGTAGCCTGCCAGGCCCCACTGTGTATGGGATTTCCCAGGCAATAATACTGGAATAAGTTGCCATTTCCATCTCCTGGAGGTCTTCCCTACCCAGGAATTGAACCAGTGTCTCCTGCATTGTCAGGCAGATTCTTTACCACTGGGCCATCAGGGAAGCCCCAGTACAGTGGTATAACCTTCAACTATTAAGGTAATTATATTTATTTACATGAAAAATATTAAACATATTTCTGGGTGGTGAAATATTGCTTTTGTTTTACTTCTTTAGTGTTTGTAGAATTATTTAAATATAAGAATATAATTTTTCAAAAGTAAGAAAACTTTGTAAAGGTTTGTACATATTAAAATACTGAGTATGATTTGGATAGACTACATCTTCCTAGTCTGACTATAAGAAAAATTAATAAAATTCCAATCTTCATTATCCTTTGTCTATATGACCCATTATTCAGTCATGGAAATAACTCAGGTTCTTTGGCATAATTTTGTGGGAGACCTGGGTTCGATCCCTGGGTTGGGAAGATCCCCTGGAGAAGGAAATGGCAACCCAGTCCAGTATTCTTGCCTGGAGAATCCCATGGACGGAGGAGTTTGGTGGGCTACAGTCCACAGGTCACAAAGAGTCGTACACAACTGAGCGACTTCACTTTCACTTTCATACAGTTAATATGCTACACATTCAGCCTTTCATATGTAGAATTCAAATTCATGTGCTCTGCTAACAGGAGGATGTTTTGAATTCTCACATGATTTTGGTGTCTGCCAGCCAATGTGTTCAGTTTCAACAGCAGTATTTTTGGTTCAACAATTGTTTTGGCTGTTGTTTGTCTTATTGTTCAGTCACTCAGTCATGTCTGACTCTTTGCAGCCCCATGGGCTGCAGCACGTCAGGCTTCCCTGTCCTTCAACATCTCCCAGAGTTTGCTCAAACCCATGTCCATTGAGTCGGTGATGCCATCCAACCATCTCATCCTCTGTTGTCCCCTTCTCCTCCCACCTTCAGTCTTTCCCAGCATCAAGGTCTTTTCCAATGAGTCAGCTCTTTGAATCAGGTGGCCAAAGTACTGGAGCTTCAACTTCAGCATCAGTCCTGCCAATGAATATTCAGGACTGATTTCCTTTAGGATTGACTGGTTGGATCTCCTTGCAGTCCAAGGGACTCTCAAGAGTCTTCTCCAACACCACAGTTCAAAAGCATTAATTCTTCAGCGCTCAGCCTTCTCTATGATCCAACTCTCATATCCATACATGACTACTAGAAAAACCATAGCTTTGACTCTACAGACCTTTGTTGGCAACGTGATGTCTCTGTTTTTTAATACACTGTCTAGGTTTGTCATTGCTTTCCTTCCAAGGAGCAAGTCTTTTATTTTCATGGCTGCAGTCACCAACCACAGTGATACTGGAGCTCAAGAAAATAAAGTCTGCCACGTCACTGTTTCCATTTTTTGCCCATCTATTTGCCATGAAGTGATGCAACTGGATGTCAGTATCTTCATTTTTCTAATGTTGAGCTTTAGGCCAGCTTTTTCACTCTCCTCTTTCACCTTCATCAAGAGGCTCTTTAGTTCCTCTACATTTTCTGCCATTAGGGTGGTATCATCTACATATCTGAGGTTATTGATATTTCTCCTGGCAGTCTTGATTCCAGCATGTGCTTCATCCAGCCTGGCATTTTGCGTGATTTATTCTGCATAGAAGTTAAATAAGCAGGGTGACAATATACAGCCTTGATATACTCATTTCCCAATTTTGAACCAGGCCAAGAAGCAACAATGAGAACCGGTCATGGAACAACAGCCTGGTTCAAAATTGGGAAAAGAGTTTTGATTGTGCAATTATTTAATTTTTATATTTTATTTTAAAATAGAATATTAGAGACTTTCAGACTGTAAAGAATTTGCCAGCAATGCAGGAGACCCAGGTCAATCCCTGGGTTGAGAAGATCCCCTGGAGATGGGAATGGCTACCCACTCCAGTATTCTTGCCTGGAGAATTCCATGGACAGGGCAGCCTGGCGGGCTATAGTTCATGGGATCACAAAATCAGACACCACTGAGCAACTAACATTAACGCTAGGAGTGTTTGAGCATATATTTTCATCTCTCTTTCCTTCTAAAACCCAACTATGATTGTTATGCCTTTACTGTTATTGTAAAAAAACAAAAAGGTGTAAATGAAGAGAAAGAAAATAGGAGAGAAAGCAACAGTTTAGCAATATCAACAAACTTTAGGAAGAGGGACACTGAATGAATGAGTTGTTTCTGATTTAGCAGGAGAATCTATTAAAAGAGTGTATTTATTCAAGACAACAGGTCATTCTAAAGACTGAAATATGAGATGGAACTCTCAACTAGAGTATTGGTTAAAACTCTGTATAAAGAGCAGTTAGATCCCCAGGTCTCTTCCTTCAACCTAATAGTTGTGAGGCAACCCTCCCCAACCCCAACAGCAGAGAAATGCTTACAGGTAGAAGCAGAGAGACTATGAGCTTAGGGACACTGGGCACTGCTAGAGGTGGGAGGAAGGCACCAAACTGAAAACAGAGGAATTAACTGAAGGTCAGCCTACGAAATGATAAGGACCCCCATATTCTTTACTTGAATTCCAGGGTGTTGACAGCTAAACATACATCTTGGCCCTTCCCACCACTCCCAGAAGTTGAGAAGATTCTCTTCTGAGTTAGTTGACCATCCCAAGAAAACAAACCTATAGACACTGGCATTTGGGGTCTCCTGTGGGCTTCCCTGGTGGCTCAGTTGGTAAAGAATCCTCTTGCAATGCAGGAGACTGCTTACAATGGAGGCGATTCAGGTTTAATCCCTGGGTTAGAAAGATCCTCTGGAGAAGGAAATGGCAGCCCACTCCAGTATTCTTCCCTGGGAAATCCCACAGACAGAAGAGCCTGGCGGGCTACAGTCCATGGGGCTGTGATGAGTCAGGCACAAGTTAGCAACTAACCAACCATGGTTAACTCAATAATTAACAATCTCTGCCGATGCATGTAGAACTTCCAATCAGATTTTTAGTGCCTCATTCTTAAATATGAATAGACTAACCGAGTCAAGGAAATCCTATAACTTGAAAGCCAAAACAACAACAAAGGCAGGAAAAACAAAAATCTAACAAGAAAGACAATGCAGAAAGCAGAAATAAATTTTTTTTTAAAGTATGAGCAGTATGTTCTAACAAATTAAAAGACGTTGTATATATCAAGGAAGAATATGATGTTAGAGAAAAAGAGCATTTAGAAAACAGGAAAGATCTCTTAATAATAAAACAACTGATATATCAAACATCAAGAGTCCAGTAGAAAAGCTGGAAGATCAAGTTGAGAAAATATTCAGGAAATAGAACAAAAAAGAGAAACAAATAGAAAGTAGAAGAGAAAAGTCAAGAATTTAGATTAATCTGCAACATACAAAAAATTTAAAAAGAGAAAGAAGAAGAAACGAAGGGGAGGAAATCATCAACAGAATAATAAAATAAAATGTCCTGGTCCACACTCTGTGGAGTATGTTTCTCTCTAAATATTGATAAATCCACTTCTTACCTATCAAAGAAGAACCACACACACACACACACACACACACATAAAAAGCGAAAATACACTTCCTATACTACAGGAAGAAAGAAAGATTGAAGTTTCCAGGGTGAAAAAAAAAGGGTTCAAAGAATTAGGAATTGTACTTCTCAAAAGGAATAACGGACACTAGAAGACATTAGGACAATGCTTTCAAAATTCTGAGAGAACATTATTTCCACTAAATATTCCCAGCTAAATATTCAATTAAGTTAGAGGGTGGAATAAGACTGACTGAGGTCTCAAAAATGTAAAAGTATTTTGAATGTACTCTTTCTCAGGAAGCTACTCCCCCCTCCCCTGCCCAAATTGAGGGGATAGGTCAAGGAAGAGGAAAATGGGGGCTCAAGGAAGGAGGGGATATTTCACAGGAGTGGAGTGAGAGGGATTTTTGGGCTGCTGGCAAAGACAAGCCCAAGACTAAGTGAGCTTCGGGAGCACCCAGTGCAGGTCAGACAGGGTGGTGACAGCCTCACAAAACCGTTAAGTTTACTGATGCTGATCATACTGAGAAAAGTACCATGTTCCTCTTAGAAAGTTTAGGGATTAATTAGTAATAATTACGTGGAAAACTAAGCAAACAACAAATAAGATAATTATTTACTTTAGGAGAAAAAGGAAAGTAGTACTTGATAATAAATATAATCAAAGTAGACTGAGTGGTTTAACTGTGCCCTGGGTCTGTGCTGTGCTGTGCTTAGTCACCCAGTCGTGTCTGACCCTTTGCGACCCCATGGACTGCAGCCCACCACGCTCCTCTGTCCATGGGTTTATCCAGGCAAGAACACTGGAGTGGGTTGTCATGCCCTTCTCCAGGAGATCTTTATTGCAGGTGGATGGGTTTTTTACTGACTGAACCACCAGAGAAGCCCACCTAGCAATAAAAATGTCAATTCTGATTTTATATTTTTTACTATAATTTTGAATGTTGATTTAATAAAAAAAAAAATAACACTGTCATAGCTCTAAGTGAGGTGGTATAAGGATAAAGGAAACTAAAATCCTCATCAATCCAAACTAAATCCTATCTACATCTACAATTAGAAGTAAATAAATAATGTCCAAAATAAAAAATTTTGAAAAAAAATTGGCAGTATAAGCATATTTAGAAAGTAAAAATCAGAAGAAACAGCTAAAAGGTTCTAGGAACAGGCATTGGAATGGGAAGAATGAGACTTATGGATATACTTTTAACTTCTCAAATTTACAGTAGTATTGAATATACATACACACATGTTTTACTTTAATACACAAGAAAAGCTTTTCAATGACTGGAGAACAGAATGAAAGTGCTTTTATTTGTGATAGGAAGCAAGGCTCTCATTAATTTAATAGACTTGAGACGAAGATAAAAATCATTATGTGGTCAATCTTTGGCCTAAGACAGATGTCAATTAGACTTATTTAATGTAGTCAATGTAAACAAATATAGTGAATTATAAAGAAAGAGGAAAAAACAGCAGAATAAAATGCTTAAAATAGATCATTAAGATTCTATCTAAAAAGGTGGGGGGGATAAAATGATGGTCTTTAGGATGCATTTAATACTCTGAAAATGTGTGTATAACTCTCATTTTACACATAAGTCCATTTATTCTGTAGTACATGTCTAATTTTCCAGGCAGATTTTTAGGAATATACTATATAGGAGTGGAGGGGAAAGCATAAAAATAACTAGATCATCCTAATTCTTGTCTTCAATGAGAGACATTTCATTTCTTTTCCCGTTCTCAAAGACATTCCTTGAAGGTATTATTTTGGCACATTTTCTCTGCATAGAGGTCGTTATGGTGACTCAGACGGTAAAGAATCTGCCTGCAATGCAGAAGACCTGGGTTTGATCCCTGGGTCAGGAAGATCCCCTGGAGAAGGGAATGCAACCCACTCCAGTATTCTTGCCTGGAGAATTCCATAGACAGAGGAGCCTGGCCAGCTGTAGTCCATAGGGTCACAAAGAGTTGGACACAACTGAGTGACTAACACTTTCACTTTCACTTGGGTTTATACAGCAGAAGACTGGCTTTTTGATCAGGAGGCCTTGTTGTATGCTTCCCACCCAGAAGAAACTTTCTCCAAACTTTCAGACTCTCTTTTACATTTCAGATCATGACCAGCTAGTGGACTATGGGATTCCTGCAAACTCTAAATTATGTTCTAATTATTCCCTCTCCCCATGACCCTTTTAACGTTGTGGGCAAACTTTTTTTTTTTCCTTTTCAGAAAAAGTTTAAGAGTAAATAGCGGGTGCATCAAGTGTCCTGTAAGAGAAAATGTGCGTGTGATTTTACAAACCGGTGATTCCCACCCAGCCAAGCTGTCCCTTTTAGGTTTGTCTTGACCGTGCCAGCAGGTAGTTTTCAGTTCAGTTCGGAAGCCACTCATGGCATTCACTGCGTGGCATGAAAGCAGGCTATGTTTGGCTTGTGTTCAGGCTCTAAAAATATCCCAGCTAAGGGGTGAAATGAAGTGAAAGGTAGCAGGGAGTGAAATGGGCTGAGAGGAGACTTGGGCTTCCAGAAGATGGAAGCGGGGGAAAAGGAAATGTGGCCAATAATTTGACAATTTTTTCTTGAGTTCTTTTGTAGCCAGTGTTGCATTGGGGCAGCTTTCTAGGAGGCTCTCACAGAGAGACAGGAGTTTGTTGTCCTTCCTGCAAACTGAGTGAGCACCTACTGGTGCTGAATCTGCCTTTTCCTCTCCGTCATGTCAGAAGGAACAGAGCTGAGAAGCTTTTCAAGACCTTTGGAGATCTCCAAACAGCTGCCTACAAATGTTTCTCTGTTCATCTCATGAAATGTGGAAGGTCTTTACGCCAATCTAGAGACCCAGATCATCTCTCCCAGGGCATCCCTCCTTTCTTCTGGATAAGAAATTCCTCAAGGACAAGAAAATGTAGCATAAACGTCACATAAAACGTAGCATTTGACCCCCCAAAAAAAGCCCAACAAGCATCTTGCTCATGGTGGCCATCCAGTGTATGCATGCTATATGAATAACTGAAGATGCCTGAGAGATGTCTTCTCCTTTGAATGTGATTATTTTCCAGGATGTATGGTTTCTTTCAAGAATTAGAAAATATGATCTTCCTTGTTCATCACCAGCAAACAAACATCCAAGACGTGGTTTGTACATAGTTTTTAAACAAATGTAATAATAAATAATAAATTTTCTTCCCAACTGACACTAACTAGAGAATATTTTAAGCCAAAATTAAAACCCAGAAATATTCCTGACGTACAATAAATATCATTAGGCTAAGGCAATGGCTCCCCACTCCAGTACTCTTGCCTGGAAAATCCCATGGACCGAGGAGCCTGGTAGGCTGCAGTTCACCGGGTCACAAAGAGTCTGACACGACTGAGCGACTTCACTTTCATTTTTCACTTTCATTCATTGGAGAAGGAAATGGCAACCTACTCCAGTGTTCTTGCCTGGAGAATCCCAGGGATGGGGGAGCCTGGTGGGCTGCCGTCTGTGGGGTCGCACAGAGTCGGACACGACTGAAGTGACTTAGCAGCAGCAATAGCTCTCTTTTAGTCTTTTGGTCCTTTTATTGCTACAGGATGATCCTAATTTCCTAAACAAGGGTATACATAGGCTGTTCTTCTGCTTGGAATGGCAGGGCTCATCCCCTGATCCATAATGAATTCCTATTTATCCTTCAAAACCCAGCCAAGGAGTCACTTCTTTCAGGAGGCCTCCCCTGCCACTGCCTACCTTCAGACTAAATAAAGTTGTATGTTTCTTTGTGATTGGAATATTTTTTGATTGTTATACACAAATCAGCAAATTGTAATTTATTGTTTTCTTTATAAGATCCTATAATGGCAAGGATTATGTCATATTTACCTCTAGTTCCCTTTGACCTAACTCAAGGACTGGCATAGCATGGGGTAGTCAGTACACATTGGTTGAATTGAATTGAATGGTAATTGAGAGTCTTTTCTTACTTGTGAATTTAACTATTTTGAAGTCTTAAAGCTATATAAAATATCTTTATATTTAGTTACATATTTAACAAATTGTCTTTATTAAAAAGATTTAAGTTACATGAAATTGGAGTGTCCTAGAATGTCCTAGACATACGACCATATGACTTCAAAGTCACATGATCCTGGCAGCTTGGATTTATCTAATTTGACAAAATGAGGTGTTCAATGGCATTTGAAAGAAATGTCAGAAAAAAGCATGGTGCAGGGCAGTGGGGCGGGGAGAGTAACTGGATGTGGGGGGACGTTGCTTCAATCAATTTCAGTTGCCAAAGGGAAGTGACTCATTTCCAAGTGATTTGTTCTGACTCTGGTATTAATTTCCTAGCACAGATCTGGTAGTTTATCTTCTAGTAATTGGTGTAATACCTTTGGGTGTTATTTGGCCCCTTTTCACATATGCACTGAACAACTCAATGTTGAAATATAAGAAAACACTTGTTACAAGTACTTCTAGTCTTTAGGTTCTCAGGGAAATTAGGAGGACGATTAGTACAGAATTACTTCAAAAGCAGTGAAAATTACAGGGGTTAAACCAATTTGGATTACGAAAGAATAGGGTATAGTGGTGGGAACTTAATCTTCCTATGCTGGAGAAATAGCACCTGCAGTATTAAAGCATTTCCTTAATTCACTTGTTCATTTCAACAAGCTTATTTTGAGGCTCATGAAAAACACTGCAGTGGCTATGGCATACAGCAGGACTCCTGAAAAAGCGCTTGAAAGGATGTGCCAGCAGGTTGAAAAGTCATTACCTTCTTTAAGAACTCAACGAATGTCATAACTTACTTTGGTCACTGAGGCATGAGATACACGAGGGGTCTTACAAGACGGTCAGCATAAAGTGTAACCTGATCCCAGATGAATTGGATTAATGCTGATATTCAATCCCTCAGTTCAGTTCAGTCGCTCAGTTGTGTCCAACCCCATGAATCGCAGCACACCAGGCCTCCCTGTCCATCACCAACTCCCGGAATTCACTCAAACTCACGTCCATTGAGTCAGTGATGCCATCCAGCCATCTCATCCTCTGTCATCCCCTTCTCCTCCTGCCCCCAATCCCTCCCAGCATCAGAGTCTTTTCCAATGAGTCAACTCTTCACATCAGGTGGCCAAAGTACTGGAGCTTCAGCTTTAGCATCATTCCTTCCAAAGAAATCCCAGGGCTGATCTCCTTCAGAATGGACTGGTTGGATCTCCTTGCCGTCCAAGGGACTCTCAAGATTCTTCTCCAACACCACAGTTCAAAAGCATCAATTCTTCGGCGCTCAGCCTTCTTCACAGTCCAACTCTCACATCCATACTTGACCACAGGAAAAACCATAGCCTTGACTAGACGGACCTTTGTTGACAAAGTAATGTCTCTGCTTTTCAATATGCTGTCTAGGTTGGTCATAACTTTCCTTCTAAGGAGTAAGCATCTTTTAATTTCATGGCAGCAGTCACCATCTGTAGTGATTTTGGAGCCCAAAAAAATAAAGTCTGACACTTTCCACTGTTTCCCCATCTATTTCCCATGAAGTGATGGGACCAGATGCCATGATCTTAGTTTTCTGAATGTTGAGTTTTAAGCCAACTTTTTCACTCTCCTCTTTCACCTTCATCAAGAGGCTTTTAGTTCCTCTTCACTTTCTGCCATACAGGTGGTGTCATGTGCATATCTGAGGTTATTGATATTTCTCCCTGGCAATCTTGATTCCAGCTTGTGCTTCTTCCAGCCCAGTGTTTCTCATGATGTACTCTGCATAGAAGTTAAATAAGCAGGGTGACAATATACAGCCTTGACGTACTCCTTTTCCTATTTGGAACCAGTCTGTTGTTCCATGTCCAGTTCTAACTGTTGCTTCCTGACCTGCATACAGGTTTCTCAAGAGGCAAGTCAGGTGGTCTGGTATTCCCATCTCTTTCAGAATCTTCCACAGTTTATTGTGATCCACACAGTCAAAGGCTTTGCATAGTCAGTAAAGCAGAAATAGATGTTTTTCTGGAACTCTCCTGCTTTTTCTATGATCCAGCGGATGTTGGCAATTTGGTCTCTGGTTCCTCTGCCTTTTCTAAAACCCACTTGAACATCTGGAAGTTCACAGTTCACGTATTGCTGAAGCCTGGCTTGGAGAATTTTGAGCATGACTTTACTAGCATGTGAGATGAGTGCAATTGTGCGGTAGTTTGAGCATTCTTTGGCATTGCCTTTCTTTGGGATTGGAATGAAAACTGACATTTTATGTATATCAGAGCAGAGAGAACTTAATCTACAAAGAAATTTAGGTATTAACAAGATTGTGTGTACAGCATTCAAAACTGATTTGTTTGTTTGTTAATGACATTCTTTAATGTGAAGAAAGTAGGAAAGTGTCCAGAATCTGACTCTTTCCAGGCTTCAGCCTTTGTATTCAAGAATCTTGAAGGAGGTCATTGACAGTGGGTATTCATCTCAACCAACAGACTATCAACATAAAACCATTAATTTTGTATCTATTAAGTCTGTAAGACACAAAGGATGCCAAAAAACATAAGCTATGGGCTCTGTCTTCACTGGGCTCCAGTTCAGTTCAGTTGTTCAGTCGTGTGCAACTCTTTTCAACCCCATGAACCACAGCACACCAGGCCTCCCTGTCCATCAACAACTCCCAGAGTTTACCCAAACCCATGTCCATTGAGTCGGTGATGCCATCCAACCATCTCATCCTCTGTCGTCCCCTTCTCCTCCTGCCTTCAATCTTTCCGAGCATCAGGGTCTTTTCCAATGAGTCAGCTCTTCACATCAGGTGGCCAAAGTATTAGAGTTTCAGCTTCAGCATCAGTCCTTCCAACGAACACCCAGGACTGATCTCCTTTAGAATAGACTGGTTGGATCTTCTTGCAGTCCAAGCGACTATCAAGAGTCTTCTTCAACACCACAGTTCAAAAGCATCAATTCTTCGGTGCTCAGCTTTCTTTATAGTCCAACTTTCACATCCATACATGACCACAGGAAAAACCATAGCCTTGACTAGACGGACCTTTGTTGACAAAGTAATGTCTCTGCTTTTCAATATGCTGTCTAGATTGGTCATAACTTTCCTTCCAAGGAGTCAGCGTTTTAATTTCATGGCTGCAGTCACCATCTGCAGTGATTTTAGAGCCCCCCAAAATAAAGTCTGACGCTGTTTCCACTGTTTCCCAACCTATTTGCCATGAAGTAATGGGACCAGATGCCATGATCTTCGTTTTCTGAATGTTGAGCTTTAAGCCAACTTTTTCACTCTCCCCTTTCACTTTCATCAAGAGGCTCTGTAGTTCCTCTTCACTTTCTGCCATACAGGTGGTGTCATCTGCATATCTGAGGTTATTGATACTTCTCCTGGCAATCTTGATTCCAGCTTGTGCTTCTTCCAGCCCAGCGTTTCTCATGATGTACTCTGCATAGAAGTTAAATAAGCAGGGTGACAACATACAGCCTTGATGTACTCCTTTTCCTATTTGGAACCAGTCTGTTGTTCCATGTCCAGTTCTAACTGTTGCTTCCTGACCTGCATATAGGTTTCTCAAGAGGCAAATCAGGTGGTCTGGTATTCCCATCTCTTTCAGAATTTACCACTAGTTAATTAGTCAGTTTTTCCTAGGTTATGCTGTAGTAACAAACATTTCTCAAAATATTCAGTCCAGTTCAGTTCAGTCGCTCAGTCACATCCAACTCTTTGCAGCCCCATGAATCACAGCATGCTAGGCCTCCCTGTCCATCAACAACTCCTGGAGTTTACCCAAACTCATGTGCATCAAGTCGGTGATGCCATCCAACCATCTCATCCTCTGTCATCCCCTTCTCCTCCTGCCCCCAATCCCTCCCAGCATCAGGGTCTTTTCCAATGAGTCAACGCATGAGGTGGACAAAGTATTGGAGTTTCAGCATCAGCATCCCTCCTTCCAATGAATATCCAGGACTGATCTCCTTTAGAATGGACTAGCTGGATCTCCTTGCAGTCCAAGGGACTCTCAAGAGTCTTCTCCAACACCACAGTTCAAAATCTTAGGGGCTCACAAACACATTTTACTTCTCACTCTTATTACACGTAAGCTGTGATTAGTTGTGGCAGTGCTCTGTGTGTCTGCTTTATTCTGGGATCTAGGCTGAAGGAGCAGCCCCCACCTGGATATCTCAGTCCCTTTCCCAAGGCAGAGGGAAAAAACAGCAATGGCAGTCATGAGATGGCTCTTAAAACTTTACTCAGTCACAGCATACCTCACTTCCTCTGGGAGCACATTTGGCCAAAGAACGTCACAAACCAAGCCTGGGTCAGTGGTTTGGGAAAGTGTCATCTCACAGGGAGGTTGGTTCAGTGACTAACTGGAAATGTATGATAGCAATCCTCAACAGTATTTGATTGTATTCCTCCCCTACTGAGATATTTTGGAATGAAGTAGGAGTGAGAATCTGAGAGCTTTGGATGACAGCTACAAGGCTTCATGTCTGACAGCAAAGTTCCACATGGACATAAAACAAAGAGACAGCAGTAACAACGACAAAGCCCCAGGAATGCCTGACTCTAGGAAACAGGGCTTTTACATCCCCCTCGTAAGAAACGTTCCGCTGAACTCGACAGAAGCTAACAGAGGAGGAAGAATGGGTTGGATCCTTTTGCTCCTGTCTTTATTTACAGCAAAGGACAGAACACTTTGTCACCTTGGAAACCACCAACAAAGGCAGTGTGTAAAGCTATAAGAAATCCCTGTCGGCTCTCTCAGAGGTGGCTGGGGCTAAGTGGTGGGGTGGTGTATTCTGCTACTCAACTGCCCTGAGTCTTGGGTATTGCATAGTCAGGCAGGTAACCCCAGCTGGAAGGAGAAGCTGTTTGGCCTTTGATGGCAGAACTCACTACACATGTGCCTCCTTGTCTTCTGTATTCCAAGATACCACTGCTGACAGAGGAGAGTGCAGCCATGGCGTCTGAACCTGTGACCTACACTAGGGACAGTTCAGTCTCTCTGCTCTACAGCTATTCTTTACAAGTCTTGTTGCAGTCAATGATTTTACAGCCTGTGCCACTTTTACTCTGAAGAAGCCATAATAACCTGGGAAATTTTGCCATGATTCTCAAAGGTTGTATATGTGTTCCTGCTTGCATATGTATAATTACTAATTTTCTCTTCTCTTTTTATGCTAAATTGTGTTAATACTGCATTAGTAAAATTCTTCAAGAAGCTGGAAGTGCTTTTGTCATAAGCCAGAGGGAGATGTTAATTTTTTTTTTATTGAAGAACACAGTTGGTTTCTGCTTTTACTTCCATAGTCACACACTAATTAAATTTTTAAAATTATTATCATTATCAACAGCATTTACTAGAGTATCTTCTATGTGACTGTTCGACTTCTTCAAATATCTGATTGTCTTGAATGTAGAGCTTTGTTTTTTTTTTAATTAATTTGTTTATTTTAATTGAAAGATACTTACTTTACAACATTGTGGTGGTTTTTGCCATACATCGACCTGAATCAGCCACATGTTCCCCCCGATCCTGAACACCCCTCCAACCTCCCTCCCCACCCCATCCCTCTACGTTGTCCCAGAGCACCGGCTTTGAGGGCCCTGCTTCATGCATCAAACTTGCACTGGTCATCTATTTTATGTGTGGTAATATATATGCTTCAATGTTATTCTCTCAAATCATCCAACCCCCACCTCCTCCTACATAGTCCAAAAGTCTATTCTTTACATCTGTGTCTCTTTTGCTGCCTTGCATAGAAGATTGCCATTACTTTCTAAATTCCATATGTATGCATTAATATACTGTATTGGTGTTTCTCTTTCTGACTTACTTCAGTCTGTATAAGAGGCTCCAGTTTCTTCCACCTCATTAGAACTGACTCAAATGCGTTCTTTTTTATAGCTGAGATATATTCCATTGTGTATATATACCACATCTTCCTTATCCATTCATCTGTCAGTGGATATCTAGGTTGCTTCCATGTCCTAGCTATTGTAAACAGTGCTACATGAACGTGGAGATGTTAAATTAACTAAAAGATTGGCCACACTTATTGCTGTGCCAGCTTGGAGACTCCGCTTGATTTCCAATGTCATGTTGATGCTATTGGCACCATCAAGAGGTCCTTGGCCTTTGAAATAGGATTTTGAGCTCCTAGACTTTCCAGATATTATCAGTTAGGTAACAACGCACAGCTGACAACAGTTCAGTATGTCTGTAGCCTCCCCTGTGTAGTATGTACCCTCCACAGCATTTGCATACTTGAGGCCATTCCTTGGTGACTATTCACAAGTGACATCTTTTTTTTTTTTTTTTTTTTTTTGCATTTTGCTAGAGAAAGCATCTAGATTAAACATTATTGAGCTCAAAACTATATATTGTCTTCACATACAGAATGGTTTAATTGCAATGACAACAGATTGAGGGGAACCTGAACTTTGGTTTCAGCTTTACCACTTATTCGGGCTTCCCTGGTGGCTCAGATGGTAAAGAATCTGCCTGCAATGAAGGAGACCTGGGTACGATCCCTGGGTTGGGAAGACCCCCTGGAGGAGGGCATGGCAACCCACTCCAGTATTCTTGCCTGAAAAATCCCCCATGGACAGAGGTGCCTGGCAGGCTACATACAGTCCATGGGGTCGCAAAGAGTCGGACACAACTGAGAGACTAAGCACAGCACAGCAAAGCACTACCATTTATTATGTGACCATAAAGAAGTCACTTATTCCTGTGTAAAAACAGTGGACTAGAACAGACAAGAGACAGCAAACATATGCCTAATGTGCCTTTAACAATTTAACAAGGCTACTCAGTGGTGGCCCTGATTCCCACAGATCCTGGAATGATCCTCAGGATCCTTTCCAATGCAGAATTCAAGGCAGATACTACCAGTCATTAGGACTGACACAAGCTGAAATCGTTGTGAAAGTCTAGGTCCAGACAATCTACAATATGTGGAGATAACATGTGAAAGTGTTGCAAGAATGGGGACCCCTTCCAGGCCCTGAGAGTGGGTTCTTGTCTCGTCTAACACTCAGAAATAAATGTCTGAGGAGGCACACATGCTGATAAAGCAAGAGACTTTATTCAGAAGGGGTAAGGGACCCCAGGAGAACTGCTCTGCTGCGTGGCTCACAGTCTCCAGTTTTATGGTGATAGGATTCATTTCTGGTTGTCTTTGGCCAATCATTCTGACTCAGCGTCCCTCCTGGTGGTGCATGCATTGCTCAACCAAGACGGATGCCAGTGAGAAGGATTCTGGGAGGTGGTAGGACACGTGGCTTCTCCTTTTGACCTTTCCTGAACTCTTTAGGTTAGTGGTGGTTTGTTAGTTCCACGTTCCTTACTAGTACCTCCTGTAGTAAAATAACCCACTCAAATGGTTACTGTGGTGGCTGGCCAGGGCGGGAGGTTTCAGTGTATTTCCCCAAACAGAAGTGCTTTGTAAACTCTTCTATGTTGTACAAATTTAAGGTGCTATTATTGTTATCACTGTTCATTACTCTTGTTACAGAAAATTTGTGCAGATTTTGTTCAGGATATAGGAGGTGCTGACAAGTTTGTATGTTGCCAACAAGGCCTACAGCTATTGTTCTAATGATATACACCAAATGCTCTTGGCATTTTTAAAGTGAGAGTAGACAATGAAAGCGGTTTCAAAATGCAGAGCAAGGATCACCTTGGACTGCCTGGGGAACTACTGGGGAGACATAGTGACTTGGGTTTGCAGACTGACTTCATCATTTAAGGTGTAAATACTGGTTTTGCCATTCAACATCTCTGAGCCTCAGTTTCCTCATCTACGATGTGGGCTCCATCAATCTCCTCTCAAGGTTGTGGAAAATCTAAATGAGTTTAACAAGTATAAAATAAAAAGTAAAAACCATGATTCATAAGTTGTACTCTATAAATGTTAGTTCCTAAGGGTGGAAAACTGGTTTATAATGAGTACTTTGGGACTTTTGACTCACTTTCTATTTTAGCAAAAGTTTTGTAATCTTTAAGAGTCAGAAAACATTTTCAGTCAGAAACATTATTATTTTAGGGCAAGAGATAAACACTTGTACTCCCTTGGATCACCATCTTCCTTTGAAACAAAGGTAAGAGCTGGAATATAAGCCCTCCCTCTTTAAGATTTGCCTCCTTTACCAATGAGATGTTACAATTTCTTTTTTACGTAAAAGAATTAGAAATGTTCGAGGGAATTATAACTCAATAGCTGCTAATGCTTTGTGGATGACATTCAATAAGGGGAAAATGTGATGACTCAAAATAACATACTTCTAACTCTGTGCTAAGATTTGAAGCATGCATGGTGCTTGATGATGTACATGAGAATCATGCAAATCCCTCTGGGAATGTATATGTGACACTTTTCAGAATGATCTGTGTCAGAGTTCCAAGCACCCCATATAGAAGGCTTCTAATGCTCAAAATCCAGGTAAGTCTCCTATTTCCACCATAAAGATTAGATTTCTTTTGAAACTGTAACCTTAGCACCTTTCTTTTGCCTCCACCACTATGCCTCTTCCTTCCACCGGACGCTTTGCCAAGTTCATTGTCAGGACATATTTTCCCTCCTATTTGGAATGCAAAGACATTTAATTATCCTAGAAGGAAAATCTGAGAGTACAAGCTGTACACAGCAGGTTAAGATTGCTAATATATAACTTAGCTAAAAATCTGTTTATTTAGAGTAGCTTGTTTCACAATTCTTGCTTTTGTGGTAGCCCATTTTGGGAGCAAAACTTATCTTCTCCAAAAGCAATGATCTGCTGTAGATGAACATTGATGAAGAGTCTTAAGGTCCAGAAGTATCTGTTCAATTTGTGGGGTTTCCTAAGGATTAAGGGAAAACATTCTTGAGCATTTTGTTGAGTACATTTTAAAAAATGCCTCTAAATGGATATAATCAATCCCTGAATTCTAAGCCTGTGGTAAGCAATCTTTTTATGGAAGAACCAATGTAAGTGAAAATGAAAGTCACTCAGTAGTGTCTGATTCTGCAACACCATACAATCCATGGAATTCTGCAGGTCAGAATACTGGAGTGGGTAGCCGTTCCCTTCTCCAGGGGAAGAACCATTATAAAAACATAAAAAGTTTACAGCCCCCACTTCTTATTTTTTCTACATGAAAATGTCTTTTTTCCTCTTTCCTCAAAAAAATGCTATAAACTCAGAAAAAATTAGGACCGCTTTGCAGTCAATAACTATGAATATCTAGACCCATTAAAGAAGCAGCCAAGTAGGGATCTTTTTCAGTCTTTTTATTAAATTAAATAAAAGTGCAAGGCATGTGGCTTTAAGTTAGAAAGAGCTCATCACTTTTCTAAGGGTATATAGTTTTTTCTTTTAATGTTGTCTCTTCTAAATTATTATGGTGGGCCAATAACATGATTGTATACCTGAGAGTCATAGGAGAATCACTTTTAAAATGATTGCAACTGAATTCAATATGAAGACTAGTTTAAAAATATATTTAAATGTGTGTGTATATACATACACACATATACATATATATGCTTATACACACTAATGTAAACACATTGATCTATATGCATGCGTTGTATAAATATGTATATAAGAAGCTTACCTCTGAAAGTTGGGATAATTCTAAAATAATTTTTATACATAGGGAAATAATCATTTCCAATTAGTCCCTTCTACTTAGAAAGACTTATAGAAGCAGAAGTGGTAAAAGAAAAACAGAAACTTTAAATCCTCACTTCTCTTTGTTGCTAAAATGTGAGACACAGAATAGATGTCTTTTGTTTTATCAGAGCTTGTAAGTGTATCTTTGGATGTGCAAAGGTGGGTCAGAGATATGCAGAGGGTACAGAGTGCAGCTATTCAAAATACATGATAAAGAAAGCGAGTAGGCAAAGGGGTTCAGTTCCCCCATGGGGTCCATGAATTGTTTACATTGTGAAGAAGAGAAGAAGAGACAGTAACAGTGGGATAAAAGTGAGATCCAGAGATCAAGTGTCAGAAGAGACCATGAGAACAGAAGGTCCCAGGAATCTGTAATACTGTATTGAGGGAAGCAAGACAACAGGCGTTGCACCAACTGTGAGTTAGGAGCATTAAGGCAATTGCACTTCAATCTCAAGGGAATACATACCCATTTATATGAGTCTCATGAATCAAGTCTGGAGAATATGTACCAAGCTATTCATGGTCATAACAACAACTCATTCCTAGAGATTTTAATTTGTTAGGCTTGGAATGGGGGCCCCAAATGTGTTTATTTAAAAGGTTATTCAGGAAAAGTACCAAGCATTGATGAGAGAAATAAAAGACATAAATATATATTGGTATGTAATATTTTCACTAACTGAAATGTTGAGTTTTATGAAGATGTCTCTCAAAGTTATTGAGAGATCTGATGTAACCTCAGTCAAAATCCTGACACATTTTTTTCAGGAGGTCAATGGTCTGGTGCTTAAATTTATACGAAAATGCAAAGGACCAAGAACAGCCAAGCCAATCTTAATGAAAAAGAAGATAGAGGACCTTTATGCTGTCAAATACCATGATATTAATATTAATATTAACAATATCACAGAGACATAAATAGAGAAATGGAACACAATAAGGTGTCCAGAAACAAAGCCACACAACTGATTTACGACATATGACTTACAACAAAGGTATCACTGCAAAACAATGGAAAAAGTGGTTTTTTTCCATAAATAGTGCTGGGTTGATCGGTATGTATCCATAGGGGATTAAAGGAAGGTTGACCTCTGCCTTATACCACACACAAAAAGTCAATTCTAGATTGAAGATTGACTTAAATATGAAAGATAAAAACAATAAACTTTCTGGAAGGTAACATTGGAAAATACAGCTGTGACCTGACAGGATCCCTCCCCGCCTCAAAACAATACGAACCACCCAGCCTAGGGTAACCAAGCATTCTGGCTTGTCTTGGACTTTTCCTGTTTTAGCATTGACATCCCATGTCCTGGCAAACCCCTTAGTTCCAGCCAAACTGGGATGGTTGGCCACTCATAAGGAAAAAAAAAGATTGACAAAGTGGACTATGTCAAAACTTACAACTTCCTCTGTTCATCAAAGATATCACTGAGAGAGTGAAAAGGCAAATACAAGGATGGAAGGAGATATTTACACTACATCTAGCCAACAAAAAGTTCATATATAATGCCCGCCCTACAGATCAATAAGAGAGGTTTCCCAGGTGACTCAGGGGTCAAGAATCCACCTGCCATAAAAACAAGTAGGCCATATGAGGATCTCTAACTTTCATTTAGCTTGTGTCACTTTTTCTATTTCACATTCAGTGCTCTCATTTCATTTAGCTATGTTTTCCAGTTTCTCTCTTTTTTGTTGTTCTTTCTCAAGCCTTTCTCAAGCATAGCAGAAAAGCTTGTGTATACATATATATAAGTAGTATGTGTGACATAATATACATATTTTAGAAAACTTACAAATTTTTGCCTAGCTAAAACATTTATAACATTTTGAGTCTACTTGTCTGACTTAGAAGAATGCTAGATTTTTAATTTACATCACTCAAAAATTTGATGTATTTCCGGGTATTTTGGCATCCAGTATTACTGCTTAAGCAAGCCTAAAAAGTTTATTATCTTAATGATTTTAAAATTTTTGAATGAGGCTTGAATCTGCTAATCCAATTCTGAGAATATAAAGAAATACTATATTGTAAAAAAAAAAAAAAAACCAGGAAATTAGCATGTGAAACAGTTATTATTAACTAAAGTACCTTATTCAAGATTTCACACTGCGTTTAGTTGCATTGAGTAGCTTCAGCTGCATGCAAAAAATTCTGATAAATTCTCTTTTCACTTTTATTCTATTACAAATATTCTCTAATTTCCCTTGTTATGGTTTCTTAGATACACCCATCATTTAAAAGTGGACATTCAATTTCCAAAACGTGGGGCTTTTACAGTATCTTTGATATTAATTTATTATTTAAATGCTTTCTTCTCTGCAGTTACCTTCTGCGCTTTTTTAGTCTTTGTTGAGCCTTTCAATGGCCAAGTGAAAAATCTCTCTTGGTAAATGTCACATTGCACTTGAAAATATGTGGGTTATTTTCAAATATCTTTTGATATGGATTTCTAACTTAATTCCACAGAGATAAGAGAACAGACTCTGTATGATTTCAATACCTTTAGACCATGAAATTTTTACCCTTGTTTTATGTCCCTGGATATGTTCCAGTTTCTCCTAGTTTAGAGTCTATGTGTACTTGAATAGAATTTGTATCCTACTGTTGTGTGAAAATTGTCACATATGGTCAGATTTTACCAAAGCATAAATCTTAATTACATTGAATTGGTTCATGGTGCTTTTCAGGTCTACTATATCCTTCTTCTTTTCTATATATATCCATTCTATTAATTTTTGAGAGTTTGATATTGAAACTCCACCTAAAAAAATCTTAGTTTATCCACTTAAAAAATAATTGTAATATATAGGGGAACTATATGTAACTTAATTCTATATTTTCCAAGTCTCCTGTAAATGTATTATTATACTTTCATAATTTAAAATTTTTTTAATATTTTTAAAATTAAAGAATCTGCCTGGCAATGCAGGAGATGCAGGGGAAGTGGGTTTGATCCCTGGGTCAAGAAGATCCACTGGAGGCGGAAATGGCAACCCATGACAGAATTCTTGCCTGGAAAATTCCATGGACAGAGGAGCCTAGCAGGCTGCAGCCCATGTGGTGGCAAAGAGTCAGACACAGCTGAGCAACTGAGCCCACATGCACAGATCAATAAGACAATATAACAGTAAAACGAGCATATCTTGAGAAAGCACTTCTCAAAATAACCAACAAAGAGATTGAAAGTTACTCAAATATTTAAGTCTTGAGTTACCTGGTTATGATTAATACATGCTCTCCAGGAGATCAAACATGGGTCTGTCAGACTATAAGGAGGATCCAGATAGAATCAGGATATTAATATTAATACATGCTTCTCCTTTTACATATTACACATCATGAGGAGTTTCCAAAGAGTTAACAATGGAGTCAGTTTATACTAATTCAACTGTATCTCTAATCAGTATAAATAATTATGCAAAAGCTACTTAGAAAACTATCTAGAGTTTATGTCATGATGCAAGTTTTGTTCTTCTCAATTAATCTGTCTGGCTGTCTTCATCAAATCCTGATACAAAAGAAGTCAACATGAGGGTTTTTAGAGAAAGATTCCTGCATAGGATGGATTCTCCAAATATAGAGTCAGTATTTCCATGCCCAGTGAGCACATGGGGAGTGAGTTCCCGTCACCAAATCATGTCCAAGTTCTGCATTCCTGAGTTGCATGCACTCCTGAACTAGTTTGGAGTCCTGTTGGGTGGAGATAAAATGTGGACTGCCAGCAATGGTGGGAAAGGTTGGCGCCCAAGGGTGTGCTCTTTTTAAAAATGTAACTCTTTTTTAATAGTGGTTTAAAATATTTCCGTGAAATGATGAATAGTGAAACAGTGAAGACTGAATTGAGAATCCAATTGGCGAATGAAATAACAATGGGGGAGGAGGTCAGATTTTACCAAGGCACAGCCCTCAGCCTGAGGAGGCTACTATGTGGCTTGAACAAATACGGCAGCTCCCAGGAAAGGGGAAAGTGGGGATGGGAACTGAATTTCTGAATAAGATTTGGCTTCAGGGAAAGTTTTTATGATTTTTAAAAAATATTGTTTCATTTAATGCCCTTTAAAAAAACAGAATTAAAAATTTTCAAACAGAATCCCAAAGCCAGCTTCCACAGTGTGTCTGTTGAACCCATCAGCTGGCAGTCCCAGGAACCTGTGTTCACTACTATGAGTGTTGGGGAGAAGCTTTCGAGGACGTTTAGGGTAGATACTGTGCTAGAGAAGAGAGGGGAAAGTGAATTAAGAATGGTGCCTGTTCCACAGCCAGGGCTCAAGAGAGAAGGAATAATTCAAGCTGAAAGAGCAGTTTTCTTAAGTCATTCAGTAGGACTTGGAGCACAAGCAGGGACGCTTCTGGGCTGGTTGACAGATTTCAACACAACAGTATAATGCACACTAGCAATCGAGATCACAGGGGGTCCAGAAGCTGTTTGGTGTGCCCAGAGGCTTGGGGCTGTGACAGCGCTGGGCAGCTGCCTGCTCCTCACTAGCAAGAATGGCAGGGGCACTCGGCACAGAGAGGAACACGAAAGGCCAACTTCGAATAGCACATGCTGTCTCACAGTAATGAGAATTGGTGCTGTGAATAGGAACTTCGGGGTTATTGTGCATAATTTAACTTCCTTTATGCCCATAGGACAGTAGGGTCTTGAGACACCTAAAGTTATATATCAACACGGTTTATGTAGTTTTCTTTAAACAAATGAAAGAGGATTCAATTATAATATATAATAAGATGCTCATTTATTTCACTTGTTAGGGAACATGATATTCCAAGTGAGCCAATTTTTTTCCAAATGATTGACACAGCTCTTTAAGATTTGTAACATTTTAATCTTTCTGATGGAAAGCCTGCCAAAATATACTGTACACTTTGCTACTCTCTGAAGCAGAAACAAAGAATAATTTAACCATTTCTTGGTATCTCTGAGTCATGATGAACATTGATGACATTTTGCACATAGTATTTTAAGGTCTTGGGGCTTCCCAGGTAGCACAGTATAAAGAATTCACCTGACAATGCAGGAGATATAATAGACTCAAGTTCAATCCCTGGGTTGAGAAGAACCCCTGGAGTAGGAAATGGCAACCCACTCCAGTATTCTTGCCTGGAAAATTCCATGGGCGGAGGAAGCTGGTGGGCCCAGTCCATAGGGTCTCAAAGAGCTGGACAAAACTGAGCACACACACACGGGATAAGGTCCTGAGGTATGCAGGGCCGTACTTCCCTAAAATACATCGCACCTGGACTGCCATGTTTTCTGAACTCTTGTATCCACTTTTGGTAGTCTTTTTCTATTCCACTGTTATTAGGCTGTCAACAGACACTTGCTGCTTTTCTCAGGGAGACAGTTTCTAAGAATCTTCTTTACCCCCATCATTTTAATTTGATATTTAGTCTGCTTTGGATCTAGAAGTTACATGACTCTTCTAAAAACTAAAAAAGCATAAAAAATTGGGTTCTCACTTCTGACAGAGGGTCAGAAAGGTTTGCCTATGAATGAAGTGCAAGTCTTTAAGAAATTAATTTATTTGAGGCATTTTAGATGAACCTTGGGTCTTGGCTGTATTCCTCCAAATTGAAGTTACTGGATGAAGGACTTCAGAGAACTGGGTTTTAGTGAACATGTAATTGACATCCTGAGGAGAGGGGAAGAGTTGATTTTAGACCTCCATCTCACCCTGATCAACATTACCCTATTTATTTTATGGAAACTGTAGTTAATATTCTGAATTAATTAGATTGTACAATCAGTTTCAAAAGCATAATGCAGTAGTGTATAAAATATAATAATGCATAAAACTTGTTATGGAAATTTAAAATTTTAAGACCTAGATGAAATTCAAACATGAATTTTGCATGAAGAAATGAAACAAAACAATTTTGTTTGAGTAATTTGCTTTATTACAAGGGAGAACATCCACAGCTTCATTTAAATACTATACCATTCATCATATGCAAGGCTTCCTAGTAAACTAATTTTAGATAGACTCAGACTCAATAAATATCAGAAGGCTATATCATTGTCCCACCTCTGCGTATTTTCCTTTTGAGGATCAAAAGGCTTAGTAAAAACAGGTTTCCTAAAATAAGCATTATCATATACAGAGAAGACTGGAAATCATAACTGATGTGAGCAACTCCCCTTGATTATGACAGGAAGTCTACATATGTAATCTTCGTAGTGAATAAACATCTTCAATTCCTAGTACTATATCATCCAATTCCAGGAAAACATTATCATAATATGAAATAGATTAGAAAATAAATAGAAACCAGAACTATCTGGCAGAAGCCCTAGGTTTTCTCTCCTGAGCTGGGGCAGCCTGGCTGAGTGAGAAAAGCAGATGTAAGGTGGTCCTGGGCTCAACTCTAAGTGCCTGTGTCACTCTGAGCAAGTTACTAAACTTCTCTGAACCTCAACTCCTTTTTTTTCTTTGGTTGTCATGGGAATTTCTATGTATGTACATATGTATGTTTTCTGTGAGTGTTCATATTTATACATATACTTTTCCCAAATGAATAAACCTCGGTTCCTCTGAACATGTAATGAAAATATTGCTTCGTTCTCAAGGGTGGCATCCTATTTAAATGAGACAATGTATTTTTAGCACTTTTCTCCATCCCACAAGCCCTCTATTTATTTAGAAACTGTAGGCCTGTACCGATAGGGTGCTTGTCCTTACCTCCTGCCCCAGGTCCCTTCTTGTGTGTCTTTATAGGGCCCTTCCAACTCCCAGCCAGGAAGCTAGTGGTTGCTCAAGTGTCCCCCTTTCCTTCCTTCCACTGGCTCCTAACTCGTGTCTGAGTTGTCAGATGCGTCTACTCTGAGATCCCCTGATTTATGTGGATTTCACACTGTATACTAACCCACACTGGTGAATGCCCAATAACCTAAAGTTCTCTTGAGGAAAGGAATTGTACTTTTATCTCTGGCAGGATATCCACAGATCTGAAGTGAAATGAAAGAGAAGCACAACAGCTCAATAAATCCCAGTTTGTTCTCTCCCTATTCCTGGCTATGACCAAGATGCTGACTTGTGTGGCTCGCATGCTGCTGGCTCTTACCTTGTCAACTCATGTAGGACTAGTCCCCTTGAGTGGCAGGACCTGGTGGGTATGTTCCATGATCTTCCCACCACCTGCAACAACAGGGACCATGGAGAGAGTACTGCAACCCTTATTTTCCAGAGGAGACTCTAAAGTAAAAGGCATTCAAGTCTCTGGCAGGAGGTTAAACAGTGAGTGAGAAGGAGAATGGGATGGATCTCAGATCTGGCTGATGCCAGAAGTCACCTAAGGATTACATTCTATTCCCTTCTCAAATACATCTGATCAGTTACCGGAGGGAGCCCCCATCTTATGCCCTTTTGTCTATAAGCTTCCCTCTCTAGACACTGCTATTGCATTTGATTGGTGCTGCTGGTCCCGTTTCCAAAGCACTGAGGTCCGTGATTTGCCAAACGGGGCAGAGATCTCTTTCTTTTGTGCATTTAACTCTATTAGAGGAGTATTAAATCTCCTTACACCTCAGTGTCCTATAAAAAGTTTCATGAGATGGCCTTTACAGACAGGGCTGAAACTCAGCTGAAACTTAGGTAAGGCATAGCTGGCGTCTACTCTGATGGGCTGGTTGTCTGTTCTGTTCCATCCATGCTTGCACCATACCAAGTGTTTAGTATTTTGACTATTACTTCTACTTCCAGAGCTATTAAAAGTGAAAGTGTTAGTCACTCAGTCATGTCTGTCTCTGTGTGACCCCATGGACTGCAGCTTGCCAGGCTCCTCTGTCCATGGAATCCTCCAGGTAAAAGTACTGGAGTGGGTTGCCATATCCTTCTCCAGGGGATCTTCCTGACCCAGGTATCGAACCCGGGTCTCCTGCATTGCAGGCAGATTCTTTAGCATCTGAGTCACTAGGGAAGCCCATTGAGATATAGATCCAATTTTAAAAAGTGGATAAATTGCTTTAATATAAGCTAAATGTAATTTTAAATAAATTAACACATAATTTTACTTTTAATATTAACAACTTGAAATATTATATATATTAATACACACATTTGTTTTGGTTTTTTAATATATACATTTATATGCATACACATGTGCATATTTGTTTTGAAGTCTCTTTCTTTGGCTGTTTAATAGTTTTGTAGTTAACACCACACCACCTCCTAAAATTTTGGTCCATAACTAAATGTACTGATGGTTCTTAGAGGCTCCTGCAACACTAGAACAATCCAGGGAGCAATTCTACTTACTTCTGGGCAGCAAGGCTCTGCCTTGGTCGTCCTACTTTACTAACTTCTCATCTTCCTATAAAGCTATAGTTCCAGGCAGCAGTCAAGCAGCAATTTTACTCAGCTTCCATCTATAAAGGTGTGTGAGTATAAAATGAGTATAAGAAGGAGTATAAAATGTCATAGGTAGAAGATTGTGAGTAACATGAAGTGTTTGTAAATAGCCTGTGTTCAGCAAGAGAGGAACGGGTGAGTAAACCACAGTTTGTGCACACAATGAAGTACACACAGCCACAAAAATGGTAAGTAAATCTCCAAATACTGATACGACACAATTTTCTGGATATATAAATATATGAAAAAAGCAAGGTATGGAACAGTACACGTGGTATCTATATTTTGTATAAGAAAGAGAGAGAAATAAGAACTTATGTGGTTGTAAGAAGAGATTTAGAGGGATAAGCAGCAAATAAATAAAAATGATTTCCTAAAGAGGAGAGGAAGTGGGAAATGGTGTAAACATAAGAACTCCTTGTTTTATATCATAAAATGCTGTAGTTTTGATTTTTTATTTATGTAAAATCTATCTATATAAAATGACTTATA
Organism: Bubalus bubalis; assembly: GCF_019923935.1. Classification (NCBI taxonomy): domain Eukaryota; kingdom Metazoa; phylum Chordata; class Mammalia; order Artiodactyla; family Bovidae; genus Bubalus; species Bubalus bubalis. The sequence goes on along the minus strand of NC_059162.1, from coordinate 1,664,411 downwards.
TAAGATTTATGGAAGATAAAATTATAACAAAACACCACCAGTTACAAAAAGTGTGTATGTGGTGGGCGGGAGGAGGGCAAAGATGCTTCAAGCCGTGAACCTAGTTCTAGTTCTTTCTCTTTGTGGCGCTAAAGTCCCAGCACCACGGCCTTCCTCCTGGCTTGCAGCCCAACAGGCCCACAGCGGCAGACCCACTCATGTGCTATTCCTCATTCAGGGGAAGGGTAACTGCTTTGGGGCCCGTTCCTTTTTGGTTCTCTTTCCTTTTGTTTGAATCCTCATTGTTGAAAACTCCTTTAAAACCTTTCTTTTCCTGCCTTAGAAACTCTAGCATACTCAGGATAATTAAATATTTCTTGGATGATTAAACATTAGAACAAAGTTTCTAAACCTTTGTTTTCTATACACAGTATCACATTTCGTCAATTTAATATGTCATTGCTTGTAAAATGTACTATAATTTAATATACCATTAAGAAATGCTGCCAATTAAACTATGACACATTTTCTTATATACTTTGTAAGATGCATCTTGATTTAAAACATCTTAAAATGTGAAAAAAATGTGCATTTTGGAGTAGATAAGATATAGAGTTATAGAGGTAGACTTGGGTGTTGAAAAACTGAATTAAATGTGTACTCCTGAAGGCGTTCCAAGAAACTAAAGGAAATATTTGCCTAGAGTAACGCCGAGTGCATGGTAGGTACTTGATGAATGCTTGTGAGAGAATAAAGTCTTCTTAGCTGCATTGGATGGCCACTAAAATATAAGAGGAAGTATGTAAAAATTGTTTTTTAAAAATTGCTAAGCATAGACTATATCTAGGCTTGTGCTATAGCATAAAGCATAAAAAGAGAACAAAAAAATAATGAGGACAATATAGTCCAGCCTTTGAATATTTTATACTCTGATGAAAGAAAGAAATATAACAAACATAGTTTGACATTGGAGCGAGGTCAGGACTGGAGGGATCCAGCCAGGAAAACCAAGATGTGTTTAGAGAGATAAGAGGAAACAATGGAAAGCAAATTTGTCATTGAAGCTAGATTTAGACGGATGGCTTTAAGAAGGAAGGAACCATCGCTGTTACCCAACTGCTGAGAGATGGAACAAGATGAAAACTGGAAGTGTTACCAAATTTGGCAGTTGGGAGGTCATCAGTAACTTCTAATAAAGTAATTTCAGGAAAATGATTGGAGCAGATATCAGACTATAATAAGTAGAGGAGTAAATGCAAGAGTTTATTTAGAAATAGCTTATGAGGAAGGATAGGAAGAGACAGGGAAAAAATAGAAAGGGCAGAAATGGAATCAATGAATGCAGGAGGGGAAATAGAGAAAGAAACATGGAAACAAAGCAAAGGCCTGGATGTCTAGATGCAGTAGAAGGCAGCTTGGGGAGGCAGAGGGCAACCAAGGCACAGAGCAGATCTGATGTCCTAGAGACAGTATGGAATCAGGCAGTCTTTCGTTCAACTCCTAGTTCCTTACTGTATGAACTTGGGCAAGTTACTTCACCTTGGCCCTTCAGATACCAAGAAAAAGTCCTCAGAAAGGGAACAAACATGCCAAAAACACTCTTAACAGTAAATATGATACATTCCTTGGTTGTTTTCCTCCTTCTAATTTTAATGTAGGCTGATGACACAAGTCCAAGCATAATTCTAGGAAAGAATCTTACAAGGGAACAAAATGACTGTTTTTAAGTGCATTGCTCTCTGACAGTTTGGCTTTTAAGAATACCTAGAGATGGAATTAGAAGTGGATTTCATTCTGAATGCCAAGACTGATGAAATGCCAATGACTGCCTGAGGCACAGGTTGGAAAAAACACGAGCAACAGTCAAGGCTTGGCTTAAGAAGTGATTAAAGAAGGTGTCTAGGGGCTTGGAATAGACAGTACAAGAGTTCAGTTCAGTTCAGTTTCTCAGTCGTGTCCGACTCTTCGCAACCCCATGGACTGCAGCATGCCAAGCCTCCCTGTCCATCACCAAGTCCCGGAGTTTACTCAAACTCATGTCCATTGAGTCAGTGATGTCATCCAACCATCTCATCCTCGGTCATCCCCTTCTCCTCCTGCCTTCAATCTTTCCCAGCATGAGGGTCTTTTCCAATGAGTCAATTCTTCACATCAGGTGGTCAAAGTATTGGAGTTTCAGCTTCAACATCAGTTCTTCCAATGAATATTCAGGACTGATTTCCTTTAGGATGGACTGGTTAGATCTCCTTGCAGTCCATGGGACTCTCAAGAGTCTTCTCTAACACCACAGTTCAAAGGCATCAATTCTTAGGTGCTCAGCTTTCTTTATAGTCCAACTCTCACATCCATACATGACTACTGGAAAAACCATAGCTTTGACTAGATGGACCTTTGTTGGCAAAGTTTCATGTCTCTGCCTTTCAAAAAGCTGTCTAGGTTGGTCATAACTTTTCTTCCAAGGAGCAACTGTCTTTTAATTTCATGGCTGCAGTCACCATTTGCAGTGATTTTGGAGCCCAAGAAAATAAAATCTGTCACTGTCTCCATTGTTTCCCCATCTATTTGCCATGAAGTGATGGGACCAGATGCCATGATCTTAGTTTTCCGAATGTTGAGTTTTAAGCCAACTTTCTCACTCTCCTCTTTCATTTTCACCAAGAGGCTCTTTAGTTCTTTGCTTTCTGCCATAAGTGTGGTGTCATCTGCATATCTGAGGTTATTGATATTTCTCCCAGCAATCTTGATTCTAGCTTGTGTTTCATCCAGTCCAGCATTGCACATGATGTACTCTGTATATAAGTTAAATAAGCAGGGTGACAATATACAGCCTTGACGTACTCCTTTTCCTATTTGGAACCAGTCTGTTGTTCCATGTCCATTTCTAACTGCTGTTTCTTACCCTGCATACAGATTTCTCAGGAGTCAGGTCAGGTGGTCTGGTATTCTCATCTCTTGAAGAATTTTCCAGTTTGTTGTGATCCACACAGTCAAAGGCTTTGGCGTACTCAATAAAGCAGAAGTAGATTTTTTTGGAACCCCCCTGCTTTTTCAATGATCCAGTGGATGTTGGCAATTTGATCTCTGGTTCCTCTGCCTTTTCTAAATCCAGTTTGAACATCTGGAAGTTCACGGTTCATGTACTGTTGAAGTCTGGCTTGGAGAATTTTTTTTTAATTTAAATTTATTTAAATTAGAGGCTAATTACTTTACAATATTGTATTGGTTTTGCCGTACATCAACGTGAATCTGCCATGGGTGTACATGTGTTCCCAATCCTGAACCCCCCCTCCCACCTCCCTCCCCATACCATCCCTCATAAGAAATGAATTGCCAGTCCAGGTTTGATGCAAGTTACAGGATTCTTGGGGCTGGCTTGGGGAATTTTAAGCATTACTTTGCTAGCGTGTGAGATGAGTGCAATTGTGCAGTAGTTTGAGCATTCTTTGGCATTGCCTTTCTTTGGGATTGGAATGAAAACTGACCTTTTCCAGTCCTGTGGCCACTGCTGAGTTTTCCAATTTTGCTAGCATATTGAGTGCCGCACTTTCACGGCATCATCTCTCAGGATTTAAAATAGCTCAACTGGAATTCCATCACGTCCTCTAGCTTTGTTCGTAGTGATGCTTCCTAAGGCTCACTTGACTTTGCATTCCAAGATGTCTGGCTCTAGGTGAGTGATCACACCATTGTGATTATCTGGGTCATGAAGATCTTTTTTGTATAGTTCTTCTGTGTATTCTTTCCACCTCTTCTTAATATCAGTATACAATATTATAATATTATATCAATATAAGAGTAGTGACACAAATTTGCTGACCCTGAACTAGAGGGGACCATGGGCTATATATCTATCAGTTCTCCATCAATGATATTGAGCTTTCTGATAAGCATTGACTTTTAAAGATTTCAGTATACATTCTCTAAGAAGTACACATATTCTACATTGTACATTAAGGGTAGAAACATAAATTGCAGCAGATAGCTACAGTAAGTAGGTTTGACATCCCTTTATGAAAGTTAAGATATGTGATCAGGATACAGTTACTAATTTAAATCCTGCTCATAGAGGAGGATCATGGAAATATCTGAGGCAAAATCAAAATCTTCCTTGGGAAAAATTCTGGGCACACTGTAAGACATGGAGAAAAAGGAGATCAAGGTCCCAATGCTACTTATACAAAGGTCATGATCATTTTGTCATGAAAACTTTTTAAAGTCACTGTTGCTAATCTTGCTCCACTCCAAAGAAGTACTCATAGTATATGTACCTTTAAGCAATGACACATCTTGGCTGAATCTTCCAGGATAGTATATTTCATATATATGAATTTCATATATATATCTGTAAATTTCATATATATATATATATATGTATGTATGTATATGTACACATATGGGGGCTTCCCAGGTGGTGCTAGTGATATAGAATCCGCCTAGCAATGCAGGAGATGTGGGTTCAATCCCTGGGTTGGGAAGATCCCCTGGAGGAGGGCATGGCAACCCTCTCCAGTATTCTTGCCTAGAGAATCCCATAGACAGGGGAGCCTGGTGGGCTACAGTCCATAGGGCTGCAAAGATTCGGACACAACTGAAGCAACTTAGCACACACATACATATATATATATATATGTATATGTGAATTATATATAATGTTTTAAAATAGTGATACCATGTTTTCAAATAAATCTTATCTTGATTTCCAATATAGGTAAAGTGAAATCATTTCAGTTAAAGAGGAGGTGGGGGGGTTGAGCTTTCTGGAGCTCACCCTTTCTTAAGGCCAGGCCTAAGATCTTTAAGAAACATGGCTTGAAAGCCCTGCTATAAGAGTAACTAGTTATGAAATACACTTTAGGTCACTAGAGAAATTAATTTGCTAATTATAATGATAATCTTTATGAATAGCTAAAATGTTGGAGATGTTTATAAAAATACGATTGTTTTTAATTTATTCAACTAAGGTAATTACAATAATTAAAATACATTTCCCAGAATCCGGATTCCTCAGTCTTTAACAAAACTATGTAGCAGCATGGAGAGTTAACTTCAGTACAAGGAATTCTGTGTCTGGACCAGTTCCAGTCCCAGGCTTCCCTTCAGCTGATTGGCTTGCTGTTTCTAACATGTTCTCTCTTGAGAATGGTACTCCATGGTCCAGGAAAGCTGCAGGAATTTCAGTCTTCACATCTGCATTCCAGGCAGCAGGAAGGGAAAAAGGAAGAACAGAGTAACTCTTCTTTTAGAAGCTTCCTAGATAGCCAACCCAGTTCAGTTCAGTTGCTCAGTCGTGTTTGACTCTTTGCGACCCCATGAATCGCAGCACGCCAGGCCTCCCTGTCCATCACCACCTCCCGAAGTTCACTCAAACTCACGTCTATCGAGTCGGTGATGCATCCAGCCATCTCATCCTCTGTCATCCCCTTCTCCTCCTGCCCCCCAATCCCTCCCAGCATCAGAGTCTTTTCCAATGAAAAGCAACTCTTCTTTTAGAGCTTCTTAGAAAGCCAACCCAACAATTCCTTAAAACCCAAAAGCCAAAATTTAATTTAATCATGTGGCCACACCTAGTTACAAAGGCTTGTGCCTTACCCTTTAGTAGGATAGATTTATACATTCACATCCACACATTACTGCTGTCAGCTAAAGAACATCCAGTAACAGTAACTTCTAGGCCGCCTTACCATACCTTTGTACTACTTCTGTACCTTATATGTATATGGTGTGTGAATATATATATATACACACACATATTCACCTTCTTCCACCATTACCTCCAGGCAACTACTGATCAGTTTTATTTCAAGGATGTCATGCAAACAGAATCATACAGCATGATTTGAGATTTTCTGCTTTCACTTAGTGTAATGCCTCTGAGATTCACTGAAGTTGTTGCATTTGTCAATAATTCATTTTTTAAACTGCAAAATAGTATTCCACATTATGAATGTACTCCAGTTTGTTTTTTTCCATTCACTTGTTTAAGAGCTTTTGAATTGTTTCTAGATTTGGCAAATATAACAGAGCTGCTATTTGTATGTATGTTTTTGAGTGAACATAAATTTGCATCCATGTCTATATTTTAATTATGAGATTACATACAAGGATGTTATGTGTTAATATGTTCTCTTACCACATGAACTTTAGGCACTTTCAGGATTTTTTCTGATCCAAAGCAAGCATCATAGTGTTACGAGAGTACAATCCCTGACCTGTGTTTGAATCTCAGCTCTACTGTTTAATAGTGGGGTGACACGGGGCAAGTTACTTACTACCTCTATGCCTCAATGTCCCCCACCCTGCAAAATGGAAGCAGCAGTCGTAACCTGTACATTGGTTCCTTGACCTGGGGAGTCAGGCTATTACATGGGAAAGGCCAAGTGGAAGCCACTAGACCTACTTCTATCCAGGAAAATAGTAAACCAAAAGGAATGCTGCATTACTGGAGGGATTGTAGAGATTAGTTCCACCATCAAGGATCTGAAAGATGTAGGGGTGGTTATTCCTACCACATCCCCATTAACTCTCCTATCTGGCCTATACAGAAGACAGATGGATCTTGGAAAATGACAGAGGATTACGATAAGCTTAACTGGGTGGTGACCTCACTGACAGCTGCTGTACCAGATGTGGTTTCAGTGCTTGAGCAAATTAACACATCCTCTGGTATATAGCTATTAATCTAGAAAATGCTTTTTCCTCTATCCCTGTTAATAAGACCCACAAGAAGCAGTTTGTTTGCAGCAAATACACCTTCACTATCCCACCTCAGAAGTATGTCAATTCACCAGCTGGGAATCACAGTTGAGTTTGCATGATCTTGCTCTCTTTTCTCTTTCAGAAGCTATTACGCTAGTTCATTACATTGATGACATTATGCTGATTGGACCTAGTAAGCAAGAAGTAGGAACTACTTCATACTTAAACTTGTAAGGCATTTATGTGTCAAAGTGTGAGAAATAAGTCTGACACAAATTCAGGGGCTTTCTACCTCAGTGAAATTTCTAGGGACCCAGTGGTGTGGTGCATATTAAGATATCCCTTCTAAGGTGAAGGATGAATCGTTGCATCTGGCTCCTCCTACAACTAAAAAAAGAGGCACAGTGCCTAGTGGGCTTTGGATTTTGGAGGAAATAGCCCACATTTGGGTTATTTCAACCTACTTACCAAGTGACTCAAAAAGCCATTAGTTTTGAATGAGACCCAGCATAAGGGAAAGCTGCGCAGCAAGTCCAGACAGCTTTGTGAGCTACTCCACTACACGGGCCTCAGGGTCAGGCAGATCCAGAGATGCTCGATATGTCAGTCACAGGTGGGGATGCACTGGGCTCCGACTGAACCACAGCTCAAACCCTCAAGATTTTAGAGCAAAGCCCTGACATCTTCTATAGATAACTACTCTCCTTTTGGGAAATAGCTCTTGGCCTGCCACTGGACCTCAGTAGAGACTGGATGCTTACCGATGGGCCACCAAATTCCCACGAGACTTGAACTACCCATCACGAACTGGAAATTACCTGATTTATGAGGAGGTGAATAGCACTTCAAAAGAACTCCTTGAGTCTTCTAATTGTCACAGACAGAAATCTTGGGAACAAGTATGGAAATGGATATTAGGAAAACGATGGAAAGAATACGAAGTTGAATCAGGCCTTTGCACTTGGACTGGAACATGACATTGCTTCTTGGGCCTTCAAACTGCAGATCTGGAGACTTTTCAGCCTCTGTAATTATATAAACTCATTCTTTATAAAACATATTTTAATATACATAAATTTATATATATGTATCTCCAATTGGTTTTGTTTCTCTGCAGAACACTAATACAAGCAAGTTACATAATATCTATATGACTCAATTTCCCCATCCTGGAAAACTGGGATAATCAGAGTTCTATCTTCAAGAGTTGTAAGGATTTTAAAAAGTTGATACACAAAGTTTGATGGGATCAAAGCAGTATCTTACACATTTTCATATTCTTAAAAGTAAAGTTTATGGCAGAATGAAGATTTCAAAACTATTTGTCGAATAGATGATTTATCAATTTTTAAAATAATCCTAATGTATCATTTATTATTTTTTACTCAACAAATATTTATGACTATCTACTATGTTCAGTTATTGTGCTAGGCCCTAGGCTCAGATCATGAACTCCTTATTGCCAAATTCAGACTTAAAGAAAGTAGGGAAAACCACTAGACCATTCAGGTATGACCTAAATAAAATCCCTTATGATTACACAGTGAAAGTAACAAATAGATTCAAGGGATTAGACCTGATAGACGGAGTCCCTGAAGAACTATGGACAGAGGTTCCTGACATTGTACAGGAGGCAGTGATAAAGACCATCCCCAAGAAAAAGAAATGAAAAAAGGCAAAATGGTTGTTTGAGGAGGCTTTACAAATAGCTGAGAAAAGAAGAGATGCTAAAGGCAAAGAAGAAAAGGAAAGATATACCCATTTGAATGCACAGTTTCTTTTTTATTATTATTATTTTTTACTTTACAATATTGGATTGGTTTTGCCATACATCAACATGCATCCGCCATGGGTGTACACGTGTTCCCCACCCTAAACCCCCCTCCCACCTCCCTCCCCATACCATCCCTCTGGGTCATCCCAGTGCACCAGCCCCAAGCTTCCTGTATCCTGCATCAAACCTGGACTGGCAATTTGTTTATTATATGATATTATACATGTTTTAATGCCATTCTCCCAAATCATCCCCCCCTCCCTCTCCCACAGAGTCCAAAAGACTGTTCTATACATCAATGTCTCTTTTGCTGTCTCGCATACAGGGTGGTTGTTACCATCTTTCTAAATTCCATATATATGCGTTAGTATACTGTATTGGTGTTTTTCTTTCTGGCTTACTTCACTCTGTATAATAGGCTCCAGTTTCATCCACCTCATTAGAACTGATTCAAATGTATCCTTTTTAATGGCTGAGTAATACTCCATTGTGTATATGTACCACAGCTTTCTTATCCATTCGTCTGCAGATGGGCATCTAGGTTGCTTCCATGTCCTGGCTATTATAAACAGTGCTGTGATGAACATTGGGGTACATGTGTCTCTTTCAATTCTGGTTTCCTCGCTGTGTATGCCCAGCAGTGGGATTCCTGGGTTGTATGGCAGTTCTACTTCCAGTTTTTTAAGGAATCTCCACACTGTTCTCCATAGTGGTTGTACTAGTTTGCATTCCCACCAACAGTGTAAGAGGGTTCCCTTTTCTCCACATCCTCTCCAGCATTTATTGCTTGTAGACTTTTGGATAGCAGCCATTCTGACTGGCGGGAAATGGTACCTCATTGTGGTTTTGATTTGCATTTCTCTGATAATGAGTGATGTTGAGCATCTTTTCATGTGTTTGTTAGCCATCTGTATGTCTTCTTTGGAGAAATGTCTGTTTAGTTCTTTGGCCCATTTTTTGATTGGGTCATTTATTTTTCTGGAATTGAGCTGCAGGAGTTGCTTGTATATTTTTGAGATTAGTTGCTTGTCAGTTGCTTCATTTGCCATTATTTTCTCCCATTCTAAAGGCTGTCTTTTAACCTTGCTTATAGTTTCTTTTGTTGTGCAGAAGCTTTTAATTTTAATTAGATCCCATTTGTTTATTTTTGCCTTTATTTCCAATATTCTGGGAGGTGGGTCATAGAGGATCCTGCTGTGATGTATGTCAGAGAGTGTTTTGCCTATGTTCTCCTCTAAGAGTTTTATAGTTTCTGGTCTCATGTTTAGATCTTTAATCCATTTTGAGTTTATTTTTGTGCATGGTGTTAGAAAGTTTCTAGTTTCATTCTTTTACAAGCGGTTGACCAGTTTTCCCAGCACCACTTGTTAAAGAGATTGTCTTTTCTCCATTGTATATTCTTGCCTCCTTTGTCAAAGATAAGGTGTCCATAGGTGTGTGGGTTTATCTCTGGACTTTCTATTTTGTTCCATTGATCTATATTTCTGTCTTTGTGCCAGTACCATACTGTCTTGATGACTGTGGCTTTGTAGTAGAGCCTGAAGTCAGGCAGGTTGTGAATGCACAGTTTCAAAGAATAGCACAGAGAGATAAGAAAGCCTTCCTCAGTGATCAATACAAAGAAATAGAGGAAAATAATAGAATGGGAAAGACTAGAGATCTCTAAGAAAATTAGAGATACCAAGGGAACGTTTCATGCAAAGATAGGGACAATTAAGGACAGAAATTGTATGGACCTAACAGAAGCAGAAGATGCTAAGAAGAGGTGGCAAGAATACACAGGAAAACTATACAAAAAAGATCTTCATGACCCAGATAACCATGATGGTGTGATCACTCACCTAGAGCCAGACATCCTGGAATGTGAAGTCAAGTGGGCCTTAGGAAGCATCACTACAAACAAAGCCAGTGGAGGTGATGGAATTCACGTTGACCTATTTCAAATCCTGAAAGATGATGCCGTGAAAGTGCAGCACTCAATATGCTAGCAAATTTGGAAAACTCTGCAGTGGCCACAGGACTGGAAAAGGTCAGTTTTCATTCCAATCTCAAAGAAAGGCAATGCCAAAGAATGCTCAAACTACCACACAATTGCACTCATCTCACATGCTAGCAAGGAGAAGGCAATGGCAACCCACTCCAGTACTCTTGCCTGGAAAATCCCATGGGCGGAGGAGCCTGATGGGCTGCAGTCCATGGGGTCGCTAAGAGTCAGGCACGATTGAGCAACTTCAATTTCACTTTTCACTTTCATGCATTGGGGAAGGAAATGGCAACCCACTCCAGTATTCTTGCCTGGGGAATCCCAGGGACAGAGGAGCCTAGTGGGCTGCCATCTATGGGGTCGCACAGAGTTGGACACGACTGAAGCGACTTAGCAGCAGCAACAGCACATGCTAGCAAAGTAATGCTTAAAATTCTCCAAGCCAGACTTCAACAGTACATGAACCGTGAACTTCCAGATGTTCAAGCTGGATTTAGAAAAGGCAGAGGAACCAGAGATCAAATTGCCAACATCCACTGGATCATCAAAAATGCACGAGAGTTCCAAAAAAACATCTACTTCTGCTTTATTAAGTATGCCAAAGCCTTTGACTGTGTAGATCTCAACAAACTGGAAAATTCTTCAAGAGATGGGAATACCAGACTACCTGACCTGACTCCTGAGAAATCTGTATACAGGATAAGAAGCAACAGTTAGAACTGGACATGGAACAAATCGGGACTAGTTCCAAATTGGGAAAGGAGTACATCAAGGCTGTATACTGCCACCCTGCTTATTTAACTTATATGCAGAGTATGTCATGCACAATGCCAGGCTGGATGAAGCACAAGCTGGAATCAAGATTGCCGGGAGAAATATCAATAACCTCAGATATGCAGATGACACCACCCTTATGGCAGAAAGTGAAGAAAAACTAAAGAGCCTCTATCAAGAGTGAAAGTGAAAGAGAATGAAAAAAGTTGGTTTAAAACTCAATGCTCAGGAAACTAAGATCATGGCATCATGGCAAATAGATGGGGAAATAATGCAAACAGTGACAGACTTTGTGTTTTTTTTTTGGCTCCAATATCACTGAAGATGGTGACTGTAGCCATGAAATTAAGACACTTGCTCCTTGGAAGAAAAGTTATGACCAACCTAGACAGCATCTTAAAAAGCAGAGATATTACTTTGCCAACAAAAAAGCCTGTCTCGTGAAAGCTATGGTTTTTCCAGTAGTCATGTATGGATGTGAGAGTTGGATTATAAAGAAAGCTGAGTGCCTAAGAATTGATGCTTTTGAACTGCGGTGTTGGAGAAGACTCTTGAGAATCCCTTGGACTTCAAGGAGATGCAACCAGTCCATCCTAAAGGAAATCAGTCCTGAATATTCATTGGAAGGACTGACACTGAAGCTGGAACTCCAATACTTTGGCCACCTGATGTGAAGAACTGACTTACTGGAAAAGACCCTGATTTGGGGAAAGATTGAGGGCCAGAAGAGAAGGGGACAACCGAGGATGAGATGGCTGGATGGCATCACCAACTCAATGGACATGAGTTTGAGTAAGATCCAGGAATTGGTGATGAACAGGGAAGCCTGGTATGCTGCAGTCTATGGGGTTGCAAAGAGTTGGACATGACTGAGTGACTGAACTGAACTGGGCACACATTTGGAAACATGAATATTACCATCAAGAGGAAGATGAATCGTTAATACACAGTATTTTAAGCTTTCTTTTCCTCACAGAATATTTTTCTTTACATAAAAGTTCATTCCATAAAAATTTCCTTTTATATAAATAAAATAATAATGAATAGCAGATGCACTGGCTTCAGTTCCTTCCTGAAAGTCATATTAATTTACTTTTTAAAACAAAGAGCAAAACAAAGATTAAATAGAAGATAAGAATTTAAATAAGGGTATTTGATTTCTTTTTCTTAGTGGAGATGACTTCAAATTTGTTGCCCTTAAAGCAGGGTCATGTACTTAACTTTGTCCCTTGTGGCTGAGCTTATCAAGAATCCACCTGCAACGCGGGAGGCCTGGGTTCGATCCCTGGTTTGGGAAGATCCCCTGAAGTGAAAGGCTACCCACTCCAGTATCCTGGCCCAGAGAATTCCACGGACTGTACAGTCTACCGGGTCTCAAAGAGTCTGACTGAGGAGCAACTTTCAGTTTCACATAGATTGAAGATTCTGAGACTTTCTATTAATAGCAATGCTGGTGAATATGCTATATTTACAGATTAATTGTAACATGATTGAATTTTGCATTTCCTTAACTGTGTGTTGGTTGGCCATTGTCTGAAATAATTAGATTACAGGGCAGCCCAATTATTTGGCTTAAACAGTCATGCGTACACCCTAGGCATTAATTGCCATGAATAAATCAATACCACCTGGAATTCATTGGCTGACATTGACAATAGCTTTAACTGGACTTGCACAGTGTAAGAAATTCAATGAGCAGGCTAAGAACAATGATTAAAACTTTAGGTATTGAACAATGGCTGGCTATCTCCTAGAGATCAGTTTTTTCCTCAGTGAAGAAATTGTGCCTGCGTGCTCAGTCGTGTCCTACTCTTTGCGACTCCCTGGACTGCAGCCCAACTGGCTCCTCCGTCCATCGGGTTATCCCGGCAGGAATGGCAGGAACACCCGAGCGGGTTGCCATTTCCTCCTCACGGCTATCTTCACCACCCAGAGATGGAGCCCCAGTCTCCTTCAGTTCCTGCACTGGCCAGCGGATTCTTCACCTGAGCCATTCTGGGAAGACCAGAATTGGTAATCCTACTCAATATAAATCTTACACTCATTTTTTTTCTCCTCAAGACTACCTAAAACTGACTTTTTAAAAAACTTTTCTTTGGTAACCATGAAATATAGTAGACTTCTCTTAAAAAAAAAAAAAAAAAACAAACTGGAAAAACCGTAGAGCTTAAAAATTCGTAAAATAATTAGACCTGGGTCTTGTTCAGGAAAATCTATTACACTTACTAAAGAAATCTTAGAATATTGTGACTAGTTACAAGCAAAGATATCTACATCGGAAAAAGCCTACTTTTCATATTTACCTTGAGAAGCAACAAAATAAAATTCTTGATGAAGCTACCGCTGATTTCGACATTTTTTTTTATTTACTAGGTCGTGGGTTTTCAGTTTATGCTAGGTTTCAAAAGATGTTCCTAACCAAAAGGAAGAGAAGAACGCCTATCTGTAGACCAGAGGTCGGCTATTTGCTTCCATCCGGTGAGCGGCGATCGAGGCACCTGAAAGGGCAGGGGCGGGAATTGGCGACTTAATAATTAACTCCCAGCTAATGTGGAAGCCAGCCGGGTGTTGGAAACAAGTAGAGAAGATCTGGGGCTAACTAAAAGAATCACAGAACCCTCCCCTTCGCATAGGCCCGGTCAGGTCTCCAGCATTCGCAAGGTTGAGGGCGGGGACTAATTCGGATTCAAACTTAAAGCGGGAGGCCCGCGCCAGGCCCAGCAGGTGCCTCCAGCCCGGTTCCCCGAGGCTGGTTTCCGTCCCTACCTGCCCGCAGGGCCGGAAATTACCTAGCAGGGGAGCGGCCCGTCCTTTGTTGTCGGTGTTTAAACAGCGCGGAAAGCCTTAAAAAGTGCGCACCTAAGAGGGCGCGGGCCAGTCCGCTCACCGACACTTCACGCATCTCCACCCTTTCGGCCACTGTGTCCCCTGTCCTTCCTGTAGCATGCCACTGGGGGAAGCCAGAGTAAAATCGGGAGGAGAGTAAAGCGGGAAGAGAAGGGAGGGTATTAAGATGCCACAATCGCGCTCCGTACTACACTTTACAGTTCACATATCACGACTGAGCCAAGGGGAAATGGCGCAAGCGCAGACCGCCTTTTAGGCGCGTGGGGAAATTCGCGCATGTGCAGAGCCCAGACGGGAAGAAATGAAGCGAAGGAGTGACTCGCAGGTTGAGGGCGCTTTAGCTACTGAGGAGCCACAGCTGCCAGGGGGCGCGTGCGCAGAGAGCCCGGTGGAGGTGGGCCTCTTCCAGGGGGACAGCCTCGCGCGCCCCCTGGCGCGCGCCCGAGGAGAGGCGGGAGCTGGAGGGGGCGGAGAGCAGGGAGGAGGTCTGGAGGGCGGGCGGGGGGAGGGGAGCCGGAGCGAGGGAGGGTTTATCGACCGGGCGATTTTGGTTAAAATATTCAAAATGGCGGACGGAGGAGCAGCGAGTCAAGATGAGAGTTCAGCCGCGGCGGCAGCAGCAGCAGGTAATCATTACAGCATTTTACATATTCATATTCATACTCAACCCCGGCTCCCGCTGCCCCCCCCCGCGACTTAGCATAATTTATTAGTACTCAGGATTATTATAATTAACGGCGGGGAGATGGGGGGCCAGGGAGCACGGAGCCCCCGCCGGGCGCCGAGCGGAGGGGGAAAGAGCCTCGGAGCGCCCAGGCGGAGGGGGAAGACGAGGGGCAAAGGGGGCTGCTATCCACCGCTCTCCTCCTGCCCCTAGCCCACCCCGCCGCGGGCTCGCCCGCCCGCCCGCCGGCACCGGCCCTCCTCCTCCGTCGGCCGCCGGCCGCCCGCCGCCTCCGCCTCCTCGCCGCCGAGCCCCAACCCGAGCGGGTCCGCGGCGGGGCCGCGGGGCCGGGGCAGAGGGAGAGGACAATAAAGACGTTTTACATATTCATAGCTGCTGGGCCGGCGGGGCGCGGGCGGGCGACCCGGGCCGGGCGGGCGCGGGGTGGGGGGGCGTGGAGGGCGAGACGGAGGTGGCGGCGAGCACAATGCCGGGGAGGCGGCGGGGCCGGAGTGGACCCCGGCGGCCGGACCGCCGCACGTGTCCTGCCCCCGGCGCGGGCCGGGGCGCCCCCTCCCCCGCGCTGCTGGCCGCGGGGGGCGGCCCGGAGAGCGGCCCGGGTGCGCCCGCGGACAGCGCCCGGCCCGCGCCCCGCCGCCGCACCAGGGTCCGAGCGGGGCCGAGCCCGCGGGTCACGGCCCCGGGCGCCCCGCTCATCCCCCGAACGGTGGCCTGACCGGAGGCGGGCCTGCGCTGTAGATGGGTAGGGGTGAGCGGTCCTGGGCGCTGCGAGGGGGCCTCCGGGCGGAGGGACTGGGGAGTCCGCGCCGGCACGCGCTTCGCCCCCTTGGGGGCGGACTGGGTTGAAAGCGGCCCTCGGGGAAAGTTCCCCTCCAAGGAGCAGGTCCTCTGAGGCCGTCCCATGTGCTCCAGGCCACCGGTCAGGGGTCCCAGCGGGTCCTGGGGAAGCCCCTTGTTCCCCGGCGGCCGTGGATTCTCGGGAGAGTTGAGCCGAATGAAGGTGCCTGGCGCGGTCTGAGCTCCGGGTCCCCTGCCCCACCCTGTCTGCTCCCCCCCCGCCTCTGCGCTTGACCCAGACCCGCGGGGCCGGGGGCCCTCGGGGGCCTCGCTCCCCTTCAGGCCCCAGCGGCGCCCGGAGGCCTCCCGGGAACTCGGACGTGAAGCGCTGCCCTCCTGCCCGGCCCCAGAACCGGCTGGCTGACAAGTTGATAATATTCTCGGTTTACCCCCCAACCGGTTGGGAGTTGGGTAGGGGCGGGGATCCCCCTTCCTGGGTCTCTGCCCCTGTTTTCTTGTTGGGTGCTGGGTCCTCTTATGCTCTGGTTAGCTGAACCTCTCTCATTTGAATAATGTCTAATTCGGGGAGGTTTATATTATTGAAATGGCCGCCTGGCTTTCCCCGCCTCTCATGTTTAGTAATTCAGACCTTTAATAACAGCCACTCACAGCCCAACGCCGTGTTTATATTTTACATTCGCCCCATGTGCTTTTGTGGTTCGATATGATTCTTTTTTTTTTTCCTTGGCAATCCACAGGGCTCTGAGATCAAACCCAGACTGTGCTGGGAGGAGAGGGAGAGAGCTAGGCCTTGGCCCCTGTAGCAGTGGCCTAGGCCTCATGTTCTCTGCCGCCTGATTTATTTACTAATAACCAAAATGATTCCCCCTACCCCCTCAAATAACTTCCGTACGCTTACCTCTACTCCACGGGCAAAAGAAACCCTCTTGGGCGTTAGCAACTTTCAAACGGCTTCTAGCTAAGCATCAACTCTGTCGTGTTCTGTTTTATCTTAAAAAAGACTTTCTTATAGTTTGCCATAATATTGGGCCTAAGGAAAAAAATCTATGCTTTCTCATTTTCAGAGGCGAATGAAACCTATTTTGGTTTAATAAAATAAATCACTTTGTTTTCGGGCTAGTTCACCCCTGCCCCTTGACTTCTACCCCCAAGTTAAACACTTTCAGGCTTTGTAAAGATCTTCAGTATTTGTTTAAAAAAAAAAAAGCAGTAGTTTTTTTCTAGGAGTTGTAGAATAGCTAGTTATTTTAGAAGTTCCAATTAACAGCATGCTGTATTACCCTTTCAGCCTCTTCATTCTAATTTAAAATGGAGCTGATGTTAATTTTGTGCTACCACTGTTATAGACTTGCTTATTTTAATTGTAGCACTCCTGAAAACAGAAATGGGGTTATATTTTCTTTGAGTGTTTGTGTCAAGGTTAAATGAGTGAAAATAGAAGAATAAACTGAGGCATTGTGTCTACTCTGATCTTGAAACTTATTCCCTTCCCAAGCACACCCACCCCTCATCTTTAGGTTGTCAGAATTGATTTTATGTTTTGTGTAGGCTTAGAACATTTGGTCTGTGAAAGGCAGATTAACTTTTGCTATTTAAAAGAAATAATTTTGATTTGGGGGCTTTCCCTTAGTAGAGTTGTCTTTTTAATTTTGTATAGTTCTTACCTGTTTTTTAAAAGCATGGTGTGGCTTCTCCTTGGTGTTTTTTTAACCCCTGCTAGTAAAGTATCAGAGAAGAGTTGTTGAACAGCGACTTGTTTAACCTTTGAAATTATGTTAATGCACTTGATGGTCAGTTGCAAGATATAAAGTTTGTGAGACATTAGTCTTCAGTTTAATTGGAAATAAAATTCTGGATTTGATGGGCTAAAAACAAGCCAATTTCAAATACCAGTTCTCACTTTTTTTTTTTTTTTCTGTTACTGCCAATAGGCAGGGCCTGAATGCAGCAGGAAAAAAGAATCTGCCGCTTTCATGAGAATGTTCAGGTGAATAACTGCTTCAGAGACCTGAAGCATGAGGTTGGATGGACAGAAAACAGTAACATGATTTCATGCCTTAAATAGCGTATGTTTTTGCACCCGATTCTGAAGATGTGGTCAAACTGATGATGTCATTGGACAGAGGACAAGGTGCAGTTAATTTGATTTATTGTCCTGAGGTGAAGTGTAGCAATGAAACCTTCTCATAGGGAAACCATTTATCTCAGGACAATTTCCTTTATAGCTGCAATTTAACCACTACCGAGGCTGCAAATATTTTATCCAAGATGATAAAATGCACATTGCATTTTACAAACAAAATTTCTTTCTTACAATTATTGTGATACAGGAAAGGGTGAGTATTGTTAACTGGCCTTATATTTTGGTTGGCTTCCCATGCTGTTGTAAAAATTCATTTCCTAAAATTCTCAATTGGGGACCATGGTTTTAAATAAGTATAATCATAGAAATGATCCATAAGTATGCCTGTTTTAGATAGGTTTTTTTATAATCCCCCAAACTCTAGTAAGAAGCTATATTTCTTGGTATAGTTTCTTCAAAGCATCGCTCAGAATAAAGGAAAGATCATATTTGGCTTAGAACCTGTTAAAGTGAGTAGAGTGAACTTGAAGAGGATGAGGGTTGTATATTCTGTTAGGTTGAAATTATAGTGTTTAAGGTAAAATACTTAACAGGAAAGCATGTGCTTTGCAAACAGTTTTTTTTTTTTTTTTATTTCAGAATTCTTTTTGGATTGTCTTGATTTAGTCTGGACAAGTTTGTGCATTTTATTTTGATTGATTAGTGATTTTTAAATTGTTTCACTGTGAGGTATGAATGCATAAATGCTTTTTAACCTATTAAATTTTCCTGTCAGACATTTTCCATCTTATTTTTAACTAGTTTATCTTAAAGTGATGATTAAAATATCCTGGGAATGTAGTGGAGTTGTGATTTATTCATGCCTCTGTCGGTGTGAGAGGAGAGTCATCGAGTATTTTAGGGTTAGGGTTAGGGTGAGGCCTGCATGAGTTTATGGCCTGCTTCTCTCCTTTTGCATATGTCAGGTGGCTTCCCACAAGTTTTCGGAAAAGCCATTGTGACTTCCTTCTTTCTTGCCCCGTCTAGTAATTATAATGGTACTTTTGAACTTAGGTCTTGAAAATTTATGTGACAGCTGACCAAATATTTTAATTTCCAAGAGGACCGTTCTTCCAAGGCATTAGTGTTCAAGTCATTTTTAACCTTGACCCCCAAACTAATTTCCAGTTCCTTTCATTTTGACATTGTCAAAAATCCCAGTCGTCAAGGAAGAAACAGTGACTATTATTCCAGGTTGAGTGGTACAGTATTCTGGCATATTTTAGATTTATTACTCTCTGCTTTGATAAGCAATATAAAGAAGAAATAAAATGTGTCTCATTACTGCATAGTTTGAAGTAATTGTTAATCTGTTATTCATGTGCTCAGTGGATCTTGGAATAAGTTTACGGTTCAGAATGTTAAATTGCTCTTATAAAGCCACCAGAGATGTTTAAAGGAGCCTTGTATATCTTAAGCAGGTGGTTCTAAAATGACATAACTGGAAATTTGAATGTTGCCTTTCACAAGTATTTTCCATTAAGAATGAAACAGTTTCTTGAATTTGTATTGCTTGATCTTGAGTTTAGGTGTGTGGGTTTGTATGTTTAAGTTGTGTTTTTAAAATTGGTCTCTCACTTTCATGAACGTCTGTCCCTTTGTACTAGGAAGACTATAATGTAGTAGTGATTCCCTTAATGTTATCAGTTATTTTTTTAACGTTGAAAGCCGACAGCTTTAGTCTTCTTTCAAGCCCTATTAAAATTAATTTTCTTTTAAAATACTGGTGTGTGACTGTCAGTGTTGGTTCAGTTACAGTTTTTGTAATTAGTAAAGACTTACTAGGAAGCCTAATTTTAGGCAGGAATGTGTTTCCTAGTGGAAATGATTGTGTTTGGGAATATTCAAACAATTATTGTTTACAGAACAGAGCAAATCACAGGCAAAACATGTCCCCTTTTGGTCACCCGTGTTTCTGTTGTCTCCTTTAATGTTAAATGCCTGAGCAAACATGTTTATTACTTATTTCTTCAAGGAAATCTAATATTAGGCATGAGAGTGTAGATTTGATTGTTATACATTTGCCTTATCTGAGTTTCTGTATCCCTCCTGAATGAGTTCTTTCCTCGTTTTCCTCTTTATAGGAAACTCTTTGGACCAGAATTTTGCTTAATTCTTATCTTGATTGTGTTGCTTAAAAATGTCTTTTTGAGTGGAATCAATATTGAAAGATGTAATACTTACGGTTCACAGATTACTTATCCATCTTCTTTTGCCAAATATTTTTGCACATTGTTGGCGTTTTTGGATACCTTAGATTTATATTTCTTCTTAGGAATTAATTGATTTTATTTTGTACTGAAATACTTCTAACTGTGCTCTAAACTGGCAATGAGCCCTTATAAACTCTTTGAGCAGTAATAGCAATGGAAACAAAAATAGCGTGAGTGGAGCCAGTGCTTGACTTACTGATCCATGTACAGTATGTTTAGAATTTGGAATATGAGAATTGTCTTGAGTTTCAGAACCTCTGATTTGAGGAAGTTCTTTATGTATAATACACGTAGTTTTACTGTGGGATATTAATTTACTGAGCATTGATAAGGTATCTTATTTGTATTTAGTGACTGATAAAATGCTTTTGTTTTTAATTTTTTTTTCCCAGTTAAGCAAATACTCAAGTTTTCAGTGCTGCCTAGATTTTATAGATTTATACAGACGTAGCAATCAGCAAAAGAAAAATCAGCAAACCTCTAGATTTATCAGATTCTTTTTTTTTTTTTAAGTACTATACAGGAAACTAGATACTCATCCAGAAGAGGATACGTAATAATTAATTTTTAGAGTGACAGTGTGAAGCACAAAACTTGGCTCACTATGAGTGTTGGTAGTAGCTTTACTCAGCCTGTGATATTGAAAGTCATTGCAAGTACCGTTTAATTTATCACTTGTTCTATTTCATAATTCTTTGTGTAACTTTATTGGTTTTTATGTTGGAATCATAGCTCTAGCATGTAAAGTTAATCATTAAATCAGTAAAATAATAAAAATTATGATAGACCTTTTTTTTTTTTGGACTGGTGAGCCTTTGTTTACAATAGAAGATGCAAACAGGAATGGCTAGGAAGTGAACATTATGTTGTGTATGTTAAACAGCTCAATTATTTTTAACATGTGGTCACCTCAAGTTGTACTGACTAGCTTTGTAATCTGCAGAATGAATATATATTTTAGAGAAAAGTGACTTAACTATTTTCTTGCTTTAGTATACTTTTTAAAATAGTCTGCTTAGTATTAAAAATGCTTTTTTTTTTTTGCTGATTAATGCTGCAGTAGGCAAGTATATTTTAATCAGTCTTTTAAAAATAATTATTTAAACATTTCTAAGCTTTCAAAAATATATATGCTGCTTTGTACCTGGTCCCTATGCCACTTGTCTTTGAGGCTAACAAGGGAATATAAGACTCTGCTGTGGAGTTTATACTTAGCAGGGAAAATTTTAAAGCAGTGTATCTACTGTCAACCCTCTATATTGGTGAGTTTGTTATCCGTTAATTCAGCCAACTACAGATCGAAAATAATGGAAAATATTCCAGCAAGTTCCAAAAAGCAGAACTTAAATTTGTTGCATCCTGGCAACTATTTACTTGGCATTTACATTGTATTAGGTACTGTAAGTAATCTAAAGGTGATTTAAAGTATATGAGGATGTGCATAAGTTACATGCAAATGTTGCACACCCCTGGGTTTTGGTATCTGTGAAGATTCTGGAACCAATCACCTGTGGATAGCAGGGGATGGTTGTAGTTACATATTAAAATATATAATGGATAATAATGGTCAGAGTAGAGATCAGGTCTGTCCAAGTTAGTAGGAACCAAAACATCCTAGAATGGTTAAAGCTGGAAGGTAATTTAGGTACAGTGTATCTTAAAACCTTTACAGATGAGACAGTATTCTCACAGAGGGTGGTGGTTTAGTGACTTGCCCACAGTCTCTTAACTGTTGAGTAAAGAAGACTTTTAGTCTTCTCCTCCCCCTGCCCCATCTCTCCCTCTACCACATTGCTGCTAGTCAGAGAAGACTTTTAGTAGGAGGTGAGATTTTTAAGATTTTGTGTGCAGGGAGGCTGTTAGAGGTTTTTGAAGTAAGGAATTCTGTGATAAAAGCAGCGTTCTGGGATTAACATGGTGGTGTGCAGGACATTTTGAAATAGGAAGGGAGGGATTTGGGTCCATGGAAACCAGTGTATAAAAGTCAGGGTATGTGGTTTTTGACTAATTAAGCTATGGAGATTGTTGTTGTGTAGTTGCTAAGTTGTGTCTGACTCTTTTGCGACCCCATGGACTATAGCTCACCAAGCTTCTCTGTTAATGGGGTTTCCCAGGCAAGAATACTGGAGTGGGTTGCCATTTCCTTCTCCAGGAGATCCTCCCCACCCAGGGATTGAACCTGGGTCTCCTACATTGGCAGGCAGATTGTTTACTGCTGAGCCACCAGGGAGATACAAACATTATATAATAAAACAATTACCGTACGTCAAAAGGCTTTCAGTCTAATAGTGATGTAATGAAAATAGATAATTCATAGGATGTTGAGAATGTTCAGTTACTGTGCACGGAATAAGGACCTTTGGGAGAAATTCTTGCCGGTCTTTACAGTAAGAACTTTTTTATTTCTGACCAATGATTTTGTTTTTAGTCTTTGGGACACTGAACTAATTGACTTTATTTCCTTTTCAAATCAAACTACACTGTTTAGACCACGTTACCAACCTGAAAACTTAGATAAGCAATTATAGCATCCATTTTTCTTAGCCTCATTCCCAGATCATGTTAGGTCCTTACCTTTTGTTTTGCATTTCTTTTATTGCTTCCACCTTTAAACTCTTGTTATTTTGTGTTTTATGTGGTCTATCTTATATCCTTTGTGGAGCAAAGCAGGTATAGATAAAATTATAAAATTACCGGTAATCATAGCATAATGATTCTGTCTATATTTTTATAGTACCTTAACATTTATGGTGGTACTCTTATTTTCGTTAACTTGTGTGCTCCTTTCAGGCAAAAATTATTATACCCATTTTACAGTTGAGTAAAATAAAGCTTAGTTTAAATGACTCTCCCAAGGTCATGTGCTTAATCAGCACTCAGCGTGTTTGGGGGCTGGCGGGACTTCCAGGTCGGCTGTTACTGAGGCCTCACACTGCAAAGTGGTAGAAGGCAGGCTGAGATTCTTTTCTGGAAAGCTCTGCGTGTCAGGCGTTGATGGTGTAGGAGTTTGGATTTCACTTGCTTGGCAGTAGGAGTCATTGAATATTTTTGTTCTGTACTGAGCCATAATCAAAGTTCTTAATTTAAAGTGTTTAAAAGCAGGTAATTAGAGTCAAAGGGATACCAGGGTTTTGAGCTTAGAGCATCAAAAGCAGTGCTGTGAACAGAAGTAGGGAAGTTGGAAGAGAGAGCCATTTGGGGGACTAGGCAATGAATTCAATTTTAGACATGTCATTTGAGACATAATTGGGTGGTTTTCATGGGGTTACACGTTTATTGTGAAAATCAACAAAGTGTTACAGAGTTAAATTGTGTGTGTGTGTGTTTTGCTCAATCGTGTCCAACCCTTGCAACCCCATGAACTGGGGCTCCTCTGTCCATGGGATTTCCAGGGAAGAAGACTGGAGTGGGTTGTCATTTCCTTCTCCAGGGATATCTTCCTGATCAAAGGATCGAACCCTCGTCTCCCGCATTTCAGGCAGACTCTTTACTATCTGAGCCATCAGGGAACTCATACTAATAATAGGATTTGAGATTTATGTTCATGCCACTGTGTGTGGACTGAGTATTCAGTCTCAACACGGTGAATTCTAGGCCTCTCATTTTGCCTTTGCCACTGGCTTCTGTAGTGGTTTCAATAATAAGATGGTGATAATACCAGTGTTACAGGGATGCTGTGGGGAGTTACACATTGATAGCAGAAGCATTTTTTAAAGTTCTGTAATAGTTTTTCTTACATGAGCACAAGAGTAAATTTAGCAGTTATTATTATTTGTGCTGCTGTAGAGAGGGAGCTTTTAAATTGATTCTGTGGGACACCATACTTCAGGTTGTACATTCCCATGTGTAACCTGCATCTTGGAAGAAGGAGGTACTCCCTTAATACTCTTTCAGAAGCTATATAGTGAGGTATTATTGCATTGTAGCAAACATAAACTTGTCCTTGATTTCAAGGCATTCTGTTATCTCGCCCCTACCCCTGCCTATACATTCTTATCTTTTACTACTTCCTTAAAGAGCATGACTCAATAATTCCAATAGAAAGTACCCTTTATAGTCAATTTAGTCGCTCAGTCCTGTCCGACTCTTTGCAGCCCCATGGACTGCAGCACGCCAGGCTTCCCTGTCCATCACCAACTCCTGGAGCTTGCTCAAATTCATGCCCATCGCCCTTTATGTCCCTTTATAGGCCCACCACAAACAGTGTTTCTTTTAACAGGTTTTAATTTTTTAAAAAATCACCTTAAAACTTTGTCTTGAAGAGCTATTCTGGGAAGGTGGCTTTATTTATTTTGAAGTGTGGACTCTCCTCTCCCCGTCACAGTTCTGTCACATGACCTGAAAGTAAGCCCACTGTCTTGGTCAGTCTTGTGTCTGGGATACTCTGAGAACTTTTGCTCACGGGCTCACACCGCCCCCTCCCTTGGAATGTTGTGGTGTGTTTGTGGTACAGTGAAAGCAGCATGGAAGGTTGGAAGACCTGGGCTCTCCATCTCTAACTAGCTTTGTGACTGGGACAAGTTACTTCACCACTGATTTTTTTTTTTTTTCTTTATTTGCGTATGTAAAAGTTTTCAAACAAAAGGCCATTGGAGTCATTTTCAAAACGAATTTTAGACAGAAGCTTAATGTTAAAAGTAAGAGTGGAGCTCTTCTGATTGAGGAAGGCGCAGGGGCAGGGAAAACATCTCCCTCTGCTCTCCACAGTGACCCTGTAGACCCCTTCATAGGCTCTTAGAACCTGCTGGTGCACTGTTTGAAACTGGTTACCCTTATTTATTATACAGGCCTGTCTAGTTGTTATTCTGTCTCTACCCCTGTGCTTCTGTCCTACTTTTGTCTGAACTCAGCACTTCATTTGTGTTCATTTAGCTAATTTAGCACTTCATTATACACAGTCTTATTTTCTTCACTAATTGAGTTTTATAAGTAAATCTTGTCTATTCCTAAGAGCCTTGAGAGAGGGAACACGCTGCTAGAGACAGTCGACAGTTAGCAAATGATGCTTGATTGATTAAATTAGAGGTTCTCAATATTTTGCAATACTTTGATCACCTGATGTGAAGAACCCCGATGCTGGGAAAGATTGAAGGCAGGAGGAGAAGGGGATGAGAGAGGATAAGATGGTTGGATGGCATCACTGACTGGATGGATAGCAGTTTGAGCAAGCCCCAGGAGTTGGTGATAGACAGGAAAGCCTGGTGTGCTGCAGTCCATGGGGTCGAAAAGAGTCAGACACGACTGAGTGACTGAACTGAGTCTTTGCTGGGATAAGACTTGCCCATGGAACTTTTTCAGCATGCAGAGGCCCAGACCTTACCTTCCGAGTTTCTAATAAAGTAGAGGTCTGGCAAGTCATAGTTTTTAAAAGTTTGTAAAAAATAATTCAGTTACTTTGAATTTGTTGCATTTCAAGATTATTGCTTAGAATATTTTGAATTGTGGTTCTCAGTGGACTGTGGAGTCTTCATAGTGAAAAGACAGAGAACTAGGAAGCTTGGATCCTTCCTCTGTTTGTAGCACTATCTGGCTTTATGATATTGAACAAATCTCTTAACTTTTCTGGCCCATAGGGTTCTAAAATGACGAATTGTGTTTTATTTTCATATTTTGTTTTTCTTTTTAAGCTGTGGAATTCTTCAAAAGCATCTGTTTTGGTGAAGACCAGTAAACACAACAGATACTTTGGCTTTCATTTGAATACCATTTTAATAAACATATAAAGAATATAGAACATGGTAGGCTCGATCCTATCTTGGCAGTAGAGCTAAAATATATGGGGAGTCTGAAAATGTAATATTTAGATTTTAAACTTGAAACATCTTTCTAGAATGTGAATGAATGAACAAGGACAGTAAGCCTATCAGGAACTGTAATAATTCTTGTGAACATAAAGTGGATTATAATTAACCAATCAGACTGGTCCTTCTGCATTGATTTAATTCAGTAAACACAGAGTTTTCTTCTGTTCCTTGCCATGCACACCACACTGGAGAAAGAGTAGTGAGTAAGACACAGACTGCCCCTGTCCTCTGAAATCTTATAGTCTATTGGGCAAGTCATACATTAAATAACACTGTTTATAGTTAATTGAGTAAAATACGGGAGATTCAGAATACTCTGAATAAGATAAGGACACCTAATCAGGACAAGAGGATTTAGGAAGGGCTTCCTGAGGAAGCAGTGTTTACACTTGAGACCTGAAGGGTGACTGTAAGTTATCAGTTCAAGTCTGGGAGTAGGAAGTGGGATTGAAAATGTTATAAGCAAAGGAAGCAATATATATGTGATTTTTGACACCAGTGCTGGTTACTAAGCTTCACGTGCATTTTCCCGTTAGTCTTCACAGTGACCCCACGAAGCGTGTTTTTTGTCATTCATCCTCGTCATCTTTCAGCTAAGAAAGCTGCAAAGAGGCTAAGTGGTACACCTAGGTCTCTGACCTTTTGGATGCAATTAAGAGCATTATTATGCTCTTAACCATTAATTTCTGCTTCCAGTCAAATTGAATGATGAACTGTTTAGCAGTTATTATTTTTGAGTTTATCCTTAGTGCTCTTATGCAGTTTCCGGTTCCAGATTGTGTGGTCTAGAATCAATAGTGCATTTATCTCTATCTTGCAGTTTGGGGAGATGGACAGTTGATCAGCAGATCTAATGTTAACCTAGCTTTCAGGCATCTCCAGTTGTTGATTATAAAAATATTCTGAAGCTGGCTGTATGTAGATTGTTGATTCTGGTGATCCATAAAGCTTGAACACTTTGAAATTATACTTTAAAACTGAAGCTACTTGCAGATGTTAACATCCAGATAATTTTCATTTGGGGCATCATTTATATTCTTCTGTTGGCTAGATTAGGAAGTCAGGACATGTATTTAAAATATTTGAGTGTTTCTCCAGTGAGTTGTGACTTAAAACTGATATGCTGGCAAGTGCCGGGAGTTTGTTTATCACTCCCTTCCCCCAGCAAGCTGTAACTGAGCCAGCTTTCAGTTGAAGAAACATGACAGTTGCTTATTTTTTCTGATGAGAAGTCAGTCATTTAATGGTACTGGTATTCCCTATCATGTATAGCACGTTTAATTCTTCCCCGTATCACCCTGTTCTTTGTTACAGTGTTTGCGTGTGAAACATTTTTTCTTCACAGTGCATAGTCATTGCCCTCTATGTGCTGCTTCGTGCAGTCAGCCAAGAAGGCTGTTTTAGCAGCCTGTAGTATATATTAATTCATATGTCAGTCACTGTTACTTAGAAAGGAATTGGTGAAAATCCTCTGGTGTCACGAGAGACATCGTAAACATCACTAAAGCCTGAGAAGACAAATTAACAATTTTATGAGGGTTACTGGAAGAAATCATGGTGTAACTTCAGAGAATTAGAGTGTAGTGTCAGCACCATCGGCGGTTCTTGGTACTGGAATCACGTCTGAATAGTACTGTCCTGCTGTAAGACCCAGGGTGGTGCTGGGTCAGCGCCTGAGCCCCTTCCCTGGAATGTTCTCGTGCGCGCGCCTCCACTCGCATACCTCAGGTGTGCCTGCCCCCCTCCTGTATGTGTGGCTGCTGTTTAGTTGCTAAGTTGTATCCAATTCTTTTGCAGTCCTGGAGACTGTAGCCCGCCAGGGTCCTCTGTCCAAGAGATTTGCCACTTAAGAATATAGGAGTGGTTTGCCGTTTACTTTCCTACTTATATGTGTGTACATAATTCAAAAAGGAGTCAGTGTGCATCCTGCTTCTTTTTTTCTTGTAAACATGTCATCATATTTTAGGTTTACCCAGGTAAATAAACCTTTTTATTTGTTAAGTACCACCTCTGGGTAATTTCAGGGCTTCTCTGATATCTCAGATGGTAAAGAATCCGCCTGCCATGCGGGAGACCTGGGTTTGATCCCTGGGTTGGGAAGTTCCCCTGGAGAAGGAAATGGCAGCCTACTCCAGTATTCTTGCCTGGAGAATCCCATGGACAGAAAAGTCTGATAGGTTGTAGTTCATGGGGTCACAGAGAGTTGGACACAACTGAGTGACTGAACTGAACTGAGCAACTAAGCACTGGGTAAGTTCAAGGCTAACTCCCCCCACCCTTTTTTTTTAAAGATCTTTGAACTTCATTTAGTTGAGTAACTTCTAGTGGCATAAATAACAAACAATAAACTGATTGTTGAATTGTTATTCAGGGTAGCTGTAACTGATCAAGGGTGAGTGATCTTAGGTTAATCAGAGAGACCCAGTGAAGTCAGTAGCGGGGCAGTTTTCACCTTCTCTTATGAGACTGGAAAATATTGACATGTCTGCAGCTTTCAGTTCTTCAAAACTCACCTAACCTGCCCTTTTACCTAGTAATTTTTTTTTTTTTACAAATATCCTTCCATACCTTACCTAATCCTTTTTAATGGTTGTATTTTATTGTATTGATGCATCAGCTTATTTACTTGTTTCTTTTGGATGTATGTTAAATTTTTTCTGTAATTATGTTATAAGCATCCATCTACAGTGTTTTATTTTTTTAAGATAAATTCTTAGGAATAGAATTATAGCATTTAAAAAATATGTTAAAAATTTTTGTGTGTGTTGTCAGATTGCTCTTGAGAGAGGTACCATTCTGTGTTTTTATCTATAGTACATATTTTATCTATAGTATTTAATAGTATCAGTTTCCCCCCAGTGTCTTTTTAAACTTTTGGATGTACTGATAGATGAAACATTGTTTTAATTTTCATATTTTTGCTATAAGTCAAACATTTAATTACATTTTAATTTCTTTTTCTGTATATTTTTCAAATATAATGTAAAACAGTGACTTGTTACTCTTGTATTGCTGTAGTTCTGACCCTTTTATGAAAATTTATAACTTCTTAAATACTCTCTTTTCATGAGTACCCCCCTCACTACACACACATCTTTTGAATAGCATAAGTTTAGGGATGAGGGGAGAGCTGGGGTCATGCCTTGGGAAGACTTAAGCATTCTTCCTCAGCCTCCCTAGTATCCCCCATAACATGAGTTAGTATGTTTCCCTGTTTCTATAGACCCTATCCTGGCATCTTAGTTGCCACTTTTAATTATCGGTTAACTTGTTCCTCTGTTTTGTAGTAACTTAAGCTCTATACTCTTAGGGGCTTTTTACCCCAGGCATGTAGCAGGTGTGTTGTTGCTGTTCAGTTTGTCTGACTTCTTGTGACCCCATGGAGTGCGGCATGCTCAGCTCCTCTGCTGTTCACTGTCTCCTGGCATTTGCTTCAGTTCATGTGAATCAGTGTTTCGATTGAGCCATGCCTTGCGCTGCACAAAAATGTTTCTTTTAGTAGAGGGGAATTAGAATGAGCCTAATTTTTTACTCTGCCTGTTCTGAAGAAATTCTGGTTTTTAATCAAATGTTTAGGATGAAGAAGAATTGGAAAGAAATTCAAGTTGGAAAGTCTAGGAATTTATTTACTCCCATCTCATCCTCTGCCACTGCCTTCTCCTTTTGCCCTCAATCTTTCCCATCATCAGGGTCTTTTCCAATGAGTCAGGCGGCCAAAGTATTGGAGCTTCAGCATCAGTCCTTCCAATGAATATTCAGGGTCAATTTCCTTTAGAATCGATTGTTTTAACACGTTTGCTATGTATTTGGTGCTCAACAAATATTTATTGAATGAACTTTTTTTTTTTTTTTTTTTGATTCTCAGATTTTCATCTAGCAATGTATCTCTAATAGCAGAGGAGAATGAACTTGTATCCTGAGAGAGCCTGGGGCTATATCACACCAAGGAAAAAACTGTGGTGGCCTCTAATAGTTTAAAATTTTCATCTATGAGTATTTTCTTTCATAATATGTTGATAATTTGTTTTATATAACAAATATTTTAAATTATTCAATTTTTGAGTAAAATTTACTTTCTAGGAAGAGAAGCATATCTATGATTTTGAGTACTCTGCCAGAGATCCTTGCCAAATCAGTCTCCTTACCAAGGAAGAGTATGAAGTGAAAAGAGCTTCAATTCTGGAACCAAACAGATGTGGGTTTGAATCCTGGCTTTGCCACCTCCTGGCTGTGGGTCAGTGGTCTGGTGGGCTAGTTATTCAGCCTCCTCGTAGTACTTTACAGAATTATCTGTTTAACAAGTTTATTCACAGCAGATATTTGATGCCTACAGTTGTGGCATTGTGCTGTTTGCCAGGTTTGTGATCGTAATAATCCTGTGTTTGCCTTCATGGAGCATCAGGTGTGTCTAGGTTCTCTTCCTTGTGACTGTTGACCCTCCTTCCCCTGGATCTGTTGCTGATTTCCCGTCCACTTAGGAGTGATTCAGCAACAACCAAGTCTTATTTATCTGGAATCAACTGGTGTGCAGACTAACCATAGTTTAAAAGAAATAGTGCCTTTTTGAAAGAATACGAAATGACCAGCAAAAACATCTGCATATATTCTGTGTGATCTCTCATTGACCCCTGCCTGGTAACCTTAAGTTCTACATGTATGTACCCGCTTGGTAGTCATGTCCTTTATTGGCCACCATCTGTTAGCTGCTCATTCATAAAGAGGGGATAGTTGCAGGTCAGCTGTGGCACTGTGGTCCTGGAGAGCAGGGCCATGCCTTGCGCTGCACAAAAATGTTTCTTTTAGTAGAGGGGAATTAGGGTGAGCCTAATTTTTTATTCTGCCTGTTCTGAAGAAATTTTGATTTTTAATCAGATGTTTAGGATGAAGAAGAATTGAAAAGAAGTTAAAGTTGGAAAGTCTAGGAATTTATTTACTCCCTGTGAACTTGGTCCCACGTGGCGCTAGTGCTAAAGAACCTGCCTGCCAATGCAGATTAGACATAAGAGACGCTGGTTCGATCCCTGGGTAGGGAAGATCCCCCGGAGAAACTGGAGTGGATTACTCCAGTACTCTTGCCTGGAGAATCCCAGGGTGGGAGAAGCCTGTTGGGCTACAGTCCATGGGGTTGCACAGAGTCAGACACAACTGAAGCGACTTAGCACACAGCATGAACTTGGTACTGACAGGACCTAAAATCATTCCAGTGCTAGACTGAGCTGGGATCTAACCTCCCAGCAAGTTTGGTGTTTTCTGGGTGTGAGGAACAGGGAATTTCAGGAAGCTGATGGTGGGAGAAGGGTAATTTAACTTCTGAATGGAAATTTCTCAACAATATCATGTGTGAACCCTGGTTGACATACAGCAGTGATATCATTGTAGAGTCACTTGGTGGCTAGGAAAGATGACAGTGACCTTGAAGAAAGAGGCTGCCTAGCAAACTCAGGATCATGCATCTTGTGGAGTTTAAACACCTGCCTACATTATGCCAAGTAATTGGAAAGCTGAGGGGTCAGTAGACTCAGATTGTTGCAATGGATAGGGTTTTTCCTCGTATTTGGGGGTAGGGAGAAGAGCTCAGATAAGACACAGGTTATAATAACAGTCCGTTTGTTTTTCCCTTTTGGTCATTTTTATCGAGTAATTTTTATGTTTTCTTTGTCAATTATGACTTTTGTTTTTACTATTTTGAGCGATACCTGTGAAATAATATTTCTAAATATTATAAGTAACTTTAGATTTACAATAAGTTCAAGTTTACACAAAGCCATTTTTAACTACCATTGTTACAATTTGTATAAATAATAAAAAATTTAAAAAATTATTAGCGATGTTCTCTGATCTTTCTTCTGCCCCCCTTCTTAATTTCCCTTTTCTGATTTCCCCAGTTAACTGAGCATTGTCTGGTTTTTATTTTTTTAAATCTGTGTATCATACTCTTGAAATCCTTCCACTCCCTTGACTTCTCATGTGATTTTGTTTTCTGTTGCACTAAATTTAAAAACATTTTCCATATGATGCATTACTGCAAGCTTCATCCATTTGTTGCTTTTTTGTTCACCCCAAAATTTAAGGTGGTTTGTAGAGGTTTATGAACTGTAGCAAGAAATGCAAAATAAAAATATAAAATAAAAATTCTAATATAAAAATCTAATATTTGCTTTCACAGATATTTCTCTAAGCTTCATTGTAGACGGTGCCAAAAAAACCCTCAATCTATGTTCATAATATTTGAAAGCAAACAAACTTGTGGTTTAAAAAAGTGGAGTTTCTGACACTTAAGATCAGAAGGAAGTTGCTCCTCACAGGCCTTGTAGACAGGACCCCATGTAATACAGTGAGCAGTGGCCTCACGGCAGTCGCACTGTGCATGCACCAAGGAACTTCCCAAGGCCCCGCCATGGGCCAAGATGCCTGATCATTGGGCAGATGAGGATGATTCAAAACGGTGTGGCAGAGAGTTTATAATGATTACAAGGATGGAAATGTTGCATATCCTTTAGGCAGTCTCCCACAGGTGTTCTTTCTCTTCAGTTTTGTATAGATTATAAGCTCTGTGAGGATAGCAGATCTCTTTTGTTCACATTAGTACAGAGTTACCGGCACAGTGTTGGTTACTGAGTCTTTTCAGAGTACATATGCACTGAGTTTGAAATTGAAGGTAGAGTTTTGTTCAGGGAGACCTTGGCTGCTCAGGCAACACCTAAAGGGTTAATACCATATGGCAGGCTCATTGGAGGCCTGGTTCTCAGAAACTTGATTTCGTTACCATTCTTATGGGTAATTGAGTTCAAAAGAACTGATTCTTGATGAGCAAATACAGGATGGACAGAAATAGAAGCAATGCCTGTTTGTGTTAACCTATGAACCTGTTATGAGAAATACAATTGCAGACTGTACCAGAACTCTTGATCATTCAGCAGTACATTGCCTCATTTTACCAGAAGCCAAATTGCAGTCAGGAGAGTTGCCTAATGACTTTTTTTTTGGTCAAGGCTAAGAAAATAATTACACTAATGGTTAGGACATACTTTCTCTGCTGGTTAGGATGTATTTTGCCTTGAACAGTGCTGGGCACATCCTGAAAATTTTTGTTCTCTAGGCTTCCTATTCCTGTTTTTAATTGTTTGCCACTGATAGAAAGAGGCACTAGGTTAAATAGTCTATTTAAAAGCTGTTTTTAAGTAAGGGAGAAAGTTGAAGTTTGATATTTGTATTGTTTGTGGATCTCAACTCCCTGTGGTATTCTTGTTTACCATGCTGTTAAGGCACAGTTAACTCTCAGTTACGATAAGTGATGTTTATCTTAAATAGTTTCCATTGCTTTGACAGAATAAAGGCACGCATGTTCAGTCACTCAGTTTTGTCCCACTGTGCGACCTCACGATCTGTAGCCTGCCAGGCTCCTCTGTCCATGGGGTTTTCCTGGCAGGAATACCGGAGTGGGTTGGCATTTCCTCCTCCAGGGGATCTTTCTCACCCAGGGATTGAACCCACATCTCCTGCATTGGTAGGCGGATTCTTTACCGCTGAGCCACCTGGGAAGCCAGACTAAAAGAGACGATCTAATAAAGTGCTGTCTATAGACAGCAATTCAGGTGTAATGGATGTGTGCACTGTAATTGTGCATAGACAGAGTAAGTGCAGTGACTCAATGGCGATATATTGGTGTTGTAGTCACAGTTGAGACTCTCATCTCTGCATACCCCCTTTTTTTTAATTCTAGCAGGTGCTGGGAATGCTCAAAGCAGAATACATAGCCCCTTGAACAGCAATAAGCTTTGAAAAGTGATCACTTTAATGCAGATATGAAAGTTTCCTGTCAGTTTATTTAATTTTAGGCATGGAAAAGGTGTTTGACATGACACAACTCAGATGCCATACAAGGAAAAGATTGATAGGTTTAACTATGTAAAATATTTTAAGTTTCTTCCTGCCAAAAGACTCTGTAAAAAATTATATAACTTAATATACAAATATTTGTAGTATATAGGAATGACAGTTGATTTTTCTTATGTATTAAGTATTGGTGAAAGGTGAAAGTGAAGGTCGCTCAGTCGTGTCCAACTCTGTGACACCATGGACTATACAGTCCCTGGAATTCTCCAGGTCAGAATACTGGAGTGGGTAGCCGTTCCCTTCTCCAGGAGATCTTCCCAACCCAGGGCTGGAACCCAGGTCTCCCGCACTGCAGGCGGATGCTTTACCAGCTGAGCCCCCAGGGGGCCCATTGAGTATTGTTAGATGTCAACAATAAACGGCAGACATCCCAAATAGAAAAGCAGTCAAAGACTACGAACAGGCAATTGGCTTGAGAATAAGAGTATAAACATATGAACCCTGATTAAGAGCCTCAGCTATAAAGACAGAACATTCTTCAAGGTGGAAATACAAAACATGCAAGGATGAATTAGAGAAGTTGTGCTTTAGGTAGAATAGTGGAGAAATTAATGTGTTAGGGAAAGGGGTAGAGTTGAATACTGGCCATGGTTTAGAAGTAACATACAAGTGTTTGTATACATATATACTAAAGAGCTTCTTGATGAAGGTGAAAGAGGAGAGTGAAAAAGCCAGCTTAAAATTCAACATTCAAAAAACTACATGCAGTCCCATCACTTCATGGCAAATAGATAGGGAGACAATGGAAACCGTAAGCAGATTTTATTTTGGGGGGCTCCAGAATCACTGCGAACAACGACTGCAGCTGTGAAATTAAAAGACGCTTGCTCCTTGGAAGGAAAGCTATGACAAACCTAGACAGTGTATTAAAAAGCAGAGACATCACTTTGCCAACCAGGGTCCACATAGGCAAAGCTATGGTTTTTCCAGCTATGGTTTTTACAGATGTGAGAGTTGGACCAGAATTGATGCCTTCAAATCAGGGTGTGGTGAAGACTCTTGAGAGTCCCTGGGCTGCAAGGAAATCAAACCAATCAACCCTAAAAGAAAATCAACCCTGAATATTCTTTGAAATGACTGATGCTGAAGCTCCAATACTTTGGCCACCTGATGTGAAGAGCTGACTCACTGGAAAGACCCTGATGCTGAGGAAGATTGAGGGCAGGAGGAGAAGGGGGTGACGGGGTGAGATGGTTGGATGGCATCACCGGCTCAACGGATATGAGTTTGAGCAAACTTTGGGAGATGGCGAAGGACAGGGAACCCTGGTATGCTACAGTCCATGGGTTGCAAAGAGTCCGACACAGTGACTGAACAAAAACAGTACACACACACATATGTATATTGGGTTGGCTGAAAAATTCATTCAGGTTTTTTCATTACGTCGTTCGAAAAACCCAAATGAATTTTTTGGCCAACCCAATATATATATATGCCATTTCCTCCTTTAAAGCAATAAAATTACCATTTGGTATATATTGGGTTGGCCAAAAAGTTTGTTTGGATTTTTGAAAACTGTAATAAAAACCCTGAATGAACTTGTCAACCCAAAATATATGTTTATGTGTGTATTGTTTCCAATATACATGCTATTTGTAATTTTATTGCTTTAAAGGAGGAAAGGGCTTCTCTGGTAGCTCAGATGGTAAAGAATACACCTGCACTGTGGGAGACCTGGGTTCGATCTCTGGGTTGGGAAGATCCAGTGGAGGAGGGCACTGCCACCCACTCGCGTATTTTTCCCTGGAGAATCCCCACGGACAGAGAGTGGGTCCTGGCGGGCTACACTCCGTGGGGCCATAAAGAGTCGGATATGACTGAGTGACCAAGCATACATAAAGGAGGAAAATATATTTAAAATCTGAAATGGTTAAGTAGAGAAGGGACTCTGCCATTGCTGATTTAATACACAAGGCAGCAGATATATGATTTGTTTGTGCCTTGCCTGAGCTTGTGTTCATGTGTGTGCGAAGATGCTCAGTCGTGTCCAGCTCTGTGCAACCCTATGAACTGCAGTGATTGTTAATTTGTTCCTAGATAAATGTCTCATAGATAATTGAAAGTCAACTATTAACTCACTTTTTCTTGTACTACTGCACAAACATCTTTAATACATGCTCCCACCATCCTGATGAAGGTCCTTTTTGCAATAGTTTGAAGCCCTTCCCCCAGAATTCTTCAGCATTATATTTATGGGAATATCCATTCTGATTCAGAACTCAACTTCTGGAACTTTTGCATTAGGGGTTCCTTGTTTTGTAATGAAATTGTCATCCAGGAGATAACAGTTAATCTCTCCTCCTCCTTTCCTGTTTTAATCATTTACCTCATTGGCCACTGTAAAGCAATAACCTTAGCAGAACTGTCTCTTCCGTTATAACTCACTTTTCTTATAGGTGTGTCTCCAAGTGGTCTACAGACGCCTCCTTCTAGTGCCAAGTGAAATAATTATTTACTTAAAAAGAAGGAATCGGAAATCCGGCTACTGCTGGGCAGTAGACATAGTGCTGCCGCCACCGCTAAGTCGCTTCAGTCGTGTCCGACTCTGTGCAGCCCCATAGACGGCAGCCCACCAGGCCCAGCCGTCCCTGGGATTCTCCAGGCAAGAACACTGGATTGGGGTGCCAGTTCCTTCTCCAATGCATGAAAGTGAAAACTGAAAGTGAAGTCGCTCAGTTGTGTCCAACTCTCAGCGACCCCGTGGACTGCAGCCCACCAGGCTCTCCTGTCCCTGGGATTCTCCAGGCAAAAGTACTGGAGTGGGGTGCCATTGCCTTCTCCAGAGCCGCCGCCACCAAGTCGCTTCAGTCGTGTCCGACTCTGCGACCCCATGGACAGCAGCCCACCAGGCTCCTCCGTCCACGGAATTCTCTAGGAAAGAGTACTGGAGTGGGTGGCCATAATGAGGTCAGCAAAAAGTTACTTTAGCATATGAAGTGATACTGTTACAAGAATTTGAAAGCATGGATAAATAAGTTGACAGCTAATTTTTTTGGTGTGAGCTGAAAAATTAGTTAACAGACAACCTCAGTCGTCAGTATTAGCTTAAGATGGAATGGTTCTGGGTAGTATAAGATAACAAGTTATCAAGTTTGTTTTTGGCTCATCTTCCAGGCACTGTGCTAACTGTTCTAGATGAATTATCTCATTTAATCCTCACATCAGCTATGATACTATGATATATAGATTCTGTTATAACTCTGTTTTGTAGATGTGGAAACTGAGGTATAACAAAGTCATATAATTTTCCAAAGTTAACAACTAGAAAGTGGTAGACTTAGTTTATAATAAGTTTAAGGTATTGATTCCAGTTTTTAGCTAACGTTAGTTGACTTCTCTATTTGACTGATTAAGGATGGTATTTTTTAGCAGAAATTCTTTATTATTGTGAGTCACTTTTTTTTCATATTTTTGGAAACAAGTTATCTGTTGGGTGGCAAAGTAACTTTAGAGATAATTACGCATTTAAGTGTTGCTTGCTTCTGTTATACAGTATTATAGATATTAATTTTGGATCAATTGAGAAGCATAGATTTAATGCTTTTTGAAGTTGAGGTATCAGTTTTGAGTTGTTCAGGCTTCTAGCAGCAGTCAACATAAATTCCATGGATGAAACTTCCAGCACTATGAACAGTGATATAAAAGAAAAATAGAATGTGGAGACCTTTGGAAGGTGTGTGTGTGTGTGTACGTCTGTCTGCCTGTCTGTGGCCAGTTTTCTGTTCTGGACCTCACGAAAGAGCTGCTTGCCCTTTTGATGGTGCTGAAAGACTGTTAAAGCTGGTATTTGCAAAAGAGATGAAAAGTTGCTGGTTTAAGAGCTCAAATCACAGAAGACTCCCAAGACCAGCTTTCTTACAGTGGTGACATGCTGAAGCAGAAGACGAGCATGTCCCTGAAGATGGGCTAGCTATAGAATTTGCTAGGTTTTGTCTTGAGATAGAGAAGCAAATCTATACTTTTTTCCATAGCTTAACTTTTACTTAGTTATTTAGTTACCCTGTATGTAAAATCAACCCAAACCAGAAGCCACAACTTAATCAATTTATATGGACCCAAGTTTTCATATTTGCAATTGTTACTTGTTTTTATTAGCAAAGTATTGGGTTGGCTAAAAAGTTTGTTTGAGAAGCTTCCCTAGTGGCTCAGTGGTAAAGAATCCAGCTGCCAATGCAGGAGACACAGGTTTGATCCCTGATCTGGGACGATCTCACATGCCCCGGAGCAGCTAGGCCCGTGCACCACGACTACTGAGCCTGTGCTCTGGAGGTGGAGTCACAAGCACTGGGCCCGCGTGCTGCGGCCACTGCAGCCCAAGCACGTAGAGCCCAGGCTCCGCGGCAAGAGAAGCCACCTCAACTAGGGAAAGCCCGTGCAACAGCAGAGACCCAGCACAGCCAAAAATAAATACAGTAAATAAAATTATTTATTTTTATGTTTGAGCTTTTCTGTAAGATAAGTATGAAAAACTCGAATGAACTTTTTGGCCAATCCAGTAACAAAAAGTTCAAAACTTTTGGGAGTTTGTGCCAACTATAATTGTTTTGCTGTAAAACAATACTTCACATATAGTAATATATTTATGGTGCCTGCTTTTGCATAGGATAAATATTATATCTGTACATTATAGACAAGATTCAGAAAACTATCAATTACACACATTTATATGCAAACATATGGGCATATTCTCTTTTTTTCTCTTTCTCCTTAGACTCTCAAAATGAATTCTATGTTTATTTGACTCAGAATTTTGAGGAAGTGTCACTTAGTTGAAGCCAGATCTCTGTTCTTTAGTGCCACTGTGTAACTGATGTTCACCTGTATCTATGTCCAGCTCTGTTTTACATTTTAACCGCATCACTATCACATGGTAATTAAGAATAGTAGCCCAGAAATCTGGCAAATTGGTTTGAACACATGACCAATAACTTTCTTCCTTCTGCAGATTTCATTGCTTAACTATATATGAGGCATTATTTTAGGCACTGAAGAAAACCTAGATTCTGAGAAATTATCTGTAAATATTCTTCCTCACATAGCTGTGTTTAGAATTAAATGAGATAATGTACATAGATTGCTGAGCGCTTTGCCTGGAAAATGAAATTCATAATTTTTTTTCTTATCCTGGGATCTGTAAAAATTTATATGTTATTTAAATCTTTTGATGACTTTGAACTCTCATAGTAGAAAAGCAAGTATGAACGAGTGCTATCATTTCTAATGTGTCATGCAAAATTACAAATACAGAAAACGAATTGATTATCCACATTTTAAGACTCCTTTGATTTTTAAAATATTGTCATTAGATATGCCATAAATTGTGGGAGACTAAATAATTTATTCATATTAAAGAAAACAGTAAAGTGAACATGATGTTTACTGTTACATGTAATTTTTATTCTTTGCAAAGTAGATTTTTGCTTAATTTTTCTCTTGGTAATCCTTAGACTTTGGACTCCTTGAGGGTTTTGAAAGATTCCAAGTTTTGTTAATTTTAGTACCTGATTTTAGCACCGTATTTAGCTCGTAGCAGATACTGAATATATATTTATTGAAGTGTTTTCGTAAATTTAATTCAGGATCGGCAGTTTTCATTTTAATGTGTCCCATGTAATTAGCATCTTGATCGCTACCACAGGCACACTAGTAGGCCTATGCTATTGCTAAGTCACTTCAGTTGTGTCCGACTCTGTGCGGCCCCATAGACGGCAGCCCACCAGGCTCCCCCGTCCCTGGGATTCTCCAGGCAAGAACACTGGAGTGGGTTGCCATTTCCTTCTCCAGTGCATGAAAGTGAAAGTCAAGTCGCTCAGTCGTGTCAGACTCTTAGCGACCCCATGGACTGCAGCCCACCAGGCTCCTCCATCCATGGGATTTTCCAGGCAAGAGTACTGGAGTGGGGTGCCATTGCCTTCTCCGACTAGTAGGCCTAATAAAAGATAAAGATCTGAGCAGCTGTCACGTAGAAACATTTCTTCTTTTGCTCTCTGCTGTATCTGTCCTTAATAACTGACCCAGAGTAGAGTCTGTCTGTGTCTGCTCATGTTCTGCTCATCCTGGCTCTGAGAATCCTAAGCACTGGACACTGTGAGACTTGCTGAATTGAAGGGCTGGGCCAGTGTAAGAATATGGGCTCTGGAGACTTGGGATTGGGAATACATTTTAGGTTAGACGATAGCATGTAAAGGAAAAGGAAGAATTTTTGAGAGTCAGAAATTTGAGCGTGGCTTAGCTGGATCCTCTGCTTCAGTCTCTCAAAAGGTCAAGGTGTTGGCCAGAGCTGGGATCTCATCTGAAGGCCCAGTGGGGGGATGAGCCGCTTCCACAATGACACACATGGCGGTTGGCTAGACTCAGGTCCTTACTGTCAGACGGATGAGGTGAGGGCCTTGGTTCCTTCTAGGCTGTTGGCTGGAGGCTACCCTCAGTTCTTACCCTGTGAGCTTCTCCGCTTGCTTCATCGGCTCAAAAACACAAGAAGAGCTAGAGAGTGCTAGCAGGATAGGAGTTGTTAGAACTCACAGCCTTTGTAACCTAATCACAGAAGCAGTCTCATCCTTTTGTAATATTCTGTTTTTTACAAGCAAGTCACTTGGTTCAGCCCACACACAAGAGGAGGAGTCTACCCAGGCATGAATACCAAGAGTTGGGAATTCTTGGGGGCCATCTTAAAAATTTGACCACAGGATCTTCAGTAATTTTTAAGTATATAAAGGGGCCCTGAGACTTAAAAAAAAAAAAGAGAGAACTCCTAATCTACACACCTGTTAAATCGGTGGCATATGCGTGTGGGAAGTAATGGCATCCTGTAAAAAGGCTTTCTTTAGAGTAGTACCTTGGGCCTGGGAAGTGAAAGTGAAATGAGGAAGAGCTTCTCCTTTCCGTGGACCTCATTTTCTGAAGAAGAGGGTCTTAATATTAGTTATTACATAGCTGTTTGGTTTTCTTTAGCAACATCTTTTAGGAAGTAGCACAAACATGATAGAATGAATAGCAGATGTCAGAGAAATTAAAAAGTTTCTGAAGCATGTCATAGCTGCCATGAGAGCACAAAGCACGGTTTTGTCATGGTAATTGCAGCTCCATGAGCAGGAAGAGAGAATGCACTTGACGTCAGATACGTAGGGTGCTTGGTTGATTGAGAGATGTAAGAGTAGCATCTAACTAAATATTTGCACTGTTCTTTATAATGTGAGAAGCCAGGATGCTTGATTTCTTGGTGAGAATTTTGAAGTTTCCACTACACTTTTGCCACTGTCCACTTCTGTGATGTTACTCCTTTGGAGCTAAAATTTCTTCATCTGTAGAGTGGAGCCATGGATTAGGTGAAGGTTCTATTTGTTTTCACAGTTTTTTAAGGTGGTCTGGGTTGGGGTGAGAAGAAAATGAATGACCAGATCTGTGATTAGTGATGACTTATAGGCAGAATTTCAGAAGTAAGTATATGAGGTTTCTTAATGTCTTTTCTGCCATCCCTTTATCTTTCCCTGCTTGCTTCTCTTTCCTCTTATGAAGAACTCACTCATATGAAGATACTGAGGTTATTAACTTTACTACAGTATTTATTTAAGCATTTTATATTATAACATAGGATTATCAGATGTTGATCACAGGTCCTTGTGTCCAAATATCTTTAGCTTTAATGTCTATAGTTTAGAGAGGTCTTGGAAAGAAGAAAAATAGGAACATATTCTTACAAAGCAGAACTTTTCTTTGGGAAATCTTTGTATATATGTTACCCTTTAGAAAGCTCTCAGAACTTGACTGTAAAAGTGAAAGAATTTGCAGTGATAATTTTTTTTAAATGGTTGTTAAAATGTTTCAGATCAATTCCAATATTGCTTAAAGGCCATTGAATGACCCAAATATTTTCTTAAAAAATGATGATTTTATTGTAAAATTGTTTATATCACATCATTTGATCCAAACAAAAAGTTTTCTTTTCAAACTCATTTAGGGCAAGACAAAATAATTTTTGTGAGTCTAATTTTATTTCTTCTTGCAAGTATAAAAGCATACAAGGTGACTGAGAAGAATGTTGATGTCAGATAAGCCATTATTGATATCAGAATAGCCTGAATATTGTTAATATCCCAAGATTCACATATAAATATAAAGGAGCTGAAAAATTGCAAATAAGCTTGTCTCAGTTTGGTCAAGCCTTCAATGCTAGAAATTTGTCAAGATGAAAATGGATGGCTAGAAGCAGCAGAAATTGCAGATAGCAGTATAGTAGTAACTTGGGAAATGACCGTAATACTAAGTGTCATGTGCCAAAACTGTGTTTAGTGAATTATTCTATTTCCTTATATTTTTGAAATTTAAGGTAAGAAACACAATTGCAGCAAAGAAGTCCTTCTATCAGATTTATTGTTGATGAGATTGTTGTCCTTCAGTCAATTTGTATCCTTTTTATTGAAGATCCATCTAAGAAATAACTTTTAGATATTAAATATTTGAAAAAGTTTCGCTTTTATTGAGGAATTGAATGCTGCTGTCCCCTTACCTCAACCCTCCCAAAGCAAAGTTCAGAACATTTTCTTCTTTGCTTTTAGCTGCTAGGAATTTTAGTGCCAAATTATTCCTCAGTTTAAGAACTTTATATATTTACATTTTAAATGTATGCTTGTTTTATTCTTTTCTTCTTAATTTCCTTTTTTTCTATGTGTCTTGTACTTTTTTCTTCCTCAGAAAAAACTTATGAGATTGTTCTTATGAAATTTTTAATAATAATAAACTGAAAAAATTCTCAGCTTTACTAGTTATCAAAGAAATGCAAATTATAGCAACATTGAGAAATATTTTAAGTCAAGCTATAAGAAATGAAAATATGGTTTTCAGTGCTGATTGACATTGTTGTTGAGTCGTATCTGACTCTTTTGGGACCCACCAGGCTCCTCTGTGGATTTCCCAGGCAAGGATGCTGGAGTAGGTTGTCATTTCCTTCTTCAGGGGATCTTCCTGACCTAGGGATTGAACCCATGTCTCTTCAGTCTCCTGCATTGGAGAATTCTTTACCACTGTGCCACCTGGAAGCCCACTGATTGACATGGATACAGTGAATAGGGCACTATCATATCTATTCAGTTCAGTTCAGTTCAGTCGTGTCTGACTCCTTGCAGCCCCGTTGTGTGATGCAGGGAGGCCTGCAGCACGCCAGGCCTCCCTGTCCATCACCAACTCCCGGAGTTTACTCAAACTCACGTCCATTGAGTCGGTGATGCCATCCAACCATCTCATCCTCTGTCGTCCCCTTCTCCTCCTGCCCTCAGTCTTTCCCAGCATCCGGGTCTTTTCCATTGAGTCAGCTCTTAGCATCAGGTGGCCAAAGTATTGGAGTTTCAGCTTCACCATCAGTCCTTTCAATGAACACCCAGGGCTGATCTCCTTTAGGATGGACTGATTGGATCTCCTTGCAGTCCAAGGGACTCTCAAGAATCTTCTTCAACACCACAGTTCAAAAGCATCAATTCTTGGGTGCTCAGCTTTCTTTATAGTCCAACTCTCACATGCATATGTGACTACTGGAAAAACCATAGCTTTGAGTTGATGGACCTTTGTTGGCAAAGTAATGTCTCTGCTATTTAATATGCTGTCTAGGTCATAACTTTTCTTCCAAGGGGCAGGCATCTTTTAATTTCATGGATGCAATCACCATCTGCAGTGATTTTAGAGCCCAGAAAAATGCAGTCTGCCACTGTTTCCCCATCTGTTAGCTGTGAAGTGATGGGATCGGATGCCATGACCTTAGTTTTATGAATGTTGAGTTTTAAGCCAACTTTTTCACTCTCCTCTTTCACTTTCATCAAGAGGCTCTTTAGTTCTTCACTTTCTGCCATAAGTGTGGTGTCATCTACATATCTGAGGTTATTGATATTTCTCCCAGCAATCTTGATTCCAGCTTGTGCTTCATCCAGTCCAGCATTTCTCATGATGGACTCTATTGGTGGAAGTATAAATCTATACTACCTTTCTGGAGAGCCCTAAGACATCCATATCTTTTGATCTAATGATTTAAATTCTTGAATATCTCCTAAAGGAGATTCCCTAAATTTGGAAAAATCTTAATGCCCAAGATGTTTATATCCCCTATTTTAAAAAAGGTGAAATTTAAAAACAACCTAAATGGGTTGTTTGAGT
Organism: Bubalus bubalis; assembly: GCF_019923935.1. Taxonomy (NCBI): domain Eukaryota; kingdom Metazoa; phylum Chordata; class Mammalia; order Artiodactyla; family Bovidae; genus Bubalus; species Bubalus bubalis. The sequence goes on along the minus strand of NC_059162.1, from coordinate 1,620,699 downwards.
GAGATGCAAACAGTTGTGTATCTGTCCATGTGATGGAAGGAGTGATAACATTTCTAAAAGTCTTCAAAATAAAATAAAAATGTAACTAGCTTTAATTGAATGTCTTAACTATGTGCCAGGACTGTACTAAGCACTTTGTCTTTTAATCCTCACAACAACTTTATGAGGGTAGATGTGTGTATTAACTACTGCTTTATAGACAAGGAAACAGGCATGCGGAGCTGAAATAACTTGCTGGAAATCATCCAACTCCTAACTAAGTGGTAGAACCTGGGTACAAACCCTAGTTTGACTTTTGTAACTGGTACTTAGAACCACTTCCTGTGCTACCTCTTTAATGAGAAAAGTTGTGGGGAAACATTGGGGTGCGTGTATCTTGGTTTACTGAAAACGTAAAATGTGTTTGATAAACAGTGAAAGAAGCATAGAAGATAATTTCTATGATTGTTAAGATCTGGAAGGGATTTAAAATCCTAAAGACTCTCCTTCAGTAACTTAAAGTGAAGTTAAGTTACTTGACCCAAGGTCTTACAATTGAGAAAGACTCCATACTTTAGATTTAGATTTCCAAGTAAATTGTGCTTGCTTTTGTTTTTTAAAAATTAAAATGTAATGATTTCTGTATCTCCTGGCAGTATATGGAAGACAGGAAGACCATATCTTTAATTTTTCCTTTGCTTTTTTGTTGATAATTTCTTCTGTCAGATTTTTTTCTGTTTCTCATAGGCTAATAAAAAGGAGGTGTTGTAGATTTAATTTAATTAGTTTATAGCTATATAAGGAAATGATGACCGTGTGAGCAAATGATACCTCAGTTTAATGCTAAATGTAATTTTGTAAGTAAATCAGGTTATAAACATTCAGTTTTTATTTCTCCCAGTTCATAAAAAAAATTTCTCCCAATTAAAAATAAATTATTGAGCTATAATTGATTTACAGTGTTGTTTCAGTTTCAGGTATACAACAGAGTGACTCTGTTACACACCTGTCCTTTCTTTTTTGATGTCTTTTTTCATATAGGTCATTACAGAGTATTGAGCAGAGTTCCCTGTACTGTATAGTAGGTCCTTATTACTTTCTTATATATGTGTCCACACCAGTCTTCCAATTTATCTCCCCCCCTTACCTGCGGGTAACCATGAGTTTATTTTTTTACCATCCGTAACTCTATTTCTGTTTTGTAGATAAGTTAATTTATAGACTTTTCTTTTTTTTTTTTTTTTTAAGATTCCACGTATAAGCAATAGCATGTAATTGTCTTCTTCTATCTGATTTACTTCACTCAGTATGACAATCTCTAGGTTCATTTGTGTTGCTGCAAATGGCATTATTTTATTTTTTGGGCCAAGTAACATTCCATTGTGTATTTTTAGCATATCCTTATCCATTCTTCTGTTGATGGACATTTAGGTTGCTTCCATGTCCGGGCTGTTGTAAAGAGTGCTGCAGTGAACACTGGGGTGTGGGTATCTTGTTGAATTATGGTTTTCTCCAGATATATGCCCAGGAGTGGCATTTCTGGATCATATGGCGGCTCTATTTTAAGCTTTTTTTAAGGAACCTCCTTACTCTTCTCCATAGTGCTGTACCTATGTACATTCCCACCAACAGTGTAGGAGGGTTCTCTCTTCTCCACATCCTCTCTAGCATTTGTTTGTAGATTTTTTTGATGATGGCCATTCTGGCCATAGTAAGGTGATACCTCATTGTAGTTTTTGATTTGCATTTCTCTAATAATCAGTGATGTAGAGAATCTTTTCATGCGCTTTCTACCATCTGTATGTTGTTGGAGAATGTCTGTTTAGATATCCCACCCATATTTTGATTGGGTTGTTTGTTTCTTTTTATTTGAGCTGTATGAGCTGTTTGTATTATTTTTGAGGTTAATCCCTTGTCAGTTTGCAGATATTTTCTCCCACTCTGAGGGTTGTCTTCATTTTGTGTATGGTTTCTTTTAATTTTTCCCCAATTATAAGACGAGTTTGAATTGGTAAGGGACTGTTAAAAACAATGCATGTATTTTAATCTTTACACAAATTTCCTCTCCACCCCCCCACCGCCAACTTTCCTCTTTACCATATCTCTTCCTTTTTCCTTTTTATTTAAAAATTTCTGAAAATCTTTCATCTCCAGTTGAATTTCAATTTTGAGCTATCTAATACATATTAGCTTCTAACTTCTTAGCAGTTTGAACATTAAATTAAATTGTTTATAAGTTCTTTTTTTGGCTTTCATACATGTTTTATATACATATAGTTCAAAAGATGTGCTTCAAAAAGTTAGCTTAAACAAAAAATACAGGTAGAATAATCACCAGTAAGGAGGAAGTATCAATTTCTGGTAATAGAATGACCTGTGATTTATGGAAAGACCTGTAGTTGAGTCACATATTTTGCTTTACAGAATGTATAATAAACAGTTTTACTTCTTTTAACCCATTATCAGGTGTTTTTTTGGAAAGGCATAGTTGTATAATGTGAGTATATACTGAATTTAGAAAACATTGCAAGAAATTGTGTGTAATAATTTTGTTGAAGTGTGGTAATTCCTTTGTGTGCAGTGCTTTTTAAGAACTCAGGGTAGGGTAGTTAGGTTTTTTAACTTAAGTATTTAACTGAAGCAAATTTATAAATAATAGACTTTTAGTAGATGAACTTGTATGAAACAGTCATTGAAGGCTAATGTTAAATGTTATTTAACATTTATTGTCTAATATACATCAGGCACCATGTCTTACTGATTTACATATATCGCTTATTCTTTACTCTGAACTTCAGTCAGAAAAGATAGCCACCATCCTGCAAGAATTCACAGTTCAGTGGAGGTTGTTGGGCGAGGGCAGTGTGGGGATAGATGAATCACTTGAAACTTGTAATATCCTGTGATAAACCTGTGAAGGATGTAAACCACCTGGTATGCAGCAGAGAAGAGATTCACTTAAACACATTGTTTAGAGAGAGTGCATGTGTGTTCGTCGCTCAGTCGTGTCCAGCTCTTTGCAACCCCATGAACTGTAGCCCACCAGGCTCCTCTGTCCAAGAAATTCTCCAGGCAAGAATACTGGAATGGGTTGCCATTCCCTTCTCCAGGGGATCTTCCCGACCCAGGGATTGAACCCTGGTCTCTTGCATTGCAACAGATTCTTTACTGTCTGAGCCACCAGGGAGAGGGAGAGAAAGTCAGGGAAGACTACCAAAAGAAGACCAGAGCTGAAAGATAAGGAGTTAAGCTGAGGATATGGGGGTGGGCAAGGGGAGTTTAGCATGAACACAAGAGCATCTAAGTAGCATTTTAAGTTTTTAGCCAGAATAATAGCTGATATTTAGTACATGCTTGTATATGTGCCAGTCACTCCAAGAGCTTTGTGTGTTCTGTGTATTAAGTCCTTTAATTCTCACAATGCTATTATGTAGGTACTGTGATTATTCCCATTTTACAGATGAGGCACAGGAAGATGAAATAACCTACCTCGAAAATATCATAACTAGGAAGCGGAGGAGCTTGAATATAAACCCAGGCTGACTAACTTCAGAGTTTGGGCTTTTATTAGTACAAGAAGTTAAACTCTGGGTTGCTTTGGAGGTAAACCCTTTTCACATATTAGCCTTTTCTTTCACCTTGCCCCAGGCTTCTTTGAACATGATGTAAACTGCTGAACTCTCTTCCTTTGCTAGGCACCTTTAACTAACTCCCTCCTCAACCCATTGAAATCTGGGTTCTAAAGAGATACTTATAAGGAAACTTACTGGGTTGTGGAGGACTAGCCTGTAGGGTTGTGCTTCCTATTGTTTTAATTTTTCCAATAGTGCTTGGCAGCCCAAGGTATATGAGTGGAGAAGGCAGTCAGATGTAATCCTCCAGGATTTGGGGCTTTGTGGGGATGTACAGGGGAGAAACAAGGAAGCAAGGCAGTGGAGAGTATTGACAAAAAAGTCAGTAATGGACCCTGTGGTCTCAGTGGAATTGAGAGAATTGAGTGAATTGATGGCCTAGGGGAAAATGGACACATAAGGGGTCTGGCAGAGTGCCTGAAGAGCTATGGATAGAAGTTTGTGACTTTGTACAGGAGGCAGTGGTCAAGACCATAACCAAGAAAAACAAATGCAAAAAGGCAAAATAGTTGTCTGAGGAGGCCTTAAAATAGCTGAGAAAAGAAGAGAAGCTAAAGGCAAAGGAGAAAAGGAAAGATATACCCATCTGAATACAGAGTTCCAAAGAACAGCAAGTTGAGATAAGAAAGCCTTCCTCAGCGATCAATGCAAAGAAATAGAGGGAAACAATAGAATGGGAAAGACTAGAGATCTCTTCAAGAAAATTAGACATACCAGGGGGAACATTTCATGTAAAGATGGGCTCAATAAAGGACAGAAATGGTATGGACATAACTGAAGCAGAAGATATTAAGAAGAGGTGGCAAGAATACACAGAAGAACTGTACAAAAAAGTCTTCACGACCCAGATAATCACGATGGTGTGATCACTCACCTAGAGCCAGACATCCTGGAATGTGAAGTCAAACGGGCCTTAGGAAGCATCATTATAAACAAAGCTACTGGAGGTGATAGAAGCCCAGTTGAGCTATTTCATATTTCAGATCCTAAAAGATGATGCTGTAAAAGTGCTACACTCAATATGCCAGCAAATTTGGAAAACTCAGCAGTGACCACAGGACTAGAAAAGGTCAGTTTTCATTCCAATCCCATAGAAGGGCAATGCCAAAGACTGTTCAAACTACCGCACAATTGCACTCATCTCACAAGTTAGCAAAGTAATGCTCAAAATTCTCCAAGCCAGGCTTCAACAGTACGGAAACTGAGAACTTCCAGATGTTCAATCTGGATTTAGAAAAGGCTGAGGAACCAGAGATCAAGTTGTCAACATCCGCTGGATCATCGAAAAAGCAAGAGAGTTCAGAAAAACAACCCTTTCTGCTTTATTGACTATACCAAAGCCTTTGACTGTATGGATCACAACAAACTGTGGAAAAATCTTCACGAGATGGGAATACCAGACCACCTTACCTGTCTTCTGAGAAATCTGGATGCAGGTCAAGAAGCAACAGTTAGAACCGGGCATGGAACAACAGACTGGTTCCAAATTGGGAAAGGAGTGAGTCAAAGGAGTGTGTCACCCTGCTTATTTAACTTACATACAGAGTACATCATGCAAAATGCCAGGCTGGATGAAGCAAAAGCTGGAATCAAGATTGCCAGGAAAAATATTAATAACCTCAGATATGCAGATGACACTGCCCTTATGGCAGAAAGGGAAGAACTAAAGAGCTTCTTGATGAAAGTGAAAGAGGAGAGTGAAAAAGTTGGCTTAAAACTCAACATTCAGAAAATGAAGATCATGGCATCCAGTCCCATCAATTCATGGCGAATAGATGGGGAAATAATGGAAACAGTGAGACTTATTTTTTTGGGCTCCAAAATCACTGCAGATGATGGATGCAGCCATGAAATTAAAAGACGCCTGCTCCTTGGAAGAAAAGCTGTGACCAACCTAGACAGCATATTAAAAAGCAGAGACATTATTTTGCTGACAGAGGTCCATCTAGTCAAAGCTATGGTTTTTCCAGTAGTCACGTATGAATGGGAGTTGGACTATAAAGAAAGCTGAATTGGGAGGAATTGATGCTTTTGAACTGTGGTGTTGGAGAAGACTCCTGAGAGTCCCCTGAGGTTAGTAAGGAGATCAAATCAATCAATCCTGAAGGAAATCAGCCCTGAATATTCATTGGAAGGACTGATACTGAAGCTGAAACTCCCAGTACTTTGTCAACCTGATGCAAAGAGCTGCCTCACTGGAAAAGACCCTGATGCTGGGAAAGACTGAAGGCAGGAGAGTAAGGGGATAAGAGAGGACAAGATGGTGGAAGGCATCACCGACTTGATGGACATGAGTTTGAGCTAGCTCCGGGAGTTGGTGATGGACAGGGAGGCTTGGTGTGCTGCAGTCCATGGGGTTGCAAAGAGTCAGACAGGACTGAGCGAGTGAACTGAACTGAAGGGGTCTGAATGAGTTGGAGAAAATAGGTCTTTAGTGAGAGTAAGAGAGTGAGCGATCCCAAAAGAGTGGGGTTGTGTTGAGAAAGTTTGAAGTGTTAGAGGAGGAGTAGTTCTGGGTGATGATGGGATTCCAGATATGACCTTTGATGTGAGCGACTGAAAAGAAAAGTGTTAGTCCTCAGTTGTGTACAACTCTTTGCAACCCCATGGGCTGTAGACCACCAGGCTTCCTGAAACAAGGATCATTTTGTTAATGTTGAGGAAGCTGATTAATCCAGGGTGAGGTATAATTGACTCAGGGTGAGGATGGGCCTGTGTATTCAGTGGAGCAATGTGATGAGCTGTGAAAAAGAATGAAAGCATAATTTGTAAGGTGCTCTTTGTCATCATCTCTGCCCCTTGCTGCCAAATATTCATTAAGCACTGGGAGGGTATGTTTACCCTGGTAATTGACATATTATTCTTGTTTGCGTAGAATAATGCAAAGGCTTCAGTGAAAAGAAGCATTGTTTGTATGATCAGATTCTTGTATGTGTCCTCTTTTTGTCCATCAGCAGATGAATGGATAAGGAAGCTATGGTATATACACACAATGGGATATTACTCAGTATTTTATACTTGAGGCTGTTACCACAGGAACATAAGGGGAAAAAATGTAATGCAATCTTATTTGAGAGAATTAGTTTTTGTTAGCATTGCCCTGAGAGGATGCTACTTTGGGGGTTAACATTGATGCATACAAGTAACAAAGGTACAGTCTGTTGGTTTTCTATGAATTTAGACATAGCTATTTACTTAGTGGACTCTGAAAGCCTTCTTTGTATCAATTGAGTGGCTCAAACTGACTAAAAATTGATTTCCAGTAATCCCATCTATGGGCTTCCCTGGTGGCTCAGAGGTTAAAGCGTCTGCCTGGAATGCGGGAGACCCGGGTTCAATCCCTGGGTCGGGAAGATCCCCTGAAGAAGGAAATGGCAACCCACTCCAGTACTCTTGCCTGGAGAATCCCATGGAGGGAGGAGCCTGGTAGGCTACAGTCCATGGGGTCGCAAAGAGTCGGACACGACTGAGTGACTTCACAGATCTCATCTATGTGCTTCCCAGGTGACCCAGTGGTAAAGAATCGGCCTGCCAGTGCAGGAGACACAAGAGACATGGGTTCGATACCTGGGTCGGGAAGATATTCTGGAGAAGGAAACCATTCCACTATTTTTTGCCTGGGAAATCCCATGGATAGAGGGGGCCTGGAGGGCTACAGTCCATGGGGTCGCAAATAGTCTGACATGACTTTGCCAGTAAACAACAACAACAAATCTCATCAACAGGGGAAATTGAAGGGCCTAGATCTATGTATTGCATAACTCAGTGTTGTGGTATATACAGTAGTGCATTATTTTTAAAATATGTCATAATATCACTGTGTCTTTATTGTAAGTTATTTTATTTCTTCAAATTTTCCTGATTATGTTCAGTTTAGGCTAGGTTGAAAATGAATACACATACACAAACTTTATTTTGCTAAGATTCTAAAAGCAAATTATTCTGTTATTTTAGTAATTTCAGGATTGTGTTCCTCAAGAAATCAGTGAAAATTTAACAACATTTCAGGTAATAATAGGTTTGTGTTTGTGCATATTTTAGAGGTATTATAAGAAAATCTCATGAGCAAACTGAGGTTTTTAGTTTTAAAACTAATCCTGATAAAAACAAAAAACTAATCTTGAGTTCATTTGTACCTAAGTAAATTGGGGCCAGTATTTATCAATATTTTGCTAAGTTTGGAGAGAAATAGAGTTTGGAGACATAGTTTACAATATATTAGTAGAGAATTCTTGTTTTGATTTGCTTTCATGTTTTCTCTATATTGGATATTAGGAAAATGGTATTTTTCCACTCAAAGTTTGTACTTCTTGGAAATTCTCCTGGTTTGACATCCAGAGCTTATTGATCAAACCTTAGGGTGTATTTCCTGCCTGACACAGTAGGTTTTGCAAGATGGATAAAAACACCACATCATTTTTATCCTTAGTCAGTATATTGGTGTTGTAGACTTAACAGTGGATAATGTAAACTAAATTATCTATTTTATTAGGAATTATGAGAAAGTAGATATGGTATTTGTTGTTCACTTAGTCATGTCCGACTCTTTAGGACCCCATGCACTGCAGCATGCCAGGTTTCCTTGTCCTTCACCACCTCCTGGAGCCTGCTCAAACTCTTGTCCATTGAGTTACAGATGCCATCCAGCCATCTCATCCTCTGTCATCCCCTTCTCCTCTTGCCCTCAATTTTTCCCAGCATCAGGGTCTTTTCCAGTGAGTCAGCTCTTTGCATCAGGTTGACAAAGTATTGGAGCTTCAGTTTCAACATCAGTCCTTCCAGTGAATATTCAGGGTGGGTTTCCTTCAGAATCGACTGGTTTGATTTCCTTGCTATCCAAGGGACTCGCGAGAGTCTTCTCCGGCACCACAGTTCGAAAGCACAAGTTCTTGGCGCTCAGCCTTCTTTATGGTTGAGCTCTCACATCTGTAAGTGACTATTGGGAAAACCAGAGCTTTGACTATACAGACTTTTGTTGGCTAGGTTTGTCATAGCTTTTCTTTCAAGAAGCAAGTGTCTTTTATTTTCGTAGCTACAGTCACCATCTGCAGTGATTTTGGAGCCTAAGAAAATAAAGTGTGTCACTGTTTGCATTGTTTCTCCCTGTTTGCCATGAAGTGTTGGGACAGGGAGCCATGATCTTTGTTCTTTGAATGTTTCACCTTCATCAAGAGCCTCTTTAGTTCCTCTTTGCTTTCTTCTGTTAGGGTGGTGTCATCTGCATATCTGAGGTTATTGATATTTCTCCCGGCAGTCTTGATTCCAGCTTGTGATTCATCTAGCCCAGTATTTCGCCTGATGTACTCTGCATATAAGTTAAATAAGCAGGGTGACAATATACAGCCTTGGTGTGCTCCTTTCCCAATTTGGAACCAGTCCATTATTCCATGCCCAGTTCTAACTGTTGCTTCTTGACCTGCATACAGATTTCTCAGGAGGCAGGTAAGGTGGTCTGATGGAGTCAGTAAAACAGAAGTAGATGTTTTTCTGAACTCTCTTGCTTTTTTGATGATCCAATGGATGTTCACAATTTGATCTCTGGTTCCTCTGCCTTTTCTAAATCCTTGTACATCTGGAAGTTCTTGTACATCTTGAAAGTGAGTGAAGTCGCTCAGTCTTGTCCGACTCTTTGCGACCCCATGGACTGTAGCCTACCAGGCTCCTCCCTCCATGGGATTCTCCAGGCAAGAGTACTGGAGTGGGTTGCCATTTCCTTCTCCAGGGGATCTTCCCAACCCAGGGATCGAACCCGGGTCGCCCTCATTCCAGGCAGACGCTGTAACCTTTGAGCCACCAATCTTTGTAAATTTTCTAAATCCAGCTTGTACATCTGGAAGTTCACGGTTCACGTACTGTTGAAGCCTAGCTTGAAGGATTTGAATATTACCTTGCTAGCATGTGTGAAATGAGTGCAATTGTGTGGTACTTTGAACATTCTTTGGCATTGCCCTTCTTTGGGATTGGAATGAAAACTGACCTTTTCCAGTTCTGTGGCCACTGCTGAGTTTTCCAAATTTCCTGGCATATTGAGTACAGCATTTTCACAGATCATCTTTTAGGATTTGAAATAGCTCAACTGGAATTCTATCACCTCTACAAGCTTTGTTCATAGTGATGCTTCCTAAGGCCCACTTGACTTCGCATTCCAGGATGTCTGGCTCTAGGTGAGTGATCACACCATCGTGGTTGTCCAGGTCATTAAGACCATTTTGTGTAGTTCTTCTGTGTATTCTTGCCATGTCGTCTTAATCTCTTCTTCTGTTAGGTCCATACCATTTATGTCCTTTATTGAGCCCATCTTTGCATGAAATGTTCCCTTGATATCTCTAATTTTCTTGAGCAGATGTCTAGTCTTTCCCATTCTATCCTTTTTTCTGTTTCTTCTTTATGTATTAATTATTTGAATCAAATGTATTTCTTTTCTTAGGGTTGGCAGTTTTCTCTGTGTTTTTGAATGCTTCCTTACCTATCATCTTATAGGATATGATGCTTCTCCAAATGAACGCCATCCTGTTTACTGTTAGGATGATCTGAAGAGATCTCTATAGAGAGTATATTTAGAACCAACAGTCTAGGATTCATGTCCTGTATCTTTGCAGATGAAACACAGATGTTTGCAGTTTCTTTGTAGACTACATCTGCTAAACAATATGTATACGTGTTCAGTTGCTAAGTCATATCTGACTCTTTGCTGCCCCATGGACTGTAGCCTGCCAGGCTCTTACATCCATGGGATTTCCTGGGCGAGAATATGGGAGTGACTTGCCAGTACCCTTTCCAGAGAATCTTCCCCCCCAGGGATCGAACTGGAGTCTCCTACATAGGAGGTGGATTCTTGACCACTGAGCCACCAGGGAAGCAAATCAACAGTCCTCACTAATTCCCCTTGAGAGACTTGTTTGGGGAGTTCAAGTGTGCTTTTCTAAAGTGCTGTTTAAACTTATTCCTGTATAGTTTTCTGTGTAGAAGCTCATGCAAAAATCACTAATATGAAGTGTTTAGGGGGCCATAAGTTTCCAAAGTCTGTTTTCAGTGTTAATTAATTTTTGCTGTGATGGGAAATCAGCACCATAATGAAATCCATAGTTGATAATTTGAGAGGACAAACCAGATTATTATCTATATTCTGTATAATTGTGTAATTTACAGCTTTTATTAAATGTGGGTTTTTACTTTTTCTCGAATTCCAAACCAAAAGATGTTCATAAGTGAGCCACAAGTGGCAAAATTAATTAAAATGTTTCTGCCTATTAGAAAAGCTTTAAAAAATTCTTTTAAAATATAACTATATTTGATAGTTTTTTTTTTTTTTTTTTTTGCTTATAGCAGAGTTAACATGGATGATTAGTTTGTAGCTTTTCATGTGATACATTATGTATCTGTCAAGAATTTCATTTCTAATATTTCACAGCTCAAGACTGTGCTGGCTGGCATTTTGCTGGGATCTTTGGGTATTGGCTGGTTTATGTATACATTTAATTCATATTTATATAATCTTTTTGAGCCTTTGGGTTTGTAAAAATGGCCTTGTTTTAGTACAGTACAGTGTTCTTTACAATGCATATTTTAAAATAGGATGGCCCAAAGTGCATGTTATGATGAATTTATTAATGAAATTCTTCTGAAATTTGAACAGACTCTGTTATCAAGGGACAAGTTCAGTTAATGAGGCCAAAAGAGCTTCACTTCAAAGAAAAGCCCACAGTCTTTTAAGCAGTTTGAGTTACTGTTTTTCTGTCTCTTTTCAGCCCAAGAGGTTGTACTTAAAGGTCAGAAACAAAAGTTTTATCCTCTGTGAATTCTATGATAATCTGCTAACTCTGTTGTACAACAAGATGTCATTTTTTTCCATTACTATGTTTCATCTTTTATTTTTCTAGAGTTTCTTCTTAAGAGTGAAACTTGGAACTAGATTTGGTTAAGGATTTTTTAAATTTTAAATAAATAGAGTTCTTTCTCTTAGATTTTTTTATTCCTTTTAAAGTTTGTGCTAGGTTTGTCTGTCTCAGTACAGAAAAGAATAGAAAATCTTCACTGAGGGAAAGTTTTTGTCTTTTCTGTATTATTTAATTTTTTCTGCTTGTTCCTTTTATAATACAAGTGAAAAAAAAAGACAGCTTCAGTGACACTTATGCTATAGTTGGCATATAGTAAGTTTTATTAATTTGAGTTTTGATGAGAATGAATGGACTCTATTCTTGCTTGGTTGAGTCCTGTGGCAAAATATTTCAGATTCCTATATAATATGATGAGTTAAATTGCTTCAGTGGGATTTCCAATTTTTTTAACAAGACGTGAGTCTGGGTGAACTCCGGGAGTTGGTGATGGACAGGGAGGCCTGGCGTGCTGCGATTCATGGGGTCGCAAAGAGTCGGACACGACTGAGCGACTGATCTGATCTGATCTGATATGATTCACACATTGTTCAGGGTTTGAACAGGAAACCTTTTTGATAATGCTGCACAAATCTAGAAGACGTCTCGGTATTCTTTTTGTAAAATCTTAAAAGAGTATTGGTCTGACTTAAAGGTTATGATGACATACAAATAAACATTTTGCAGCCTCAATTTTATTTAATGTGAATTTGAGCAATATTACTAATGTGCTTTAAGTGAGAGCAACCACTGTGCCTCTTTTTCACCTCACTAGTACAAATGAACTAGCATGTGGCCCTGCAAGGAGGTAGAAACTATTTTCTAAGTGGGATTTGCTGCAGGGGCAATTCTTTTTCTATTGCCTAACTTTAATTCATACCAGAGCTATGTTCCACGTATATATTGTTTCTTGCTGCATAGGAAGCTATGAAGAAGGCAGTATTAGTTTTATTCATTGTTAAAAAGCAGCAAGTACTATTTAGAGTCTCACTTACAACCGTAGAGAATCTTGAACCTAAAATCAGAAGCATTTATCCTTCGATTCAGCAATTGAATGTATGGGATAATGTTTCATTCTTGATCATCAGAGAAGATGTTGGTTTGGGTAATATCTTCATCTGTTTCTTTCCCCATTCCTCCCCCCCGCCCCCCACACCCACCCAGTGTGTAAAGCATTATTTAATTGGAATGCTCCAAAATTATATTATGATTCATTTTCTTCCATTGGGTGATTTTTGGTGACTAATTCACAGCAAAGTGTAAGACTAAACTTACATTCCATAGCATTTACTGCTTCCCTACTGCCAACAATTTGAAGAACTGGATATGTTTAATAAGAAATGTTTTCCTTAAGCAGATTTTCAGCAGTCAGTGGTTTTTTTAACTCTAGAGGTAGGGGCAGGTAACATTATTCACCTTAAAGCTTTTTCACAGTATGCATGGCTGAGCCCTAATTTATTAATAGGTTTAGTAGGTTCAGGCATCTTTGTTTTTACAAAGCCTTTCAAAGGCTCCTAAACCATGTTTGCTTTTAAAATCGATAGGAATGAGACAAGTCTGTGAATAGGTAAGTGCAATGAAATGTTGTAGGTTTTGTGAGAGAGACCTGTATTTGGTATGTTGAGGGCTCAAAGTCCTACTGCTAAGTCACTTCAGTCGTGTCCAACTCTGTGCGACCCCATAAAAGGCAGCCCACCAGGCTCCCCCGTCCCTGGGATTCTCCAGGCAAGAACACTGGAGTGGGTTGCCATTTCCTTCTCCAATGCAGGAAAGTGAAAAGTGAAAGGGAAGTCACTCAGTCGTATCTGGCTCTTAGCGACCCCATGGACTGCAGCCCACCAGGCTCCTCCATCTATGGGATTCTCCAGGCAAGAGTACTGGATTGGGGTGCCATTGCCTTCTCCAGCTCAAAGTCCTAATGGGTACCTAAAAGAAAGGTTTCATGCTAGAACAAACACCTCAGCTGAATTTTGTTCACCCAGGTGTTTTAGAGGAGGGAAACCCCTTGAATCCATGGCGTAGCACAGGAAAATTCTAGCTGAGAGCAATGTGAACAAGTGAAAGTCACTCAGTCATGTCCAACTCCTTGTGACCCCATGCACTAGTCCATGGAAGTCTCTAGACCAGGGTACTGGAGTGGGTAGCCTTTCCCTTCTCCAGGGGATCTTCCCAACCCAGGGATTGAACCCAGGTCTCCTGCATTGCAGGTGGATTCTTTACCAGCTGAGCCACCAGGGAAGCCCAATGTGAACAAAGGACAAATGAAAAACAGCTTACTAAATTTTGGAAATTGTAAGAGTGTGATTATGTGGTGAAGATGGTCAGAATTAAGATGGCTTTTATGCTGTAGGAAACAAGGAGATATTAAAAAGTATGATGAAAGAAAAATAAGATTAGACTTGAAGTTTAGAAAGATCATAGGTGACAGTATGGAATATGGATTGGAGTGGTATGAGACTGGATGCAGGGAGGCCAGTTGGATACAGCCACAGTAATCCGGCAGGAGTGATGAGGAGGCCGAGACTAAGGGAATTATACACAGCTGGGGAGGGAAGAGGATTAGGAAAACGTTAAGGAGGTGAAATCTTTGAGAATTGGTGACTGATTGGGTTTCGAAAATGAAGAAGAGAAAATGATACCTCATTTGTATTAAGAGTTTGGAAAATGTGCTAAACATCGAGGTAAAGGTTTTCAGGACATGATTTGGTTTTTGAAGAAGATAATGGGGGTGGAGGTTATAGCTGATGGGAGAGGGAAAGGGGAGTGAGCCTCAGTGGAAGAATTGACTTTGGATGAGAAGGAGTAAAGAACATCTGTGTTTTTGTTGGGGGCTCACTCCTTCGCCACTCTGAGACCATGCGTAATGAGTGATTGCTCTGACATTCCCCAGTCGAGTGGTCTGTTCAAGGTGGGCAGTTTCTTGGGTGAAGCCAATCGCAGCTTTTGCCTTAGAGCTAGGAGGAGTCCTCCTGCCACTTAAACCCAGGCTAATGAAATGCAGGAGTGGTTGCACTTCTTGGCCCATCAAGTGAAGCCTAAGAGGGATGTCAGAGAGACAGAGAAGAGAGAAGAGTCAGGTCTTGAAGATTTTGGTTAAGCGTCTATAATGTGTTCTACTTTGGCTGTTCCAGTTATTTGAGCCCATTAAATACACCCCCCACCACCACTTTTCTTTTAATTTATATCAATTTGTATTAGGTTTCTGGTCCCTCAGAATAGATGTAGCCTTGAAAGGGAAATTAAAAAAAAAAAAACAACAACTTGTTTTTTTTTGATGAGTCAGGAGAATAGATGGCAGACAGAACATGAATTTTTAGATGAAGAACTGGTCAGGATATTCACCCAAATGACCTTGAGTTCCTTTGTTGTTGTTGTTGTTGTTGTTGTTCAGTCACTAAGTCATGTCCAACTCTTTGTGACCCCATAGACTGCAGTATGCCAGGCCCCCACGTCCTTCACAGTCTCCCAGAGTTTGCTCAGATTCATGTCCTTTGAGTCAGTGATGCTATCTAACCATCTCATCCTCTGTTCCCCCATCTCCTTTTGCCTCAGTCTTTCCTAGCATCAGGGTCTTTTCTAGTGAGTCCGTTCTTCGCAACAGGTGGCCAAAGTATTGGAGCTTCAACTTCAGCATCAGTCCTTCCAATGAACACCCAGGACTGATCTCCTTTAGGATGGACTGGTTGGATCTCCTTGCAGTCCAAGGGACTCTCAAGAGTCTTCTCCAGCACCACAGTTAGAAAGCATCAATTCTTTCGCGCTCAGCCTTCTTTTTGGTCCAACTCTCACATCTGTACATAACTACTGGAAAAACCATAGCTTTGACTATATGGACCTTTTGGCAAAGTGATGTCTGTGCTTTGGCTTAAATGGTAAAGCATCTGCCTACAGTGCTGGAGACCTATGTTCCATCCCTGGGATGGGAAGATCCCCTGGAGAAGAAGATGGCAACCCACTCCAGGATTCTTGCCTGAAGAATTCCATGGACAGAGGAGCCTGTGGGCTACAGTCCATGGGTCCCTAAGAGTTGAACACAACTGAGCAACTACCACACATAGTCTTAGCTTTCCTTCCAGGGAGCAAGTGTCTGCTAATTTCATGGCTTCAGTCACTGTCCACAGTGATTTTGGAGCCCAAGAAAATAAAATCTGTCACTGCTCCCACTTTTTCCTCTCCTGTTTGCCATACTGTGATCCGACTGGATTCCATGTTCCTAGATTTTTGAATGTTGAGTTTTCAGCCAGCTTTTTCACTCTCCTCTTTCACCCTCATCAAGAGGCTCTTTAGTTCCTCTTGACTTTCTATCATTAAAATGGTAACATCTGCATATCTGAAGTTGTTATTTCTCTGGCAGTCTTGATTCCACTTTGTAGTTCATCCAGCTTGGCATTTCCCATGATGTACTCTTCACTGAGTTCCTAACTGAGTTGAAAACAGCAGAATTAACTGACTTAACTGAAGGTGAGCATCTGATAAGTGGGAGCTGAGATTAAAATTTCAGTAGTGTACTTCTAGCTCAGTGCTTTTAATACCATATTATCTGACTTACGCGGACAGAAAAGAAATGATCGTCTCTGGTTGACCTTTTGTTGTTCAGTCACTCAGTCATGTCTGACTCTTGCGACCCTATGGACTGCAGCTCGCCAGGCTCCTCTCTTCATGGGATTTCCCAGGCAAGAAGTAAGTTGTTATTTACTTCTCCAGGGGATCTTCCTGACTCAGGGATCAAACCTATGTCTCTTGTGTCTCCTGCATTGGCATATGGATTCTTTACCACTGAGCCACGAGGGAAGCCCTCTTGGTTGAGCTGCCTGTGGATAAAAAGAAAGATGATTTTTATCTATCTTTTTGTTGTATTTGAAGAACTCTTTGGGATAGAACAGTACAGTGACTCCTTCCTGAAGACCCTCAGTGAATATCTATTGATAAATAGGGTTTGGGTATGCTGGTTATAGCTACAGGAATCTTTATTTTAAGGCAGTCATAAATTTGAGTTCTTAGGCAGAGAGATCCCTATACAGCAGTAAAATCCTATTTGAATTTGGCAGTCCCTTTTCACTGTCTGGATGTGTGTTGCAGGAAGGGGGACCCCTTCCAGGGTCCGAAACTGGGCTCTTGTCTAAAAGTCGGAAATGAATTGTCCAAGGAGATGCATATGCTGACAAAGCAAGAGATTTTACTGGGAAAGGGCACCCGGGTAGAGAGCAGTAGGGTAAGGGAACCCAGGAGAACTTCTCTGCCATGTGGCTCACAGTCTTGGGTTTTATGGTGATGGGATTAGTTTCACCTAATGGGTTATCTTTAGCCAATCATTCTGACCCAGGGATCGAACCCCACTCTCCTGCATTGGCAGGCACGTTCTCCACCACTGCAGCACCTGGAAGCCCGGCTAACTGCAGTACAGGGGCTTGTGTGTGCTTCTTTCTTTCAGTGTGGCCTCAGTGAATAAGACCTGAGTAATAAGGACAAATTTTATATTCAACCTAAAATTTATAAGAGTATTTTATTCAGCAAAGTTTTTTTTAAGTACAACCTTTGCTCAAAGAATTACAGGAAACAAAACATGAATCAGAAACAGTTCCTGCCCTCAAAAGGCTCTAAGAACAGTTTTTACGAATTAAAAATACAGTTGTTCTTATGTGCAAATGTATCCATCTTAACTTCACTCAAGGAGGGAGTAGAAGTTGTTTATAATTTAACTGGGCAGATGAAACACACAAGGAGAAAGTCATCGAGATAGTATAGGTTAAGTTACAAAGCCCTGGAAGCACAGGTGGCTGTAGAAGTGGAGGAAATAGTTTTGTACTTGAGGTATGCTGGAGACCGAGAGTGGCGCTAACGTGAGCCAGGTCCTGAACAAGGAAGGCAGGATTGTGACAAGTGGATTAGGAGCGGAGGGTGGGATTGCATTTCAGAAGGACAGAACTGTGTGAACCAAAATCTGGTGGAGACAGAAAAAAACTCATGTTTGGAGCAAACGTAGTTCAATTTGGCTAGAATACAGAGAAGTAAAAGTAAATAAGCTTGCCAGTTTGTGTAGGGTCTTAAATATCAGGCTAAGGTGTTTGGACTTAATTCAGTAGACAGTGAGGAGCCATTAAAGTTTTTTGAGTAATATGATCTGGGCCATGGTTTTGAAAGATTAATTGTGACTAATGAATGAACGGGGAAATGAAGGTATTTTCCATTGTTCGCTCGCTTCTTTTTCCTTTCTATCTAAACATAACTAAAACCAAGCATGAGCTTAATTTAGTTTTTTAATAATGCTAAGAATCTTTAGTAATACATATATTTGTGTTTTCATATTCAACTACCTTTTAAAACTAGTTGAGGCCTTATTCACCTGATGGATTCTAATTCCATTTTTGCGTTTAGACTCTTCTTCAGGTAGTTACATACCACAGATAGATTAACCTTCCAATATATTGTTCTGATTGTACCCTTGTACTCCTCAAGAAGCCTTCACCACTTGGCTGCTGAGGAGAGTCTGAAAGTCAAACCCAGTAATCAAGGCCCTCCCTCCTTTCTCTCTCTCACTCCCACCATTCCCTGACTGCTTCAGAAAAAGTGTTCTTACGACTACTTGTGATTTCCTGTTTCTTTGTCTCAGTTACTCTAGTTTCTGTGATCCTCTTAGAGTCATAACATTAAGAAAGGGGAAAGGACATTGCGGTCCTGAGAACTTAAGTGACTAGATCTATCTGGCAGAGCTGGGATGAAGGCTCTATCATTTGTTCAAAAAGTATCCTTTGTACTTGTCAGGTGCCAGGTACTGTGCCATACCCTGAGGACACGATGGTGAGTGGAGCAGAAGTGGTTCCTACTCTTTATAGCCTGCAGTCTCAAGAGACAAACATTAACTGTTAGGTACAATTAAGCCAGTATTATGATCACTGGTTGAGGTGAGTCCTATCGAGGACAAGTACTTTTTTGGAGTACTTTGAGAGAATATAATGAGGGAAGGCCATGAAGCTAATTCAGAGTGGCCTGTCAGGGAAGGTCTCTTTAAGGAAGTGAATTTTAAGCTAAGAACTGAAATGTGAGCGTGAGAGTGAAGAGGCAAAGCAAAAGGTGAGAAGGGCATTCCTTCTAAGCAGAGAGAACAGCCTGCCCAATCTCCTACCCCCACCGAGTGGAGAGGAATTTGGGATCACAGAGGAGCTGAAAGGTCAGTGTGGCCAGGCATTTTGGTTACTGAGGAGTAAGGTGAGGCCAGAGAGATCATGTAGAGCCTTTGGGGCCATATTTAGGATTTGTCATTTTATATCCAGTACAATGGGAAGAAGGTGGTCATTGAAAGGCTTTTGAAGAATGATACAGTTCAGTTTTTCGTTTTACAAATCCCTGTAATTAGTAATATATCCTAAATCTAGCCTCTTCTTTTCTCTACCTACCCTGCCCTGGCCTAAAACTCATATGAATTAGCTGGTCTCTGCTTCCACTCTTGCAGTCCTACAGCCTATTCTTGACATAGTTGCTAGTGTTTTCCTCTAAAATGTTACAGCATGGCTCTCCTCTGCTCCAGCTCCTCGAGTGTTTTCCTGTTTCATACAGAGTAAAAGGCAGAGGCAAGCTCCCACCTCAGAGCCTTTATCTTTGTTCTCTTTGCCTGGGTGCTTTCCAGATGTAGCCTGTGGTTCACTTCCTAACCTTTAGGTCTTTGTACGGTTGGTGAGTCTGTCCCTGGCCACATATGTTTAACACTAGTCCGCACCCTGTCTGTCCTTTCCTCCTTTCTTTTTCTCCAGAGCACTTAACTGCCTTCAGATGGGTTTTATTCTAGAGTTTAAGTTTCTTAGATAAAGGATTTTGTAGGAGATCTTTGTGCATGGTACTCAATACTCATTACTTAGTCTGCCTGGCAGATAGCAGACATTTAGTAATTATTAGTTGAAGGATGAATGAATGGATGGAGATTGAATTGGAGGAGTCGAGAGTAGTAGAAGCTGAGGGAACAGATAAAGGTTCTTTGTCTAGATGAGAGATGATGTCGGCTTAGTTGAAGATTGTGCAAGATGCAAAAAATGATGGATTTAAGATATGTTTTGGAGGAGACTTCCCTGGTGGTTCAGTGGCTATGACTCTCTACTCCCAATGCAGGGGGCCTGGGTTCAATCCTTGGTCGGGGAACTAGACTCCCTCATGCCACAGCTAAGACCCAGTGCAGCCGAATAAATAATTATTTTTTTTTAAAGCTATATCTTGGAGATAAGAATCAATAGGATAGTTCACATGACTAAAATAACTGAAGCCATTACCTTACAAATGTAATGTTTTTTTTTTTTTCATTAAATCACTATGAAACATAATTGTTAGCTAGTAATATGTTAGTAATTAGGTTTTTTTTTAAGTCTCTGTCTACTGGTGCTGCCATATTCACTGCTAGTAGCAGAGTGTGGTGAAGAGTAATTGAATTTGATAAGTATTTTAAATATTTAAAATATTAATTCTTAGTTATTTTAAATATCTTTAGACTTTTAAGATCAAACTGGTGGGACAATGCACGCAGAAGTGGTATATATGGGATAGTTCTGTTAGTTAGCCTAGGGTGGTGGTTCCTCACTTGGGATGACTTTGCCCCCAGGGAACATTTGACAATGTCTGGACACAGTTTGGTTGTAGGTGCCACTAGCAACCTGTAGGATATTGCTGGTAGCGCTAGTTGCCAGAGGCCAGGTTTTGCTGCTTAACTCTCTGTAGTGCCCACGCAGCCCTCCTCCCCCGTGGACTTTGGTCCAGGACGCCAGTAGTGCTGGGGATGAGAACCCCGCCTCAGGGGTTCAAACTCAGATTTCACCTAGTTTAGTGGTCAGTCTACAGTTACACTGTAACATCCACAGACCTGTATAATTTCTCGTCTATGCAAGGTGTGACTAGAGTGGTTCTTACTTTTAAACAGATATACAGTAAGCAACATATATTTATGCTCAGGTACATGAATCCAGTTGAAAGCTCTATCTTCAAAGTAGTTCCGTTGACAAGATTATTCGTTTATGTGATCCTGCCTTATTGGTTTCTGTGATCCTGCCCTTTTTTACAGTTGCCTTTGAGCCTGCAGCAAATTCTTGAAGTCTCCGTATTGGTACCATGTTTTCTTCTGAGGATGAGTTAGGAAATATCCAGTGCTTTCTGAAGGCACTGTGATGAGTAACGAGGTTGGGGAGTAATTCTGTGGAAAGGTGAAATTGAGATATGACTTATAAAGTAATAATTGGCTCTGAAGATAGTTAAAAAGAATAATGCTTCTTATGCAGATATTTTCATCAGTAAATATTGGGAATAAATTACTGAATTCTCAACTTGAAGGAGCATGTTTATATGTGAAAGTTCTAAAATGATTTAAAACAAATGCAATGTTTCTCAGAATGTCAAAATAGTAAAAAGATGGTTGTTGTCTAGGATCAGGGGAAATAGGCACTCTCAAATAATTTGGGGAAACTTTGGCACAACTTTTGGAGAGCAATTTGGTAATATTAAAATTTTAAATATTTGAAATTCTACCTTTAGTCATTAATTTACAGAAACATTTATACCAGTAAGCAAAGGCACATATAAATTCCGTATTTCATAGTCTGCATACATACAAGCTGTTTCTTAAAGCATTGTCTATAAAGTGGAAAAAAGGGAACAATCCAAATAACCTATCAACAGCATCTCGGTCACTAATCTTAAGTACATCTCTATGGTGGGTTATTGTACACCACCAAAAAGAATTTATATGTGGACTGAAAGGAGATGTAAAATATATTAAATTGGAGAGGGAATTGTAAAAACAAAGCAAAACCCAAATAAGCACATATGGCATACTATAGAAAATTATACGTGTAGGAGCTGGAAGAAAAAATACTAAATCTAACACTTGGGACTAGGTAAGTGAAAGTCGCTCGGTCATATCCAACTCTTTGTGACCCCATGGACTGTAGCCTGCCAGGAATTCTCCAGGCAAGAATACTGAAGTGAGTCCATGGAATTCTCCAGGCAAGAATACTGAAGTGAGTAGCCGTTCTCTTCTCCAGGGGATCTTTCCAACCCAGGAATTGAACCCAGGTCTCCTGCATTGCAGGTGAATTCTTTACTGACTGAGCCAGCAGCGAAGCCCAAGAATACTGGAGTGGGTAGCCTATCCGTTCTCAGGGGGATCTTCCCGACCCAGGAATCGAACTGGGATTTCCTGCATTGCTGGTGGACTCTTTACCAGCTGAGCCACCAGGGAAGCCCTGATCGATAGCTTTCTGAATTTCAGATATGTTTGATAGTTTTATAATGAATATATGTTTTACAGTCGGGAAGAAAAATAGAAAATATTTTAAAGTGAAGGAACAGTAATCATACTTTATAGCCAGATCTTTTATTGTTTTGAAGTAGCCTTTTGTTTTAATATGAAACTTTTTAGTAGTTTTGTATTTATATTCACAAATACCTAAAATTGGCTAACGGTTCCTAGGGTCTTGGCTCTTCATCTGAAGTTATTCACTGCTTTTTAAAAATTTTTAAATTATTTACTTGAAAGTGAAAATGTCAAAAGATTAGTTATGGCATGGTTTGTTTTAAAAAATCTTAGGCTTTAAAATATATTATAGAAGTCTCATCTGTATTTATCCTGCAGGTGGCGCTGGTGGTTTTGTGTTCTTTCATAGTGTTGATTACTCAAGTATAATTCACCTAAACTTCAAAATCTTTAATTACTAGTCCTGTTTGAGGAATGCTGTCTTTCATGTAACTGTTGAAAATCAGATGTTTTTCAAACTATTATTTCAAGGAATACAGTGTAGCAGAAGTTCTTTAGGCATAATTCATTTTGTTCTGTATCTACTTTATTACTCGTGACAATCTCTGGGAAAATTGTTTATTTTAATACTGGTGATACTCTCTAACACCTTTAAAGTTCCAAAACTTCATGAAAACTGGCAGTAGAACTAATTTTTTCAAATGAATTCTCTTTGAAGTCCTCCCTTTCCCCCCTCTCTTTGTGTGTCTGACTCCCCCTCTCTTTTCGCTTTCTTTCTCTCAGTCTGTCAAGTTCAAGAGCAGCTCAGATGCCATGAATTAAATGAAGCACAAAAGGGGGAAAGGAGACCCTTTTGAAGAACAAAGGCCTCCCATTAGGCTGCCATGTTCTTTTTTGACAAAACGCGCACCCTACATAGTTCCTATTGTTGTCCACATGCCCTGCACATAAGGTAAATGCAGTAGATCCTCGTTACCTCACGCTTTCCTTCTCTTCCGCCAGTGCCACACGCAGCCAGGGAGGCTGTAGGTCTTTGAGGCCTTTAAGCATTCTTATACAGTTGCTTTATCTCCTTTTAAAAAACTACATGGGTAGAAAAGGAAGTGGAGAGAGATGGCATCAAAACCCCACAAGGGGAGAAGCTTGGCTGTTAGAGAAGCTTCAACTCCAGAATCCAGGGTGGGTGGCAGGAGCGGAAATCTCTGCTGTGCTTCCACTCCGTGCCTTTGCATGCCCTGCATTGTAAAAATAACTGTGATTCACATTCAGTCTAGGCTGCGGAGCTAGTTTCTCCTCTCTTTGGCTAACATAACAAAACAGGCAAATAGGAATACATTTAATTGCTGAGAACAGATCTTGTAGTCCTGAGAAGCTTACTAAGTTGCTGCTGGTTTTCCTTGGATATTTGCTTTTTGGTGTTGAGTAGATAGCTTAACTATAGGCTTGTTGCCTTCTCAGAGGAATGATGACAACAAACAGCTTACAGTGGCAAATAATAAAGGGAATTACTTATGTACAGACAGACTTAAAATTTCAGAGAAAAAATACTGAAATTTCAGATTTTACGCACTTGAAACTTAGCTTGAAATTTAGCTTGCTTTACTGTTGCTGACAAAGGTCAGTTGCTTTTGCAGAGGAATGTATGATTAATTCAAGATATTTGCCTACTTGTTCATCATTGAGAAAAACATCAGATTAGCAAGTCTAGTGAAATAGCCAGAGACCTCCTTAGTTCACTGCAAAGATGCAATATCTGATAATTGGAGGTTTGAACTATGGTTTTATTTATTCTTTTGAAGAAATTGGCAAGTCACTCTGATTTGTGGTAGGGTTTGAGGACGCGGTGAAAGAGATGGAAGAAGGAAGAATCTGGTGGACAATTTGTGACTTGACGTATAGACAGTGAATCTACCGTTTTAGGTTTACAGAAGTGAGTCAGTGGGGTTAAAAAGAACCTTTGTAAGAATTAAAGAAATATATCCTTTGTAGGAACAGTAGTAACATTTTATTTTGAAAATCTCATGAGATTTTTAGTATTTCTTTCTCCCATACAACATTCAAATAAAAGTCCATAGTGTACCCCCCTTTTTGATCCTAAGCATTTCTTTTAATACTAAAACCTGGCTAGTGCACTTGAAATAAAAAATAAATGTGTTAACTATGTGAGGAAATGTTTGACCTTTAGTGGACCCTTGTTATTGCTTTTCAGGAACCATATTGCTTGGCTTCTTGTTTTTTGGGGTTACAGGAGTTTGCAGGAAATCCTTTGGTTTATATATTTGGCAGCAAAAGAAAAGGCAAAGAGCTTCTTGCTTTGTATTGTGTAGGAAATTACCATTTCGGCTGTCTGTGCAGGATGTTCTAAAGAAGTAGCAAAGGAGTTTGCGGGAGAGGGGGAGGGAAGAGGCTTGCAGTTCTAATCTTTCCTTGCTTTTGCCTCTGGTCATACATTGGATTGTTTTTCTGCTTTTGTTCCTTGGGGTGGCATCTGTCTTCAGGAAAAATCACTTCACAGTCAAATACAAACTGCTGAACTGTGGCAATTTTTATTTCTACATTGATGGAAACAGGGATAGGCATAACATTGGGCTTCTCTGGTGGCTCAGACTGTAAAGAATTCACCTGTAATGCGGGAGACCTGAGTTCGATCCTTGGGTTGGGAAGATCCCCTAGAGGAGGGCATGGCAACCCACTCCAGTATTCTTGTCTGGAGAATCCCCATGGAGCCTGGCGGGCTACAGTCCATGGGGTCACAAAGAGTCAGGCACGACTGAGCGACTAAGCTCAGCTCAGCACAGGTTGTCCTCTGGCCAAATCCAGCGTGCTTTCAGTTTTTGTATGGCCCATGAGCTAAGATGAAATTTTTCCTTTTTAAATAGAAAAACACTAAAAGCATAATATTTCATGACACATGAAAATTAAGTGGGAATTTCTGTATCTGTAAAGAAAGTTCTGCTGGGACGCCACCACACCCATTTGTTTTTATGTTCTCTGCGTAGAATCTGTGGCTGCACTTGCGCTGCAAGTCAGTTGAGTGGCTGTGACAGGACTGAATGAAAACATTTTCATAAAGATGAAAATGTTTACCTTCTGGCCCTTTACAGAGCAAGTTTGTAATAAAGGATTGCCTGCAGTATTTTAGAATGAACAGGATAGAGTTTTCCTAAGACTAGACATGTTTGCCATTAATATGTTTGTTTTTTGTATTCTTGTATTTGTTCATCAGGAAGACGTTTTCCAGTCCTTTCTTGGCTTTTCTTTCCTCCTCCTCCTCCTCTGTCTTTTTTTGTTTGTTTGAGATTGCTCTTTTTAGGGGGTGGGGGAGGGCTGGGGGGAGATGCTTTTACTCTGGCTCCTTAAGTATATTTTCTACTCACTAAGATTTCGAAAAAATGAAACTGTGTTCAGAACTCAGTCTAATTTCCAAGTCTGCTGAGAGCTTGTTGCTTTTTCTTCTTTAAAGCATGGGAGATTACATTGCTTGACCATCAGAGAGCTGTAAACTGTCGTTCAGGAAAATTTGAGAACTTAGATTCACACAGGCAAATATTGCCCAATTTTAGCCAGACATTGAAATGGGCAGTTAATCTTGCAAGGTGAAAAGACAGCCTTCAGAATGGGAGAAAATAATAGCAAATGAAGCAACTGACAAACAACTAATCTCAAAAATATACAAGCAACTCCTACAGCTCAATTCCAGAAAAATAAATGACGCAATCAAAAAAATGGGCCAAAGAACTAAATAGACATTTCTCCAAAGAAGACATACAGATGGCTAACAAACACATGTAAGATTCTCAACATCACTCATTATCCGAGAAATGCAAATCAAAACCACTATGAGGTACCATTTCATGCCAGTCAGAATGGCTGCGATCCAAAAGCCTACAAATAATAAATGCTGGAGAGGATGTGGAGAAAAGGGAACCCTCTTACACTGTTGGTGGGAATGCAAACTAGTACAGCCACTATGGAGAACAGTGTGGAGATTCCTTAAAAAACTGGAAATAGAACTGCCATATGACCTAGCAATCCTACTGCTGGGCATACACACTGAGGAAACCAGAATTGAAAGAGACACGTGTACCCCAATGTTCATCGCAGCACTGTTTCTAATAGCCAGGACATGGAAGCAACCTAGATGTCCATCAGCAGATGAATGGATAAGAAAGCTGTGGTACATATACACAATGGAGTATTACTCAGCCATTAAAAACAATAATTTGAATCAGTTCTAATGAGGTGGATGAAACTGGAGCCTATTATACAGAGTGAAGTAAGCCAGAAAGAAAAACACCAGTGCAGTATACTAATGCATATATATGGAATTTAGAAAGATGGTAACAATAACCCTGTATACGAGACAGCAAAAGAGACACTGATGTATAGAACAGTCTTTTGGACTCTGGGAGAGGGAGAGGGTGGGATGATTTGGGAGAATGACATTGAAACATGCATAATATCATACATGAAACGAGTTGCCAGTCCAGGTTCGATGCACAATATTGGATGCTTGGGGCTGGTGCACTGGGACAACCCAGAGGGATGGTATGGGGAGGGAGGAAGGAGGAGGGTTCAGGATGGCGAACACGTGTATACCTGTGGCAGATTCATGTTGATATATGGCAAAACCAATACAATATTGTAAAGTTAAAAAATAAAATAAAAAAGCACTAGACCTTCCAAAATTTGTAAATCAGTCATTTTAAGCTGCATTAAGAGGATTATATTTTAGACTTGTTCTTTAAAACATTGATTTTTCTTTCTCTTGGCTTCAGGGTTGGTAGCTTCTGTCCTTCCCTTGTATCCAGTGAAGTGTGGCAGTTGTTGGGAAAGTAATTGGGAGCCCTCATAGGCTTCATAGGAAAAGCTAGGGTGACCCATATTATAGTTTACTGGATGGAGATTTGCCCTGGGTGGAGAATTTGAATTTGTAGACTGTATTCTGTGATTCTTCCTGCTTTTCTCTCTCCTGTCAGTCACATGCTTAGGACAGTAAAATTAGGGACTTATAAATATCATCATAGAATAAATTAATGGGTTTGACAAAGGTATAAAAGTCATAGTTAAAAATAGGTATTTAATTTTTTGTCTTCCTAACATCTCTTAACAGAATCAGAAGCAGATTGTTCATGACTTATCTCTATATAAAATGAGGAAGGTAGTAATCATAAATCAAACTCCTGATTTATTCTGAATGACCACCAGCTGCAAACTAAGAATGATTTTTCACTCTAGCTAGGATTTCTTGTTCCTAGTCATAGCCGAGCAGTAATAAAGTTGATGTTTTCCTTTATTTCATTATTCACATTATATTAGTCTATGCAGATTTTTTTTTTTTCCAAGTCATGCAGGCTTGTGGGATCTTAGTTCTCCAGCCAGATAAGGGATCAAACCACAGGGAAAGTGCTGAGTTCTAACCACTGGACCTCAAGGAAATTCCTCATTCAGGATTTTTTTAAATATGCTTGGGTAGAGAATGAAGCTATCAAAAATCCATGTGGCTGTAATGGTAATGTAATATAATGGTAATACTCAGTTTGATTATTTTCGATAATTTCTTTGCTTAGTTTCTTTCCTTTCCATTTAGATCTTTGCATATTGCCTAAATTTACCCTTTTTGGTTAATTTCTGTAGGAGTTTCAGGGATATTAAAGAAGCAGTTTGGTTTTAAATAAGAAGTTACCTATTCCTATTGTTTTATTCAGTTCAGTTCAGTTCAGTTCAGTCGCTCAGTCATGGCCGACTCTGCATTTAGATAAGTTGCTATTTGGTGCCATACACTCTGCCTTAGAAGCCACTTGTCTACCCACTGCTGCTGCTCTGTCACTCAGTTGTAGCCAACTCTTTGCAACCTCATGGACTGTAACCTGCCAGGTTTCTTTGTCCATGGGATTTTCCAGGCAAGAATACTGGAGTGGGTTGTCATTTCCTACTCCAGGGGATCCTCCCAACCAGGGATCGAACCCATGTCTTTTGTGTCTCCTGCATTGGCAGGCGGATTCTTTACCACTGTGCCACCTGGGAAGCCCCATAACATAATTTAATGTATTTGCTAATTAGTAGGCTTACTTCTCTGTGGACTCAAATGTGTTACCAAAACAGTTAGGAAATTAATTAGGTTCTTAATTGTTCATAGTTCAGTCTAAACTATGAATTTGGTAAAATTATGCTTTCTTATAAATTATTTTCTTGCAAGAAGTCATGTTCAGTCAGCCGCTCAGTCATGTCCGATTCTTTGCAATCCCACGGACTACAGCATGCCAGGCCTTCCTGTCCGTCACCAACTCCCAGAGTTTACTCAGACTCATGTCCTTTGAGTTGGTGATGCCATACAACCATCTCATCCTCTGTTGTCCCCTTCTCCTACCACCTTCAATCTTTCCCAGCATCAAGGTCTTTTCAAATGAGTCAGTTCTTCGCATCAGGTGGCCAAAGTATTGGAGTTTCAGCTTCAGCATCAGTCCTTCCAATGAATATTCAAGACTGATCTCCTTTAGGATGGACTGGATGGATCTCCTCGCAGTCCAAGGGACTCTCATGAGTCTTCTCTAACACCACAGTTCAAAAGCATCAATTCTTCAGTGCTCAGCTTTCTTTATGGATGTGAGCTAACTCTCACATCCATACATGACCACTGGAAAAACCATAGCCTTGACTAGACAGACCTTTGTTGGCAGAGTAATGTCTCTGAAGTCATGTTAGTTTTCATTAGTTGCTAACATCTTCATCTAAGAAGAATATTAACAATCTTGTCACTTTCCTTTACAGTTCTTTCTTGTTTTCCATCTTTTTCTTTGCCTTTTAGAAGATACTGTTTTTCTGGAACATGCTGTTTTTAGTCCCGAGATTGCAACTGATAAATTCCAGGGCTAACCTTAGCCAAAAGAATATAATGATTATTGATGGTGGAAGAATTATATGATGAGATTAATAGTGTGTTCTCTTTCCCCTCCCCTCCCCTATCCCTCCGTTCCTCTCCTTTGCCTCTCCCTTCCTCTCCTCTCCGCACTTGCCCCCTCCCTTCTCCTTCACTTTCCTCCCCTTCCCTCTCCTTTTCTTTTCTTGTACTTGTACATATTCTAAAAGGAAAGTAAGTTAGGTGGAATCTACCTAACAGGTGAAATTATTTTTGTAGTGAGCATAGAGGGATGATTTAATGATATTTTATTTTGTCATTCTCTCAATGATTGTCTTTTTTCCCCACAAATGAGAGACTAAATTTTACTGTTGAGTAACTTTCCTTGATATGTCTGTAATAGTTGGACAGATTAAATCACACAGAAAATCCGGTCTCATTGTTTTAAAGCTTCTGTTTTTTCTAGTCTGATTAATTTTTCTCTTTAGCATTTATTTTTATGTGTATTTAAAAAGCATTATGGTTTTCCCCATTGGAGTGTATGCTGCACAAGGGCGCGGATGTTGACTTGTTTTCTTTCTATCCCACCACCCGAATAGTGAGCAGAGCACATAGCAGGAGCTCAGAAACTTGGTGAGTAAATGTTTTCACATATATAACTGTGTGTACACATCAGAAGTCATTGGGGTTAGTTGTGCCTTTGTCTTGGACCTCATTTCAGATAATCTCAAAAATCTTCATCCAAAAATAAGTAGAATAGACCCACCTAAACTTGTAACTCTACTAAAGAATGCATGTGTTCCACTGACATGCTCTTAACAGCAGATAGACATTATGAAAGAAGCAAAGGAGTGGGATAGGATATTGGACAAGTGAATTGTGTGAGGAAACATCATTAAATATTAGCCAGTAAAATGGAACCTGTAAATTGCGGTGCAGAGGAACTGGCACATAGGGTGCATTAAGCTCAGGGAAACAGGGACTGGCCCCTTGAACGGTGTTCAGGTCGCGGGGAGAGGCCCCTGAGGAAGCCAGCGTCACAGACGGACAGACAGTGGTTTGGGGGCAGGCCTGCGGGGGAGTCTGCTTCTCATCTTCCAGCCTTGTGACCTTAGCATCCTAAACCCTGTTTGCCACTGTGAGGACTGGATGAGATATTGTGAGTAGGGTTGTTATTATTGTTTTTACCAGCAGCCCCCAGCAACCTCAACTGCGGCTGTTCTTACCTGGGAAACAGGGAGCAGCTTGGTGAGGACAGACCATCTCTTACCAAGAGTGGTTTCTTACATCAGATACTTACTTTGCAGTTTATTTTAAAACTCTATCGTACAAGTAAGGGTACATCATTCTGCCATAATATTACAGTGGGCCCCAGTGGCCATGAAATCTCTCTACTCATTCTTTCTAAAATTGAAAGATGGGACTAAATGTTCTGATTCAGCTGTTCAGGTTCTCCATTCTCATTTTTTAAAGTGTTAGTATATGCTTGAGCTACCCTGGAGAAGGAAACGGCAGCCCACTCCAGTATTCCTGCCTGGGAAATCCCTTGGACGGAGTATCCTAGGGGCTACAGGCCATAGGGCCACAAAGAGTCAAACATGACCGAACACAGCCTAACTCTGCAGGCAGAGTTACAGAATCTTTACATTTGAAGACGGCCTGGAAGAGTTTAGGTTAAGAAGCAAAGACATTTTAAAATACCAGCTTAGTGGCACTCTGTCCTAGTAATGGTGAATTTCAGATTCTGTCATTCTTCATCCCCCCATCCCCAACGGTGACGCTTGATTAAACAATAAATGAAAAATGTGAAACCCTGGTAATGACTGATTGATGGTTCTGTGAAATAGCATTTATGCCTTAACTACTTTCCATTCATTGTTCCTGTATAAGAATACCTTTGTGTCCTTGGAAGTGTTCAGGAAAAACTACTTTAATGAATCCTACTTAATCATTTACTTATCTTAAAATTTGTAACAGAGATGGCGGTTTGACTGCATTATGCCCCAAAATAAGTAATATAGGAGCAAAATATTTAACCTTCATTAGAAGACTATTCGGAGAAGGCAGTGGCACCCCACTCCAGTACTCTTGCCTGGAAAATCCCATGGACGGAGGAGCCTGGTAGGCTGCAGTCCATGGGGTCGCTGAGGGTCGGACACAACTGAGCGACTTCACTTTCACTTTTCACTTTCATGCATCGGAGAAGGAAATGTCAACCCACTGCAGTGTTCTTGCCTGGAGAATCCCAGGGACGGGGGAGCCTGATGGGCTGCCGTCTATGGGGTCGCACAGGGTTGGACACGACTGAAGCGACTTAGCAGCAGCAGCAGCAAAAGACTATTCTTATATAGGAAGAACTCATTTCTTTTTTTTTTTTTTTTTACGAAATCTTTTCCTGTTGAAGCCATTGATGTACCTTGTGAGAGAAATTGTTCTGAAGTTCGTAATTAAAAGCAGCTAAGTTTTACCATCAGCCTCCCTGCCCACATGAGTCTGAACTGTGAAATGTTTTTTAAAAGGACAGGAAGAATAGAAAGTGTTCAATTAAGAAGTGAAGTATTTTCAGTTCCATATTGTAATCAAGTGAAGGAGGTAACACAGTATAGAAAAAAAAGAAATGAAAAAGAAAGCTATATTGATGGCAGGGAGACAGTACAAAGCAAGAAAGGATGGTTAGAAATAAGGAAGGGAAAACAAGAGAGGTTTTATTAAAGGGGTGAGCAGAAAATCTACTTGTCATGTTCTGCTGCTAAGAGCCTTGGAATAATTCACCAGACTTTGAAATATTCTTATTTGATCATCAATAATCTCTAGGTTATGAAATCCAGTGGGCATTTTTCCAGACCATTTCTTAATTGAGCTCTCAACAGCATTTGACATTCTTGTCCACTATCTCTCTCTAACCCCTCTGGAAGCTGTGAAATCATTATTTTGATTTTCCTCTGATTTCTCTAGTAGCTTCTCTTTTCTTACATTTTTGTCCTTAGACATTGAAGTTCATGAAGGCTCAGTCCTAGACACCTATATGTTTTTTCTACAACCTAGCAAATGTATCCATCCCTGTGGCTTCAGTTACCACTAACTGATGCTACATGTCGTTCTCTAGTGTCCTGCATATTAGTGAATAGCATTACCTTACTCATTTAGATGTCCAGGACAGAGACTTAGGAGTCATTCCCAACACTCCCCCCCCCCCCCCCCCCAGCCTCGCATCCCAAATCCTTAACTACCACAGCCTGTTTTACATTATTTAAGGACTCCCAAGTCTGCCCGTTTCTCAGTCCATGTTCTCAGCTGCCCTAGTCTTGTAGTTATCATCTCTGTCTTACAGCATAATAGTAGTCTCCCATAATCTTCCTTTCATTTATTCTCTACACTGAAGCTAAGATGATCTTTTGAAAATATAAGTCCAGTCATATCATTCTGCTAAAAATTCTTTCCCACTGCTTTTAGAATAGACTAACATCCCACATGCCTACTTCTCCAGCCTTTCCTCTTTCCTCCTCCTCTTCACATGAGCCACCCAGCCCCTTTGTTCAGATTCTCTCAGGTATCAACTCTGACCTTCCACATTTCCCTTTGCCTGGTCAATTCCCAGTTCATTCTTCAAATCTCAACACAAAGACAGTTTCCATAGAAAAATTGCTTCCTGATATGTGTTCTTATAGTTGTTTGTTCTTTTCTTTTCTAGCATTTATCGTGATTTGTCATTATGTATCTCTGTGATGAGACAGAAAAATCCTAAGAGGAATGAAACCTTGTCTGTTTCTCTCCCCGCTAAACGCCCAGAATCCTCAGCACCTGGGGGTTAAATGCCTTGAGTCTCTCTTTTCTGTGGACTCAAAGTATGCATCACTGGTCCATACATTCTACTTTCACGAAATCTTAAGACACTGTGCAATCTGTTTAGGACTCAAAGATGAGGGTAATCGTGTTTTCTATAATGTTTGTCTTTCAACACAGTATAAAAATAAAAGATCCAGTAAAAACAGCTGTTTTCTGAAATGGAAATGAGTCTTTTCAGATTGTCTGGAAACACCGCTTTTACCTGTCCCTGAATGTGTTTCCTCAAAGAAGACATGCTGACAGGGGTTTTGCTTTAATTCAGCAAACGTTCGAGGGCATATAATATGCCAGACACTTTGTAGACTTTAATTGACTACTGCCCCCTGCATTTATCTTTCTGTGATAATGGAAGTTAAAGTAATTTTAAACCTAGATTTGCTTTCCATGACCTGTGTTGCACATGGGTACATATTTGTGTCTTTGAGCCTTTCTTTAAACAAATCACTTTATAAATGAAGTGTTCACGTGAAAGATATCTCTTCAATTGACTGTGATTAGTTAGGCAAACTCTAATTTTTACATAATTATGCCTGTTAAAGTTATTCAAATGCCATTGGAAATAGATTTGTTCCCCTAAGTTCTGTTTCTTCCTGACAATACCAGTAAAATACTTTCCCAGATATTTGGTAGAGGGTTGTGGTATGTAACAAATGTCATTCATGGATAGGACTTAGAAATAGGATTTTTAAAAAGAAATTCAGTTGTTTTAAAAATACAATACAATTAATTTCTGCCCCAGCATGTCGACCAAGAACTGTTATCATTTTCAAATTTAGGTTTATGCTGAGCCTTTTTTCCCCCTCTTAGAGATCTTTCCCACCATGATAGATTATGTATCAGAGTTAAGGGAGTAACTTGTGGCCTACCCTTGCAAACCAGATATTGGTTTATTGGATTATTTGAAATAGAAATATTGGATTATTAAAGAGCTTAACAGGGGGTAGGGGAGAAATGTGGTTCTTGGTAGAGGGAACTATAGCATAAATGTTCCTAAGGAGACAGATGTTGATGAGAGTCAGGGGATGATGAATGGGATTAAGTGGAAGATTTAGCTCGCAGGCTTACTTGTCTAGAGTGACGAAAAGGTGGTGATTAGTGGAAACTATGTTTGGAAATATAAGCTAAGAATTTTGACTTGATAAGATGATTTGTATTTTAAAATATAGTATAAAAGTTTATAATGTGAGAAAAATAAAAGTTTGCTCTGGTATTGTGAAAGTAAAAGCAGATGCTATAGGTAGCAAAGATGATGGTGTTAGAGCTTGATTTTTTTTTTAATGGCTTAATTTTGTTACTTACAGCTGTTTAAGTTTTCTAAGTAGTCTTCATCCAGAGAATTTAGAAAAATAACTCTGAACACTTTCTATTTAGCAGACATGTTGTTATGTTTCAGAACAGCTTCTCCTGTCAGTGGTCTTTGTGCCCGGGTCAGCCCAGGTTGCCTGGAGGCATGGCTGGCACTGTAGCAGTCACTTTTAAAAAGCTAGTTGACGTTAGGTTTTTACATGACCCCCGCTCTGTTTTAAACGTGAGGGGCAAGGTGGGCCACCAACCAATTTTGCTTTTCTTTTAGGCTTTTGCATTCCCTTTTCATTGAGATGGTTTCCTTTGCTTGTTCTTTCCAGTCATAAATAAGCATGAAAGGGAAAATCTTCCTTCTTTCTAACCCTTTTCCAGAAATTAATTGTGCTAAAATATTAGCTTCTTAGATTTCAAGCAGTCCTCATGCCAAAGGCACGTGCTTGCCACTGTGCAAAGTGTTACAGTAATAAAATAGAAGCATATGGGACTGCCAGCTATTAGGTGCTTTTAAAGCGCCAGGTAACACGAATGCAAATCATACTACTGAAAGTATTTATATAAATAGTGTCCCTACTCCACGCTGCCAAGCTAAGTGCCCTAAATGCTTTAAGATAGCATCCCCAGAGGAGGAGGGTGGTCTAGTTTTCATCTGGGTCTGGTTTACATGAAGAAATATAAATTATACAGTTGTTCAGAGGTCCATTTATAGACTAGTCTTATTCAAAACGTATGTCAGGTGTTGTATTGGGGAGTGTTGTCCCGGTAGCAGAATGCCTAAGACTCGGACTGTCTACAGAAAGAAAACTATATACGTTTAAAACAATGTATTTTGGAGAAAATATTCCAGTTTTTACATGTAGGACAGCAAGCTATTACTTTCAAGCTATTACTAGGAGAGAGAATTTTAAAATTACTGTTTTTTTATTATTTGAAGACAGCAGACTGATGTGCTGCACCCAAAAGACTAGTTCTGACTTTTACAAGAAGGATTGTTAGAAACATAGGAAATATTTTTCTACTCTTGTGCCAAAATATCTGTATATATTGTATATAGGTTTGGACAAGTTGCTTTAGGAAAGAAGAAAGTTCCAGAAGAGGCATTTAAAAACCAAAAAGACAAAATAATCAGAGCACTTCAATCTGGGTTATTATAAAAATTTAGAATGTTTTAGGCATCCATTCAACCAGGTAGTTACTGAGAAACCAGTATATTCTAGGCCATGTACTAGGCTCATAGAATGCTCTTTGATACTTCCGTCAGACTGGTCAGTGCAAACTGTATGTCTCTCTGGTTTGTTTTTCTTACTGCTCTAATAGGAAAAACAAAAGAACAGGAAATTGAAAAAAAAAAAAACCTTGAGATTGTATACGATCTGAGATCATAAAACCTTGAATAGGTAGAGTAGATGCAGAGTTACTGATGAACATTTGGGAGGCTGGGCCTCAGGGGATGATGGTGGGGTTCTAAAGCCAGACTGCCTGTGTTTGAGTCCTGGGCTGTTTTGAGCATAATGTATCAAAGTGGTTAGAACAGTATTTAGCCACGGTAAAGGCTTAGTAAATGGTAGCTATTAAGTTGAAGAATACTAGAACTTTGTAAAAACATAGAGGACTAGATATTGGACAAATGAAAAATATTAAAGCACCCCCACAATTGACCAGCCTGTCGTTGGGCAAATTCCTGGCGAACTAAAGATCAGATCCAGTGGAGAATGCCTTTTAGTAGCCTGTAAATATTCATGATTTTTAGAATTCTGGGACATAATTGTGCTTGAAGCTTATAAAAGAGGGATTTTAAGAGTTGTTTGAATAACAAAAGATTGGCCTGCTGAATGTGGAAGAGCATTCCAGGAATCAGGATTAGTTCCAGAGGACAGTTCACAAAAAAAGAGTGTTGAGTAAATTTGTGTGGGTCTGAAGCAGGTGTTCTCAAATGAGGGCGATTTTGCCTCTCAAGAGGCATTTGACTGCGTCTGGGAGAAGGGTGCTACTGGCATCTTGTTAGAGACTTGGGATGCTGCTAAACATCCCATACTGCACAGTGCAGTGTCCACAGCAAAGCATTACCCAGTCCCAAAGGTCAGTAGTGCTGAAGTTAAGAAACAAGGGTCTAGTATGAGGTGTAATAAAGTGCCACTGGGTAACAGAAGCCTGCATTTTTAACATTATCTCCACCCCAGCCCCTAAGAAGCAAATATGAATACAGATTTAGCTCAGGTTAATCTAGCTCACCATAATGCATACAGGTGTCTTTAAAGACCACACTGCTTGTGCAAAGTTACCTTGTACCGTGTGATCAGGAGCCTAAAATGATGCCATCTTTGCTGTAACAGCCCCACTGTATGTCTTATTCCCCTATCCTTTAGGGAACAAATGCAGTGAATATTTGCTTAGATTAGAAATTGTGATGAAAACTGTTAGCAAGAATCTTCTTTCCTAGGTATCTTTTTTGTTGTCATACTCCTGCCCCTGCAGGTGCACTTTTGTATACCAGGCAAGGTGATAGGTTAACAAAACAGCAAATAAGGAAGATTATTTTGCTGGTTGAATAAAGAAAAACTGAAGCTTGAAGATGTAGCGATCATGGCATTTGTTGGTAGGACAGTTCCTGTCATCACTGTGGGGTTTTACAGAACGTGATGTGGTGAGAAAGAGGGATGGCAGTGATGGTGTGTAGGTGGTGTGGAGGGCTGCCTGGCCTGTGTCGTCCTTCTGGAGTGAGGCAGTGTGTTGAAGAATACTGTGATCTGGATAAGACAGGGACCTTTCCTTTTTGTTTCAGACCTATAAATTCAGCTCCTTGCTGAACCTCTTGGATCCCATAGGCATGTCAAATTAAATATACCCAAACTCATTCCCTCTTCACGCCCACATTGTCCCTTCTCGCACTCATGCTTCCCTCCTCCTTAATGCCATCACCTACATACTCCGTCACTCGGCCCAGAAGCTGGCAGCCATCCTGCTCATCTCCTTCACTGAGCTGAGCATGTAAACTGGTGCCAAGGCTGCCCCTTAGTATTCACGCTGTGTCTTCTCCATTCTCAGCCGACCACTTTAGTTCTAACCCCATTCGTGCCTTGAGTTCATGCAATGGTTCAATTTTCAGACTCGACACCCTGTTAACTTGTAGTCATATAGCTTCCAAAAAACTATCAAAAAATAGTTTAAAAAAAATTATGTTACTCTTGCTTAAAATCCTTAAAACTTTAAGGTCAAAATTTAAACTTTTAAGTTATTTTAAATTGAAGCTGAAATTTAAATATGAGGAACTTTATGTCCTTGCTTACCTCTCTTAACTTTACTTCCCAGCACTTCCTTACCACCTCACACATACCATTTGTTGTTTCCTGAACTTGTGACTATCACACCACTTTCCCTTCTCATGTTCTATTTTTTCTATACTTTTCCACCCCAGTACTCCTTGTTTCATTTGTTCACTCAGCGAATCCTGCTCTGACTTTCTTGTCTGATTTATAAGTTGTAGCTCTTCTTGGCCCCTTTAGCGTCTCAGGTAAGAGTTTAAATGCAGGACGGGCTCCAGAGATAAACTAGATAGTAAAACTTAAGCTCCATTCTGCTGGCTAGGTCTCCTTGGGCAACAGTTAATGTCTTTATATCACTCAATTTTCTCATATGTTAAATGGGAGTAATAATAGAACTTACCTAATAGGCTTGCTCTTGTGAGAATAGTATATGTCAAATACTTGGAATAGTCCTTGGCACATGTTAACACTGAGCATTAACCTGTTGTTATGGTAATGTGCTCCTCATTCATAGCACATAGTATCAGGTACTGAAGCACCACTTACTCCCTCTTCCACTGTTTTGCTTTCTGTTAGACCATGTTGTATCTCTGGCTTTCCATTGTTATTTGACAGAATAATAATAATCAGGATTTAAAATATATTTCTTGTTTATTTTTCAGGTATTTGAAAATACCATGGTATACTCACTTTGGTATTCCCACTGTCCAAAACTTTAAAAACTTCTTCATGAGACTAAGATCTTACACCTTGTCCTGGAGGCAGTCCTTACCTCTCCATATTCTGATCTGGAGGCAAAAGTGGGAAACCCTGCTCCTATAGAACATTGCTTGTGAAGAAGAGCATCTGTCAATATGAGCTTATTTTTCTCTCTTAAAATAAACATTTTAATGAAAAAAATGGGAAATAACGTGATGTTTCATCTTTAGCATTAAACTATAGAATCTTTTTCCATGCTACCATGAACTCTAATACATACAATGATAGGCTCTAATGTTATTCTTCGCATATTACTTTCAGAATTTTGTTAATGCCTTTCACTATAAATAAATGATTGTCAAATTGAATTGAACCCACTGAATAGATGAGTTGCTTTGTTTTGCTTTATTTAGAAGTGGAAATTGAATTCTAGATCGATTGGCATCTGTGACGTTGGTTTAAGGGCAGTAGGCTTAAACTTAAAGTTTGTGCCTTTATTCTGCCATTTTTATAGCATCTGAATTACGACAGTTTGCTTAAATTTCCTTTTTCTCATCTATAAAATAAAGCAAAAAATAACTGCTTCAGAGAATTTTGTTAGGTTTAAATCAGATCACGTTGAAGCCTACCTAACATGGTATCTGATACAAGAAAACTGTTCAGTAAGTGTTCAACATACTAAACACAAATAGTGCTTAGGTGTGTCTTAAGGCTGTTTTAATAGAGGCCTTATAGAATCACCAAATCATAAAAATTAGAGGGGAAATCAGAGTTCAAGCTCAGCCTCCCTTTAGGAATTTAATTTTTTGTCTAGCATCCCCATCAAGTATTCATTTCTCAGTGCCTACGGATAAGGCACTTGGTGGATTTTAAGAAAGTTCCGGAGTTGACGAAGGCACAGATGCCCTTCTCAAGGGAGGAACTGGGAGTCCTGGCATGCCTCAGTCCATGGGGTCGCAGAGTCAGACACAACTGGGTGACTGAACAGCATCAGCACTCTTCTCAAGAAGGCTGTTTATGGCAGGCTTCATTGAAGAGGTGGCAGTGGAGATAGATTGTGAAGGATGAGTAGAATATGGATACTTACAGGAGTTTCTGACTGCAGGAGCAAGTGGAACAAAGGAGAGAAAATACAGAGCAGTCAAAGAAAATCGGGAGTGTTTTAAAATTCCATTTTACTGGAGTTAAGGAAAGGTAAAGGAATAGGTAAAGGTCAGGTTGGAAGAGAAAGTCACAGCCAGACAGTAGGAGTCCTGGATGCATTGCTGCAGTTGACTTGCTGGTACACATCAGATGGAATATAATGCAAAAGTTTTAACTGTGAATGCTGTAATTGGAATCATTCCTTTTTTTTTTTTAAGTATATAATAATTTTAAAATAGTTCTTAATATTAACTTGAAATATGTCTCCTTGTTGTAACTTTTATCTCTCTTCTAGTTCATTTTCTGTAGCCTAATAGAGGCAATCCCTTTCTTTTCCCTCACATCAAATCAGACACCTGTCAGTTTTACCTCTAAAAAACACGTTGAATTTATTTTCTATCTGAGTTTAAGCTACCACCACCTAGATTACTGTGACACATGGCTCAGAATCAGCCAATAAGTTTCCATCCTTGCTGTCCTGTTAAGAGTATTCTTCAAAACCTTTCACAGATCTCCATTCTTAAAAAATACAGATAGTATCTTGTAAACCATGTCACTGTCCTTGACCCTTATCATCTTAGTGAAGCTAAGGAAAGAGTCTGCTGATTCTTACTTTCCTGTTCTAGCCAAGGCAAGAATCACTCAGGTAATGTCATTGTTGATGCATTACCTTGAGGTAGTGAGCACTAGAAATGTCTGTGAAAATCAGGGCAGAGGAGGAGACTTTAAACCACATTGACAAGAGTGTGGAGTAAAGGAAGAGCTATGATAGAGGATACACTGTGCTATGGCAACACAGAGCAGCAGTTGCTGTAAGCAAACCAACTTAGAGCATTGTGGATTTTTTTTTTTTTCCTAATTTAAATGTATTTAGTTTTTGGCTGTGCTGGGACTTCGTTGCTGCATGCAGGCTTTCTCTAGTTGCAGCAAGTGGGGCTATTCTTCTTGGTGGAGGACTGGCTTTGGTGGCTTCTCTTGTTGTGGAGCACAGACTCTCGGCACATGGGCTTCAGTAGTTGCAGCTCATGGACTCTAGAACTCAGCCTCAGTAGTTGTGGCTAATGGGCTTAGGTGCTCTGTGCCATGTGGAATTCTTGCTGGACCAGAAATTGAGTCCGTGTCCTGTGCATTGGCAGGTGGAGTTCTTATCCACTGTACCACCAAGGAAGTCCTAGACCTTGTTTTTGAGGATTGAAATTGTTTATTTTAAAACTTACTCTCAAAGACTTCTGACACTATAATGGATTATTCAGAGAAATTCTACAAAAATCCTACAAATGCCTATAACATTCCTTTACATGTTTTCTGTGCAAGCCGAAGGATATGTGAGGGATTTCCACAGAATCCATGAAGAAGAAAATGTATAGTCACCAAGCTCACCCTGGCGCTGCCTTAAGGGCCTTTGTCCAAACCATCCTCCAGACCCTTGTGATTTAATGTCTATTCTAGCAGAAGACTAGACTTTTCAGGGTGGAGAAATGCAGCTGAGATCCCTGCATAAAGCTTGGAACTCTTACAAAAGGCCTACATCCTAAGCAACATTCAAACAACTGAGACCATGGCATCTGGTCCCATCTTTTCAGGGCAAATAGAAGGGGAAAGGTGGAGGCAGGGACAGACTTTATTTTCTGGGTTCCCAAATCACTGCAGACAGTGACGGCAGCCTTGAAATTAAAAGACACTTGCTCCTGGGAAGGAAAGTTTTAACAAACCTGCTGCTGCTGCTGCTAAGTCTCTTCAGTCATGTCCGACTCTGTGCGACCCCATAGACAGCAGCCCACCAGGCTCCGCCGTCCCTGGGATTCTCCAGGCAAGAACACTGGAGTGGATTGCCATTGCCTTCTCCAATGCATGAAAGTGAAAAGTGAAAGTGAAGTCGCCCAGTCGTGTCTGACTCCTAGCAATCCCATGGACTGCAGCCTACCAGGCTCCTCTGTCCGTGGGATTTGCCAGGCAAGAGTACTGGAGTGGGGTGCCTAGACAATGTATTAAAAAGCACAGACCTTAATTTGCTGACAAAGGTCTGTATAGTCAAAGCTATGGTTTTCTCAGTAGTCATGTACAGATGTGAGAATTGGATCATAAAAAAGGCTGAGCACTGAAAAATCAATGTTTTCAAATTGTGGTGCTGGAGAAGACTCTTGAAAGTCTCTTGAACTGCATGGAAATCAAGCCAATCAGTCAATCCTAAAGGAAATCAACCTTGAGTATTCATTGAAAGGTGAAGCTCCAATACTTTGGCCACCTGATGCGAAGAGCCGACTCATTGGAAAAGACCCTGATGCTGGGAAAGATTAAAGACAAAAGGAGAACGGGACTGCAGAGAAGGAGATGGTTAGATAACATCACCGACTAAATGAATATGAGTTTGAGCAAACTCTGGGAGATAGTGGAAGACAGAGGAGTCTGGCATGCTACAGTACATGAGGTCACAAAAGGTCAGACACGACTTAGCGACTGAACAACAGCAGCAGCAGCAATAACAACCCATTCATGGCAGAAGGGTAGGCCAGGAAAATTTCACCCACCAGCAGAGTCCTGCAGTGAAGGCTTGTCTCTCTTTACATCTATGTACAAATCTTCCTGAGAATTTATAACCTTAGCTCTTTTTAAATACAAATTTGAAGGTCAAATTTATACTGCCTGTGTGATCTGGGAAACCCAAAGCCAAGAAATAAAAGTGCTTCCCAGGTATAAGTGCCTCAGGTTGGGCAGAAGCAAATGTATGACCTTTCTGAAGGAATGTACATTCAACCCATGCTTTCGCGACTTCTCCAGATTAGTTTTCTTAATATGAGTGTATACCCCCAAATTACAGAACGTAGGAAGAGACAAGGCAACGTCAGAGCTGAGGCAAAACAACCAGCAATAGGAGTAGACTCCCTGCTGCGTCCCACAGACTTGAAGGAAGTTGACTGATTAAACTCAGTTTTGCTATTTAAATTAGTTTTTAAGTGTTTTAGTAATAAAAGGGGATTGAAATCATGAGCAGGTAACCAGCTGTGAAAATCACTAAGCAGATTTGGCAAAGAGATAATCTCTAGAAAGAAAGAAATAAGAAATGGAATGAACAAGTTAAATAGTAGATAAGGTAACTTTTTGAAGAGTGAGTTAATGACAGATGTAAAGAAATTAAGCAGCTGAAGTAATGAAAGATATGAAAGAGAAGTTAAGGGACATGGAGAATAAAATGAGAAAGTTTAAATTGAATCTAATTGTAGTCAGGAAGCAACACTTAGAACTGGACATGGAACAACAGACTGGTTCCAAATAGGAAAAGGAGTACATCAAGGCTGTATATTGTCACCCTGCTTATCTAACTTATATGCAGAGCACAATGAGAAACGCTGGGCTGGAAGAAGCACAAGCTGGAATCAAGATTGCCGGGAGAAATATCAATAACCTCAGATATGCAGATGACACCACCCTTATGGCAGAAAGCGAAGAGGAACTAAAAAGCCTCTTGATGAAAGTAAAAGAGGAGAGTGAAAAAGTTGACTTAAAGCTCAACATTCAGAAAATTAAGATCATGGCATCTGGTTCCATCACTTCATTGCAAATAGATGGGGAAACAGTGGCTGACTTTATTTTGAGGGGGCTCCAAAATCACTGCCGATGGTGACTGCAGTCATGAAATTAAAAGATGCTTACTCCTTGGAAGGAAAGTTATGACCAACCTGCTGCTGCTGCTGCTGCTGCTGTTGCCACTAAGTCGCTTCAGTAATGTCCGACTCTGTGCGACCCCATAGATGGCACCCCACCAAGCTCCCCCATCCCTGAGATTCTCCAGGCAAGAACAGTGGAATGGGTTGCCATTTCCTTCTCCAATGCATGAAAGTGAAAAGTGAAAGTGAAGTCACTCAGTTGTGTCCGACTTAGCAACCCCATATACTGTAGCCCACCAGGCTCCTCCATCCATGGGATTTTCCAGGCAAGAGTACTGGAGATGACCAACCTAGACAGCATATTAAGAAGCAGAGACATTACTTTTTCAACAAAGGTCCATCTAGTCAAGGCTATGGTTTTTCCAGTGATCATGTATGGATGTGAGAGTTGGATTATAAGAAAGCTGAGCGCTGAAGAATTGATGCTTTTGAACTGTGGTGTTGGAGAAGACTCTTGAGAGTCCCTTGGACTGTAAGGAGATGCAACCAGTCCATCTTAAAGGACATCAGTCCTGGGTGTTCAATGGAAGGACTGATGTTGAAGCTGAAACTTCAATACTTAGGCCACCTGATGTGAAGAGCTGACTCATTGGAAAAGACCCTGATGGTGGGAAAGATTGAAGGTGAGAAGAGAAGGGGACGACAGAGGATGAGGCGGTTGGATGGCATCACAGACTCAATGCACATGAGTTTGGGTAAACTCCAGGAGTGGTGATGGACAAGGGAGGCCTGGCGTGTTGCAGTCCATGGGGTCACAGAGTCAGACATGACTGAGTGACTGAACTGAATTGAACTGAGTCTCCTCTATGGCCCTGACTTTTAAAAAGAAATATTTGGTAAACAAAATATTTTTTTAACTGTTGTATTTCAGATTTGCTATCAGGAGTATACTTTTAGTAGGGTTTTGTTAGGAGGGCTGCTTTTATTCAAAATCAGTAAATGACTTCTCTGAACACATATTTCTGTCTTTTTCGGAAATAATTTCTTTCAAGGAGTTTGCTTTATCATGAACTTAAGCTGCTATCCCTGATCTGATACATACTGACTTCCTGGTTTCCTTTCATTCACTTAAGAAATACTTCTGAGTACTGTTCACACTCTACTATGCACTAAGGTTGCTGTTGTGAATAAGACAGACTGAAAAAAATACCTGTGCCCAGAAAGCTTGCCTTTTTTTGTTTTGTTCAGTCGCTCAGTTTTGTCCAGCTCTTTGTCAACCCATGGACTGTAGCATGCCAAGCTTCCCTGTCCATCACCAACTCCCCGAACTTGCTCAGATTCATGTCCATCGAGTCTGTGATGCACTCTAACCATCTCGTCCTCTGTTGCCCCCTACTCCTTTTGCTTTCAATCTTTCCCAGCATCGGGGTGTTTTCTGATGAGTCAGCTCTTCACATCAGGTGGCCAAAAGTATTGGAGCTTCAGCATCAGTCCTTTTGAAAGGACTATTCAGGGTTGATTTCTTTTAGGGTTGATTGGTTTGATCTCCTTGCAGCCCAGGGGACTCTCAAGAGTCTTCACCGGCACCCTGATTTGAAAGCACCAATTCTTCACCACTCAGCCTTCTTTATGGTCCAACTCTCACATCTGTACAGGAGAACTGGAAAAACCATAGCTTTGACTATACTGACTGGTCAGCGAAGTGAGGTCTCTGCTTTTTAATACATTGTCTAGGTTTGTCATAGCTTTTCTTCCAGGGAGCAGGCATCTTTTCATTTCATTCCTGCAGTCACTGTCCACAGTGATTTTGAAACCCAGGAAAATAAAATCTGCCACTGTTTCCACTTCTCCTCCATCCATTTGCCATGAAGTGATGGGACTGGATGCCATGATCTTCATTTTTTGAATGTTGATTTTTAAGCCAGCTTTTAGTTCCTCTTCACTATATGCCATTAGACTGGTATCATCTGCACATCTGAGGAATCTTGATTTCAGCTTTTGATTTATCCAGTCTGCATTTCGCATGATGTGCCCTGCATGTAAGTTAAATAAGCAGGGTGACAGTATGCAGCCTTGTTGTGCTCCTTTCCCGATTTGGAACCAGTCCGTTGTTCCATGCCCGGTTCTGTCTGTTGCTTCCTGACCTACGTGCAAGTTTCCCAGGAGACAGATAAGGTGGTCTGGTATTCCCATTTCTTTAAGTATTTTCCACAGTTTATTGTTATCCCTACAGTCAAAGGCTTTAACATAGTCAGTGAAACAGAAGTAGATTTTTTTTGGAATTCCCTTGCTGTCTCTATGATCTAATGAATGTTGGCAGTTTGGTCTCTGGTTCCTCTCCCTTTTCTCAACCCAGCCTGTACATCTGGAAGTTCTTGGTTCACGTTTTGCTGAAGCCTAACTGGAAGGATTTTGAGTATTAACCTTTCTAACATGTGAAATGAGTGCAATTGTATGGTAGTTTGCACATTTTTTGACACTGCCCTTCTTTGG
This sequence comes from Bubalus bubalis, assembly GCF_019923935.1. Classification (NCBI taxonomy): domain Eukaryota; kingdom Metazoa; phylum Chordata; class Mammalia; order Artiodactyla; family Bovidae; genus Bubalus; species Bubalus bubalis. The sequence continues at coordinate 1,575,776 of NC_059162.1, read as the reverse complement.
AATTGGAATGAAAACTGACCTTTTCCCTTCCTTTGGTGACTGAGTTTTCCAAATTTGCTGGCATTTGAGTACAGCACTTTAACAGCATCATCCTGTTTTAGAATTTTAATTAGCTCATCTGGAATTCCATCACCCCCACTAGCTTTGTTCCTACTAATGCTTCCTTGGCTTCACACTCCAGGATGTCAGTCTCTCAGGTGAGTGATCACACCATTGTGGTTATCCAGTTCATTAAGACCTTTTCTGTTTAGTTCTTCTGTGTATTCTTGCCATCTCTTCTTAATCACTTCTGTTTCTGTTAGGTCCTTACCATTTCTGCCCTTTATTGTGCCCGTCTTTGCATGAAACATGCCCTTGTCTTTTAATGGAGTAAGTTAAAATTATGAGAACATAGAACAAAATGGTGTGACATGATAGTCATGGATTGGTACAGGGAGGGAGAAATATTCTTTAGATTGCATGGTAAGGGAAGGCTTCTTTGAGTATATGACTTTCAGTCCAAGACTGGAATAGCAAAGAAAAAGAAGCTACCTGGGGAGAAGCATCCTAGATTGAAGGAAAAGTAATCGCAGAGACTGTAAGGCTGATGACCTTGGTATATATCCCTGTGGTGGTATGTGCACTTTTTTAATTTTAATTTTCTTATAGCCATGAGACATTGCAAGATCTTAATTCCTATTAGGGCTTGAACCTATGCTCTCGGTTGCGAAAGTGCCAAGTCCTAACCATTAGACTGTCATGAGATTCCCAGTATATGCATTTACTCAGTTATGAATGTGCCAAGTCCTAACCATGAGACTGTCATTGAATTCACGGTGTACGCACTTCAGTTCAGTCATTCAGCTGTGTCCAACTCTTTGCAACCCCATGGGCTGCAGCACGCCAGGCTTCCCTGTCCATCACCAACTCCCAGAGCTTGCTCAAACTCATGTCCATCAAGTCATTGATGCCATCCAACCATCTCATCCTCTGTCATCCCCTTCTCCTCCTGCCCTCAATCTTTCCCAGCATCAGGGTCTTTTCCCATGGGTCAGTTCTTCGCATCAGGTGGCCAGAGTATTGGAGTTTCAGCTTCAACATCAGTCCTTCCAATGAACCTTCAGGACTGATTTCCTTTACAATTGACTGGTTTGATCTTGCAGTCCCAAGGACTCTCAGGAGTCTTCTCCAACACCACAGTTCAATGCATCAATTCTTCAGCACTCAGCTTTCTTTATAGTCCAACTCTCACATCCATACATGACTCCTGGAAAAACCATAGCTTTGATTAGACAGACCTTTGTAGGCAAAGTAATATCTCTGCTTTTTAATAAGCTATCTAGATTGGTCATAAGTTTTCTTTCAAGGAGCAAGTGTCTTTTAATTTCATGGTTGGGTCACTATCTTCAGTGATTTTGGAGCCCAAGAAAATAAAGTCCCTCACTGTTTCCATTGTTTCCCCATCTATTTGCCATGAAGTGATGGCACTGGATGCCATGATCTTTGTTTTTTAAATGTTGAGTTTTATGGCAGCTTTTTCACTCTGCTCTTTCACTTTCATCAAGAGGCTCTTTAGTTCCTCTTCACTAAGGGTGGTGTCATCTGCATATCTGAGGTTATTGATATTTGTCCCAGCAGTCTTCAGTCCAGCTTGTGCTTCATACAGCCGGGCAGTTCGCATGATGTAGTCTTCATGTAAGTTAAATAAGCAGGGTGATGTTATACATCCTTGATGTACTCGTTTCCCAATTGGGAACCAGTCCATTGTTCCATGTCTGGTTCTAACTGTTGCTTCTTGACCTGCATACAGATTTCTCAGGAGGCAAGTAAGGCTGTCTGCTATTTCTATGTCTTGAGGAATTTTCCACTTTGTTGTAATCTACATAGTCAAAAGCTTTGGCATAGTCAATAAAACAGAAGTAGATGTTTTTCTGGAATTCTCTTATTTTTTCTATGATCCACCGGATATTGGCAATTTGATCTCTTGTTCCTCTGCCTTTTCTAAATTCAGCTTGAAAATCTGGAAGTTCACGGTTCACATACTATTGAAGCTTGGAGAATTTTGAGCATTACTTTACTAGCATGTGAGATGAGTGCAATTGTGCGGTAGTTTGAGCATTCTTTGGCATAGCCTTTCTTTGGGATTGGAATGAACACGGACCTTTTCCAGTCCTCTGGAGGCTGCTGAGTTTTCCAAATTTGCTGACATACTGAGTGCAGCACTTTCACAGCATAGTATTTGAAATAGCTCAACTGGAATTCCATCACCTCCACTAGCTTTGTTCGTAGTGATGCCTCCTAAAGCCCACTTGACTTCACATTCCAGGATGTCTGGCTCTAGGTGAGTGATCACACCACTGTGATTATCTCGGTCATGAAGATCTTTTTTGTGTCGTTCTTCTATGTATTCTTACCACCTCTTAATAACTTCTGCTTCTGTTAGGTCCATACTGTTCTGTCATTTATTTTGCCCATCTTTGCATGAAATATTCCCTTAGTATTGCTATAATTTTCTTGAAGACATCTCTAGTCTTTTCCATTCTGTTGTTTTCTTCTATTTCTTTGCATTGGTCACTGAGGAAGGCTTTCTTATCTCTCCTTGCTATTCTTTAGAACTCTGCGTTCAAATGGGTATATCTTTCCTTTTCTCCTTTGCCTTTTGCTTCTCTCCTTTTCTCAAATATTTGTAAGGCCTCCTCAGAAAACCAGTTTGCCTTTTTGCATGTCTTTTCCTTGGGGACGATTTAGGTCACTGCGTCCTGTGTTACGTTACAAGCCTCCGTCTATAGTTCTTCAGGCGCTCTGTCTGTCAGACCTACTCCCTTGAATCTGTTTGTCACTCCCACTGTATAATCATAAGGGGTTTGATTTAGGTCCTACCTGAATGGTCTAGTGGTTTTCCCTACTTTCTTCAATTTTAGTCTGGATTTGGCAATATGGAGTTCATGATCTGAGCCACAGTGAGTTTCTGGTCTTATTTTTGCTGACTTTATAGAGGTTTTGCATCTTTAGCTGCAAGGAATATAAACAGTCTGATTTCGGTATTGACCATCTGGTGATGTCCATATGTAGAGTAGTCTCTTGTGTTGTTGGAAAAGGGTGTTTGCTATGACCAGTGCATTCTCTTGGCAAAACTCTGTTAGCCTATGCCCTGCTTCATTTTGTACTCCAACGCCAAACTTGCCTGTTACTCCAGGTAGCTCTTGACTTCCTACTTTTGCATTCCAGTCTCCTATGATGAAAAGACATCTTTTTGGGGTGTTAGTTCTAGAAAGTCTTGTAGGTCTTCATAGAGCCTTTCAATTTCAGCATCTTCAGCTTTACTGGTTGGGGCGTAGACATGGATTACTGTGATATTGAATGGTTTGCCTTGGAAACAAACATAGATCATTCTGTCATTTTTGAGATTGCACCCAGGTACTGCATATCAGACTGTTTTGTTGACTATGAGGGCTACTCCCATTTCTTCTAAGGGATTCTTGCCCACAATAGATATAATGGTCATTTGAATTAAATTCACCAATTCCAGTCCATTTTAGTTCACTGATTCCTAAAATATCAGTTTACTCTTGCCATCTTCTGTTTGACCACTTCTGATTTACCTTGATTCATGGACCTAACATTCCAGGTTCCTATGCAGTATCACTCTTTACAGCATCAGACTTTACTTCCGTCACTAATCACATCCACAACTGGGTGTTGTGTTCGCTTTGGCTCTGTCTCTTCATTCTTTCTGGAATTATTTCTCCACTCTTCCCCAGTAGCATATTGGGTATCTACTGACCTGGAGAGTTCATCTTTCAGTGTCCTATCTTTTTGCCTTTTCATACTGTTCATGGGGTTCTCCAGGCAAGAATACTGAAGTATTACTGAATACTGAAGAATACTGAGCCAGACCTACGTTTGAGTCTCCTGCAGAGGTACGAGTGGCCTGCCGCAGGGGCAGGGGCTCTGGGTGCAGTTCCCTGGTCACACAGCCTGTGGCATAAGCCCTGTTAGAGCAGGTCGCCATTAACCCCACCATAGAGCTGCCGAGCAGATGACCCACAAACTGCAGAGGCATGCATTTAGAGAGTGTATTTATGTGGTGGCTTAACATGGCCTTACATTTTGTGGAAATTTATTTTAATGTTATGATTGTGTGAAAAGCACACCAGATTGTCGTAACTTCAGTTTCTTTTACTGACTTGGGTAAGGTAAATTACCCTGATTTGTGCCCTATCCTGTGTTCAGCCTGTGAAACTAAACACTGTTGACTTATAAATCTAGATTTTTCATATAGGAGACAAGTGATTGGTTGTTGTTGTTCTGTCGCTCAGTCGTGTTTGACTCTTTGTGACCCCATGGACTGCAGCATGCCAGGCCTCCCTGTCCATCACCAACTCCCCGAGTTTGCTCAAACTCAAGTCCATTGAGTCGGTGATGCCATTCAACCATCTCATCCTCTGTCGTCCCCTTCTCCTCCTGCCTTCTGTCTTTCCCAGCATCAGGGTCTTTTGTAATGAGTAAGCTCTTCACATCAGGTGGCCAAAGTAATGGAGTTTTAGCTTCATTATCAGTCCTTCCAATGAATATTCAGGGTTGATTTCCTTTAGGATTGACTGGTCTCATCTCCTTGTAGTCCAAGAGACTCTCAAGAGTCTTCTTCAACACCACAGTTCAGAAGCATCAATTCTTCGGCACTCAGCTTTCTTTATAGTCCAACTCTCACATCCATACATGACTACTGGAAAAACCATAGCTTTGACTGTATGGATCTTGGTTGGCAAAGTGATGTCTCTGCTTTTTAATACACTCTCTAGATTTGTCATAACTTTCCTTCCAAGGAGCAAGCATCATTTAATTTCATGGCTGCAGTCACCATCAGCAGTGATTTTGAAGCCCAAGAAAATAAAGTCTGTCACTTTTTATGCTGTTTCTTCATCTATTTGCCAAGAAGTGATGGGACCAGATGCCATTATCTTAGTTTTTTGAGTGTTGAGTTTTAAGCCAGCTTTTTCACTTTCCACTTTCACCTTCAAGAGGCTCTGCAGTTCCTCTTTGCTTTCTGCCATAAGGGTGGTGTCATCAGCATATCTGAAGTATTGATATTTCTCCTGGCAATCTTGATTCCGGCTTGTGCTTCATCCAGCATGGGATTTTGCATAATGTACTGTGTGTATAAGTTAAATAAGCAGGAGGCAAGAGATAATGGCAAAGGATCATGGCATCTCAGATATGAAACATGAAAGGTAATATTAAGAACCCCAAATGATGTTACAGAATTTAAACATTTTATCTATTTTTTAGAATAAATTATTTTTGTAATTTTATGTAAAATTTTACAAAATTTTGTAATTTATGTAATTTTTATGTAATTTACAAAATTTATGTAATTTATGTAAAATTATACAAAAAATATTTATGTAAATAAATATCTAGTTATTTATAGGTTGTCAATATTAGTAAAGAATCTTAAAATTTTATGAAAACTACCTTTTCTCTTTGTATTAAAATATGTGTTTGCTCCCTTTTAAAAGTAAAAACATTTCTTAGCCTTTACTTAAATTATAGATTTCTAATGTCCCAGAATCCCAGGGACTGTGGAGCCTGATGGGCTGCCGTCTATGGCGTCGCACAGAGTCGGACATGACTGAAGCGACTTAGCAGCAGCAGCAGCTTTTCATTCTGATTGCTTTCAGTCTGGTAGCTTTTCACATCTGGTATGTCTGGCTTCATGGAGCAGAGAACCCTGTACATAATGATCACTTTTTTTATTATTATTTTTGACTGTGCTGGGTTTTTGTTGCTTTGCTCAGGCTTTTCTCTTGTTAGGCAAATGGAGGCTGTTCTCTAGTTGTGTAGTGCAGACTTTGTCATGTGATGGCTTGTCTTGTTTTGGAGTACAGGCTTGTAGGTTTTCAGGCTTCACAGGGTTGGTAGTTGAAGCACCCTTGTTCAGTAAGTGAGATGCACGGACTTGGTTACTCCGAGACCTGTGGAATCTTCCTGGACTAGGGGTCAAACCAGTGTCCCCTGCATTGGCAGATGGATTCTTATCCACTGCACCACCAAGGAAGTCCATAATTTCTTAAAGTTTTTTTTTTTGAGTGGACAAATTAGATGAATATGTATAAACATTATTTTAAAGTGATCTTTAGAGAATAATGATCAGTAGTCAGTATACTTAAAATGATTAACATGACATTGATTACTTATTAAAAAGTGATTTTGTAAAATTCTTGTTAGAAAATATTTTTGCATTTCTAAAAGAGAAGGTGGTCAATGTGCAGAACACTTACATGTACCAAAAATCAGCAAATGGGTCTGAATTTCAGCTGTGCCATCATTTGCAAGAGTGTTCCAGAATAAATCACGCAGCCGTGCAGTGTCCTAGTATGCAAAATGAAGGCGTTCGATTGATTACTGTTAACATTTCTCTTGTTCTAAAACTCTGCAGTTTTCATCCTTTGTTGTTTATAAGAACCAGGAAAGATAAAGGTTACCTTTATGTTAGATTCAATTCTACATCTAGTGATAGAGGATAATAGTGCTTAAATTATTCTTGTTAAATGATAAAGGAAAACCTTGAAAATGTTCAGTGGTAGTATGTACAAACTGATTATGTTAAGATCAGTTGTGCCACTTTTATTTTCTTTAATGGCCTGTACTTTTTATATTCCTAATTTTTCTCTAAGTATTAAGATTTTACTACAAAAGAATGGTATGTTTATAAGGGGCTCAACACAAATGGTGACATGTTCGGAGGTTTATGGCCTCTTTAAGTATAAGGAGATTTTATGAAGTGGTCTACAATACAATACTGTTTCTGTTTTTTTTTTTTTTCCCAAGTTTCATTTTTTTCAGGGTGGGAGGAGGTGCTCGGGGCTTCTCTCTTTTACATTGAGCATATTCCATTGCATATTAGCTTATTATTGGGGAGTTTTTGCAAAGTAAAAATGAAATCTGTTTAATGGTAAGTTCAAGCTTAGAATGGACAGTTTTAATAGCCTCGTTTGTCCCCCAGATGGTCTCGGATAGTAGAAGATTATCTGGGTGACATGACTTCAGGGGCTCCTGCCCCTTCACCTTGGGCAGAAGGAAGCCCGGCTGCCCTGTGGCCGTGCTGCTGGCCTGGAGCTCCTGAGATCCGGCATGCCTTTTCCACAGTCCTGCTTGTTTTCTCTCACATTCATGTTAGAGAATCGTGTGCGTGTATACACACACCTGCACACACACACTCCCAAATATCTCGTGTGACTTGGCTGACATAATTAAGAGATTAGACGCTTTAGAGACGGTAGAACTGGACTCTGGGTTGCTGTGCCCTCAGGTTCTTTTATTTATGGTTGCAAAACAACTTCCAGCAGCAACCAGGAAAATATGCTTCCTTGTTCGTGTCCAAAGAAAGGAGAGTCACCACTTACTGTCTGTACTCAAAGTGAGAATAACTATCCCATAAAAGTTCAGGAGCTCTTTCCTTGATCTCGTCGGCCAGATTTGAGTAAAGTTCTTGTATACGTACAGTTCATTTCTGAACAAGTCATTAGCTTGGGGGATTAGTTAATCTTTCAGATATTGCCCTTATCCAAGTGGGAGAGGAGGAATGGCAACCAGCGTGGACCATTAGTGTGTAGCCTGCTGTCAGACATCAAAGTCAATGAAATTGATATTACTGGATCAGCTCTGGCCCACTAGGGGCACTTTGGCAGTCACTGGTATAGTCCAAAGTGGACCAAGGATGGGCCCTAAGGAACACCAGTATTTAACAGAGGAGAAGAGGAGCCTGTGAATCAGTTTCCTACTTATGTTTATTCTGTATTGCTGCTTTGATGGAGAATTGTTTTAAAAATTTAAGACAATAATGATGACCTTAGGGTATGTTTTCTTTATATTTCTTTTTCCAAGAGAATGGATTGCTGGAAATATGGTAAGCTTAGAAATTGAGATTTGAATTTATCCCTTAAGTAAAACTTTTCCCTTGAATATTTGAGTAAAAATGTTCTTATAATTCAAGTGTTTCCTAATTTGAGAAACGAAAATAACAAGCAGGAGAAAACAAGTCAAATGTTTTTTCTGCTTCCTGCCTTGTTTGTAAAGTCAAGAATCTGACCTTGGAGTAAATTGCATCATGCTTCTTATCATAAAACATTATAAAATAATTCTTGGTGTAGGTAAACATTCTGCTTTGAATTTCCTAGGTTTTTTCTTTGTAAATTGTGACTGATCATCAACTCACTTAAAACATGATTTTAAAAGTACCTTTTGCAGGTGTAATACTGAAAGTATTGGGCTTCCCTGGGGGTCCAGTGGTTAAGAATCCTCCACACAGTGTGGGAGACACTGGTTCAGCCCCTGGTCTGGGAAGATCCCACATGCCTTGGAGCAGTTAAGCCAGTGCGCCAGAGCCGCTGAGCCCTGTGCAGTGGCTCACGAAGCCGCACACCCTAGAGCCCGCGCTCTGCAGCACGAGAAGCCGCCGCCACGAGAAGCCACACACGAGCAGCCCCTGCGCTCCACAACTAAGAAAACTCATTCCCAGCAGCAAAGGCCCGGCACAGCCAAAAATAAAACTGTTCCAAAGATACTGAAAGCATTTATCAATTTATTTTAAATTACGACCTTCAGAAAACTTCAGCTGGCTTGAATTCATTGATTTAAATGGTATATGGCATATTTGATTTACCCAGTAGTTTTTCGCCATTATATCTCTGGTTACTTTAAAAACTACCTGGGTTTTGTTTTTTGTGTTTTTTAGCACTGTCTGTTGTCTTAAAGAAAATAGAGAAGGAGTTACAAATATATATACAGAAGTTAATGGAAAATGAATATTCTGTAGTGTATAAACTCTAATGTGTTAGATACTAAGGAAGAACTGCACCCATGTATGTTTCTTTTTTTTTTTTTTTGGCTGTGCTGGGTCTTCATTGCTGTGTTAGGACTTTCTCTAGTTGCAGCGAGTGGGGGCTACTCTCTTGTTGGACTTCTCCTTGAGGTGGCTTGTCCCCTGTATTGGCAGGCAGATTCTTAACCACTGGACCACCAGTGGATACATAGCACCAGTGGATATATACATGGATGTCTCTCCATGTATGTTTCTTAAAAAAATTTTCTTCTTCTTCTTCTTCTTTTTTTTTTTTTTTTTTAACAAGTACAGCCATCCCTTAGCACTGGGGAAATTGGTTTCATGACTCTCATGGATACCAAAACCCAAGGGTGCTGAAGTCCCTTGTATAGGATGGCATAGAATTTGTATATATCCTATATAGTACTTTAAATCACCTTTTGATTACTTACAATACCTAATACAATATAAAGGCTGCATAAATAGTTGTGAATATAATGCAGATGCCCTGTAAATAGTTGCCAGCATATGGCAAATTCAGGTTTTACTTTTTGAAACTTTCTGTTTGTTTTTTGTTTGTTTTTTTTTAAGTTATTTTTTATTTAAATGGGTTGATTGAATCCTTGGATGCAGATCCCATAGATATGGAGGGCCAATTTAGTGAAGAATGTTAAAATTTATGACTCAAACTTTGAGGCTCATCCCTATGTACATGATTGATGTATTGGAAAAAAGATTATTCTCTTTTACTGTAAAGTAATAAATGGTTAGGTTGTTGCCCTGTGTGTCTGAAGACCTCAGTGGTTGGAAATGTGTTGTGAGACAGTGATCTACTAACCAACAGACTTAATACAGGAGGCCAGTGAGTTCTCTTTTGCATTGTATTTTATTACCTTGTCTTACTTAGTTCCAACGGGTTAAATGAAGCTTTGCAGTTTCTGTTTCATATTCAGCCTCCTCTGAAATTTGACACTATATAAAGTTCTCAAACTTTAGCTTGCATCAGAATCTCCTGGAGGGTTTGTAAAAACATACATTGCTGGACTTCACCCCCAGAGTTTCTGTTTCAGTAGATCTGGGGTGTGGGAACAAGAATGTACATTTCCAATCATTTTCCTGAGGATGCTGATCTAGATACTGCCCTTTGAGAATCACTGATGTAAAAACATTTACTTTTAAGTAAAACCAATGAGGAGTCATACTGAATTTATGTAAGGGAAAGAAAGATACACACAGTATTTACTAGTATTTAGATTAAACTTTATATTGTTTTTCTCTGGATGTTGGTTATTACATTTTAAGTGACCTACTGGGAATACTCTCATAAACTATGTTTCTTTAGTAAAAGAATGGTTGCCACCGGTAATTGTAACTTTTCACAGACACTTTTTTTTTGGTATTGCGTTTTTACTAAGTACTATAAGTGTTATTTCACACAGTTCAGTTCAGTCCCTCAGTCGTGTCCAACTCTTTGCAACCCCATGAATCGCAGCATGCCAGGCCTCCCTGTCCATCAACAACGAAGCACGCCAGGCCTCCCTGTCCATCACCGTCTCCCGGAGTTCACTCAAACTCACGTCCATCGAGTCAGTGATGCCATCCAGCCATCTCATCCTCTGTCGTCCCCTTCTCCTCCTGCCCCCAATCCCTCCCAGAATCAGGGTCTTTTCCAGTGAGCTAACTCTTCGCATGAGGTGGCCAAAGTACTGGAGTTTCAGCTTTAGGATCATTCCTTCCAAAGAACACCCAGGGCTGATCTCCTTCAGAATGGACTGGTTGGATCTCCTTGCAGTCCAAGGGACTCTCAAGAGTTTTCTCCAACACCACAGTTCAAACGCATCAATGCTTCAGCGCTCAGCTTTCTTCACGGTCCAACTCTCATATCCATACATGACCACTGGAAAAACCACAGCCTTGACTAGACGGACCTTTTGAGTATTAAAACTTTAAGCTAGTTTGAGATCAGTACACAACTTCTTTGCCGTTGCCAACTGTGCACGTTTCTGTGGAAACTCAGTAGGGACTAGCAGGGTCACTTTTGTTGGAATCACACCTGGCTTATTTGCATCCATTTTAAGTTGGGGAAATTTCAAAAAAATAAGAGGTCTGTAGATACGCCAGTGGACAGCACTAAGAGCTTGTCACTTTGTAACCATCACACTGGTCTAAAAGAGGAAGGGTGAGTAGGTTTTCCTTATTTGTTACAGTTCCTGCTCTAGATGATTTTGATGGGTGTGCTCAACCTAGATAGCATATTCAAAAGCAGAGACATTACTTTGCCAACAAAGGTCCGTCTAGTCAAGGCTATGGTTTTTCCAGTGGTCATGTATGGATGTGAGAGTTGGACTGTGAAGAAAGCTGAGCGCCGAAGAATTGATGCTTTTGAACTGTGGTGTTGGAGAAGACTCTTGAGAGTCCCTTGGACTGCAAGGAGATCCAACCAGTCCATTCTAAAGGAAATCAGTCCTGGGTGTTCTTTGGAAGGAATGATGCTAAAGCTGAAACTCCAATACTTTGGTCACCTCATGCGAAGAATTGACTCACTGGAAAAGACTCTGATGCTGGGAGGAATTGGGGGCAGGAGAAGGGTACAACAGAGGATGAGATGGCTGGATGGCATCACCGACTCGATGGACGTGAGTTTGAGTGAACGCCAGGAGTTGGTGATGGACAGGGAGGCCTGGCGTGCTTAGATTCATGGGGTCGCAAAGAGTCGGACACGACTGAGCAACTGAACTGAACTGAAAGGTCTGTTTATTTTGTGTATTTAGTTTCTGTTTCGTATTAGTATGTTCTGTTTCATTTTGCTTTTTGTTTTAGGTATATCCTAAACTTAACATTTTAAAAAATATAGATACATAGTTAAATATAGATCATAATTTTTAAGAGGGGGAAAAATTCGGATTTTTTTTCAGTTGTAAAACAATAGTAAAATGTCATAGTAAATTTATAATCATTGGAGAATTGTGACAGAATTTTAGTGATGATCTCTATTTTCAATATTATGAGCTAATATGAGCCTCTTCTCTCACAAAAATAACTCCTTTTTAAGAAGATAGTTTGAACTGTTTGCATATTTGATTTTGTTTGCACTTCGAACTTAAGCTCTTGGTTCAGTGTTTCATGAAGTAGTTAAGAACATCATAGAATGTATAGAAAAAAGTCTATTGTCTATTACATGAGCACTGAGCACAGTTATATAAAACTCAGATGATTCTCATTAATGTCCTACTCAGTTGTACTAATTTATACCAATTACACTAATTAGTCATGTCATACTAATTCAGACAAAGGTACGAAGTAGAGGTATGTGGCAAGTAAGAGTCAGTGTGTGTACCAGCTCTTCATCCATTAAGGCTGCTTGAACTTACTGTTCAGGGTTCTGAGCCCTTGTGGCAAAGAATGTGATGGTCAGTCAGTGACAGTAAATGTACACACCTGTGTGTACCAAATAGTGACCTTTCTCATTTTCTGAAGACAAAATGTAATCTTGCACCTTTTCCCAGAATTCAGTGATAACAATCTATATTGATGTATGCCTGTCATCTATGTGAGTGTTCTCAGCCAACTGAAGTAGTTGCTTATAAATTTGGAAGGAGTGAATATTCCATTCACCTAAGTGAATATTCCATCACTTCATGGGAAATAGATGGGGAAACTGGAAACAGTGTCAGACTTTATTTTTTGGGGCTCCCAAATCACTGCAGATGGTGACTGCAGCCATGAAATTAAAAGACACTTACTCCTTGGAAGGAAAGTTATGACCAACCTAGATAGAAATTTGGAAGGAAATTAATGTCAGATTTGGGGGTCTTTTTTAAAGTTAATGAAATATACCCTTAAAAGAAAATATGAAGTAGGCTATCAAGCTTCATGAAGGACCACCCCCTTATAATACATAGTCCAAAAATTTCTGATTTGCCTCCATGTTTCTGAAGTAACTGCAGGTGCTAGTATCCCTGTTCTGTGGATGAGGAAGTAGGCACAGGAGAGATACCTGTTTCCAGTCACTTTATGTTTAGGCAGCTAACCATTCTAGTGCTGCCCACTATTTGTGATTGTTCTCCCTTAGAGTCTTAGGTTATTTCATACAGCTTACTCAGTCTTGCCTTTTTCTCTTTTTGTATTCATAGACTGGAAAAGTAAGAAGAGCTTCCCTGCGTTTTATTACCAAACTACTCTCAGGTTTCAGTGAATCAGTTCAGAGAAAGAATGTAGTCTTTCTATACCTGGTAAATATGTTATGCTAATAAAAGCTATTAATTTAGTGGCCTCTGATAAATCCAGGTGTTATGATGATTACCTTTGAGTTTGTGGAATGATTATAAAAATGACTCAGTATATTATAGTTCATTTTAACTCTGAAATTTGTTTGATATTTATTGATATGATAGTTATGCTTAGAATGCCTGTGTCCTACCCAGCAATGGAAAACAGTTTAGGATTGGCCCTACTACTTAGATTTGGCTCTGATTTCTTTTGAAAAAGTTGTGAAATTAATGTAAATAAGGTACATGTTAAGTCTCATTTTTATTGTGATAATATAACATTAGTAATAATCCCTATGTGGTAGTTTAATAGAAGTGCTTTGTAGTTTTATAAAATTAATATAGTAATCAAAATATAACCAGGATTTTACTATTTTACAAATGACCTAAGTGAATATTCCATCACTTCATGGGAAATGGATGGGGAAACTGGAAACAATGTCAGACTTTATTTTTTTGGGCTCCAAAATCACTGCAGATGGTGACTGCAGCCATGAAATTAAAAGACGCTTACTCCTTGGAGGAAAGTTATGACCAACCCAGATAGCATATTCAAAAGCAGAGACATTACTTTGCCAACAAAGGTCCGTCTAGTCAAGGCTATGGTTTTTCCTGTGGTCATGTATGGATGTGAGAGTTGGACTGTGAAGAAGGCTGAGCGCCGAAGAATTGATGCTTTTGAACTGTGGTGTTGGAGAAGACTCTTGAGAGTCCCATGGACTGCAAGGAGATCCATCCAGTCCATTATGAAGGAGATCAGCCCTGGGATTTCTTTGGAAGGAATGATGCTAAAGCTGAAGCTCCAGTACTTTGGCCACCTCATGTGAAGAGTTGACTCATTGGAAAAGACTCTGATGCTGGGAGGGATTGGGGGCAGGAGGAGAAGGGGACGACAGAGGATGAGATGGCTAGATGGCATCACTGACTCGATGGACGTGAGTCTGAGTGAAGTCCGGGAGTTGTTGATGGACAGGGAGGCCTGGCGTGCTGTGATTCATGGGGTCTCAAAGAGTCAGACATGACTGAGCAACTGAACTGAACTGAACTGAATATTAGATTGATGAAGTAACTTGTTTAAGGAAGTTCAGTTATCCAGTGTAGAGCTACGATTAGAATCTAGATGCCTAGTCTAGTGCCTTTTAAAAATTCTTAAAGTACCTTAAATATAAATTAACTTGCTTAAGGGAATAAAAAACCATAATGACATTTCATGTGAATTTCCCTTTTGTGTAACTTAATATAGCAACAGAGAAGACAAAATAGTTTTATTTATTCTACAGTAAATATTTTGTCTATTAATAGCAATATTAGAACAATTAATTAACTACTAGGTGCCACTGAAGCTTTTAGATATGTTTTGTTCAAATCTGAGGAGAACCCTTGGGAGTATTATTGTACCTGTTTTACAGATGAGGGAACTGAGGCTTAGAAAGAGTCATAGTTTAGAATTTTACACTTCTAGAACTGGAGTTTAAACACACTTTCCTCTGCTTTCAAAGCCCATTACTAAACTGTGAAGCCTGTTTATTTTTTAAATTAAAATTTAATAATCCAATCCATTCCTTATTAATTGATACTGATTATGGAATTATTTCCTCTTAACTCATCCATCCCAAAATTTGACCACTTTAAAGACATGTTGAAGTAGTGTGGAGAAACCATAAAATTGTATCTGTAGGCCTTATACCCCCTCAAAAAATATATAATGTGCTCAGTCGCTCAGTCATGTCTGACTCTTTGCAACCCCTTGGACTGGAGCCAGCCAGGCTCCTCTGTCAATGGTATTCTCCAGGCAAGAAACTGGAGTGGGTAGCCATTTCCTTCTCCAATTTATATAATATTTGTATGTTTAAACTAATTTGAGCAAGTCCATATGTATATTTAGTGTGTCTAAATATACATATGAAAGTTTTGTCTCCATGTTTCTACTTATTATAGTTGATCATCAAGCAATGATTATTTTCCTAAAATATTTTTAAAGTGGACATTTCAAAATTAGTTAAGAGGAGAAGGAGATGGCGGAGGAGTAGGTGGACGTGGAGTACGTCTCTCTCCACGGATACATCAGGATACACCTTCAGACACAGGAGTGCCTGCAGGACACCAGCGAGAGCAGACAGGAGTACCTGACCAGAGGAAAAGAATACACAGAACCACACAAAACTCGGTAGGACGAAGGGACTAGGGGGAAAAACAGGAGTGTTAGTAGGAGTAGACCTGCTCTCAGCGGGTGGGGGAACACATCAGGGCAGTTGTGCAAGTCAGAGGAGAAACATTTAAGGCTGAGAGGGAAACAGCTAATCTGTGACAGCATGAATGGAATGAGAATCAGACAGTCCTTGCTGCAGCCATACATGCCCCGGACAGGAGCTGGTCCTCTGGAAGGCGCAGTGGCTGGGAGCTGGAGTTTGAGGCGTGTGGAGCAATCCCAGGGCAAGGGCTGCTGTTGACTGCAGAGAGATGGATGGAGGGCATGTGAGGGAGGAGACTGTGGTGGGAAATGCCTGTGGAGGAAAGCCAGGAAGCCATGGAAGCAAGGCGATACAGCTGAGTGTCATAGGGGGTGAAGCCGTCACTGTCACCGTAGCCTCTGTCCCCCAACATGCCAGCATCTGCAGCTGAAGAACAGAGAGGCTGGCCCATCAAACGCCTGACACACTGAACTACAGATAGGACCCCACCCAGGGGGCCCCTTTAAGTGCCTGATGTGCCGATCTACAGAGTAGGACCCCAGGCAAGGGAGCCCTCTATGTGCCTGAATGGGCGGAGCTACAGAGAAAGACTGGCCAAAGAGGCCTTCTGATTGCCAGCTACAACAGGCTTGGAACAAAGACTCTGATAGGGCCATAACTCCTGTAGCAGAGACAGTCCGTGTCCCTGCACACTTTGAGCTGCCAGGCACTAAGAAATCCAATTAAGCTTTTGAGCTTTTTTTTTCTTCCCCTCAGTCACATTTTTTATTGTTGTCGTATACCTCTGCCTCTACAATGGGCTTTTGCAGTTCAGCAGAGTTTTCCTCTTTTTTTAAAAAAATTTTAAACCTGTTATTATTTTTTCTACACTTACTCCTTTGTTTGCTTTTCCTACTGTTCTTTCCCCATTGCAGTTATCTGTAACATATATAAATCTTTATCTACCTCTATTTAACTTTGCATATCTATTCTTTGTTTCTTTCTCTCCTTTCCTCTCAACATATTTGTTAGTTTTATTTTCATTGTTTTATTCCCCACTTGGCACCTTGCTTTAGTTTTGTTTTCCAGTTTGTGCTTTAGTTAGTTTTGTTCTTAACTGATAAATATAATTTTTGATTTGCTTTGTTCACCAGGTCAATCTACTGTACTTTATTTTTGTTAGACTGTTTTCACTTTGCTCATGTGTGTATATGTATATGTGTATATTCCATTATTTTAATTATTATTTGCCTGATTTTGTAACTGCCATTTGGGGTTCATCTTTGGTTTACCATTTTTGGGTATTTGTTTTGATCTCCCTTCATGCCATAACAAACCCACTTGTGGGTCAAGCCCTGAGTCTTTGGAGTGGGAGCACTAACTCCAAGACCCTAGATTACCAGAGAGCTGACCCTAGGGAGTATCAGATAGTGAGAACTCACACAAAGCAAACCACTTGAATACAAGACCCAGCATCACCAACCACCAGTAGCACCCTCTGCAGGATGCCTCATCTAAACAACAAACAAAACAAAAATACAAACCCAGTCATCAGCAGACAGGATTAACACCTCACTCACCCTTGCCCATCAGAGGAAAAACAAGCAAAAACCAGCACAAATATCATCTTTATATGAAGCTCACACAAACCACTGGAGAATTCAACTTTCCTTGAAGCTTGGGAAAAGGAGACCTCAAACACAAAAACTGTTAAAAAAAAATAATAAAGAGACAGAGAAATGCTAAACAAATGAAGGAACAAACTAGAAACACAGAAGTCCAAATAAATGAAGAGGAAATAGGCAAACTACCTGAAAAAGAACTCAGAATAATGATAGTAAAGATGATACCTTGAAAATGGAGAAAATGCAAGAATCGGTTAACAAAGACACAGAAGAATTAAAGAATAAACATACAGAGACAACACAGTTACTGAAATTAAAAATACTCTAGAAGGAATCAATAGCAGAATATCTAAAGCAGAATAATGAACCAATGAGCTGGAAGATAAAATGGTGGAAATAACTTCTGAAGAGGAGGATAAAGTAAAAAGAATGAAAAGAACTGAGGACAGTCTCAGAGACCTCTGGGACCATATCAAAAGTGCCAACTTTCGAATTAGAGGGGTCCTAGAAGAAGAAAAGAAAAAGAAAGGGTATGAGAAAATTTCTGAAGAAATTAGAGTTGAAAATTTCCCCAACATGGAAAAGGAAATAGTCAATCAGGTGCAAGAGGCACAAAGAGTCCCATACAGGATAAACCCACAGAGAAACATGCCACGATACATATTAATCAAACTATTAAAGACTAAACACAAAGAAAGAACATTAAAAGCAGCAAGGGAGAAGCAACAAGTAACATACAAGGGAAACCCCATACACTTTAACGGCTGATCTTTCAGCAGAAATTCTGCAGGCCAGAAGGGAATGGCAGGAAATACTTAAAGTACCGAAAGGGAAAAATCTACAATCAAGATTACTGTACCTGGCAAGGATCTCATTCAAAATTGATGGAGAAATAAAAAGCTTTTCAGACAAGCAAAAGTTAAGAGAATTCAGTACCACAAAACCAGCTTTATGACAAATGTTAAAGGGACTTATATAGTCAAGAAATACAAGAGAAGCAAAATGATCTATAAAATCAACCCCAAACAATTAAGAAAATGGCAATAGGAACATATATGCCAATAATTACTTAAATGTAAATGGATTAAATGGTCCAACCAAAAGACACAGACTGGCTGAATGGATACAAAAACAAGACCCTTATATATGCTGTCTACAAGAAACCCACTTCAGACCTCAAGACACATATAAACTGAAAGTGAGAGGATGGAAAAATATGTTCCATGCAAAGAGAAAGCAAAAGAAAGCTGGAGTAGCGATCCTCATATCAGACAAAATAGACCTTAACATAAAGAGTATTACAAGATATAAGAAAGGACACTACATAATGATCGAGGGATCAATCCAAGAGGAAGACATAACAATTGTAAATATCCATGCACTGAACATAGGAGCACCTCAATACATAAGACAAACACTAACAGACATAAAAGGAGAAATTGACAGTAACACAATAGTAGTAGGAAACTTTAACACCCAACTCACACCAATGGACAGATCATCAAAACAGAAAATTAATAAGGAAACATGTCTTACATGATACATTAGATGAGATGGATCTCATGGATACCTTCAGGACATTCCATCCAAAGGCAGAAGAATACACCTTCTTCTCAAGTGCACATGGAACATTCTTCAGGATAGACCACATCCTGAGTCACAA
This sequence comes from Bubalus bubalis, assembly GCF_019923935.1. Classification (NCBI taxonomy): domain Eukaryota; kingdom Metazoa; phylum Chordata; class Mammalia; order Artiodactyla; family Bovidae; genus Bubalus; species Bubalus bubalis. The sequence continues at coordinate 1,557,246 of NC_059162.1, read as the reverse complement.
ATCAAACTTCAGTAAATTTAAGAAAATTGAAATTGTATCTCGCAACTTCTCTGACCACAATGCTATGAGACTAGATATGAATTACAAGAAAAAAAACTGTTAGAAATGCAAACACATGGAGATTAAGCAACACGTTTCTAAATAACCAGCAGGTTACTGAAGAAATCAAAAGGGAAATCAACAAATTTCTAGAAACAAATGACAATGAAAACATGACAAATCAAAACCTACGGGATGCAGCAAAAGCAGTTCTAAGAGGAAGTTTATAGCAATATAATCCTACCTCAAGAAGCTAGAAAAACATCAAATAAGCCACCTAACTTTGCATCTAAAACAACTGGAAAAAGAACAACAACAAACAAACAAAAAAACCCCACAATTAGTAGAAGGAAAGAAATCATAATGATCCAAGCAGTAATAAATGAAAAAGAATGAAAGAAACAATAGTAAAGATCAATAAAACCAAAAGCTGATTCTTTGAAAATGTAAACAAAACTGACAGACCTTTAGCCAGACTCATCAAGAACAAAAGAGAGAAGAATCAAACCAACAAATCAGAAATGAGAAAGGAGACGTTACAACAGACAATGCAGAAATACAAATGTTTATAAGAAACTATTATGAACAACTAGATGGCAATAAAATCTAAAATCTGGAAGAAATGGACAGATTCTTAGAAAAGTTCAATCTTCCAAGACTGAACCAGGAAGAAATAGAAATTATGAACAACGTAATTACAAGCACTGAAATTGAAGCTGTGATCAAAAGTCTCCCAAAAAACAAGAGCCCAGGACCAGATGGCCTCACAGGAGAATTCTGTCAAGCATTTAGAGAAGAGCTAATGCCTATCCTAAGACTCTTTCAAAAAATTGCAGAGGAAGGAACACTTCCAAACTCATTCTACAAGGCCACCATCACCCTGATACCAAAACCAGACAAAGAGAACACACAAAAAGAAAATGACAGGCCAATATCACTGATGCACAGAGATGCAAAAATCCTCAGCAAAATTTTAGCAAACAGAGTTCAGCAACACATCAGAAAGCTCATAAACTAGGATCAAGTTGGGTTTATTCCAGGGATGCAAGGATTCTTCAATATATGCAAATCAATCAATGTGATACACCATATTAACAAATTGAAAGGTAAAAACCATATGATCTTCTCAATAGATGTGGGAAAAGCCTTTAACAAAATTCAGCAACTATTTATGATTAAAACTCTTCAAAAAATGGGCATAAAAGGAACCTACCTCAACATAGTAAAGGCCATATATGATAAGCCTATGGCAAACATTATCCTCAATGGTGAAAAACTGAAAGCATTCCCCCTAAGATCAGGAACAAGACAAGGGTATCCACTTTCACCACTGTTATTCAACATAGTTCTGAAAAGTACTACCTGTAGCAATGAGAGAAGAAAAAGAAAGGAATCCAGATTGGAAAAGAAGAAGTAAGCTCTCACTGTTTGCAGATGACATGATACTGTACATAGAAAACCCTAAAGATAGTATCAGAAAATTACTAGAGCTAATCAGTGAATTTAGCAAAGTTGCAGGATCCAAAACCAATACACAGAAATCTCTTGCATTTCTATATATTAACAATGAAAAATCAGAGAAATTAAGGAATCAATCCCATTCACCACTGCAACAAAAAGAGTTAAATATCTAGAATAAACTTACCTAAGGAGACAAAAGAACTGTACAGAGAAAAATTATAAGACACTAATGAAAGAAATCAAAGATGACATAAACAGATGGAGAGATATTCCATGTTCCTGGGTAGGAAGAATCAATATTGTGAAAATGACTATACTACCAAATGCGATCTACAGATTCAATGGGATCCCTATCAAATTACCAATGGCATTTTTCACAGAACTAGAACAAAAAATTTCACAGTTCTTCTGGAAAGTGAAAAGACCCCGAATAGCCAAAGCAGTCTTGAGAATAAAGAATGGAGCTGGAGGAGTCAACCTTCCTGACTTCAGATTATAGTACAAAGCTACAGTCATCAAGACAGTATGGTACTGGCACAAAAATAGAAATACAGACCAATGGAACAAGATAGAAAGCCCAGAAGTAAACCCATACGCCTATGGGTACCTTATTTTTGATAAAGGAGGCAGGAATATACAATCGGGCAAAGACAGCCTCTTCAATAAATGGTGCTGGGGAAACTGGACAATTACATGTAAAAGAATGAATTAGAACACTTCCTAACAGCATACACAAAGATAAACTCAAAATGGATTAAAGACCTAAATGTAAGACCAAAAACTATAAAATACTTAGAGGAAAACATTGGCAGAACATTTGATGACATAAATCAAAGCAAGATCCTCTGTGACCCACCTGCTAGAGTAATGGAAATAAAAACAAAAGAAAACAAGTTGGACCTGATTAAACTTAAAGGCTTTTGCACAGCAAAGGAACCTATAAGCAAAGTGAAAAGACAACCCTCAGAATGAGAGAATATAATAGCAAATGAAACAACTGACAAAGGATTAATTTCCAAAATATACAAGCAGCTCATACAACTCAATACCAAAAAAAACGAACAACCCAATCAAAAAGTGGGAAAAAACTAAAGAGACATTTCTCCAAAGAAGATATACAGATGGCTAACAAATACATGGGAGAAGGCAATGGCTGAGCGACTTTACTTTATTTTTTCACTCTAATGCATTGGAGAAGGAAATGGCAACCCACTCCAGTATTCTTGCCTGGAGAATCCCACGGATGGGGGAGCCTGGTGGGCTGCGGTCTATGGGGTCATACAGAGTCAGACACAACTGAAGCAACTTAGCAGCAGCAGCAGCAACAAATACATGAAAAGATGCTCAACATCACTCATTATTAGAGAAATGCAAATCAAAACTACAATGAGATATCACCTCACACCAGTCAGGATGGCCATCAAAAAGTGTACAAACAATAAATGCTGGAAAGGGTGTGGAGAAAAGGGAAAGCTCTGGCACTATTGGTGGGAATGTAAATTGATATAGCCACTATGGAAGACAGTATGGAGATTCCCTAAAAACCTAGGAATAAAACCACCATATAACACAGCAATCCCACTCCTAGGCATATACCCTGAAGAAACCAAAATTGTAAGAGACACATGTATCCTGTTGTTCATTGCAGCACTATTTACAATAGCTAGAGCATGGAAGCCACCTAGATGTCCATCGACAGATGAATGGATAAAGAAGTTTTGGTACATATGCACAGCGGAATATTACTCAGCCATAAAGACAAACATATTTGAGTCAGTTCTAATCAGGTAGATGAACCAAGAACCTATTATACAGAGGGAAGTGAGTCAGAAAGAGAAAGATAAGTACCGTATTCTAATGCATATATACGGAATCTAGAATAATGTTACTGAAGAATTTATTTACAGGGCAGCAGTAGAGAAACAGACATAGAGAATAGACTTATGGACATGGGGAGAGGGGAGGAGAGGATGAGATGTATGGAAAGTTACATGGAAACTTACATTAGCATGTGTAAAATAGACAGCCAACGGGAATTTGCTGTATGGCTCAGGAAACTCAAAGAAGGGCTCTGTATCAACCTAGAGGGGTGGAAGGGGGTGGGAGATGGGAGGGAAGTTCACAGGGGAGGGGATATATGTATACCTATGGCTGATTCATGTTAAGGTTTGACAGAAAACAGAAAATTCTGTAAAAAAAAATTATCCTTCAATTAAAAAACAAATTAGAATATTACTCAACCTAAAAATAAAGCTAAGATACCATTAATGAAACAATATCGATATTATAGCAAAGAGTATTAGTCAGAAATTAAGACATTTCAGGTGTCTGACTGGCTTTGGAATAAACAAAAGCTTATTATCCTAAATGAAACTGTAATGATAAAAGTTTAAAGAAAATACTTCTTCTTTAGTAAAATACCTAGAATGCCTGAGTTTCTCAAACTAGGAGAGTCTTTGTCTTATCTTACCTAACTTATCCTTTCAAATTCACTTGTCCTCAGGAATCTTTCACTAAATTACTGCCACAACCTGCCTGGCCGAAAGAGAGTGGGGTGCACAATGTAGACAATGAGATATAAAGAAATACTTTTTTTTTTCGTAGCCCATGTCACATAATCGGGGCTTCCCAGGTGGCTCAGTGGTAAAGAATTCACCTGCCAACGCAGGAGACATGGGTTCTGTCACTAGATCGGGAATATCCCCTGGAACAGGAAAGGGCAACCCATCCAGTATTCTTGCCTGCAGAATTTCATGGACAGAGGAGGCTGGCGGACTGCAGTCCATGGGGTCACAAAGAATCAGCACAATGGAGTGACTGAGCACACAGGCACACATAACTTTTATTCCTGGTAGTGTGGAGATTTTATAGCATAGAATTGTAATTTATGTGCATTCTAATCTCTACTATTCAAAACGAGAAATAACATAAATTAGATTGGTACCTTTCTGTTCTAACTGGAACTTGTGAAGGTGGAAGAAATTTATTGATACAGTGACATTATGACGAGATTACAAAGTTATGTAACTATCCTAAATATTACTTGCAGCTACTCATCATCCACTGAGTAAAGGGAAGGACGTGAGGTAGGGCTGGGGCAGCTGACATTTATTAACTTCCTACTGTGTTGGGCATGTGCTAGACACATCTACATGTATCAGATCAGATCAGTCGCTCAGTCGTGTCTGACTCTTTGCAACCCCATGAATCGCAGCACGCCAGGCCTCCCTGTCCATCACCAACTCTCGGAGTTCACTGAGACTCACGTCCATCAAGTCAGTGATGCCATCCAGCCATCTCATCCTCTGTCGTCCCCTTCTCCTTCTGCCCCTAATCCCTCCCAGCATCAGAGTCTTTTCCAATGAGTCAACTCTTCGCATGAGGTGGCCAAAGTACTGGAGCTTCAGCTTCAGCATCATTCCTTCCAAAGAAATCCCAGGGCTGATCTCCTTCAGAATGGACTGGTTGGATCTCCTTGCAGTCCAAGGGACTCTTAAGAGTCTTCTCCAACACCACACTTCAAAACGGCGCTCAGCCTTCTTCACAGTCCAACTCTCACATCCATACATGACCACAGGAAAAACCATAGCCTTGACTAGACGAACCTTTGTTGGCAAAGTAATGTCTCTGCTTTTGAATATGCTGTCTAGGTTGGTCATAACTTTCCTCCAAGGAGTAAGCGTCTTTTAATTTCATGGCTTCAGTCACCATCTATAGTGATTTTGGAGCCCAAAAAGATAAAGTCTGACACTGTTTCCACTGTTTCCCCATCTATTTCCCATGAAGTGATGGGACCGGATGCCATGATCTTTGTTTTCTGAATGTTGAGCTTTAAGCCAGCTTTTTCACTCTCCACTTTCACTTTCATCAAGAGGCTTTTTAGTTCCTCTTCACTTTCTGCCATATGCCTCAACCAGGAACGCTGAAGAAGCTGAAGTTGAACGGTTCTATGAAGACCTACAAGACCTTGTAGAACTAACACCCAAAAAAGATGTCATTTTCATTATAGGGGACTGGAATGCAAAAGTAGGAAGTCAAGAAACACCTGGAGTAACAGGCAAATTTGGCGTTGGAGTACGGAATGAAGCAGGGCAACGCTAATAGAGTTTTGCCAAGAAAATGCACTGGTCATAGCAAACACCCTCTTCCAACAACACAAGAGAAGACTCTATATGTGGACATCAGCAGATGGTCAACAGCAAAATCAGATTGATTATATTCTTTGCAGCCAAAGATGGAGAAGCTCTATACAGTCAGCAAAAACAAGACCAGGAGCTGACTGTGGCTCAGACCATGAACTCGTTATTGCCAAATTCAGACTTAAATTGAAGAAAGTAGGGAAAACCACTAGACCATTCAGGTATGACCTAAATCAAATCCCTTATGACTATACAGTGGAAGTGAGAAATGATTTAAGGGCCTAGATCTGATAGATAGAGTGCCTGATGAACTATGGAATGCGGTTCGTGACATTGTACAGGAGACCGGGATCAAGACCATTCCCATGGAAAAGAAATGCAAAAAAGCAAAATGGCTGTCTGGGGAGGCCTTACAAATAGCTGTGAAAAAAAGAGAAGCAAAAAGCAAAGGAGAAAAGGAAAGATATCAACATCTGAATGCAGAGTTCCAAAGAATAGCAAGAAGAGATAAGAAAGCCTTCTTCAGCGATCAATGCAAAGAAATAGAGGAAAACAACAGAATGGGAAAGACTAGGGATCTCTTCAAGAAAATCAGAGCTATCAAAAGAACATTTCATACAAAGATGGGCTCAATAAAGGACAGAAATGGTGTGGACCTAACAGAAGCAGAAGATATTAAGAAGAGATGGCAAGAATACACAGAAGAACTGTACAAAAAAGATCTTCATGACCCAGATAATCACAATCGTGTGATCACTGACCTAGAGCCAGACATCCTGGAATGTGAAGTCAAGTGGACCTTAGAAAGCATCACTACAAACAAAGCTAGTGGAAGTGATGGAATTCCAGTTGAGCTATTCCAAATCCTGAAAGATGATGTTGTGAAAGTGCCGCACTCAATATGCCAGCAAATTGGGAAAACTCAGCAGTGGCCACAGGACTGGAAAAAGTCAGTTTTCATTCCAGTCCCAAAGAAAGGCAATGCCAAAGAATGCTCAAACTACTGCACAATTGCACTCATCTCACACGCTAGTAAAGTAATGCTCAAAATTCTCCAAGCTTCAATAGTATGTGAACCGTGAACTTCCACATGTTCAAGCTGGTTTTAGAAAAGGCAGAGGAACCAGAGATCAAATTACCAACATCTGCTGGATCATGGAAAAAGCAAGAGAGTTCCAGAAAAGCATCTATTTCTGCTTTATTGACTATGCCAAAGCCTTTGACTGTGTGGATCACAATAAACTGTGGGAAATTCTGAAAGAGATGGGAATACCAGAACACCTGATCTGCCTCTTGAGAAATTTGTATGCAGGTCAGGAAGCAACAGTTAGAACTGGACATGGAACAGCAGACTGGTTCCAAATAGGAAAAGGAGTACGTCAAGGCTGTATATTGTCACCCTGTTTATTTAACTTCTATGCAGAGTACATCATGAGAAACGCTGGACTGGAAGAAACACAAGCTGGAATCTACATGTATGCTTTCACTTATAAACTGTGGGTAACTGTAATAGTACAGGAAGTAGAGCAAAGACAAGAAGCAGTATTTACAAATATATCTCTTTTTTTATATAGATGGTCAGCTTTTTAAACTTTTTATATTCTTTTGTCATCTACTTTTGGCCAACCAAATCCTTTGATTGTTTCCAGCTCTCTGAGTCACAGCTACCTGGGATTGCTGTATAGACAGCCACTTAATGGGTTTGGGTTTTTTTTGCCCGGGGAGAGGGGCAGCTCAGGATGTGTTGGGAAATTAGATTTTAAGTTCTCAGACAATAGTTAACAGTAGTGTATTATTGTATACTTTAAATTTTGCCACGAGGGTAGATCTTAGTTACGTGCTCTTGCCACAAAAACGTTTTTAATTAAAAACAAAGTGGGGTGGGAGACACAAAAGGAAACTCTTATAGGTGATGAATAAGTTTATGGCTTTAATGGTGGCCTCACAGATGCATATTATCTCCAAACTTACCAAGTGTGTATACATTAAATATATACAGCCTTTTGTATGTCAGTCATATCTCAGTAAAGTGGTTTTTAAAAAACTTTTTAAAGGGAAAATTTACACTTTTAAGAAATGTTATTTTAAAGATTGGAGAAGGCAATGACACCCCACTCCAGTACTCTTGCCTGGAAAATCCCATGGACAGAGGAGCCTGGTGGGCTGCAGTCCATGGGGTCACTAAGAGCCGGACATGACTGAGCGACTTCACTTTCACTTTTCACTTTCATGCGTTGGAGATGGAAATGGCAACCCACTGCAGTGTTCTTGCCTGGAGAATCCCAGGGACTGCGGAGCCTGGTGGGCTGCTGTCTGTGGGGTCGCACAGAGTCGGACACGACTGAAGAGACTTAGCAGCATTTAAAGGTTAAAATAGAAAAAATCTTGAGTAGTATATATTGAATATTTATTAGAATATTAAAATAATCCTGTTATTTTTATAATTCCTGATTATTGTCAAAATAACTAACATTCTCATTTTAATTTTAAGAACAGCCTTGGGGGACAGCATGATTATTCCCATTTTTTCAGATGAGACAGTTAAGGTTCAAATGTTGTGTTAAATTTCCTAGGGATGCTATGACAAAGTACCATACCTCAGGTGCCTCAAACAACAGCAATTTATCTTATCATAGTCATGGAGGCTAAAAATTCAGGATTAAGGTTTTGCCACTGTTGGTTCCTTCTGAAGGTTGTGAGCGAGAATCTGTTCCGTGCCTCCTTCTTGTCTTCCCTTTGTGTGTGTCTGCCTCTGTATTTAAATTTTCCTCTTTTGTAAAGATAGCAATAGTATTGGACTGGAGCTCACCCTTATGACGTCATCTTAACTTGATCATCTCCAAAGACCCTATTTCCACATAAGGTCACATTCACATATCCTGGGATTAGGCCTTTGGCATCTTTGGGGAAGACACAATTCAACCCATAAAGCATATGAAGTCATTTGATTAGGGTCTCTTAAGTAGGAAAAGTTGGACATAGTGCATTGTACAACCACTGAAAGTAATTTTAAAAGAATATGAAATATATCTATAATACCACTTTGAAAAATTCAACTATACTTCAATTTTAATAAAGTAAAATTCACTTTATAATATTTTCTTATGCCTGGGTAGATTTTATTTAAAATTAACTGAGTTTATAAAATATTTAATAACATTTTTGGTTGTCAGATCAGATCAGATCAGTCACTCAGTCGTGTCCGACTCTTTGCGACCCCCATGAATCGCAGCACGCCAGGCCTCCCTGTCCGTCACCAACTCCCAGAGTTCACTGAGACTCACGTCCATCGAGTCAGTGATGCCATCCAGCCATCTCATCCTCTGTCATCCCCTTCTCCTCTTGCCCCCAATCCCTCCCAGCATCAGAGTCTTTTCCAGTGAGTCAACTCTTCGCATGAGGTGGCCAAAGTACTGGAGTTTCAGCTTTAGCATCTTTCCTTCCAAAGAAATCCCAGGGCTGATCTCCTTCAGAATGGACTGGTTGGATCTCCTTGCAGTCCAGTTTCTAAAATATTTAATAGCATGTTTGGTTGTATTGGATTTCAAATTCTTTTTTTTTCTTTGAATATAAGTAAGTGATACGACACAAGCTATGGAAAGTTGTCCAATACTCAGTGCTTAGATCTGAGTTTAAATCCGAACTACCATTAATTCAATGTAAAGCTTTAAAATGTCAACTCCTCCACCATATTTTGAAATGCCCATCAGAATACTGTTTAATTTATTTCAAGTGCACTCTGATATTAGATTATCTGTATGTTTCATGCTCTGGAAGAATTATAGTTTAACCTGTGTTAATATGTATCTTGTGATCAGAGATTTCTGAAGATTGGAGAGAACAAGAATCCACTAGGGTAATAAAACTGTGTACGATAGTTTGTCGACCTCTTCCTCCCCTCCCCCCCAAATCTTTGCTATATCTTCCTTTTTCTTGTAAAATGATTTTAGACTTACAGAAATGTTGAAAAATAGTACAGATAACTTTTTCCCTGAACCTTTGGAGAAAAAGCTGCTGACTTTATGCTTTGTCACTCCCAGATACTTCAGTATATATAGTTGCTGCAGATAAGGACATTCTTCTGCATAGCTTTGATGCAAACATAAAACTCAAGAAATTCACAATAATTCATTGCTACCAACTAATCTGTAGACCATATTCAAATTTTTTTAGTTCTCTTAGATATCCTCTTCATAGCAAAAGAATTCAATCCAATATTGTGCTTTGCATTTAGTTGTCATGTTTCTTTAGTATTCTTCCATCTGGAGTAGTTCCTTAGTCTTTCCTTGATTATTTCATCACTGTGACACTTTGGAAGAATACGTTTTGTGGAATGTGTTTGAATTAGAGCTTGTGTGATAGTTCCTCATGGTTGCTGCTGCTGCTGCTAAGTTGCTTCAGTTGTGTCTGACTCTGTGTGACCCCAGAGATGGCAGCCCACCAGACTCCCCCGTCCCTGGGATTCTCCAGGCAAGAACACTGGAGTGGGTTGCCATTTCCTTCTCCAATGCATAAAAGTGAAAAGTGAAAGTGAAGTTGCTCAGTCGTGTCCGACTCCTAGCGACCCCATGGACTGCAGCCTACCAGGCTCCTCCGTCCATGGGATTTTCCAGGCAAGAGTACTGGAGTGGGGTGCCATTGCCTTCTCATGGTTAGATTCAGGTTTATGTGTCTATGGCTGGAATCTCACAGTAATGAAGTGTTCTCATTTTTTAGAGGGCTAGAGGTTTGATTTGTCTCTTGACTAGTGATACTCACTTTGATCACTCAATTAAAGGTGGTATTTACCAAGCTTCTTTACTGCAAGGTACACTTCTTCCCTTTGTAATTAATACATATTTTGTGGGCTTTTTGCAGCCTCCTGGTCTGTAGCCCACCAGGTCCTCGTCCATGGGATTCTCCAGGCAAGAATACTGGAGTGGGTTGCCATGCCCTCCTGCAGGGGGTCTTCCCAACCCTTCAATCCAACCTGTCTCTTAAGTCTCTTGCATTGACAGGAAGGTTCCTTACCACTAGTGCTACCTGGGAAGTCTTATATTTTGTGTGCAAACTGTAAATTTTTGTCATCAAATTTTCACCCACTGTATTTAGCATTCGTTGTTTCTTGACTGAATTTACTACTATTAGGTTGGTGCAAAAGTAATTTTGGTCTTACATTGTTGAACTTTGCCATTTCATATTGGAATGCATTCTTAAATAAATGAGATTATGTTATACATTATTTTAATGCACATTTCCTGCTTTGTTTTTTTACTCCTATAACTTATTACTTACTGTTTATTTTATATTTATTTTATAGAAATGATGTTAGACAAAAGGCAAATTTGAGTGATTTTTTAATTTGAGTTCAGAATGGGTCATAAAGCAATAGAGACAACTCGCAACATCAACAATGCATTTGGCTCAAGAACTGCTAACAAACATGCAGTGCAGTGGTTCTTCAAGAAGTTTTGCAAAGGAGACAAGAGCCTTGAAGATAAGGAGCATAGTGGCCAGGCATTGAAAGTGGACAATGGACAGCTGAGAGCAGTCATCGAAGCTGATCATCTTATGACTACAGAAACTGCTGAAGATTCCATGTCAACCATTTTATGGTCATTTGGTATTTCAAGCAAATTGGAAAGGTGAAAAAGTTTGATACGTGGATATCTCATGAGCTGACTGAAAATTTTTTTAAATTGTCATTTTAAAGTGTCTTCTCTTATTCTATGGAACAACAGCGAACCATTTCTCAATTGGATTGTGATGTGTGACGAAAAGTGGATGTTACCAAATTGGTGACGACCAGCTCAGTGGTTGGGCCGAGAAAAGCTCCAAAGCACTTCCCCAAACCAAAGTTGCACCAAAAAAAGGTCACGGTCACTGTTTGGTGGTCTTCCGGCCAGTGTGATCTTTCTGAATCCTGGCGAAACCATTATATCTGAGAAGTAGGCTCAGCAAATTGGTGAGATGCACCAAAAACTGCAAGGCCTCCAGCCAGCATTGGTCAGCAGAATGGGCCCAGTTCTTCTCCATGACAGCATCCTACCGCACATTGCACCAGCAACACTTCAGAAGTTGAACAAATTAGACTATGAAATTTTGCCCCACCTGCCATATTCACCTGACCTTTCACCAACCAACCTTGGCTTCTTCAAGCATCTTGACAACTTTTTGCAGGCAAAACACTTCTACAACTAGTAGGAGACAGAAAATGCTTGCCAAGAGTTTGTGAGTTCTGAAGAAAGGATTTTTATGCTACAGGAGTAAACAAACTTATTTCTCATTGGCAAAAATGTGTCAATTGAAATGGTTCCTATTTTGTTAATAAAGATGTGTTTGAGCCAAGTTTTAATGATTTAAAATTCACAGCCCTAAACCGCGACTGCTTTTGTATCAACCTAATATAATAGTTTCCAAATGTTGCTTTTCCTGACATTCTGCTGTAAGGAAGAACTTATTCTTCTCTCTGTTCATTTATTTTTATATAAGCATGGACTCATGACTTGCTGTGAGTAATGGTTATAATTCATCATTTTTTTTCACTTTGTCCAAATTGTCCAAAAGTTGGTCAATGGGAGACATTTCAAGCTGGCTTCTATTTCTTTTTTACATATTGCCATAATTTTTTAAAGCATTTCCACTAGTAATTTCTTCACCAAACCAGTAAAAGAAGTAAAAAATAAAGGCTCAGTGAAAAAACAGAAAACCTCAATAAAGAAATAGTGAATATAAAGAGCTAAATGGACATTTTAGCATTGAAACCCATAATAACTGAAAGAAAAAACTCACTGGGTAGGCTTATAGTAGAATGGAGGGGACAAAGGGATCCTGAAGATAAGACAGTAGACATTACCAGAACAAATAAATGAACAGAGCTTTAGGTACCTGTAGGATTGTGACCAAAAAAGACTCCAGCAAGAGAAGGAGAAGAGTGGAAAGAATGCAGGGTTGAGAAATAATTAAAGAAATAATGGATGCAAACTTGCCATACTTGGCAGAAGACATAAACCTGCACCTCCAAAAAACTGAGCAAATTCCAAACAAGATAGACCCAAAGAAATGTGCAAGACACATCATAATAAAACTTACGTAAAATTAAAGACAAAGGAAAAATCTTGAAAATACAAGGAGAGAAGTGGCAGCTTATGTATGGGGAGAAACAGTTCCAATAACAGTGGATTAATCATCAGAAACCATTGAGGCTATGAGGCATTTGCAAAATATTTTTCAAGTACAGAAAGAGGTCAAAAATTCTATATTCAGGAAAAATATCCTTCAGGAATGAAGGAAGAAATCAAGATATTCTTAGATGGAGGAAAACAAATAGAATTTGTTTCTAGCAGCCCTATCCAAAAAGAATTTTTAATTTAAAATCCAGCAGGACATATTCAGGACTTCTTTGCTGAAAACTTAAAAATACTAATGGGAGAAGTTAAGGGAAATGGAGAGATGTGCTGTGTTCATGGATTAGAAGATTCAACATAGGAAAGATGAATTCTTTCCCAATTGATAAACAGGTTTAATGTAATTCCTATTAAAATTCCTTTAAGATTTTTTTTTGTTTTTGCTTTTTTGTTGAAGTATGGTTGATTTACAATGTTGTTAGCTTCTGATATACAGCAAAGTGATATATGAGATCAGATTCTTTTCCATTGCTGCTGTGCTACTCAGTCACTTTGTCGTGTCCAACTGTTTGCGACCTCTGCCCATGGGATTCTCCAGGCAAGAATAATGGAGTGGGTAGCCATTCCTTTATCCAGTGCATCTTCCTGACCCAGGGATCATACCCACGACTTCTGCTTGACAGAAGGTTCTTGACCACAGAGCCACTTGGGAAGCCCTCTTTGCCTTTACAGTTTATTGTAAAATAGTATAATTCCTTGTGCTACTCAGTAGGTCCTTGTACTTATCTGTTTTACTTAGTAGTGTGTATCCATTAACTCTGTTAAGATTTTTAATAGGTATTGTTATCCTAAAATTAATATAGAAATGCAAAAGAATTAGAAAAGTCAATAAAATTTTGAAATGAAGAAAATGTGAAGAATCCATCGTTAATTTCAAGAGTTTTTATAAGAATCAAGGCCTCAGTATTAGGGACATTGACACATTGATTAGTGGAACAGAATAGAAAACTCAGAAATATCTATACAAGTACAGCCAATGAATTTGTGACTAAAGTACAAAAACAGTGAAGGAAGTGTCTTTTCAACAAATGAGGAGGGAAAAAAACTTTTACCCTAAACCTCACACTAGGATTAAAAACAAGAAAAATTTTAAGACATAGACCTCAGTAAAAAATGCTTAATTATGACACCAAAACACAGTCTGTAAAAGAAAAAAATTGATAACCTGGACTTTATTAAAATTAAAAAGTTTTTCTGTGTGCAAAGCTCTGTTAAATGGATGGAAAGTCAGACTTCACAGTAAGAAAGAATCGTGGCAAAGCACATACCTGATAAAGGATTGTTATCTACAATGTATAAAGAATTCTCAGAACTGAACCAGAGAAAAACAAATCCATTAGAAAAAAAGAGATTTGGAGGAAATTCCCTGGTCGATGGTTAGAACTCCATGCTTTCATTGCCAAGGGTCCCCATTCAATCCCTGGTTGGGGAACTAAGATCCCACAAGTTGTGGGAAATAGCCAAAAGAAACAAAGCAACAGATTTTTGCATTTTTTAAAAAATCTAGGAAAAAAATGGACATGTCACTGAAGGTGATATGAAGGCAAATAAGCATATTCCCTTCAGATAAGCCCTTCATGGGCTTCCCTTGTGGCTCAGACGGTAAAGCCTCTGCCCGCAATGTGGGAGACCCAGGTTTGATTGTTGGGTCGGGAAGATTCCCTGGAGAAGAAATGGCAACCCACTCCAGTACTCTTGCCTGGAAAATCCCATGGACAGAGGAGCCTGGTAGGTTATGGTCCATGGGGTCGCAAAGAGTCGAACACGACTGAGCGACTTCACTTTCACTTTTTTCACTTCATAGATCACCCTTCACAATGTTGTGACGAAGGGGTTACATAACTCAATGAAGCTATGAGCCATGCTATGCAGAGCCACCCAAGACAGACGGGACTGTGGGTCACAATAAACTATATGGATCACAACAGAATTGCTCAAAGAGATGGGAATACCAGACCTCCTTACCTGTCTCCTGAGAAGCTTTTATGCAGGTAAAGAGGCAGCAGTCAGAGCTGGACATGGAACGGACTGGTTAAAAATTTGGAAAGGAGCACAACAAGGCTGTATATTGTCATCCTACTTATTTAACTTTCATATTTAACTTAGCCATAGGGGGTGGCAGCAGGGAAATTCTTTGTGACGAAATAGTTCTGTATTTTGATTGCAGTGGTGATTGCATGAATCTACACATGTGACAGTAAAATTGGTATAGAGCAAAATAACAAAGGAGCCCGTCAAGGCTGAATATTGTCACCCTGCTTAATTAACGTGTATGCAAAATGCATGAGTGAGTCAGCTCTTCGCATCAGGTGGCCAAAGTATTGGAGCGTCAGCTTCAGTATCAGTCCTTCCAGTGAATACTCAAGAGTTGATTTCCTTTAGGATTGACTGGTTTAATCTCCTTGCTGTCCAAGGGACTTTCAAGAGTCTTCTCCAGTACCACAGCATCAATTCTTCAGCACTTTACCTTCTTTATTGTCCAACTCTCACACCCATACATGACTACTGGAAAAACCATAGCCTTGACTAGATGGACCTTTGTTGGCAAAGTGATGTCTCTGCTTTTTAATACGCTATCTAGGTCTGTCTTAGCTTTTCTTCTAAGAAACAAGCGTCTTTTAATTTCATGGCAGCAGTCACCATCTGCAGTGATTTTAGAGCCCCAAAAATAAAGTCTCTCACTGTTTCCATTGTTTCCTCATCTATTTGCCATGAAGTAATGAGACCAGATGCCATGATCTTTGTTTTTTGAATGTGGAATTTTAACCCAGCCTTTTCACTCTCCTCTTTCACCTTCATCAAGAGCCACCTGGGAAGCCTAGTTCAAAGGATGGATGGGAATAACCAAAGTAGCACATGGTTTTAAATAAAGTCTGTTTTTCGTAGATTTAAGAAATGTAATCAGAGAAAAAGTCACATTCCTGTTCTTAAGGTTGGAGAACTCTAAGATTAGCCAAGGATGTCAAAATAAATTACAGATCTGTGTTGTCACCTGTTCTTTTCCTCCATGGGATTTTCACACTTGTAGTTATGTATTTACTGCTGTTGCTGCTGTTCAGTTGCTAAGTGTCTGACTAGGCAAGAATACTGGAGTGGGATGCCATTTCTTTCTTCAGGGGATCTTCCTGGATCAGAGATTGGTAGGTAGATTCTTTACCATTGAGCCATATTTTGTATTTAGATGATTGTTTAATATTTTGTCTACTGTGGAATTGTAAGCATTCTGTGACTCAGCATTGTAGTCCCAATTCCTATTCTAGTGTCTGACAGCACTTAGTAAATACTTATTGAATGTGTTTTTACATGAGATAAATGACTGCAAAACTGTTTAAAACAAAAGACAGTTATAGAAGTAAAAACCAGGATGGTAAAATAGAAAAGTTTAGTGTAATGGTAAAAGTTAAGTAGAACCACACAAGATTTAAGCTTTTACAGCTAAGCAGTTCAGGGTTGGGTTTTGTAATGATGCTGTGTTTACTGAAGAATGCCAGAGTGTTGGATTGAGCAGTGAATGAGCTGTGGCATGGTTGTAGAAGGTAGCACAGGTTAAGGAAGAGACCAGAGCGTGAGCCTCTTAAATACTGCCTGCTTTCTGGTGTGGCAGCTTCTTAACAAACCACCACCTATGACAGATCTGTCTAACTGAGGCCCTCAGAATTCCTGCCTGAAGCATCCTGAGGACACCTCAGCCTGCTAAGTGCTTGCTCCTTAGTGTGCCTGCGCATGTCTGCTGCTGGTGCAGGAGGCGGATGGGTATCAGGGTTCATGTACTGGTTTGTGCTGTCAGGCCTTTTCATTCTGGTTTAATCTTCTTATTTAATTAGACAATTTAAATAATTATTAAATATATCAAGGAAAAAGTTAGGTTTCTGGAAAAACTTAAGTTTCCTGTGAAAACCCAAGCTGACTGCTTTGTAAAGATTTGATAAAAGGTAATTACTAAAAATAAATACTGTTTGGTATTTGGTCATCTAAATTTTTAGTAAATGGTAGACATTCCATTTGGGGTTTGGGGGCTTATTGTGTTTTTTTATTTTTTGGTGTGTGTACTCAAGTCCCTGTACTGCAGCCTTAGGAGGCATCATTCACATATGCCAGTCAAAATGGCTGTTGTTAATAAGCCACAAATAATAAATGCTGGAGAGGATGGGGAGAAAAAGGAACCCTTCTACACTGTTGGTGGGAATGTAAATTGGTGCAGCCACTATGAAGAAAAGTAGGAAGATTCCTTTAAAAACTAAAAATAGGGTTACCATATGATCCTGCAATCCCATTCCTGGGCATATATCTGAAAACTTTAACTCAAAAAGATACATGCACTTCAGTATTCATATCAGCACTGTTTACAGTAGCCAGGACATGGAAGCAACCTAAGAAGCCAAGACAGATGAATAGATAAGATATGACATACACACACACACACACACACACACACAGAGGAATATTACTCAGCCATAGAAGAGTGAAATAACGCCATTTGTAGCAGCATGGATGGGCCTAGATATTATCATATTTAAGTAAAATATGTCCGAGAAAGATAAATATGATATCACGTATATGTGGAAACTGAAATTCTATAGATGAACTTATTTACAAAACAGAAATAGACTCACAGACATAGAAAACAAATTTATGGTTACTAAGGGAGATGGTAAGGAAGAGATAAATTGGAAATTTGGGGTTAACATATACACACTACTACTATATAAAGCAGATTACAACAGGGATCTACTATATAATACAGGGAACTATATTCAATATCTTTTAATAGCCTTTAATGGAAAAGACTTCATGTTCATGATCTGAGCCACAGTCCGCTCCCGGTCTTGTTTTTGATGACTGTATAGAGCTTCTCCATCTTTGAGCTATTTCAAACCCTAAAATATGATGCTGTTAAAGTGCTGCACTCAATAAGTCAGCAAATTTGGAAAACTCAGCAGTGGCCACAGGACTGGAAAAGGTCAGTTTTCATTCTAATCCCTAGGAAAGGTAATGCCAAAGAATGCTCAAACTATCACACAATTGCACTCATCTCACACACTAGTAAAGTAATGCTCAAAATTCTCCAAGTCAGACTTCAGCAATACGTGAACCATGAACTTCCAGATGTTCAAGCTGGTTTTAGAAAAGGCAGAGGAACCAGAGATCACATTGCCAACATCCGCTGGATCATGGGGAAAGCAAGAGAGTTCCAGAAAAGCATCTATTTCTGCTTTATTGACTATGCCAAAGCCTTTGACTGTGTGGATCACAATAAACTGTAGAAAATTCTTCAAGAGATGGGAATACCAGACCACCTGACCTGCCTCTTGAGAAACCTGAATGCAGGTCAGGAAGCAACAGTTAAAACTGAACATGGAACAACAGCCTAGTTCCAAATAGGAAAAGAAGTACATCAAGGCTGTATATTGTCACCCTACTTATTTAACTTCTATGCAGAGTACATCATGAGAAATGCTGGGCTGGAGAAAGCACAAGCTGGAATCAAGATTGCCGGGAGAAATATCAATAACCTCAGATATGCAGATGACACCACCCTTATGGCAGAAAGTGAAGAAGAACTAAAGAGCCTCTTGATGAAAGTGAAAGAGGAGAGTAAAAAAGTCGGCTTAAAGCTCAACATTCAGAAAACGAAGATCATGGCATCTGGTCCCCTCACTTCATGGCAAATAGATGGGGAAACAGTGGAAACTGCCTGACTTTATTTTG
The DNA here is from genome assembly GCF_019923935.1 of Bubalus bubalis. Lineage (NCBI taxonomy): Eukaryota > Metazoa > Chordata > Mammalia > Artiodactyla > Bovidae > Bubalus > Bubalus bubalis. Next base: position 1,538,732 of record NC_059162.1, on the reverse strand, counting down.
GGGAGCTCCAAAATCACTGCAGATGGTGACTGCAACCATGAAATTAAAAGACACTTGCTCCTTGGAAGAAAAGTTATGACCAGCCTAGACAGCATATTCAAAAGCAGAGACATTACTTTGCCAACAAAGGTCCATCTAGTCAAGGCTATGGTTTTTCCAGTGGTCATGTATGGATGTGAGAGTTGGACTGTGAAGAAAGCTGAGCGCCAAAGAATTGATGCTTTTGAACTGTGGTCTTGGAGAAGACTGTTGAGAGTCCTTTGAACTGTAAGGAGATCCAACCAGTCCATCCTAAAGGAGATCAGTCTTGGGTGTTCACTGGAGGGACTGATGTTAAAGCTGAAACTCCAATACTTTGGCCACCTGATGTGGAGAGCTGACTCATTTGAAAAGACCCTGATGCTGGGAAAGATTGAGGGCAGGAGAAGGGGATGACAGAGGATAGGATGGTTGGATGGCATCACCGACACAATGGACATGGGTTTGGGTGGACTCTGGGAGTTGTTGATGGACAGGGAGGCCTGGCGTGCTGTGGTTCATGGGGTCGCAAAGAGTCAGACACAACTGAGAGACTGAACTGAACTGAACTCAATGGAAAAGAATCTGAAAATATGTCTCTGAATCACTTTGCTGTACATCTGAATCACTATAAATCAACTATACTTAAATAAAAGTATTTATTTTAAAAAAGAGTATTTATTGACCTCTTCCCGTGGAAACAATTGTTACCTTAGTAATTAACTCCTAAACTATGTCTTGGTGGTGGTTTGGTCAATAAGTTGTATCCAACTCTTTGGGATACCATGAAATGCAGCCTTCCAAGCTCCTCTGTCCATGGGATTTCCCAGGCATGAATACTGGAGTGGGTTGCCATTTCCTTCTGCAGGGGAATCTTCTCAACTCAAGAATCAAACCAGGTCTCCTTCATTGCAGGCAGATTCTTTACTGACTGAGCCACCAGGGAAACCAAACTAGGTCTTAAAAAGAAAGCAATTTATAATTGATTTAATTCATGCTGAAGTGTGAATAGCAATCCCACAAACCTCCCAGAAATGGTTCTTCTTTTTAAAAAGGATATTCTTTTTAGGTTAAGCTTTAATGTGCTATTTCAGACAGAGGACCAAGTGAACATTTGAAGTAGAAGTAGCTCAGTCGTGTCCTACTCTTTGTGACCCCATGGACTATACAGTCCATGGAATTCTCCAGGCCAAAATACTGGAGTGGGTAGCCTTTCCATTCTCCAGGGGATCTTCCCAACCTAGGGATCAAACCTAGGTCTCCCCCATTGCAGACGGATTCTTTACCAACTGAGCCACCAGGAACATTTGAGACTTTGTGGAAAAAGCTCTCTGTCTGTTCCCCTCTTTCATATCTAAGTATTCCATGGTTAGGGGACTCTAATGGAGAAATGGTGGCCATCCCTCCCCCGATCCATCTATGAAAGGCCTGGACAACCTTCCAATATTTAAGCCTTCCATCTAGAATGCACAAAGTACCTAGATCAAGAGTGACAGAGAAGGAGTTTTCTTCACCCTTACCACTGTGACAGTCAGTAGCCCAGGAAAGGTGAGGCTTCATGTCATCCTGGATGGTTGCGTCTCATGCTGCCTCTCTCTCCCTCATCCTGGGGTGAAGATGGTGAGTTGTGCAGTAAGGGGAAGGAGGTCTCACATTTCAGAGTAGCCTGTGTGAGTTGGAGGCTTCCCTGGTGGCTCAGAGGGTAAAGCATCTGTCTGCAATGTGGGAGACCTGGCTTCGATCCCTGGGGTCAGGAAGATCCCCTGGAGAAGGAAATGGCAACCCACTCCAGTATTCTTGCCTGGAGAATCCCGTGGACAGAGGAGCCTGGTGCAGGTTACAGGCCATGGGGTCACAAAGAGTCGGACACGACTGAGCGACTTCACTTATGTGAGTAGGTGAGGTATAGGCCTGCTGTGCAGAAAGACCCTGTGGAACTCTCTTGACCTGAGGGAGAGGTGGGTTGTTATACTGCCCTGCAGGTATCTTCCAGTTAACACTCCGTAGTTGCCCGTGATTGTCTCTCTGTAGCTATAAGTCATCCTTGGCTGATGTATGAAAGACCTAGTTGGCATCAGAAATATAGTTGAGTGGTATTTACCGCATACGGTAGAAAAAGGTAGATTGTGAGGTTCAGAGAGATTCTGTGATAAATGCAGGCAGTAAATGTAAAATTTTATGAAGGCAGAAGAAGGAAAAAACATTTAATGACTGACATCCACTAAATTCCAATCACATTCATCACTACTTCTCATATTTTCCTGCCAAGTAGAAGCTGTATAGTCCAATACATTCTACCTTAAAAATTCATTTGTTTCATTTTCTGTTCCATAATATATTCTTGATTGTTTTAATACAAAGTATTGTGAATTATTATTGAATAAAATCGATGATCTTAGAAGATACACCATGTTTGTCCCATGTCTTCATGTCTTCTCTGACACAATGACCTCCTGCTCCAGTGCAGGGTCTAGTCTGAGAAGCACAGGGACATTTATCCTCACAGCAGCCTTGTGAAAAAGATAGTATTTTACAGATGAGGAAAGGAAGGTTCAAAGAGGGAAAGCCTCACAAGTACTACATGTCAGTGTTAAATTTCTCCCCCAAACTCCCTCTCTTACAGATTTTGTGGTTCTATAAAACAGAAAAACTAGCAATATAAATAGAGTGCTGATCTAAAAGGTAAGAGAGCTTTTTGGTTCTGTTCCTAGCAAAGTTGTTGACTTGCAGGGAAATCTTTTGAACATCCCTTAGAGAAATCTTATATTTCATTTCCTCATACGCATATTATTTCATTTCACCCTTAATTTTAGGGAAAGGTATATACATACTTTTAAGAATCAGACACTTGGCATGCTTGAAGATGAGTTCTGAATAAAAGCAATTATTAATGAAATAATACCGTTAAGAACTCTCAAGCCTAGTGCACTCTTCTGTGTGCCCACACACACTTGACTTTTAAACACAAAGTCCTTGTCACCAATTATTGGTTTCCTTACTACGCTGAAAATAAACTGTTTTAGTCTGCTGCTTGATTCAGGCCCTCAGTGTCTACCAGTTCCCTAAATGTATAATTTGTACCTAGGTATTATAGTGGCCAGGTGTTCAAGTTTTAATGTCAGCAAAATCTGGTTTTAAATCCTGACTCCAAATTATTCGTGTAACATTAGGTAAAATACTTCAGCTCTAAAGCTGTCCCTCAGTTTCCTTATTTTTAAAAAGGAGTAGTAATGCCTATCTCATGGGTTTTTAGAAATCTCTCAAACTGTCTAATGATTACATTAGAATGTTGTCATAAGGTAATGCCTAAAAAATTTGGGATTGATGTTTTACCTTGTAAATTCATTTTAAATTGAATAAATATATTTTCTGTAAGTATTTTAAGTTTATAGATTCATATCCATTAAGTGAAATGTACTGGAAAATAGTAAGTAATTCCACAATTTAATGACCCATTTTTTGATGATAGATATTGTAAATAACAAATTGCCATACACTTTGGATTAATTTTGATGGGGGAAGGATATTTTGTGATATGTGGCATTCAATTAATCTATTTGATTAATTTGATAGTATAAAAGAATTTGTAGCTAATGAGTTTTCATACTCATGAAGATAATTTTATAGATGCTGCATTGCTTCCATGTATTTGTTGGTTCCTTGTTTTAAAGTAGGACTTTCCCCTGACAGTGTATGTTAATATTTGGAAAATTCTCTATCAGCAGGCTAGCACCATCTTGACAGCCCTGTGTTCTGCTTCTACCTTGCTAATTGTTTCCTTGGGATTATTTGGATTGTGTCAAAAGCTTTTTGCAAATCCTCTTATTACTGAAGTCATTGTTGCCAGCAGGAATAAGATTAAAGGTGCTTAAGTCTGTAGAGTTGTTTCTAATTTGTACGTGTCATTTCAGTGGCATTTTAACAGAACACTGTCTCCTGTCCCTCCCCTCTCCCTCAGTACTATCTTAAGTTAGGTCCAAGAAGCCAGACCATTGGAAGAAATCTCATTTTATCCTCCTAATTATTATGCTGGCACTCAGGAGATAATTTTTCCCTTCATGCACTGCCAATTAATATGCAAATAGACTGATAAATATTTATGTAATGATTTAAATTATGCAGGGGGTGCTTTCAGTGTATTCTGTAAATGAATTGTTCGTGGACTTCAAAGTGCTGGCTGCTGTGCTAACGAGGAGAGATTTGCATAAGGCCCTAATCACGCGCATACTGATTAAGCTTCATTATGGAAACTGCCAGCTGCAATCTTTGTTTCTATTTTATTACAAAAAGGGGAACTTTTCATGCTTCAGTTGCCTTGACAATGTCAGTCCTAGCTGGTAAGAGAGACTAAAACTACTCTGAGCAACTGAAGTTTCCTTATTCAGTTGAAGATTGCTATGGTGTAACTGAAGTTGTATTTTGCTTCTCCCCCTAATCCACTTTCCACCTCCCACCCTTGTTCTCTAAAGAATATAGTGTAGATTTAGAAATAGTAGTACCTTCTTTCTCCCACACCAAACCGCTACCTGTTTCTTCCTTGCTTTGGACTGTCTGAACCTCTAGAAGATTTCACAGCAATGCTGGACTGCAGTGACTATGTCCTAGGTGGGTACCAGCACAGTTCTTTCTTATAAGCTTTAATATGGAAATAGTGTGTGTAGGGTTGACTATGCATAAATACTTAATCGCATATGCAACCAACTTGTGGGAGGGGGGAGAAGTGGACTGAGCTGGGAAGGAGGAGAGCATTTGCAAAGCATAAGCCTGCTTGAATTTACAGTAAGTTCCTCCCTACCACTAGCTCTTCTGGTTCAGAGGATATGTTCAGTAAATAGTGTGGATTTAGAGTTCTACTTGAATGGAGGACATTTTTGCTTTTTGGGCATTTCTGTTGAGAGCATTTCATATTCTAAAAAAACAGTCTAAATCTGAAACAAGATATAAAGTGTACCTCGATAATATGTACATATTAGTAAAAATGTTTTGCATACTGAATATGAATATCTTATCTAAAAACCAAAAACGCCTGGTGAAAAATAAGATGGAGCCATAGTACATAGTTGTTCCCATAAATCCTAATGCAGAAGGTAGTGGGAATGGTTAACTGCAGTAGGACTGCTGATCAATTTCCAGATTTTAGAAACTGTTAACCCTTTTCAAATTCTGATTAATACTAGCCTTTTTTATTTTTAAAAATCAGCTCTGTTCTTCAGGAAACAATTTTTAAGTGCTGGAAAGCGTGTTTTTAGTTTTTTCCTAAAGAACAATAAAATTTGGGGAGAGAAATGTGTGGCTTGAATATATAAACTGTCTTTGATTAAGGTTTAAAATACACTGAGGCACTTTGGTTTTTAGATGTACTGTGACCATAGTGACCATATTTTGTGCTGAGTTTTTTCTGTTTATATGAAGGACTGTTGAAACCTCTTTGGGTTACGCTGGTCACATCTCCAAGTGATGTTATGAACCCCGGATTATTTTTTTTTCCTGTATGTAATTTTTCCCACTTGAAAAATGGAGGCTGTCCCTAACACCATTGCAGTTGCTCATAATAAAATAAGAGATCTGAAAATGTTTGAATTTTTAGGCAGAAGGCATGGTCTAAACCCAAGATAGTAGTAATACTTACACAACATGATAGAACCACTATGAAAAAGGGTGAATGACTAAAATAACAAACTGATGTCAAGAATTGAGTCCAAGAGCAACCTGTAGATTGTGTTTTAGACTCACAGAGTCAGTTTAGTGTGCCTAGAGAGGAAAAAAAGCTTCAAACATAAATCAAACTTACTTGTATTTACTCGTCTACTAAGTTGGGAACTCAAGAAAGGACAGTACCTTTTTGAATATTTTTGGCATTATATTTTAGAATTAGAAATTCTGTTATTTTCAGTTCACAGTTAATACCATTTAAACATTTTTCCACTTCATTCCAGTGTACAACATTCATAGTTGTATAGTTAGTCAGAATTTGGTTTTATTTATTTTTGTGTATGTGTATTAAACTCTTGAGAGTTTAATAGAAAATGCATAGAAGATTCACATAGAATATCTGTGAGATAATTTTTAATTTATACATGTGGAAACCAAGATATGAATTATACAAGACCATGACTTGTTAAGAACTATGCCTACAGCTTTGTTTTTATGGTTTGTGGGAAAAAATTGTTACCCTTCTGATGAATGTAAGCTAGTTCATTTTTTCCCATTTTGTTTTAAAATACATTATAAAGGAAGCATTGAGTAGCATGTATGCTTTATTAGTATATTCTATTAGATTTATTGTGACTTTTGTTGACGTTCATAAGATTTTGGTTAAGTCATTCAGAAAGCTGATATTTACTAAGTTGTACACCTGTTGCTTTCAAAACTTGGTACGCTTTCAGATGATATTTAAATTTTTCTGGATGGGTCTGGGAAGGAAGTTATAGAACTGCCTTCATTTATGACTGCAGACTTAACAAATTTGAACTCTGAACATGTGAAGAACAGAACAAAGATATGTTAGAACTGCATAAGCCCATAAGGCAAGCATTGGTTTCAAAAACTATATTAGAAAAGCCATTGCACAGCTTCCAGATTGGAAATGAAATTTATGGGAGGATTCTTGATTCTTATCAGTTATGCCTGTGGATAAAATAACTAAGGGCAAAGTGATTTGGTCTACTAACGATTATTTTGATTTTCTAGTTAAACATTTAAACAGATGACAAAATGGGCTCTTGAGTCAAAAATCTGAATAAATACAGTTTAAGTATTATTCTCTACTAATGATGATAGTTAAATAGTTCTTAACCTGATGGGCAGAAAAGTTAGAACTTGCTTGATAGTAAACTTATTTGATTATAAATATGCTAAGTTTCAGCTCACAAGAGAAATAGAATAAGATATATAAAAGTATAGTTTAGAGGTAGGAATAAAGTGCACTTGTTCATGTTTTTCCTCTTGCATATCTTCTAAGATAATTAATATTGCTTGATGAAAACTTATTACTATGAAAGTGTCCATTTAGGATATCAAAGCAGTATCATTTTTAAGTGAGCATGACTGTGACTTAATTTTGTAATTATTAGCTGTAGCTATTAAGCCTTGTAGTCCGCTTCTTGTATAATTGTGTGAATTTGGTATATTTTCACTTTGATGCATGTTTAGTTTGTTATGGGGGGCATGGATAGTAAATATGGAGTTATTTTTCTTAGACATGTTTTCTTTTTATTCTGTTGAGTTATTGTCCAGTCTGTTATCAAGATTACCAGTAGCTTATTTAGGTTATAATTAATGAATATCTTTACTTATGAAAAAAGAAACTACTTGGGAATAACATACTTTACTTTGTGAGGTATACTTCTCCCCCTCCCACCCCAATTTTGTTTCTGTAATATACTTTATGCTTCATATTATAAATCATTTTCCTCTTTTTCATATTATACTCATAATTTTTCAGGTTAGATTTCTGTTATCTCTGTTGGAAGAATCTTATATTTCTTTAAAAGATGATTTATTTGTGGATCATTTCAGAGTTAAGGAAATCTTAAATTTCTTTCAGATGAAATTTTATTATAGTTTGCAATGTTTTAGTTTTGACACCATCTCTCCTTGAACTTTACGGCTGTAACATTAGTCAGTATTCTTAACCTTTTTGTTTGCCACAATTTTTGCCTACCTAACCACATCCCCAAGTTCTAAAAAATCTCCTCTAATTTATTTCAGACTCAAGAATGAACAATCCATCAGAAACCGGTAAACCATCTATGGAGAGTGGAGATAGCAACACAGGTAAGAGATGGTTCTCAGATCCAGCCTTTTAATTAAATGTAATAGGGCTAAAAGCAGTGAATAAAAACCAATGTGAGTATTGAGTTGTCAAATATAAGTTAGTATTTGCAGGAACTGGGACTGTATTTACTTAAGATTATGTAACTTCTGCAGATTGTTTAATCTTTTTCAGAGAAACTGTAGAGTAGTTGAGAGAATAATCCTGTGGGTCAGTTAGTTCTGAGTATGAATTATTAGTGGCTTACTAGCTTTGTGACTTTAGGCAGTTTCCCAATCTTTTTGAGACTTAATTTGTTCACCTATAAAATGGGGATAATAAATTTCACAGGTCATTGTGAGTACTACAGGAAATGTATTAAACATTTTGGCAGCTATACAGTAACCTTTCAGTAAAAAGTTGTTCCTGTCATGGGTATTAATCAAGATAGGAAATCTTATCCACATTTAGTATAAATTGTATTGAAGTAATATTATTAATATAAGTAGATAAAAACATATCTGTTCTTAATATATCCTTTTAATTGACAATTTTTTAGAAAAAAATTTATACTTGATTAAACCCTTTATCTGGAGATAATTAATATCATAAAAATGAGGAAACTGAGACCTCCCCCCCTTGGGAGGAGGTGAGACTGTAAAGGATAGATTGTCTCCACAGCCCATACTCTTGACTCCTGATATCTGACTGTGTATCTTTATCTGCCAGAGATGGTACAGGGACTTCCCCAGTTTCTAGTAAAGGCATAAATTATAAATATACAACCATTTAAGAAGGGATACCCAGAAAGTAATAGTTTCACTAGGTGTTTTACTTGCACAGAGGGTTGCCTCTTTGACTTGTCATTTTTAAAATGCCTATTTTTTTTTTTAAAAGCCTAACTATGGGAGATAGTAGGATTTCCCAGGTGGCATTAGTGGTTAAGAAGTGACGTGAAGTCACTCAGTCATGTCCAACTCTTTGCAACCCCATGGACTGCAGCCTGCCAGGCTTCTTCATCCATTGGATTTTCCAGGCAAGAGTACTGGAGTGGGTTGCCATTTCCTTCTCCAAGGGATCTTCCTGACTCAGGGATTGAACTGGGTCTCCCACATTGCAGGCAGACTCCTTAATGTCTGAGCCACCAGGGAAGTCCACTGCCTGCCAGTGTAGGAGACTCAGGTTCAATCCCTGGATCAGGAAGATCCCCTGGAGGAGGGCATGACAACCCACTCCAGCATTTTGCCCTGGAGAATCCCGTGAACAGAGAAGCCTGGTGGGCTATGGTCCAGAGGCTCACAGAGTCGGACACGACTGAAGCAACTTAGCACACACCCACACATAGGACACAGTAAAAATGAGAGTCCCTCTTGGAAACTGTCTTTGTTTTCCACCCCTCCTAGCTACAGCACCTTTTAATTTGAAGTAGATGAGTTGAACCAGTATAGGAGCTTCCTGCCTATATTTCTTTCATTTAAAATTTTTCTGTACCAGGAGATACTTGTTAATCTTTTAATCTTTAAAACATACCTGCTTCTTTATATGAAACTGAGCAGTGAAGTAGATGAGTTGAACCAGTATAGGAGCTTCCTGCCTATATTTCTTTCATTAAAAATTTTTCTGTCCCAGGAGATACTTGTTAATCTTTTAATCTTTAAAACATAACCTGCTTCTTTATATGAAACTGAGCAGTGAGGTTTCCTGTTGTATTTAACATGTTTCTCAAGTTACCCTGAGGCTAACCAGATAGACTGTGGTAAATACATCCCGAGAAAGGAAGGGCAGCATTCTGCTCTGTCTGAAGTGTCAACCAGTTTCCTTTGTATCTCCTGTTTGGGTTCCATCTTGCTTTTTTTTTTTTTTTTTTGTAGCTGCAGTCCCTCTGCCAGTATTTGGCCACCTCACTTAGGTGTGGGACTTGTTTGCAGAGAGAAATAAGGCAGTTGATACCATTAAGATGCTAGAAGAGAATGAGCAGGACACCTATGCCAAAAGAACAGATTCAAAGATGAGTTGTGTATTTCTTAAAGAAGGGAAACAGACCCAGAATGATTGGATAACACTGCGAATGTTCACTGTATGGGATTCCTTGGGAATCCATCACTGTAATAGAAGTTTCAGTAGCTACCATTTATTGAGTACCACATTTAATAAAACGCTGATGACATGTTTTTAGAAATCTTAAGCACTATATGCATTACCCGGTTTAACTTGAGTTCTTATGAGAGCCCTGCAAGTTAGGTATTATTTCAAGGGGTAGGAAATTGAGGCATAAAGCCAGCCAGGAAATAAAGGCAGGGTCAGGGTTTATACCTGACATGTGTTTCATGCCCTGCATATGGTTCCTCCTGTGATTGTAGTAAAATAAAACTGAAAATTTAAGCAACACTTTGTGTATATATTTCAGGTCTAAAACCATTTATAGAGGTGTGTAAGATAAATTCTGGCTGAAACATTTCCTGAAACAGTCTCATGAATTTCTTGCCCTGTTTTAAGATGGATGGAGTGCTTGGTAGACTCATTCCTACCATAGAGCTGAGCAGTATGAATTTAGATATTTTACTTTTTAATGACTCTAAAACTGATTTTGTGGGTGGTGCTTTCTTAGACTTTTTTTTTATTTCCATCACCAGCAATAATGGTTGATTTTACAAAATAGGGCAAATTTGTATTCTTTTTTCTCAAGAATTAGTGCTAATGCAATAATAATAGAAGCTGGATCAAACATGAGATGATCTTAACTCTGAAGCTTGATGACTCACTTTCTGTATGTTGACTGAAGCATTTATATTCACTTGAGGATAACCTTGAAAGTCTGTTTTTTCAATGGTAAAGGTCTGTCACTGTGTTAGCGTCACCCACTGATGTCAGGTGGTTAGCTCAGGAACATAATACATTTGAGTTCTAGTTTGCGTAGTAAATTACCATGTCTCATACACTGAGTGTAAAATTACAGTTTATTGGTACTTCACTGGTGGTCCAGTGGTTAAGACTGCATGCTTCCACTGTAGGGGATGTGGGTTCAAATCCCTGGCTGCGGAACTAAGATCCTACATGCTGTGTGGCACAGCCAAAAAATAAAAAATAATAAAATAAAATTATAGTTTATTCCAATAATTACATGCTTATAAATTGATTTTTATTTAAGAATATAACAAACAAGCCTGGAGATTAATTGTAAAGAATATATGGATTCTTGGATTTTGTTAGTTTGTGAATAACAAGTAAAATTTTCAGTGGAAAAGAACTCAGCATTATAATAAAACTGAAGTTTCACATTTTCTGGATTCAGAATACTTTTGTGTAGATTACTACAATTTTAAACATGTCAGGAAAAAATAGTTTTTGATTTGTGACATTTTAAAAGAATGTATTATAAGAGTATTTAAGATTATGTTGAGACGGTACTTCTTTGCCTTTCTCCAGCCAGAGTGATTTATTTAGGTTGAGCAGCTAAGTCTGACAATGCACTTTTGTCAAATAGCCCTTACATGTTCACAGAAAATCTGTTGTTTAGGTTTATTAATTTATTATTAAGTATGTGCCTATCCTATATGTATAATAATAATATTATACTTGGTGTTATTAAAAGATGTTAGTACAAATAAATGAGACCCCTTCAGTCTTTGAAGAGTTAGCAATCCATTAGAGATGAGACAGATATGCAGGTGACAGATTCAGGGTAGATTATGGTAATTCAGGAGGAGGTATAGAAAAGTGCCGTGGTGGTATTTCATAGGCCAGGTGGAATGAGCCACCAGAGAGAAAGAAGTTAAAGAAAAACAACTGAGAGAACTGAGGTAGGAGAAGGAGATAGGATCAGAAGTACAGAATAGTGGGTTAACTTTGAAAATAGAAAAAGATACACCCTCTTTTAATATTGAGGAGAAGAAGGTAAAATCAGACAGTGACGGAATATTGAGGTAGAAGGGAGATGGAAAATGAGGAATAATTTACATTAGATTTCTCCATTTTTCTCATTTTTCATCTGAGAGGATGAAAAAATTTCATTTTCATCTGAGAGGAAGACAGGGATAAGAGTAATAATAATGGCAGCATTTACCGTTGGTTGAATTCTTAGTATATGTGCATGGCTAGCTGCTTTATTGTATATACTTTATATAATAATTAATAAAAGTAAGTAGTATTATGCCTATTTTACAGATAAGGGAAATAAATTCAGAACTATTTAGTAATTTTTGATTGCAAAGATCTTGAGCCTTTTATTATCTCATACTGCCTCAAAGATTTTGAATGAGATAGATTTGAGGGCACCCCACTCCGTACTCTTGCCTGGAGAATCCCATGGATGTAGGAGCCTGGTGGGCTGCAGTCCATGGGGTCGCTAAAAGTTGGACACGACTGAGCGACTTCCCTTTCACTTTTCACTTTCATGCATTGGAGAAGGAAATGGCAACCCACTCCAGTGTTCTTGCCTGGAGAATCCCAGGGACGGGGGAGCCTGGTGGGCTGCGGTCTATGGGGTCGCACAGAGTCGGACACGACTGAAGCGACTTAGCAGCAGCAGCAGTGAATTTTGACATAGTTACCTTTAAGGGATTGATTAAAAAAATATTAATAAGCTTCTTGAGGTCAAAGAGAGTAGATGTATGGCTTAATCTAGCCAACAGGAGTATATGACCTTCCATAGCCTAGCTCAAGAAGTCCAAGATCAGAAGTGAAGAAAATGTAAGATTGTATTTTTCCAAATAATATCATTTCAATAAAGTACCCATCTGGATAAGAGGGAGTAGTAATGATATTTCCTATAACACAGCTTTCTGTACCAGGATGCTGGACAGGATGCTTCCCCGAGGGGAAACAGTAACTACTTCTTTCTCCAAACCTTTGGTAACCTCCAGTCTGTTTTCTGTCTCTGAATTTGCCTATTCTAGATACTTTACTTAAGTGGAATTATGCAATATGTTCTTTTGTGTCTGATTTATTTCACTTAGTATATTTTCAAGTTCATCTGTGTTGTACAGTGTATAGTTGTATGTTTACATCACATTTTGTTTACCCATTCATCTGTTTATGGATGCTTGGGTTGTTTCCATTGTGAATTGTGCACCAGTGTACATAGTTCTTTGGAATATAAAACTAATTGTGAAATTGCTGGGTAAAACAGCACGATTTTATTATGGCTTTGGAGGTCAGAAGTCCTAAGCTGCATTCCTTCCAGAAGCTCCGTGGAGAGAATTCATTTCCTTCTCTCTTCTAGTAGCTTCTATAGGCTACCTGTGTTCCTTGGTTTATGACCTCTTCCTCCATCTTCAGAGCCAGAAGTAAAGTGCCTTTAGGTCCATCTGCCTGTCTTCCTCTCTCTCTCACTGCTGCTCCTCTTATCACATCTTCTCTGACTCTCCTGCCTTCCTCTGTCTCTTACAAAGACCATTTTGTGGTTATACTGGGTCCACCCAGATAATCAAGCATAACACCCCCATCTAAAGACCCTTGACCTGATCCAGTCTGCAAAATCTTTTTTACCATGTAAGGTAACTATTCACAGCTTCTGGGATTAAAATGTGCCTGCCAGAGTACTTTATCCTAAATTAAATCTGATTAACTATATTTTAGATGACAGTTGGAGACCAGAAGTTGTATAACGTTTTATAAACTTCGGTAAGAAAAACCAAGGCATTTTCTTTAATGTAAAAATTATTAGACAAATGTTAAGCCTTGCTCACTTTTTAATCAGAGAGCAGATTTCTTTCATCAGTATTTCTGACAAATGTTCATCTACCCTGAGCTTGGACTCATCCTTTGACAGGGAACAGTTTTTAATGCATCCTGTTCTGCTGTTATATAACTGTGTTGTCTATACTCTTGAATTCTGCCCTTAGCAATAACACAGATTAAAATGATTTTTCTCATTTTTTAAAAATGAAAGCTTTCCTAGAAGTCATTGCCCTAGTCTAAGTTTTCATTGTTTGACATTTATTATAAAGTGATTTATTATAAAGGACTTCCCTCATAGCTCAGTTGGTAAAGAATCTGCCTGCAATGCAGGAGACCCCACTTGGATTCCTGGGTTGGGAAGATCCACTAGAGAAAGGATAGGCTACCCACTCCAGTATTCTGGCCTGGAGAATTCCAGGACTGTATAGTTTGTTTGTTTGTTTTAATTGATCTATTATAAAGTATTTATTATATTAGTACATATATTATAAAGTATATAGATTTATTATAAAGTATTATAAATGATAATTTATTATAAAGTAATATAACAGTGGCTGTCATGCTTAAGTATTAACTAGTAATGTAATAGTGATTGTCATTCATTAAGTATTACGTTCATTAAGTATGTTAAACACTTGTGTAGATTACCTCATTTAATCCTTATAACCACCATATGAGGCATTATTTTTTCTTTCTGTAGATCAGGGACTGAGGCTTAGATGTTTAGTTCCTTGACAAGAAGAGTCACACATATCAGTAGACAAATATCTGTAAAGTGACAGAGACATCCTCCTGTCTTCTGTACTGTGTGTTCCTTTTGTTTTCTCTCCTGTGTGTAAGACTCTATACTGTACTCAGTAGAATCACTAAAATTGAGTAAGATATTAACTTGTTCTCAAGAAATTTCTCTTATAGAGAACATATTTGAAAATGTAATAGAATAATCATAAGTATTACAAGAGTCCATAGGAATTCAGTGTAGGGAGATATCATTTCTAGCTGGGAAGATCAGGGAAGGCTTTGAGGAAAGTGGAACTTCAACTGGACTTGGAAGCTGGGTGGGATCTAAATGTGATGGTAATAGGCAGTGTATGTTCAGTATGGAGAAAGAGTGAAAGCTACGATGGGAGGAAGAAGTCTGCACTGAAGGTTTCTAATTTCTCTAGCATTTCCCCATCACGTCATGTGCTTTCTAAATCCCTTATCGTTTAGTCATCCTTGGAATTAGCGTTAGAGTTCTGCAGACTTTAGTGCAGCCACTTCCATTACCACTGGCTTATTTTTATTATTTTTGAAAATTTATTGTTGCCTTTTTTAACTTTTATAATTAATAAAGAAAAATGACATCACATTAAATATTTTAAATATGATATTATTTTTCTGATAATATTTAACTGTTTTGAAAGATTAAAAGTTGTTTTATTTTAAAGCAACCAACTCATCTTTTAACCAGACAAGAACTCAGTTTTAGGAGGATTTGGTTTTAACCTGTTGACTGATTGAGTTTGTGGTCAGTTTAACTATCTTCTTTTTACCTGAATTATGTTCGCTTGATTTTTTCATTCAGATGATTTTTCTCCAGGATAATATTAAGATCTTTTTGGCAACTGAAAAACCCAAATACATTTATTAATTCAAAATGTATTAATCAATACAGTTATGAAATGGCATTCCAAAAATACTATCAGAAATTCTTAGCAACAAATGTTTATCTGTTCTGTGGGACTTATTAGTGCCATGGTTGATATTAGAAAGTTATATTCTTAAGAGATCATGATCAGGTATCATTTTCTTTGAGATGAGGACAAAAGATGTTGAAAGACCAGGGCACCAGTGAATATATCTGCTACTTTTGTAATAATTGAAGAATCTTGATGTCTTGAAACAGTGCTAGTTTGGGAAAACATTTCCAGATGAACTACCAGCAGTTTTAGGAGAAGCCTCAGAAATTCACTGAGGGACAGGCCTCACATAAAGTTATCATCAGAACATAGTGGAGCTCTCGGCTTGCAGGAGGCAAAGATGCACCTTTCTTCAGTCATCCCAAATCCAGGTTCATCTGACACCAGCTGACCCCACCATGCCACCTAACTTAGACCCCAGCGAAATCAGAGTTGTGTATCTGAGGTGCACCAGTGGGGAAGTAGGCACAGCGTATGCCCTGGCTCCCAAGATCGGTCCTCTGGCTCTGTCTCCAAAAAAGATTGGTGGTGACATCACCAAGGCAACTGCTGATAGGAAGGGCCTGAGGATTACAGTGAAACTGACCATTCAGAACAGACAGCCCCAGGTTGAGGTGGTACCTTCTGCTTCTGCCCTGATCATCAAAGCCCTCAAGTACAAAGACAGAAGCAGAAAAACATTAAGCACAGTGGAAATAACACTTTTGATGAGCTTGTCAACATTGCCTGACAGATGTGGCATCAGTCTTTAATAGCTAGAGTATTCTCTGGAACCATTAAAGAAATCCTGGAGACCGCCCAGTCTGTGGGCTGCAGTGTTGATGGCCGCCACTTTCATGACATCAACCAACAGTCGTGCGGCGAAGTGCCCAGCTAGGTAAGAACTGCAGAGAAAAAAGAAAAAGAAAAGATTATTTGCCAACAAAAAAAATGAAAAATAGTGCAACAGTTACACATTTCAGACTCCACAGGGCCATTTTCCTTTTGAACTTACGTTTATCGTAGGATTATTACTAGTATTCTTATTGCTATTATTATTATTGTTTTAAATTTATTACATATTTTACTGTGTGGACCGCATTATGCACTGGCCAAAGTTCTTTTATAAGTGTCAGAGTGGAAATACCAACACTGGTACTGATTTTTCTCGGTCTTCCTTCATAGGATGTTTTTAATAGTCCCACAGGTCATTGAAACTGCCTGGAGCCCTTCCAGAGCCTCATGAGCATGGTAGAGGATATATTATTCTGTTCTTGGTGGTATAGAAGCAAAAAGTCAAACACTTAATAGGAAAGATGGCTTTCCTCTATCTCGTGTTTGGTTTGACAGATGTCAAAATACATGGCTTCTAAGAGATTCTGATTGTTGCATATTGAGAAACTTTCCCTGGCCCTGCCCTTTGGTGCCTGTGGGGAGTTTTTGCTGTCGTTTTGGTGTATGGAGCAGAGAACCATGCATGATTAGTGAGCCTATGAGGATACTAAGTGACATTTGAATTAAAATTTCACTTTTGTTAAAAGAGTGAATGAGCAATTGATCTTTTCACCAAGTGGTAACCCCATAACAAAAATTAAGATTTTTAAAGGCAGTATCCACTTTATTTTTATTCATTACAAATAGAATTTAGAATATTAATATATTGTGTTTGTTTCTAAAAGGCTGCTTTAAACACAGATTATGAGATTGTAATTTTCTCCCTTCTTCCTTACAAGGCAGGTTAGTTTCCTATCATGTCACTTTTTTGTGTTCTTTTTTCTAACAAATATAAAAGATTTTCCCAGTTATCTTGTATTTTACATCTAGCTTGAAGCAAAAAACTAGACTCTATTACTCTTTCAATTAGATCCACTGTATAGCATTTTTGGCTTAGAGCAGTGGCAGTAGAAGCCAGGGGTCAGATTTAATGAGCGCTTGTGAGAGGTGGAGAGGAGATTGAGAAGGTGTTTTTTTAGAAAAAAGGGAGGAAGGAAAGGGAGTAATCTAAAATAAATACCTGTGTTTGTCTTGGGACCACGATAGCCGTAGCACCGTTACCTGAGTAGGGACGGCCTGCGCTGGGAGCAGACTGCCTAAGGTGATACGTTCAGTTTTGAAGATGTTGCATTTGGGTGCCTTATAGTACTTGCAGGTGAAAAAGGGAGTAATTGAAGATAGAGATATGTTCCTGAGGGGGGAAAAAATTGGCTGCTTATATAGGTGTGGAAGCACTTAGCAGGGAGATACTACTGGGAAGAGAATGGATAAGCTGAGAAGAGGACCACAGGCAAAGCTCTACAACATAAAAAGGGCGGACAGAGAAAGAAGCCCTGCCCTGTAGTAGGGTGGCCACAGGGTGCACATCGCTGTTTAAATTAAATTAAATTTAAAATTCAGTCATGTTAGCTACCCTTCTTGTGCTCAGTAGCCATATGTCATTAGTGGCTACTATCCACTATGGTAGTGAAACATTTCCATCATCACAGAAATTTCCTTTCAGTTACAGTTCCAGTTCAGTCGCTCAGTTGTGTCCGATTCTTTGTGACCCCATGAATCGAGCACGCCAGGCCTCCCTGTCCATCACCAACTCCGAGTTTACTCAAACTCACGTCCATCAAGTCAGTGATGCCATCCAGCCATCTCATCCTCTGTCGTCCCCTTCTCCTCCTGACCCCAATCCCTCCCAGCACCAGGGTCTTTTCCAATGAGTCAACTCTTCGCATGAGGTGGCCAAAGTATTGGAGTTTCAGCTTCAACATCAGTCCTTCCAATGAACACCCAGGACTGATCTCCTTTAGGATGGACTGATCTCCTTTAGGATGGACTGATTGGATCTCCTTGCAGTCCAAGGGACTCTCAAGAGTCTTCTCCAACACCACAGTTCAAAAGCATCAATTCTTCGGCGCTCAGCTTTCTTCACAGTCCAACTCTCACATCCATACATGACCACTGGAAAAACCATAACCTTGACTAGACGGACCTTTGTTGGCAAAGTAATGTCTCTGCTTTTGAATAAGCTATCTAGGTTGGTCATAACTTTCCTTCCAAAGAGTAAGCGTCTTTTCATTTCATGGCTGCAGTCACCATCTGCAGTGATTTTGGAGCCCCCCAAAATAAAGTCTGACACTGTTTCCCCATCTATTTCCCATGAAGGGATGGGACCGGATGCCGTGATTTTAGTTTTCTGAATGTTGAGCTTTAATCCAACTTTTTCACTCTCCTCTCAATTTGGACAGTGCTTTAAGTAGACTAAGAAAGAGCAACTGCAGCGATCAGAAGTGAACTGGACAGCAGATTTCATGGAGTTCGTATTCACTGTACTGAAGTCTTGCAAAGAGGTAGAGACATATAGGAATCTTAAAATGTGATCTTTGGATTTGACAGTTAGTAGTTACTAGGGACTTTTTAAGAAATTTATCTTATTAAAGTATAGTTGATTTACAATGTTGTGTTAATTTCTGCTATACAACAAAGTAATTTAGTTATATGTATATATATTTTTTCATTATGGTTTATTACAAGATATTTAATATAGTTCCCTGTGCTATACAGTAATACTGTGTTTATTTATTCATATACTAGGGACTGAGCAACTTCACTTTGTCTTTTCACTTTCATGCATTGGAGAAGGAAATGGCAACCCACTCCAGTGTTTTTGCCTGGAGAATCCAGGCAAGGATGGGGGAGCCTGGTGGGCTGCTGTCTATGGGGTCACACAGAGTCGGACACAACTGAAGTGACTTAGCAGCAGCAGCAGCAGGTACTTAAAGGTTTTAAGTAAGTGATATAAGAAAAGAAATTGCTATGGATAGAGTTGGGCAGGGGAAGGATAAATGTAGGCAACTTTTTCAATAGAAGCTCTATAAGAAGGTGTGTGATTAAGAACTTAGGCCCTGGAACCAGACCATCTGGATTCAGATCCTGGTTTCTTTTTCAGTTATGTTACTTTGGGCACATTATTTCCTTCTGTGCCACAGGTTTTTTCAGCTATAATATGGAGATAAATAATAATAAGCCATTGCATAAAATAGATGTTGGGAGAGCAAGTAGATGTATAATTCAGTAAGGGCTTAGTAACTACTGTTTATTATGAGTATGAGCGTGATGATGGTGTGATATTAAATAAAGGAAGGATGGATGGAAGAGGAGTTCAAGTCCATTTATATGCTGAGAGAACCAGTAGGAGGCGGGTGGCAAAGTTCCTAAGGGGAAGGTGGGTGTTGGCTTTCAGAGCACTGATAAATGCAGCAGCTTAGATAGAAGCCCTCTCCTCCTACACCATCACTTTTCTTTGTTTTTAAATGTTAGAGAAATGGGAGCCTGAAGAAGTTAAAGTTATAGATAATGGATATAGATAGTAAGTTTTTAGGTAGAAGGGAAGGTAAGAAAGCACTCTAGATAGGATTAGGAACAGAGATAATTAGGAATGTCCTTGTGATATTGGGGGAAATGAAAGCAGGGAATAGAATGCATCAAGAAGTCTGGGATAGGTAGTTCATCCAGATGAATAAACAGTATTTAGAAGAATTGGTAACAGAGTCATAATTCAAGCTAGGAACCCTGACATCAGATAAAATCAGGATAGTAAGTTTTACTGCAGCTTTTCAGGGACCTTTTGTATTTCCCAAGAAAGCAGGACACTGCTGCCATTTACCTGGCTCAGTAAAGGGTGAATAAGGAGCACTTGACTAGATTATGAGGCAGGAGAAGGATGGAACAGAGCAAATGTTTGCAGATTTTTGTAAACAAAAATATTGCTATGATACTGTAATTCTAGAATAAGGGCTTTTTGGTTTTCTTGGCCTTCAGAGTATTCCTATTCTGTGATATTTGCAGAAGACTTGATCTCAGTATTTAGTAGCTCACAAGTCATTTTTCTACAATTAAGAAGAAAGCTAAAAAAAATTATTTTAATAGAACGTTTATCCTGATAGAGTTAATTCCACAAACGTCAACCATTTATAGAAATCTTATCATGCGTCACTGATGTACAATTATCTACATAAAAACAACCAAAAAAAGTAAAACATGTACCATTTCTTCTTACATGAATATATAATAGCAGTGGAAATTTTTCAGTTCATCTCAGTTCAGTCATGTCCTACTCTTTGCGACCCCATGGACGCATGGAACATGGGGCATGCCAAGCCTCCCTGTTCATCACCAACTCCCAGAGTTTACTCAAACTCATGTCCATTGAGTTGGTGATGCCATCCAACCACCTCATCCTCTGTCATCCC
Organism: Bubalus bubalis; assembly: GCF_019923935.1. NCBI lineage: Eukaryota > Metazoa > Chordata > Mammalia > Artiodactyla > Bovidae > Bubalus > Bubalus bubalis. Next base: position 1,518,384 of record NC_059162.1, on the reverse strand, counting down.
CTTCTTCTCCTGCCCTCAATCTTTCCCAGCATCAGGGTCTTTTCAGATGAGTCAGTTCTTCCCATGAGGTGGCCAAAATATTGGAATTTCAGCTTCAGCATCAGTCCTTCCAATGAATATTCAGGACTGATCTCCTTTAGGATGGACTGGTAGGATCTCCTTGCAGTCCAAGGGACTCTCAAGAGTCTTCTCCAACACCACAGTTCAAAAGCATCAGTTCTTCGGCACTCAGCTTTTTTTATAGCCCAACTCTCACATCCATATATAACTACAGAAAAAACCATAGCCTTGACTAAACGGACCTTTGTTGGCAAAGTAATGACTCTGCTTTTGAATATGCTATCTAGGTTGGTCATAACTTTCCTTCCAAGGAGTAAGCGTCTTTTAATTTCATGGCTGCAGTCACCATCTGCAGTGATTTTGGAGCTCCCCAAAATAAAGTCAGGCAGTTTCCACTGTTTCCCCATCTATTTGCCATGAAGTGAGGGGACCAGATGCCATGATCTTCGTTTTCTGAATGTTGAGCTTGAAGCCAACTTTTTCACTCTCCTCTTTCACTTTCATCAAGAGGCTCTTTAGTTCTTCTTCACTTTCTGCTACAAGGGTGGTGTCATCTGCATATCTCAGGTTATTGATATTTCTCCCAGCAATCTTGATTCCAGCTTGTGCTTCATCCAGCCCAGTGTTTCTCATGATGTACTCTGCATATAAGTTAAATAAGCAGGGTGACAATATATAGCCTTGACGTACTCCTTTTCCTATTTGGAACCAGTCTGTTGTTCCATGTCCAGTTCTAACTGTTGCTTCCTGACCTGCATACAGGTTTCTCAAGAGGCCGGTCAGGTGGTCTGGTATTCCCATCTCTTTCAGAATTGTCCACAGTTTATTGTGATCCACACAGTCAAAGGCTTTGGCATAGTCAATAAAGCAGAAATAGATGTTTTTCTGGAACTCCCTTGCTTTTTCGATGATCCAGCGGATGTTGGCAATTTGATCTCTGCTTCCTCTGCCTTTTCTAAAACCAGCTTGAACATCTGAAAGTTTACGCCTCATGTATTGTTGAAGCCTGGCTTGGAGAATTCCTAACATTACTTTACTAGCGTGTGAGATGAGTGCAATTGTGCAGTAGTTTCAGCATTCTTTGGCATTGCCGTTCTTTAGGATTGAAATGAAAACAGACCTTTTCCAGTCCTGTTGCCACTGCTGAATTTTCCAAATTTGCTGGCATATTGAGTGCAGCGCTTTCACAGCATCATCTTTCAGGATTTGAAATAGCTCAACTGGAATTCCATCACCTCCACTATCTTTGTTCATAGTGATGCTTCCTTAGGCCCATTTGACTTCACATTCCAGGATGTCTGGCTCTAGGTGGGTGATCACACCATCGTGATTATCTGGGTTGTGAAGATCTTTTCTGTATAGTTTTTCTGTGTATTCTTGCCACCTCTTCTTAATATCTTCTGCTTCTGTTAGGTCCATACCATTTCTGTCCTTAATTGTGCCTATCTTTGCATGAAATGTTCCCTTGGTATCTAGAACTTTCTTAAAGAGATCTCTAGTCTTTCCCATTCTATTGTTTTCCTTTATCATTGATCACGGAGGAAGGCTATCTTATCTCTCCTTGCTATTCTTTGGAACTGTGCATTCAAATGGGTATATCTTTCCTTTTCTCCTTTGGTTTTGGCTTCTCTTCTTTTCACAGCTATTTGTAAGGCCTCCTCAGACAGCCATTTTGCCTTTTTGCATTTCTTTTTCCTGGGGATGTTCTTGATCCCTGTCTTCTGTACAATGTCACGAACCTCCGACCATAGTTCATCCGGCACTCTGTCTATCAAATCTAGTCCCTTAAATCTATTTCTCACTTCCACTGTGTAACTGTAAGGAATTTGATTTAGGTCATACCTGAACGATCTAGTGGTTTTCCTCACTTTCTTCAATTTAAGTCTGAATTTGGCAATAAGGAGTCCATGACCTGAGCCACAGTCAGTTGCCAGTCTTGTTTTTGTTGACTGTATAGAGCTTCTCCATCTTTGGCTGCAAAGAATGTAATCAGTCTTATTTCAAATTTTTAGCAGAGGTGTTATAGTCATCCATTCTGTGGATAAACTATAGCCTCAGTTCTGATTATGCATCTTGCTTTGTAGTAACATAGAATGTTTTTATAGCCGTAAGTGATGCTTTTCTGGATTTCCATTATCCCAGGTTCCTCCTATTTTATGGAGACACACTTGGAAGAAACCACCTATTCACACACACAGACACACACACACTAGTAGAAGCCAAGTTTTCATGAAGATCTTTTGGCTGTTTTTTATGTTAGATATGCCCCACAGTTGCCTGACTTTTTGTGACATTCATTTGGAATTTGTGCTGCTTATCAAGGGAATGTAGTAACAGGCACAGATATGATCATTATTTCTTGTAGGACATCTGAAATTTAACCATAATTTTGATTGCCTTAAATTTACTGAAATTAAATTTACTGCCTTAAGAATCTGAAGGGAAAAAAAAAAAACTTTTCCTTATTGTATAGGTTTAACTGAAGTAGTAGTATATAATGTGGCTGCTCATTACAGATTAAAATATAGTAGATATCATCCAGAATATATCTGCTTAGTGATGAAAAGTTACTTTCATGAACCCCATGTTCCAGAATTTCTCATTCAAAAAATGTTTGTTTATTTTTGTACATACACAGTTCTACTAGAGGCTAAGTCTCTTGTTACTTGCCTTGTAGCAGAATGTCAAGTGGCAGATTAGAGAGGTGAGATTGGCTGCTATAGCCAGGGAAACTCATAGGGCGGTAAGATTTCTACTGTCTGTTTTGCTCTACAGCTGAGAATTCATTTTTGATTCTGTTTAATTGAGGTGAAGTGCATTTAACATAAAATTAAGCATTAAAAGCAAGCAATTCTGTGACATTTAGTACATTCGCAGTGTTGTTGCAGCCACCGCTTTTATCTGGTTCTGACATGATTCCAAAAGGAAACCATTAAAAGGTTGCTGTCCTTCTCCCCTCCCCCCAGCTCCTGGCAGTCATCAGTCTGTGATCTGTCTGTGTTGGTTGAACCCTTCCTTCTGGAGATTTCATTTAAATGGAATCATACAGTATGTCTGTCTGACTTCTTCACTTAGCATGATGTTTTTGAGGTTCATCTAGGTTGTAGCAGTACTTCATTCTTTTTGTGCCCAAATAATATTCCATTGTGTGACTATGCCACAGTTTGTTTTTCCAGTTATCTGTTAATGGACATTTCGGTTGTTTCTGCTTTTTAGTTATTGTGAATAGTGCTGCTATGGACATTCACGTGTGAGGATTTGAGTATCTGTTTTCAATTCTTTGGGGTATATACCTACAGTGGAATTGATGGCTCATGTAGTTAACCTTTTTGAAGACCCACTAAACTCTTCCACAGCAGCTCAATCATTTTCCATTTCCATAATGAGGGCCAAGGATCCCATTTTCTCCACATCCTTGTTACACTTCTTATTTTCCTTTTTTTTCCCTCCTGTTCACTTCAGTTCAGTCGGTCAGTCGTGTCCGACTCTTTGTGACCCCATGAATCGCAGCACGCCAGGCCTCCCTGTCCATCACCAAGAGTCAGTGATGCCATCCAGCCATCTCATCCTCTGTCGTCCCCTTCTCCTCCTGCCCCCAATCCCTCCCAGCATCAGAGTCTTTTCCAATGAGTCAACTCTTCGCATGAGGTGGCCAAAGTACTGGAGTTTCAGCTTCAGCATCATTTCCTCCAAAGAAAGGAGATCAGGGCTGATCTCCTTCAGAATGGACTGGTTGGATCTCCTTGCAGTCCAAGGGACTCTCAAGAGTCTTAGAGCCTGCTAATGGGTTGAATAATATACATTTAAAGTAACCGCTCTGTATTCATTTTTGTCAGGAAACAGTGTTAGAATCCAAATCTTTACTTTTTTTTTCTGACAGTGTCTTTGGGCATCTCCCTCTGTATTACAGTTAGAATGACTTATGATACGAATAATGGGTTGTAATAATAAAGTATTTTTACATCTGAACCATTTGATTTTTGCTTTGCTCTCCTTGGTGGCTCAGCCCTCACTCTAACCCTAGACCCTATTTAAAATCTCCTCTCTTCCTCTCTGCCACACTAGAACTCTCAAAGCACTTTGTACCTTTCTTACCACAAATAACATTGTCTGCCATGCTTGGCTTGAGGGCAGTGACAGTTTTTCTTATTTATTTACTACCTCTCAAACCTATGCATTTAGAAAAAAAATCTGAGATCACTGAGATTAGAAAAAATAAAATTTGTTTTTAAGTATCATGGTTTCCTTTAGATATAACTAGATTCTGAAGAGATAATTAGATTGTAAGTTTTAATTTTGAGGCCTCAAAGGGTTGATCTGTTTGGAAAATATTAATATTATCTCTTAAATAAGGATTAAGTGTCTTTACTTAAAAGCTCGGTTGTACTCTTTAATGACCCGTATGGGAATAGAATCTAAAAATGAGTGGACGTATATGTGTATGCATAACTGATTGACTTTTCTGTACAGCAGAAACTAACACAACATTGTAAATCAACTATACTCCAATACAATTAATTTAAAAGTAAAAATAAAAGAAAGGTACATATATTTTTAAGTTGCTTTAATCATTATGGATTCACTGTGTATGGGATTCATATATACAAACTACTGTACATAGCATGGAGCTTCCCAGGTGGTACTAGCGGTACAGAACCTGCCTGCCAGTGCAGGAGACATAGGAGAAGTGGGTTCCGTCCCTGGGTCAGGAAGATCCCCTGGAGGAAGGCACGGCAACCCACTCCAGTATTTTTGCCTGGAGAATCCCACAACTAAAGAGCCTTGCGGGCTACAGTCCATGGGGTCACAAAAGAGACGGACATGACTTAGCGACTAAAACAACAAAAAAAGGACATAGATATCTATTCTCATTCATGGAGAAATGACAATAGGATTAGGATAATGAAAAGGCTGTCTTCCCTCTACCAAAAAATAATAATAATAAAATAAAGGCACTCCTGGACAGAATTTTAAAAAGCAGAAGTCAATTTTTTTAAAGAGACAAATCACACTGGAGTAAATAGAAGGTATAAGGCTATGGTTTTTCCAGTGGTCATGTATGGATGTGAGAGTTGGACCGTGAAGAAGGCTGAGCACTGAAGAATTGATGCTTTTGAACTGTGGTGTTGGAGAAGACTCTTGAGAGTCCCATGGACTGCAAGGAGATCCAACCAGTCCATTCTGAAGGAGATCAGCCCTGGGATTTCTTTGGAAGGAATGATGCTAAAGCTGAAACTCCAGTACTTTGGCCACCTCATGCGAAGAGTTGACTCATTGGAAAAGACTCTGATGCTGGGAGGGATTGGGGGCAGGAGGAGAAGGGGACGACAGAGGATGAGATGGCTGGATGGCATCACCAACTCGATGGACGTGAGTTTGAGTGAACTCCGGGAGTTGGTGATGGACAGGGAGGCCTGGCGTGCTGCGATTCATGGGGTCGCAAAGAGTCGGACACGACTGAGCAACTGAACTGAACTGATAAATTATTGCTTTTGTGTTTGGAAGGTTGGAAACATAAAGGAAGGTAGCACATGGTCTGGGCACTGAGAGGCATTGAAAAGCGTGAAACCTGTGCAAATCTCAGAAGTGTGAACTACTCATCAGGACAGGAGACCTTTGCCTGTTTGGTCCTTGACTACTACCTGTGAAGAAACAACTTCCTGGGAGATGACAACTTGCCAATTCTTAGTGAAAGTCGCTCAGTCATATCTGATTCTTTGCAACCCCATACAGTCTTGAAATTCTCCAGGCCAGAACACTGGAGTGGGGATCTTGGGGGATCTTCCAAACCCAGGGATCAAACCCAGGTCTCCCGCATTGCAGGTGGATTCTTTACGAGCTGAGCCACTGGGGAAGCCAAAAATTCTTAAACTCCATGTAAATTTCACCTAACTTTCAGCTGGGCCTTCACTGAAACTAGTATCCTTGTATTCACCTCTAATGCACCTGCTTTTCTCTTTGCCTCTTGCTGTCTGGATGTGTCCCCAAAAGTTTACTGCAACTCTGGTCATTGTTGATGTTTTTCTTTTACTGTTTTAATATAAAAGTGGTAATTGTAAAAACCTGTATGTAAACACATATGTGTGCTTTAAGCACTCATGTGTCTACCACTCTGGTCACAAAACAGTTATCATGTTCCAGAAGGCCGCTGTAGATCCATTCTGATCATGTGCTTCTACCAAAGAGGTAACCATCAACCTGAATTTGGTGTTAACAGTCACATTGCTTTTCTTTCCATATTTTTCCAGCTGTGTATTAGTTGAATCATACTATAGATCGGATCAGATCGAATCAGTCGCTCAGTCGTGTCCGACTCTTTGCGACCCCATGAATCGCAGCACACCAGGCCTCCCTGTCCATCACCAACTCCCGGAGTTCACTCAGACTCACGTCCATCGAGTCGGTGATGCCATCCAGCCATCTCATCCTCTGTCGTCCCCTTCTCCTCCTGCCCCCAATCCCTCCCAGCATCAGAGTCTTTTCCAATGAGTCAACTCTTCGCATGAGGTGGCCAAAGTACTGGAGTTTCAGCTTTAGCATCATTCCTTCCAAAGAAATCTCAGGGCTGATCTCCTTCAGAATGGACTGGTTGGATCTCCTTGCCGTCCAAGGGACTCTCAAGAGTCTTCTCCAACACCACAGTTCAAAAGCATCAATTCTTCGGTGCTCAGCTTTCTTCACAGTCCAATTCTCACATCCATACATGACCACAGGAAAAACCATAGCCTTGACTAGACGAACCTCTGTTGGCAAAGTAATGTCTCTGCTTTTCAATATGCTATCTAGGTTGCTCATAACCTTCCTTCCAAGGAGTAAGCGTCTTTTAATTTCATGGCTGCAGTCGCCATCTGCAGTGATTTTGGAGCCCAGAAAAGTAAAGTCTGACACTGTTTCCACTGTTTCCCCATCTATTTCCCATGAAGCGATGGGACCGGATGCCATGATCTTTGTTTTCTGAATGTTGAGCTTTAGGCCAACTTTTTCACTCTCCTCTTTCACCTTCATCAAGAGGCTTTTTAGTTCCTCTTCACTTTCTGCCATAAGGGTGGTGTCATCTGCATATCTGAGGTTATTGATATTTCTCCTGGCAATCTTGATTCCAGCTTGTGTTTCTTCCAGTCCAGCGTTTCTCATGATGTACTCTGCATATAAGTTAAATAAACAGGGTGACAATATATAGCCTTGGCGTACTCCTTTTCCTATTTGGAACCAGTCTGTTGTTCCATGTCCAGTTCTAAGTGTTGCTTCCTGACCTGCATACAGATTTCTCAAGAGGCTGGTCAGGTGGTCTGGTATTCCCATCTCTTTCAGAATTTTCCACAGTTTATTGTGATCCACACAGTCAAAGGCTTTGGCATAGTCATGAGTGCAATTGTACAGTAGTTTGAGCATTCTTTGGCATTGCCTTTCTTTGGGATTGGAATGAAACTGACCTTTTCCAGTCCTGTGGCCACTGCTGAGTTTTCCAAATTTGCTGGCATATTGAGTGCAGCACTTTCACAGCATCATCTTTCAGGATTTGGAATAGCTCAACTGGAATTCTATCACCTCCACTGGCTTTGTTCGTAGTGATGCTTTCTAAGGCCCACTTGACTTCACATTCCAGGATGTCTGGCTCTAGGTCAGTGATCACACCATCGTGATTATCTGGGTCGTGAAGATCTTTTTTGTACAGTTCTTCTGTGTATTCTTGCCATCTCTTCTTAGTATCTTCTGCTTATGTTAGGTCCATACCATTTCTGTCCTTTATCAAGCCCATCTTTGCATGAAATGTTCCTTTGGTATCTCTGATTTTCTGGAACAGATCTCTAGTCTTTCCCATTCTGTTTTCCTCTATTTCTTTGCATTGATCGCTGAAGAAGGCTTTCTTATCTCTTCTTGCTGTTCTTTGTAACTCTGCATTCAGATGCTTTTATCTTTCCTTTTCTCCTTTGCTTTTTGCTTCTCTTCTTTTCACACACAGACACACACACACACACACACACACACACACACATATATATATATATATCTTCTCTGTCAGGTTTCTTTTGCTGAACATTTTGTTTTGGGGATTCCTCCAGGTTCATACATATGTCTCTAATTCACTTTCACTGGATGTGTAATCCCAGTATATGAATGCATCACAATTTTTTGTATCCAGTCTATTATTGATAGACGTTTCCATTATTTTTAGGCTTTTGCTATTACAAACATTACTGCTATAATTTTGTAATCTCTTGATACATAACTGCTGAACTTGTTACAGTGTTACTCAGTACTGTGGCCATAACTGATGTGGTAGTACTGAATAATACTGCTACCAACAACAGACGAGAATTTTAGTCTTGCCAAAACTTCCTATTAACCTACTTTGTAATTTTAGCCAATCTAGTGGGTGTAAAATGCTATCTCATTGGACACTTTATTGTATTTCCCTAGTTTCCAAGGAAGTTGAATATCCTTTCTTGTGTTTGTGGGCCATTATGTTTCCTCTTTTGTGAAATTCTTAATTCATTTGTTTTGCCGATCTAATTTTTCTATTGGGCTTTTAAAGTTGATTCATGGGAGTTTTTTGTGTGTTCTGAATACTAATCCTTTCTTATTTATATGTATTATAATTATTTTCTTCTTTTCATTAATTATATATAGTCTTTTGATGAATGATGCTTGTAATTTTAAAGTAGTATGTATGTATGTGGTTAGTCGCTAGTTGTGTCCGACTCTACGTGAACCCAGGGACTGTATCCCAGGAGGCTTCTCTGTCCATGGGGATTCTCCAGGCAAGAATACTGGAGTGGGTTGCTGTGCCCTCCTCCAGGGGATCTTCCCAACCCAGGGATTGAACCCAGATCTTCCGCATTTCAGGTGGATTCTTTACCATCTGAGCTACCAGGGAAGTCCAAGAATACTGGAATGTGTAGCCTATCCATTCAGAGGATCTTCGCGACCCAGGAATCAAATGGGAATCTCCTGCGTTACAGATGGATTCTTTACCAGCTGACTTACCAAGGAAGCCCAGGTCATTTGTGTATAACAAAGGCAATTTTTAACAGATTTTGTGTGCTGCATCTTATTAAATTCTCTTATTCTGATTATTCACTTCAGTTCAGTCGCTCAGTCCTGTCCAACTCTTTGCGACCCCATGGACTGCAGCACGCCGGGCTTCCCTGTCCATCACCACCAACTCCTGGAGCTTGCTCAAACTCATGCCCATCAAGTTGGTGATGCCATCCAACTATCTCATCCTCTGTCATCCCCTTCTCCTCCTGCCTTCAATCTTTCCCAGCATCAGGGTCTTTTCCAGTGAGTCAGTTCTTCACATCAGGTGGCCCAAGTTTCAGCTGCAGCATCAGTCCTTCCAATGAATATTCAGAGCTGATTTCCTTTAGGATGGACTGGTTGGATCTCCTTGCAGTCCAAGGGACTTTCAAGAATCTTCTCTAACACCACAGTTCAAAAGCATCAATTCTTTGGCAGTCAGCTTTATTTATGGTACAATTCTCACATTCATACATGACTACCAGATAAACCGTAACTTTGACTAGATGGACCTTGTTGGCATGTCTCTGCTTTTTAATATGCTGTCTAGGTTGGAGAAGGAAATGGAAACCCACTCCAGTACTCTTGCCTGGAACATCCTATGGACAGAGAAGCCCTGGTAGGCCACAGTCCATGGGGTTGCAAAGAGTAGGATACGACTGAGTGACTTCACTTCCACTTTTCACTTTCATGAATTGGAGAAGGAAATGGCAACCTACTCCAGTGTTCTTGCCTGGAGAATCCCAGGGATGGAGGAGCCTGGTGGGCTGCCGTCTATGGAGTCTCACAGAGTCAGACACAACTGAAGTGACTTAGCAGCAGCAGCAGCTAGGTTGGTCATACTTTTTCTTCCAAGGATCAAGCATCTTTTAATTTCATGGCTGCAGTCACCATTTGCAGTGATTTTGGAGCCCAAGAAAATAAAGTCTGTCACTGTTTCCATTGTTTCCCCATCTATTTGCCATGAAGTGATGGGACCTGATGCCATGATCTTAGTTTTCTGAAGGTTGAGTTTTAAGCCAGCTTCTTCACTCCTCACTTTCACTTTCATCAAGAGGCTCTTTAGTTCTTCTTCACTTTCTGCCATAAGGTGGTGTTATCTGCATATCTGAGTTTACTGATATTTCTCCCAGCAGTCTTTATTCCAGCTTGTGTTTCATCCAGCCCTGTATTTCACATGATGTAGTCTGCATATAAGTTAAATAACCAGGGTGAAAAAATGCAGCCTTGACATACTCCTTTCCCAATTTGGAACCATTCTTTTGTTCCATGTCCCATTCTAACTGTTGCTTCTTTACATGCACACAGATTTTTCAGGAGGCAGGTAAGGTGGTCTGGTGTTCCCATCTCTTGAAGAATTTTCCACAGTTTGTTGTGATCCACACAGTCAATGGCTTTGGCATAGTCAATAAAGCAGTAGATGTTTTTCTGGAACTCTCTTGCTTTTTCAATAATCCATCAGATGTTGGCAATTTGATTTCTGATTCCTCTACCTTTTCTAAATCTAGCTTGAACATCTGGAAGTTCACAGTTCACATACCTAGAAACCTGGCTTGGAGAATTTTCAGCATTACTTTGCTAGCATGTGAGATGAGTACAACTGTGTGGTAGTTTGAACATTCTTTGTCATTGCCCTTCTTTGGCAGTGCCCTTTGGCAGTGCCCTTGGGATTGGAATGAAAACTGACCTTTTCCAGTCCTGTGGCCAATGCTGTTTTCCAAATCTGCTGTCATATCGAGTGCAACACTTTTACAGCATCATCTTTTAGGATTTGAAATAGCTCAACTGAAATTCCATCACCTCCACTAGCTTTGTTCATAGTGATGCTTCCTAAGGCCCACTTGACTTCGCATTCCAGGATGTCTGGCTCTAGGTGAGTGATGACACCATTGTGGTTATCTGGGTCACAAAGATCTTTTTTGTATAGTTCTTCTGTGTACTTTTGTTGCCTCTTCTTAATATCTTCTGCTTCTTTTATGTCCATACCGTTTCTGTCCTTAATTGTGCCCATCTTTGCAGACAATGTTCCCTTGGTATCTCTTAATTTTCTTGAAGAGATCTCTATTCTTTCCCATTCTCTTGTTTTCCTCTGTTTCTTGCATTGATCACTGAGGAAGGCTTTCTTATCTCTCCTTGCTATTCTTTGGAACTCTACATTCAGTTAGGTATATCTTTCCTTTTCTCCTTTTCCTTTTCCTTCTCTTCTTTTCATAGGTATTTGTAAGGCCTCCTCAGACAACCATTTTGCCTTTTTGCATTTCTTTTTCTTGAGGATGGTCTTAATCCCTGCCTCTTGTACAATGTCATGAACCTCCATCCATAGTTCTTCAGGCACTCTGTCTATCAGATCTAATCCCTTGAATCTGTTTGTCACTTCCACTGAATCTTTTTGTACACTTTCACTGTAAGGAATTTGGTATTTAGGAATTCAGGTATTTAGGTCATACCTGAATGATCTGGTGGTTTTCCCCACTTACTTCAATTTAAGTCTGAATTTGGCAATAAGGAGTTCATGGTCTAAGCCACAGTCAGGTCCTGGTCTTGTTTTTGCTGACTGTATAGAGCTTCTCCATCTTTGGCTGCAAAGAATCTAATTAATCTGATTTTGGCATTAACCAGCTGGTGATGTCCATGTGTAGAGTCTTCTTTTGTGTTGTTTGTAGAGTGTGTTTGCTATGACCGGTGCATTCTCTTGGCAAAACTATTAGCCTTTGTCTTGCTTTATTTTGTACTCCAAGGCCAAATTTTCCTGTTACTCCAGGTATCTCTTGTCTTTATACTTTTGCATCCCAGTACCCTATGGTGCAAAGGACATCTTTTTTTGGTGTTAGTTCTAGAAGTTCTTGTAGGTCTTCATAGAAACGTTTAACTTCAGCTTCTTCAGCATTACTGGTTGGGACATAGACTTGGATTACTGTGAGACTGAATGGTTTACCTTGGAAATGAAAAGGGATCATTGTGTCATTTTTGAGACTGCACCCAAGTACTGCATTTCAGATTCTTGTTGACTATGAGGGCTGCTCCATTTCTTCTAAGGGTTTCAGAATGCCCACAGTAGTAGGTAAAATGGCCATCTAAATTAAATTCGCCCATTCCTGTCCATTTTGGTTCACTGATTCCTAAAATGTTGATGCTCACTCTTGCCATCTCCTGTTTGACCACTTCCAATTTACCTTGATTCATGGACCTAACATTCCAGGTTCCTTTGCAGTATTGCTCTTTACAGCATCGGATTACTTCCATCACCAGTCACAACCACAACTTGACGTTGTTTTCCCTTTGGCTCCGTTTGTTCACTCTTTCTGGAGTTATTTCTCCACTGATCTCCAGTAGCATATTGGGCACTTACTGACCTGGGGAGTTCATCTTTCAGTGTCTTATCTGTTTGCCTTTTCATACTGTTTTGGGGTTCTCAAGGTTAGAGTACTGGTTTGCCATTCCCTTCTCCAGTGGACCACATTTTGTCAGAACTCTCCACCATGATCCGTCTGTCTTCGGTCCAATTTGAGTGATCCTACAAGGCATGACTCATAGTTTCATTAAGTTAGACAAGGCTGTGGTCCATGTGATCAATTTGGTTAGTGTTCTGTGATTGTGGTTTTCATTCTGTTTGTCCTCTGATGGATAAGGATAAAAGGCTTATAGAAGCCTCCTGTTGGGAGAGGCTGACTGTGGGGGGAACTGTACTGACAGGCGGCGCCGTGCTCAGTAAATCTCTAATTTTCTGTTGATGGGCAGGGCTGTGTTTCCTCCCTGTTATTTGACCTGAGACCAAATTATGGTGGGGTTGATGAAGATAATGGCGACCTCCTTCAGAAGGTCTTGTACAGGCACTGTCGTATTCAGTGCCCCGACCCTGCAGCAGGCCAGTGTGCGCCCACGCCTCCGCCAGAGACTCTGGACCCTCACAGGCAAGTCTGGGTCAGTCTCTTGCGGGGTCACTGCTCCTTTCTCCTGGGTCCTGGTGCACACAAGGTTTTGTTTGTCCCCTCCAAGTATCTTGTAATCAAATCCCACTGGCCTCCAAAGTCATATTCCTTGGGGGTTCTCAGTCCCTTTGCCTGATCCCCAGGTTGGGAAGTCTATTGCGGGTCCTAGAACTTTCTTATCAGTGTGAGGATTTCTTTGGCATAATTGTTCTGCAGTTTGTCGGTCGTCTGCTTGGCGGCTGTATGGCGGGGTTCATGGCGACCTCTTCTTAAACGGCTTGTGCCACACGCTGTGTGTCCCAGGTCTGCCACATGCAGAGCCCCTGCCCCTGCGGCCGGCCACTGCTGACCGGTGCCTCCGCAGGAGACACTCAGGCACCCAGAGGCAGGCCTGGCTCAGCGTCTGCGGGCTCTCCTGTTGCGCAGGTTTCCTCTGAGCCCTCCAGGCATCTCTGGCAGGTATGGGGTTTGATTCTAACCGTGATTTCGCCCCTCCTACTGTCTTGTTGGGGCTTCTCTGCCCTTTGACGTGGGATATTGTTTTTTGGTGAGATCCCACATTCTCCTGTCAATGGTTGTTCCACAGCGAGTTGCAATTTTGAGTTCCCGCATGAGAAGATGAGCGCACATCCTTCTGCTCTGCCATCTGTGTGTCTTTGTAAACATCTTGTATGTCATATTCCTTAGGATATTCTATATCCATACTCAAATTATCTAGGAAGGAGGTTCGTTTTTTTCACCCCAACTTACTGTTTTCTTTCCTTATTTTGCTGACTAAGCCTTCCAATAGCTAGCACCCTTATCTTCTTCTTAATCTTAAAGTGAGTGCATTTAGTGTTACTCTTTTCAAGTTAGAGAAGTTTCTTTCTTTTCCTACACCTAGAATTTTTATCATAAGTGGATATTGAATTTTGTCTAAATGTTTTTCTCCATCCTTTGAGGTGATTGTATGATTTTACCCCCTTACATTATTTGAATTTCTTTTAGCCCGAAACCAACCTTGCATTCCTGGAATAAATCCATCTTAGTCACAATGTTTTATCATACTGGATTATTTTTGTTATTATTTAGGATATTTTCATATATTTATGATTTTTGTTTTTCATACTTTGTCAAGTTTTAGTATCAAGGTTATGCTGACCTCATAAAAATGAGTTATGAAGTATTTCCTTTTTTTTTAATGTTAATGATAATGTTGTATAGGATTGGAATTCTTTTTTCCTTGAATTTTTGGAAGCAAGTAGAATAATATAATCTAGACTTTTCATTTTCTTTTCAGGAATATTTTTATCTACTAATTCAGTTTCTTCAAATGCTATGGACTCTTGGGCTTTTTTTTTCTTTCTTGAGTCAGTCTTGATAAAGTTTCTGGAGAGTTACCTGTCTCTTAAGTTTTATTTTATCAGTTCACAATATCTTCTTTTTAGTTTCTGTGACATTTTTTTATTTTGCTCATTTGGTTATCCTTAAATTATTTGCTCCTTTTATTTTATTTTGCCAGAAGTTTGTTAGGTTATATGATTCTTTTGAAAGAACCAAGTTGATATTTCTGTTACATGTTTTCCCCATTTCATTAATTCTTGATCCATTCTTTCTTCTTTCTCAGTACTTAGTCCTTATATTTTCTGTACCATTTGATCATAGTACCCCATCCTTGCAGCTTTCTCTTCTCTGGCTCCTGAGGATGTTAGTCTTGAGGGAGCTTTTTCCTACTTTTTAACTGCTTCCTCTGACTCTTTGTCTTTACATATCCTAATTAGGTCCCCTCTTATCTTCAACCTTTTCTCTATACGCAGTCCCGGCCTATGATGGTGCAAAAACAGTATGGACTCTGTAGAAACCATACTTTGAATCCATGGACTCTGTAGAAACCATACTTTGAATCTTGAATTTTGATGTTTTCCTAGGCTGGTGACGGATACTGTCTTGGGTGCTGGGCAGCAGCAGGAGGGGAAACAACCTATACACTTACAACCATTCAGCACTATGCACCCATTCTGTTTTTCACTTTCATTACATTATTTATTAAGTTACATGCTGCTGCTGAGTTGCGTCAGTCGTGTCCAACTCTGTGAAACCCCATAGACGGCAGCCGGCCAAGCTTCTCTGTCCCTGGGATTCTCCAGGCAATACTGGAGTGGGTTGCCATTTCCTTTTCCAATGCATGCATGCATGCAAGTCGCTTCAGTCGTGTCCAACTTTGTGCGACCCCATAGGCAGCAGCCCACCAGGCTCCTCTGTCCCTGGGATTCTCCAGGCAAGAACACTGGAGGAGGTTGCCATATTCCTTCTCCATTAAGCTACATTAGAATGTCAATATTTTATTATAAAACAAGCTTTGTGTTAGATGATTTTACCTAACTGTAGGCTAATAAAAATGTTCTGAGCACGTTTAAGTTAGGTCAGGCCAAGCTATGACATTCTGTAGGTTAGGTGTATTAAATGCATTTTTGACTTAGGATATTTTCAGTTTAGGAAGGGTTTTATCAGAACGGAACCCCATCATTCGGAGAAGGTGATGGCACCCCACTCCAGTACTCTTGCCTGGAAAATCCCATGGACGGAGGAGCCTGGTGGGCTGCAGTCCATGGGGTCGCGAAGAGTCAGATATGAATGAGCGACTTCACTTTCAGTTTTCACTTTCATGCATTGGAGAAGGAAATGGCAACCCACTCCAGTGTTCTTGCCTGGAGAATCCCAAGGATGGGGGAGCCTGGTGGGCTGCCGTCTGTGGGGTCGCACAGAGTCAGACACGACTGAAGTGACTTAGCAGCAGCAGCAGCAACCCCATCATTAATTAAGGAAGATCTATACGTATATCCATTCTTAATTAATAGACTTTTTACTTTACTAATTTCAGCTATCCTTTCTCTGTGAGTGAGTTTATGCAGAATCAGGAACCCATTCCTTGTCTTAGCCCTTCCACCAACTAGCTCAGACATCTTGAGCAATTCACTTAAGATTCCTTAATCTCTGTTTCTTCACCAGTGGGACAAGGAGGTGCTGTATACAAGATCTTTGAAGTTTACCTCGGTAATACTGTTCTAGTGATAACCTTACAAGTTCTTTAGCTCTGACCTCTGTCATTTCTAAATTCCTCAGGATCACTTGGGTTTCTGAAATTCTATGCTGTATCTTATGTTAATCTGCATATGTAATTCAGCCTGCTTCCCCAACCTTTTAGTTTCCCTGATTGCTCCTTTGAATGCTGCTATTTTCTCAGGCACACATTTGGTTTTGGCTCCCAGCATCCCTGTTTTTCCTTGCTGTCTTCATACTGAAGTCTGATTAGGGTATGGCTGTGTATCTGTTCCCTTCTCCTTTCTTTAGCTCAGGATATGTTTTACGAGAATGATTTCTATGCAGTATCTACTTTATTCTACCTCTCACATCCCAGTGGAGCCTCAGCACTTAAAAAAAAAAAAATCTGTGCCTTTGTATCTTAGATCTCTGGTTGTCTGAGTTATCTCAATGTTTTGATCCTACCATGCTTTGGATACCATAATTTTATGCCAACCGTCCTTACCCCCAAGAGGAAGAGCAGAGTACTTAAATAGCATTATGTGTGCTGCTGCTGCTGCTGCTAAGTCACTTCAGTCATGTCCGACTCTGTGTGACCCCATAGACATTAGCCCACCAGGCTCTCCTGCCCCTGGGATTCTCCAGGCAAGAACACTGGAGTGGGTTGCCATTTCCTTCTCCAATGCATGAAAGTGAAAAAGTGAAAGTGAAGTCGCTCAGTCGTGTCCGACTCTTAGCAATCTCATGGACTGCAACCTACCAGGCTCCTCCATCCATGGGATTTTCCAGGCAAGAGTACTGGAGTGGGGTGCCATTGCCTTCTCTGAGCATTATGTGTAGGCCACTGGAATAGGCTTTGTACACCAGAAATCAGTCAAGCTTGTGTTGTATATTTCTTTGTGATTTACAAAAAGCTTGTTGTTCTTATTTTTATGAGAACTCGAGAATGGAACCAGTGTGTGGAATTTTTATGGTCTCCATGAGAGTGAAATATTTGTTTCTGAAAGACTTCTTCAACTGGTGATGTGTTCATCTCTAAGTGCTTATCTCTGTTTTTCAAAATCTTATCTTCTTTTAGCCTTGTTGATTTATTTAATGTATCTTGAGGCTTCCCTGGTGGCTCAGAGGGTAAAGCATCTGTCTACAATGCAGGAGACCCGGGTTCGATCCCTGGGTTGGGAATATCCCCTGAAGAAGGAAATGGCAATCCACTCCAGTACTCTTGCCTGGAAAATCCCATGGACAGAGGAGCCTGGTAGGCTACAGTCCATGGGGTTGCAAAGAGTTGGACACGACTGAGCGACTTCACTTCAATGTATCTTGAGCTTGTTTCTCTAATAGTGCACAGTCTTACAATCTTGACATAAGTAGTGATTTCCTGCATCGAGATGGAGACAGCAGCCATTGACAAAAATGTGCAACTTTAAATAAATAGTGAAACTTCTGTATGTGGCTTATGGAATTTAAAGTAAATTTTATTTCACCTAGTGTCTCATACTACTTGATGCAAGCATATACTCTTAGTTTCATTAATTATATATATGTAAGAAGTTCTGTATTTCCTGTCGATGAGAATGTTTAGGAAAAACCATAAGAGAACAATTACTATGAGATTTTTCAAGGAGGTGAAATACATGTTCACTTTTTAAATAATTATCTCAAACCTTAAATAGTTCTTGTGAGTCATGTGATCTGCCTAATTAATTCTATTAAAATGATGCGTTTGCTCAAAGTTAGCTAGGACATATAATGGCAGAAGTTAGCTCCCTTTTAGAAATACTGCCTGAAGTTTCTAGCTCGTTCTTTTGTAAC
Source organism: Bubalus bubalis (assembly GCF_019923935.1). NCBI lineage: Eukaryota > Metazoa > Chordata > Mammalia > Artiodactyla > Bovidae > Bubalus > Bubalus bubalis. The sequence goes on along the minus strand of NC_059162.1, from coordinate 1,500,541 downwards.
TGGTCTGCTCTGTAAACATACACGAGGCTGAGGAAGAGACATTAAGTTCCAGTGGTAGGAAGTGGAAGCTCACTGCCATGTTCATGTGACTCGATGATTCTTGCAGGTTCCCATAGTCCATTATATTTTATTCACTACAAAGTGCTCTGGTTATTTCTAAATAATATCTAGACATAGTAATTTGAAAACAATATAGTATATCTCTTAGAAAGTATTTCTGGGTAGTGGGGTGGTGTGTCTTTCCATACATTAGTCCGATTCCTACATTAGATGCAATGTAAGCAGTTAAAGGCACTGACTGCCATAACAGTTAGAAAATGATGGTGATAGCAGAGCCCCTGCTAACAGGTGTATGCAGCAATCTATACATTAATAAAATAATTTTGTTTATCTAAATGATTGCTTTTACTGTCATTTATTAAAGCATTTTAAGAGTAAATTCATCTCAATCTTGGCAAAGTCACCTGTTAATTTCTTCTGTCCAAGCCATGTGTCAAGAAAGGAGAGACTAGAAGACAGCTTTGGTGCTCCCATAAGAGCTCTGTCTCTACCAGTCTTTACAGCAGTGTAGTGATGATAATGTCTTCTTCAAGCCACTGTAGGTTTCATGCTTGTTCTGATCCCACTTACTCTAATTGCTGCTTTCACTTTTTGAACTAACATGATTTTATGATTATGATTTATTATTCATATTTTTGTTTCTTAACCTTTATCTGCATTCATGTACATGTCTTGCAGTTCTATCTTTAGAAGAGAAATCATTTTACTGTATTTCTTCATCCTTTTGAATCTCTTTTCCTCCTTGGAGGTACTTAGAAAAATGCTTGTACAAAATAGGTGCTTGATAAATGCACCTGTTTAAGAAAAGTCTGGTGCTTATTTCAGTTTTTGTGTTTTCAATAATTGTATTATTTTGCTTGCTTTCTAGGCACACAAACCAATGGTCTGGACTTTCAGAAGCAGCCTGTGCCCGTTGGAGGAGCCATCTCAACAGCCCAGGCCCAGGCTTTCCTTGGACATCTCCATCAGGTATGTTGTTCCGCTCAGCTATGAGTGAGAGTGAAAAATGGAGATGTGGAATGCTAGGTCTTAGTAAAGTTATTTCAGAATGTGGGACTTTTAGAGTTGATTTAAACCTGGTGTTACCAGCATCTAACCGTGTCATTCTGAATGGTTACTAGGGAATCCTTTAACTTAGTTGACTGTATAGCTGTTGACCCCACAGCTGTGTGAAAAAGAGTTCCTTGTTTGAACAGATACATTTATAACTGGGTTACTGTTTTGTGAGTGTGGTCTGTGATGAATCACTGAAAGTATTGAATAGTAAATTACAAAGTCATCCAAAAGGATTTAAGGCCCATTGCCTGAGACCTGCTGTGTAAGGCTTTGAGTTCACAGCTCGTATTCCTTCTTTAAAGCAATTTCAAACTATTTACATTTGGGCTCTTGAGAGTCCCTTGGACTGCAAGGAGATCCAACCAGTCCATTCTGAAGGAGATCAGCCCTGGGATTTCTTTGGAAGGAATGATGCTAAAGCTGAAACTCCAGTACTTTGGCCACCTCATGCGAAGAGTAGACTCATTGGAAAAGACTCTGATGCTGGGAGGGGTTGGGGGCTGGAGGAAAAGGGGAGAACAGAGGATGAGATGGCTGGATGGCATCACTGACTCGATGGATGTGAGTTTGGGTGAACTCCGGGAGTTGGTGATGGACAGGGAGGCCTGGCGTGCTGCAATTCATGGGGTCGCAAAGAGTCGGACACGACTGAGCAACTGAACTGAACTGAACTGAACCACTTAGAGGCTTTGCTTCACTGTGAACAACCTGGTTTGGGGTTCAACTTTATTACTCTCTTATTACATGAATTTCTCCTAAGTCTAAAGCAGGCTCTAAATCTATCATCCATATGTTACCATTAAAGTAAACAGAAAAGGAACATAAAAACAAATATTGACTCTCCAGGAGTTCAGGGATATGGGAGCTGGTTGAAAATTGAAAATAAATCAATGAAAACATTTGGGAGACAGATTAGGAATGTGTTTCAACTGCTTGATTTATGTTCACAGTTACATGTTAAAGCTTTACTTTGCACAACTTGTTGGTCTTTACCTCATATAAACCCTAGAACCGGTTTAGTGTACAAATTGTGCAGGTCAGCATTAGTGATTTTGGTAGTGCCAGATGGTACTAGTGGTGGAGGGTCAATGAAAAGCACATACGGACATAAAATAATAGATGTTCAATAATTATTTGTTGAACAAATGAATGAATGGATGGTAAAACTTAGGAGTACAGAGGAAGAAATGATTAACTCATCTCACATATTGTAAGACTTTTATCATAGGGTGATTTTTAAGCCAAGTTTTAAAGAATGTTGTTGTTCGGTCGCTAAGTCATGTCTGACTCTTGGTAACTCCAGGAACTACAGCACAGCAGGCCTCCCTGTCCTTCACTATCTCCTAGGATTTGCTCAGACGCATGTCCACTGAGTCAGCGATGTCATCCTCCCCAGCATCGGGGTCTTTTCCAGTGAGTCAGCTCTTCACCAAACTCTTCTGCCAGGTGGCCAAAATATTGGAGCTTCAGCTTCAGCATTCCAAGGAGCAAGCATCTTTTAATTTCATGGCTGCAGTCACCATCCACGGTGATTTTGGAGCCCCAGAAAATAAAATCTGTCACTGTTAACACTTTTCCCCCATCTATTTGCCATGAAGTGATGGGGCTGGATGCCATGATCTTCATTTTTTGAATGTTGATTTTAAGCCAAGTTTTTCACTCTCCTCTTTCACCATCATCAAGAGGTTCTTTTTTAGTTCCTCTTTGCTTTCTGCCATTAGAGTGCTATCATCTGCATATCTGAGGTTGTTGATATTTCTCCCGGCAGTCTTGATTCCATCTTGTGCTTCATCCAGCCTGGCATTTTACATGATGTACTCTGCATATAATTTAAATAAGTAGGGTGACAGTATATGGCCTTGACATGCTCCTTTTCCTATTTTGAACCAGTCCATTGTTCCATGTCTGTTCCAGGGGATCTTCTCAACCCGGGGATTGAACTCAGGTCTCCAGCATTTCAGGCAGTTACTTTACCATCTGAGCCACCAGGGAAGCCCAAAGGATGGTGAAGTGAAGTGAAGTGAAGTCACTCAGTCGTGTCCGACTCTTTGTGACCCCATGGACTGTAGCCTATCAGGTTCCTCCATCCATGGGATTTTGCAGGCAAGGGTGCTGGAGTGGATTGCCATTTCCTTCTCCAGGAGATCTTCCCGACCCAGGAACTGAACCAGGTCTCCCACATTGCGGGCAGACGCCTGACCGTCTGAGCCACCAGGACTGGTGGTAAAGGATGTTGGGAGCTAGCTAATGGACTTGTAAAGGGATGCTCTCACTTTTTGTTTTCAACTTTCTATTTTGAAAACTTTAAAATCTAGGGAAAATTGAATAATAGTAGAACAGTTTTCAGCCAAAAGCTCTTCATCTGGTATCACTAATTGTTACCGTGTTACCATATATGCTTTATGTGTTTGTGTTTGTGCACATACATTTTGTGTATGTATATACATGTCAACTTGGAGAAGGAAATGACAACCCACTCCAGTATTCTTGCCTACAGAATCCTGTGGACGGAGGAGCCTGGTGGGCTGCTGTCCATAGGGTTGCACAGAGTCGGACACAACTGAAGCGACTTAGCAGGCATGCATGCACTAGAGAAGGAAATGGCAACCCACTCCAGTGTTCTTGCCTGGAGAATTCCAGGGACAGAGGAGCCTGGTGGGCTGCCGTCTGTGGGGTTGCACAGAGTCGGACACGACTGAAGCAACTTAGCAGCAGCAGCATACATGTCAACTTGTCCCATTATTCTGTACTGAATTTGATCATTTGATTAAGGTAGTGTCTCAAATTTGTCTACTATAAAGGTAACTTTCTTCCTTATAATTAATAAGGAGATACTGTAAGACTTGTGTTCCTCAACAAATTTTTACCCAGAAAGATCATGATTGAAATAAAATCACAAAGAAACTTTAAGTTCAGGAAGTCTTGATGCTGTGTGTTAAATCCAAAATGGAATTACCATGTTAATGATAAATTTTTTCAGTCTTCCAAATTTGAACCCTGGAATAATCTGTAACTTTGTTTTTCTTCATTTATATCCAGTCAGTTTCCAGGATGCTGTGTAGTACTTTTGCAATACTTTTCATGTTTCCTACTTTTAATTCCCACTGCTGCCATTCTAGGGTAGGTTTCCATTTATTCAAACCTAGTTTATAGAACAATCCAGTTGTTTTATATAGTGTTGGTCAATTTAGATTTGACTGATGTTTCATCACAGTTAGAACTAGAGGGAAATACACTGTAAATAATATTGTATTCTTCTAAGTGCATCATAGTAGGAGGAACATGTATCATTACTGGTGGCTTTAACTGTGATCACTTGTCTTCCTGATTTTCCCACTATTTTACCCTTTGTAATTAATAAATATCTATGGAGAGATAGGGAGAGAATATGTAAATATCATGTTACTCCTTAAATTTCACCCATTAGTTAGAACATCCATTAGTGACAGTTGCCTGAATCAGTTATTATTATCATGGTTGCCACATGATGATCCTTATTTTAATATAACCATGGTTTGAACTTTCTGAATGTGTGGAGTGTTAGTATTAACTGTTCTGACAGACTTTCATATGTGGTTTATAGGACAGATTTTTTATTTCAGCCAGGATTTTTGAATTATGACAATAAATATTTTAAGGACTTGACTATGTAGGGGTGTGTGTGTGTGTGTGTGTGTGTGTGTGTTTATAAGATTTTTACTTTTATATACATGAAATTTTGAAATTATAATGAGTAGATAATTCTGATTGTTTTTAAGGGTAAAAATAATGTCTATAAGTAGCCCGCTTCTATGTTGTTTAACACAATGTGGAAGATGAGTTAAGGTTTTAGAAACTAAGTATCCTGTGAGTACAAACGATGTAATATAAGGAATGTCGAATACAAGTGTGGCATGCCTGCTGATGCAGATTTAGCGTGGGAAAACATCTTCAGAGAGGAAATTTTAACAGCACTTTCTGCTGGGAGGTCGAGGTACTGTGAGCTTTTCCATAAAGTTTCAACTCCTTAAAATAAACCTCTTCATATGCTTAGCTCTAAATAGAACACACGTTTGTAGAGACTTGTTGATGACAGGCTCTAATGATGGATGTCAACAGTATTCGATTAGAATTTCCCCAGTTGCTTTACTTTTATAGGTCCAGCTCGCTGGAACAAGTTTACAGGCTGCTGCTCAGTCTCTAAATGTACAGGTGAGCTGGGACATGGGACTGGGGATCAGTTTTTCTATTCATTTTTACCATATTTTTCTAATTTTCTGCAATGAATATGCAATAATTTTATAATTAAAATACTTAGAAGTATTAATTTTTTCTTACTGAATCTCATAAAAATTCAAATAATGATAATCATTGCCATTAATAAAAATCCATTTTATATTACATCACTGTGAATGTCCAAAGGTGAACAAGAAAAATCTACTTTCAAGGTTTTATTTGGAAGTTCAGTAAAAATGTTTCTAAGTTGTACAGCCATTTATCATTTTTCATATCTTAGGAAAACATTATATTAGAGGGAAGAACAATAAAATGAGAGACCTAAGTCTTAGATTTGAATTCTCATTCTGCCACTCACTAGCTGTGTGAATTTTGGCAAGTCACTTTTCCTCCTGGGGCTCATTTTTTCTTACACAGTCAGCCCTGCCTATCCCCGGGTTCCACATCTGGAGGTACAGAGAGCTGACTGTGAAGGGCCTCAGCATCTGCAGATTTTGGTGTCTGGGGCAGGGGGTTGGGGGGGTGGGGGTGGTCCTGGGACTTATTCTCTGTAGATACCAAGGGGCAACTGCATGTATTTAAGTGGACGAGTTTGGAAAATTGACAAGGTTCTTCTCTGCTCTGCCATGTCATGAGTCTGAGAATTGCAATTAAACCTATTTATAAACATTAATGGGCTTCATACAGTCAAATTTAAAGACAAAACTGAAATCTGGGTGCTTTGTTTCTATGAACCATTCAACATAACATGCAAAGTTTAGTTTTTCTGCAATACTTCAGTCAACCTGCTGCTTCCTTTCATTATAGTGTTTAGGTAACTAACAGTCAAGAGAGAAAAACAGTATTCTGGAAGGTTGATTCCAGTGTTGCTAATGACTAAAGACCTTGGACTGAGCATTCCATGAAACCAAGTGAAATATGGACCTAGTAACACATGGAGACGAGAAGAGAAATGAAAAGGAGATAATGTGACCTTCCTTTTTGAGGGAGAGGAGGTGGAAAATTGCCTTGGTTGCCATGGCAAACTGTTATCCCTTAGAGAGATGTTGGCAAACAGGCTGTATCTCCACTGTGGAATGTTTACAGTCTTGCACTGTAATTATCTCTCAGTGACTGGCAGAATTAATCAGAGCCTTTATGTTAATTAGCCTTGCTGCAGTCCCCAAAACAGGTGGTGGGAAATATGCAAATCTAGGCAGAATTTTAATGCTCTGCATAACCAGTTTTAATTACCATAAAATTTTCTCTCAGTGCCCCTTTCAGGATCATATTCTCTTTCCCTCTTGGCTTCAGCATTTCCCTCTAAGCTTGTGTGTTACTTGATGGGGGAATGCTAAATTTATAGTTCTTTAAAAGATTAGTTGAAAAGTTCAGTGGGTCAAATAATCAATTTCTGAAATGGTATATAAGGAAGTTTTACACTGACCACCAAAGACATGTCAAAATGTTGAGATAGAGGGTCTGTCTAGTGTAAACATAGGTTGAAAATATGTTCTTCCCTTACTCCTTATTTCCAGAGTTAAGGATTTGTGTTTATGAAAAATTCTGTCAACTAGTAGAAGACCAAATTACTTTTTCTTCTTAAAAATTAAGAATTATTGAAAAATTTTGAAAATTAAGAAAAACTAAGCAGCTTTGCTAGTTTTGGAATAAAAAGTCTGAAAACTTAATACATAAAATTAGGAAAATACAAAGATATAAGAAAGGAAATGTGAAGTTGGAAAACTCATGATTAGATAAGTCTGTGTTGTAAATCTTAAAATATGAAATTAGTACTTTTAAAAAATCAATTATTAAATCTTTTTTTCTCCCCCCACCCCCTCAGTCTAAACCTAATGAAGAATCGGGGGATTCACAGCAGCCGAGCCAGCCTTCCCAGCAGCCTTCAGTGCAGGCAGCCATCCCCCAGACCCAGCTCATGCTGGCTGGAGGACAGATAACTGGGGTAAGTTTTCACTGAGAGATTTGTAATAAACTTTCTCTGTGTCAAAACTGCCACTGGCCAGTATCTGATTAGATCTGTTGACTGTAGCAGATACATGGCTATGCCTGGCATATGTCTTTAAAAAATTTTTCTACATTGTAAACAGCTCTGAAAAAAGAGCTATCTTTGTCATGAGTTTTCAGTGTATTTTTTCTTACTATGGCAGATAGGCTCTGGGTAAACTTACGAACTTTTTTAAACCAGTGTTTCAGCTGTTGCTTCATCATGCAGTGGAATCATGTTCCCATGGTTGAAATAGTTACAGTGATGAAATTGTATCAGTGGTTGTCAGTTTGGAGTTATAACATCACTGCAGAGTAGAAGTTAAAGAATGGATTAGTACCTATAAAAGAAAAACATTTAAAATTACTGTATAGTGTTCTAAGGGGCTTCCCAAATGGCTCAGTGGTAAAGAATCCACCTGCCTTTTTGTCTCAATCTTCCAATACTGGTATATTGGGGGAAAAAAAGCAGTCTAATAAAATCCTAGACAGAAAAAAAAAAAAAAAAAAGAATCCACCTGCTAATGCAGGAGACACAGGTTTGATCTCTGGGTCAGGAAGATCCCCTAGAATAGGAAATTGCAACTTGTTCCAGTATTCTTGCCTGGAAAATTCTGTGGACAGAGGAGCCTGGCAGGCTGCAGTCCATGGGGTCACAAAGAGTTGGGCATGACTGAGTGACCAAGCACACACACACAGTGTTCTAAAATGAAACCTCTGCTGTCATGTCCTGGCTCTTCAGTTTACTGTGTTGGCTAATTCATCTCTCTGTGCCGCAGGTTTCCTTCAGTTAAATGGAGATGTTAATAATACTTAGCTCACAGTATTGTTTTAGAGATTAGGAGTAGTGATATAGGTGAAACTCACAGAACAGTGTCTGGCATGTTATAGTGTTCAATAAATGTCATCTGGTTTTTTTTGGTAGTAAAGTTTTTTGTTTTTTTTTTTTAAATTTTAATTGGAGGCTAATTACTTTACAGTATTGTGGTGGGTTTTGCTATCCAGTCATGTGAATCAGCCACGGGTGTACATGTGTTCCCCATCCTGACCCTCCCTCCCACCTCCCTCCCCATCCCATCCCTCAGGGTCATCCAGTGCACCAGCACTGAGCACCCTGTCTCATGCATCAAACCTGAACTGGCGATCTGTTTCATGTATGATAGTATACATGTTTCAATGCTGTTCTCTCAAATCATCCCACCCTTGCCCTCTCCCACAGAGTCCAAAAGTCTGTTCTTTACATCTGTGTCTCTTTTGCTGTCTCTCATATAGGGTCATCATTACCATCTTTCTAATTTCCATATACATGCATTAGTATACTGTACTGGTGTTTTTCTTTCTGACTTACTTCATTCTGTATAATAGGCTCCAGTTTCATCCACCTCATTAGAACTGATTCAAATGCATTCTTTTTAATAGCTGAGTAATATTCCATTGTGTATATGTACCACAGCTTTCTTATCCATTCGTCTGCCAGTGGACATCTAGGTTGCTTCCATGTCCTGGCTATTGTAAACAGTGCTGCGATGAACACTGGGGTACATGTGTCTCTTTCAATATTGGTAGTAAATTGACCTGTGCAAGTATATTAAGCTTTTAACTTTTCAGATGTCTTTTCTCTGAGGCCCCATTAAAAATATTTTCCAATGTTGAAAATTTGTGTATTAAATTATCTTTTGTTGGGGAGTCAAGAGGAGTGGTAAGGAAGAGTTGTTTGTTATTCAGTTCATATCACATCAACCTACAAAATATTTTATTTCCTTCATTTCAGTTAAGTATGTTTTGGCAGCAGAAGGCTCTTTTAAGAATAGTTGCAGAATTGTTTTACAAAATCCCATCAATAGAAATTAATATATGTTTACATATTATATAAAATATTTATAAACATCTATCTTGATGGGTATTGGGATTTTGAATGATTTAATTTTGATTCTGTCTCTAATACACAAATTGTATTGGACCTTTTTAGAAAAAGGATTATGCCACTAAATGACATACTTGCTCTTCAGAATATTCCTTCTTGCTTTGATCAGAACATGTCACCAAAAAGAAGGTAGAACATACTTAGCACTTTAAGTGTGTTTGAAAAAAGCTGCATTTTGAAAGCAAGTTTAAATCTTCAAATACATTTCCTGTTTTCTTGTTTGGGTTTTGTTTGAGTGCCTAGTGCTTATAAGAGTGAGAGACACTTGGGAATGCAGGTTCATGTGGCTGGAGCTTCTGTCAAACTTGGGCCTGGGGCTTCGTTTGCCTCTAAAGAGAACGGCTGTCACCACCTGTTTCACAGAGATAATATATTGGAAAGAGGATGTAAAGTTGCAGAGACCCCATGCTTTCAGTAACAGAAAAGATGGTTGGGGAGGAGGCTGTACGGAGACTGGGAAAAGAAACAAATGGACCTCATATTCTTTAATCATATCTTAGAACATAATGAAAGTGATGGAATATGGTAGGGATTCATGCTAATTAGAAGAAGCTGGGCCTTATCAGTTCTTTCCTGGTCAGATCCAGCATCCTTGTTCCTTATTCATCTCACTAATCACTTGCTGTTCTGTTGGGTGTAAATATCTTTTCATTTCCTGGCAGTATTGATTCTTTTCTTTGTTGCTTACTAGTTAATTACTTTTTTGCCTGAACCCTTGGGCCTGGACAAGCTTGAATGATTAAGTCCAGAGTGAGGACCACTATTTTAATGTAAATGGTCTGCAAGTAATGGTAGCTTGATCACTGATGAACATTTTAGCCTCATACTTGCCATATGAAGTTGGGTATCTATGGTTTAATACCACTTGAGCTACTTACTTCAAAGCAGTTGGCTTGCACTGGGGGCCCATCTCCTTTAACCCTTTCCGACTGTTTGTCCTGACTTTGTTTAGCTGACTTTGACACCAGCCCAGCAGCAGTTACTGCTACAGCAGGCTCAGGCACAGGCACAGCTGCTGGCGGCTGCCGTGCAGCAGCATTCCGCCAGCCAACAGCACAGCGCTGCCGGGGCCACCATCTCCGCCTCCGCCGCCACACCCATGACGCAGATCCCCTTGTCTCAGCCCATACAGATCGCACAGGTGAGTGAGTGATTCTCATCGCTGGGGCGGGAAGGGGGAATAGAATGGCAGAGTTTCTTTGGTATTAAGTCCACTTTCTGATTGTTAGTGTGGGCGCTTAAAGGCCTGAGAAGCTCTACATCAGCGAGGTGAGTGATGAAGCCTTCTTTACTACTGAACTAGAAATAATACATTTGTTTGCTTATTTGAGTTGGTATTATAAACACATAACCAATTATTTGAATAACTGTTTATATTAGGTGGCAGCTCTTGAATAATTAGCTGGCGTATTTCTGGAGCAGAGGATCGCTATATTTATTTAATTAGCTAATTACAGCAGGCACGCGTTCTTTCACATGCTCTGCAGTGGGTGTTGCCACCCGCGTGTAAGAGGAACTGAGAACCATCTCTCTGCTACAGAGTGATTGCTTTGTGCGGAACTGCAGTAGAGTGTTTGGCTTTAATTTTTGCATTTTGGGGCAGAGTATCCAGAGATAATAAAAATTTATTTAGAGAGGCATAGACAGTTCTACCAAGGAGGAAAAGTAAATGGAAACCTTTGTCTCAAGGAGAGGAAAAAAGTAGAAGTAGTCACATCAGTGAAATGATGAAGAGTTATTATGAGTCCAATACAGATAATTGTTTTATACCCCCAGAGAAGACTCAGAAATGGGCTTAAATTATAGCTAGAATTTGACTAAACATTAAAAAAAAAGCCAATAAACTATAAGTACAGAATAGATGTCAGACTAATGTTTATGACTATTATGTAATAGTCATTGTTTTTATTTTGCCCATTTTTTTCATTACCAAATAAATGTTTTTCATGCCTAAGTTGTGAGACTCTATCTTGACATTATTCTAATAAGATAATATACATGCAAGGACATTAAAAATTATGAAATAATAAGCCAATATAAGCAAGTTTAATATGTTATAGATCAGATTTTTATATGGATAGCTTTTTTTTAAATTTATGCACTGTCTTCTCAGCTGACTTAGGCTGGTGCCAGATTTCATAGGTCTTTTAATTTATTGATGCAGGTTCAGACATAATACTTAATTTTTGCTCTACAAGAGGAAATTCTGTCACTTAAAAAAGCAACATATTCTTTTCTCACTTGATTTTTAAAGCTCATGTTGGTCTCTACATGTTAAAGATACAACCATAAGCATTTAACTATTGAAAATTAGATTTCGCGTTGTCATGACGCAATATATGCTCATAGAAACAGCATGTCCTTGTCGCAGCTCCAGGTTCCTTCACACGCTTTGGAACATATTCAGAGCACATCCTTGTTAGGAGTTTATAATAATGTCAAATATTGACTCTCTTTTTATTTGGATGACAGAACTCATCATCTGGGAAACTTAAGATTAAGCACACTTTTATTTCAGAATCTCCAATCCATGTTTTAATCCTACTTTTTTAGGATCTGCAACAACTGCAACAACTTCAACAGCAGAATCTCAACCTGCAACAGTTTGTACTGGTCCATCCAACAACCAACCTGCAACCAGCGCAGTTTATCATCTCACAGACGCCCCAGGGCCAGCAGGGTGAGCACCTCCTTAGAGCTTATTAGTGGTGCGCCAAGGCTGTCCACTTGTCCACACAGATGCTGACTATTATATTTTGGCCCAGAAGCTGTCCATTAAAACAGTGGTTTTTTTTTTTTTAATTTAATTTAACTTTAAGCTCAATATTCATGTTGAGAAAAACTTTGTCATGCATACCTCATTATTGAAGGTCATCATTCCCTGCCTTTCATATGCTTACACCGTAAGGAGTACTGTGAGTTTGACCAAAAGTCTCAATTAAATTCTTCAACTGCTGCACATATATTGGATAAATTGCTTCTAATGTTTTGATAGTTTTTCATGGGAATGTGTTCAAAGAATGTGGGCTGAGGATTTGAGCATTGAAAGTATATGCTTCTAGCAATTATTGGTTTTCTTTTAAAGTTTAAGAAAAAGAGGGTATCATGTTAGAAACTGTACAAATTTGGGGAGTTATAAAAAAAAATCTTCAAGGCCTTTTAGTGCTAAATGTTGTTGTGTTATTTCTGTATAAAGTGCAATCATGTTTGTTGGGCTGGTTAATGGAATCAATATAGACAGTATTAGAGTATCAAGGCTTCAACCCAAGGAATATTAGTGCATTACTGCTTCCTCATTATTTGTTTTTTAGCCTTTTTCTTAACCATTCAAAAATCTTTTGTTGTACACATACGTATTCCACTTTTAAACGGATAAGATAGCCTGCCCCTTTCATGACCTAGACAGTTCTCTGGTCTAGCATATACTAGCAGCTTCTAATTGCTTTTGGGTTAAGAAGTAGAGTTTTGTGGGTTTGTTTTTTTTTTTTTTTTTTTTGGAGTTTCAAGTTGCTTCCATTTAAAATACTTCTTCACTTTCATCTATTCCTTCCTAAAATAAAAAAATTGATCAACCAGAGAGGCTAGGTTACACCAAAGACATATACCAGTTTTACATTTTTCCATATCTTCTTGCCCAAATTGTATTTAATAAGACTGAATTTAATACGACTGAATTGTATTTAATAAGACTGTAGGCAAATAAGACCTTAAGAGTTTTAAGACCAGTAGGACTATCAGGATATCAGTTGAATTTTTCACGTCACTTTCTTATGCCATATGTTCAAGGTAATCTTTAATGTTGGACATAACATGTTTGTGTTTTGTAGGTCTCCTGCAAGCGCAAAATCTTTTAACACAACTACCTCAGCAAAGCCAAGCCAACCTCCTACAGTCTCAGCCAAGCATCGCCCTCACCTCCCAGGTCAGTTTTCTTCCATGAGGGTTGCTTGCTTTTATCGTGTTATCTTGAGATACTTTGAGGCTCTGTCTAATTCAACTCCCTAATAAAAATAATTCGAATAGTTTTAAAAAACTCACCAAAATTTCAAAGCTAGGTTTTTCAGCTTCATAGAAAAAAATGCTGCCAAATTGATGTAGTCTTTGAAAACCTTCAGCGAGTCCCTATTTTGTTACATGTTCATAAAGAATAACTATGTTAGCACTGAATGAGCAATGCATTCTGGCTCTTTGACCACCCTCCCCCCTGACATATGACAGGAGAGATTACCACTTGATCTAGACACCTAGTGCCTCGTTAAAACCGTCATTGTTCTTTGCTCTTGCTCAGAAACTATGAAGAGACTCTTACCTCTGTGTTTATTCCCCATCTCAACTTTCGTGTGTTGCTTTAGCTAATTTCTTCCAGAGTTTAACTATAGAAAAAGTACGAGTCTAGGCATCTAGAGATTAAGGCTTTAGACCTAGTTCTGTTTCTTTCCTAGCTGTGACTTTGAGCATATCATTTCTCCTTTCTGCACCTCCATTTCCTTATCTGTAAAGTAGATGATTGAACTAGCTGATCCTCAATTCCCCTGCTATCTCTGATTCTCTTTGTTCATAACTATGGAAGTTACCACTTGATACTAACAAATTACTAGATTTGACCAAATTCAACAACTGTTTATGATTAAAAAAAAAAAAAAACAAAAAAACTCTTCTAAGAACAGAAAGTAACTTTCTCAACCTGCTAAAAGGCATCTACCAAAAAAAAAAAAATTATAAAGACTGAACAGTTATCCACTGTTACCACTTTTATTCAGCATTGTACTGAAGAGCCTAGCAATGCAGTAAGATAAGAAAAATAAAGAACATGTAGGTTAGAAAGCAAGGGTCTCCTTTGGCAGACAACATGATTATCTATGCAGAAAATTCAGAGGAATCTACAAAAATGTTGCTGGAATTAGTAAGTGAACTTAGCAAGTATGATACAAAATTACTTAGTAACTTAGCAAGCAAGATACAAAGTCAATAGACAAAAATCTGTATATTAATAAAAATCATTTGGAAATTGAAATTAAGAAGAAAAATATTTGCAGTAATTAAGAATAAATTTAACAAAATGTTTATAAGACCTATACATTGAAGACTACAAAATCTTGCTGAGTGAAATTGAAGAAGACCTAAGTAAATGGAGAGATGTAATGTGTTCATGAAGACTTCGATTCATAAAACAAGATCTCTCCAAATTGATCTATAGATTCAACACAATCCCAATTAATATCTACAGCTTTCTTTGAAGAAATATGTGTGGTGTTTCTAACACTTGTACAGAATTGAAGAGGTCATGGAATAGGCAGTTTTGAAAAGTGAGAAAGTTAAAGGGTTACTCGTTGTCTAGAATTATTATACAACTATGGTAAGAAAGACAGTGTGATAATGGCATGTGAATAGAAATAGAGCAGAAGTCCAATAGACTTGCATCATCAAGAACCAACTGGCTATCCATAGGCAGAAAAAAAAAGAACCTCACTCCTTATTTCACAACGATATTATTGTTGTTGCTCAGTCACGTTCGACTCTTTGGGAACCCATCGATTGCAGCACTCCAGGCCTCACTGTCCCTCACTATCTCCCGAAGTCTGCCCAGGTTCACATCCATTGAAGCAGTGATGTCATCCAACCATCTCATCCTCTGTCACCCTCTTCTCCTTCACAATGATATACAAAGATTAATTTGAAATGGGTTGCAGACCTAAACTTCTAAAAAAAAACATAAGGGAAAATCTTTGGGTCCCTGGATAAGGTAATTTCTTAAGTGGGACACAGAAAGCACTAACCATAAAAGAAAAAAAGTAATAAATTTAATTTCATAAAAATTAAAAGCTTCGGTTGAAAGAATGAAAAGAAAAGCCACAGACTGGAAGAAAATATTCTTGAAACTCATAAAAATAAAAGACATATCCAGATTATATAAAGAACTCATACAGCACAATAAGACAACCTGTTTTTTTTTTTTTTAAGGGGGTTTGTGCATAATATTTCAAGATATTTTACCAAAGAAGGCACATTAAATACCCAATAAGTGTATGAAAAGATGCTCAAAATTATTAGTCATGAGGAAAATGCAAATGAAATATCACTACATACCCAGTAGACCGGGCAAAATTAAAGACTATGATAATACCAAGTGTTGGTGAGAATATAAAGCAAACCCAGCTCTTAAACGTTGCCACTGGGGTTGCGGATTGATGCAGGCCCTTTAGAGAAGAAGTTGGAGGTTTCTTATCAAGTTAAATACACCTTATGACTCAGCAGCTGTACTCTCAGAAATGAGTGCATTTGCTCACACAAAGACCTGTATGTGAATGTTCATAGAGCTTTTATAAACAGCCTAAACAGCCATCAACTGGTGAATAGATAACATAAATTTTGACATATCTATATGATGGATTGCTACTCAGCCAAAGAAACAAATGTATTTACGATACATTCAACATCATGTATGAATTTCAAAAGCATTATGCCAGGTGAAAGAAGACAAACATAAAAACTGTATACTGCATGATTCAATTTATGTGGCATTTTACAACAGACAAAGCTATAGGGACAGAAATCAAATCAGTGGTTGCCAGGGGATGGGGCTAGGGGTGAGGATTGACAACAAAGGGCCCAGGAAATTTTGAGGGTGATGGAAATTTTCTGCATCTTAATCTCTTATAAGAGTTTTATGACTAAATATAGTTGTCAAAACCCATCCAACTGTACACTTTTAAATGGTGCATTTAATTGTGAATAAGCGGAATTATGAAAATGAGGTTGAAAAGAAAACCTACAGCAGCAGTTCCTTTCTGACCTACGAGCTTTGTAAACAGTGGCAGGGCTGACAGCTTCATCCTGACTCCTGCTCACTGAATTTTACTCTACTATTTCTAGATCTGGCCCAGTCCAGCCTGAGGTTTCTGGAGTTGGGGTAACTTATCTGTAACCACTCCACCAAAAGGTACCCAAGCTATTTTTAGTCCTTTACTATTTGAGAATGGGGCTACTTCAAGCCTGGAAATAAAGCGACTGTCTGATAGTTGAGACACATCTCTAACCATCAACCAGTTTCAGTGGGAAGTTATAACCACATAGGACTCTAACTTGGTCGGTAAAGTTTTGGGTTCCTCCAGGTGGTCAGGTTAAAATTTTCTCAGTGTCAGCATGCCAGAGAGATTAATTTTGTTGTCTTCATTGAAGAGGGATGGTAGAGAGGAGCTTACCCCTAGTGTAGGCATGCGCAATTCCTATTATGTCATTTTCAGGGGCAGTTAGTTCAGGTGGAGAGAGCATATTACTAATGAAGTAAAATTTAGGGGAATACGATGCATTAAAATTATAAGGAAAAAAGTATACAACCAGAGGCTCCATCTGTAATCCTGTCCTGTAATCTCTCACCTGGGCTTCTGTTCACAGGGAGGGTTGGCTGAGCAGTTAGGATGCAGTCAGGGCAGCACCTGTCACTAGTGAGCACTCAGAAGAAGGGTTCTACTCGGAGCTTGTGAGTCAAAAAAGATAGATCATACCCTTATGTCCCCAAATAAACTTTAGATGGATTTAAATAATTAAACATTTTTAAAGACATTGAAGAAGCAGGATACTTTTAGCTAGAAATAAGTCAAAGCTTTCTCAGATTTGAAGCAACCGCAGATAACTGAGGAAGAAAAAATAGTTCACCCAAATGATAATTCAAAACTTACATACACTGAAAAATAAAAGGAGAAAAGCAGAGTGGGAAAATTATTTTATTAACACAACAGACAAAGGCTTAATTTATAACATTTGATGAGCTCTTTGAGAATAAGGATACCATTAATATATAAATGGGTTATGGATGTAAAGTTAATTCACATGAAAGGAAGTACAGGTAATAATTAACACATGGGAAAATTTTGGCTTTAAGTTATAAGAAATAAGAATTAAGGCATTAGCAAAGTACAGTTTATTCCTGAATTAGTAAAACATTTTTTAAAACTGCTAACACAAATCATGTGGAGAACATTGTACACTGAGAACCAGCATTATGATGTATACCAAAAGCCGTGAAATTGTGTGTGGTATACTCTTTATCCAGTTACAGAAAAATCCTTTGTGAATTTATCTCAAAGAACTAATTAGGTGGAAAAAATGACTGTATGCACAGTGTTTCATTGTGGTATCATCTATGTTAGTAAAAACAAATGAAAACTGTCTAACGATAAAGAAATGGTTAAATAAATTATTATTATGATATTATTACCTTTCAGCCCACCTTTGACAATTAGGATGACTGAAACACCATAGTAGAAAAAATTGAAACCTAATAATGTTAGGGGAGAAGAGCAGAGTATAAAATTTTGTTACTATAATTACAGTTAAGGTTAACAATAGATCAGTAGATGTGCGGGAGGAAGAAAACTTCTAGAGGTTATGGATAAATTTAACAGCGTAAAAATGAAGCTCTATGGAAGAAAACTTGAACTAACAGTCAGAAATGAAGCTATTAAGTTATTTAAACTATAGGTGATTTGTTTTCCCCCCTTAAAATAGTTTTTAATAATCTTATTTTTTATAATATTCTATTACAAGTAGGAGATATGATAGTGATAAGACAGGGATGGTTCCTGCTGTTTTGAAACTTATAGTTTAAGTGACATATTTGTGATACAGGTTCTTAAAAGTAAAGACTGATTTCTTAAGTGACATAAGATGCATGTATTCAGACCATTCGAAAACTCAAGGATAATGGATTTCATTTGTGTATATTCAGGTCTTTTCCACAGATGTACGTGTTTGACCTTAACTGTAATTGTAGCATATATAGCATCACACTCTGCTTTTCTCACTGGGTGTTACGTTGTACCTGCCACAGTGTTACATGGTCTTCATAGTTCTTGAATATAATTGTTCCTGTAAATTGTTTACTTGCAGCATTCCAGATATAAACTTAAATTTCTTAGTGTATGTTTGTTCTTATTCTTCTGTTCCTTCTCTAACAGCCAGCAACCCCAACACGCACAATAGCAGCAACCCCAATTCAGACGCTTCCACAGAGCCAGGCAACACCAAAGCGGATTGATACTCCCAGCTTGGAGGAGCCCAGTGACCTTGAGGAACTTGAGCAGTTTGCCAAGACCTTCAAACAAAGACGAATCAAACTTGGATTCACTCAGGTAGGATGAACCTACCTTTAACTAAAGCTTCCTTCCTTGGCCAGGTCCAAATATTTGCATTCCATGTCCAAAGAGACTTCTAAGGAGCAGTATATTTTTCAGGTTTGTTTTTAATTTTGGACTGTAGCTTTTTCTTAGCCATTTCCTGCATTTATAAGTTTAGACTTTCATCATTTTTATTCATGTATAAATATATAATTTACTGTTATGCTAAAATTGTTAACGTTTCTCTCAGAACACAGGCCTCTGAAATTAGAATTATACCCATAAATGGTGAGAATTTAAGAGATTATGTTGGGGAATGAAATAACTGTAATATACTGAGGGCTGTGTCATTTGAAAAACATTTGGTTCTAGCCCTTCGTGTTGTATATAATAAGTAAGAATGAGAGGAATAAAGATTACCTTATTCCTTTTATAGTAGCTGAAAGGGGAAATATTTGAAAGACTTGTTTAAAATAGTTTGTGGGCAAAAGAAAGCAGTAATGGAAACACATACACACACAAACACACGGTAATACCAAACTGAGGCTGATTAACTAAATAGGAATCTGTTGAAGATGAAAAATCCAAACTAACCAAAATCCAAATTAAATTTTAAAATGTCACCTAACAGAGGGTTTTTAAAGTGGAATGAATTTAATGGTTTAAGCCTGTTTAAAGCTCTAGGTATATAGCTTTTTGTTCTAACCATTCCTGCTGACTTACTCTTAGATTAACGTGTCACAGATAAATCAGGAAAATAATTAAGCTGAATGACATTTATGTAGTGATGCAAGATCATTCAGTTCAGTTCAGTTCAGTCGCTTAGTCGTGTCCAACTCTTTGGAACCCCATGAATCGCAGCACACAGGCCTCCCTGTCCATCACCAACTTACACAGTCCACTCAAACCCATGTCCATTGAGTAGATGATGCCATCCAACCATCTCATCCTCTTCATCCTCTTCTCCTGCCCTCAAGCTTTCCCAGCATCAGGGTCTTTTCCAATAAGTCAGCTCTTCGCATCAGGTGGCCAAAGTAATGGAGTTTCAGCTTCAATACCAGTCCTACCAATGAACACCCAGGGCTGATCTCCTTTAGGATGGACTGGTTGGATCTCCTTGCAGTCCAAGGGATTCTCAAGAGTCTTCTCCAACACCACAGTTCAAAAGCATCAATTCTTCAGTGCTCAGCTTTCTTTATAGTCCAACTCCCACATCCATACATGACCACTGCAAAAACCATAGCCTTGACTAGACGGACCTTTGTTGGCAAAGTAATGTCTCTGCTTTTTAATATGCTGTCTAGGTTGGTCATAACTTTCCTTCCAAGGAGTAAGTGTTTTAATTTCATGGCTGCAGTCACCATCTGCAGTGATTTTGGAGCCCAGAAAAATAAAGTCAGCCACTGTTTCCCCATCTATTTGCCATGAAGTGAGGGGACCAGATGCCATGATCTTCGTTTTCTGAATGTTGAGCTTTAAGCCGACTTTTTCACTCTCCTCTTTCATCAAGAGGTTCTTTAGTTCTTCTTCACTTTCTGCCATAAGGGTGGTGTCATCTGCATATCTGAGGTTATTGATATTTCTCCCAGCAATCTTGATTCCAGCTTGTGCTTCCTCCAGCCCAGCATTTCTCATGATGTACTCTGCATAGAAGTTAAATAAGCAGGGTAACAATATACAGCCTTGACGTGCTCCTTTTCCTATTTGGAACCAGTCAGTTGTTCCATGTCCAGTTCTAAGTGTTGCTTCCTGACCTGCATACAGGTTTCTCAAGAGGCAGTTCAGGTGGTCTGGTATTCCCATCTCTTTCAGAATTTTCCACAGTTTATTGTGATCCACCCAGTCAAAGGCTTTGGCATAGTCAATAAAGCAGAAATAGATGTTTTTCTGGAACTCTCTTGCTTTTTCTATGATCCAGCGGATGTTGGCAATTTGATCTCTGGTCCTCTGCCTTTTCTAAAACCAGCTTGAACATCAGGAAGTTCATGGTTCACGTATTGCTGAAGCCCAGCTTGGAGAATTTTAAGCATTACTTAGTGTGTGAGATGAGTGCAATTGTGCGGTAGTTTGAACATTCTTGGGCATTGCCTTTCTTTGAAATTGGAATGAAAGGGACCTTTTCCAGTCCTGTGGCCACTGCTGAGTTTTCCAAATTTGCTGACATATTGAGTGCAGCACTTTCACAGCATCATCTTTTAGGATTTGAAATAGCTCAACTGGAATTCCATCAGCTCCACTAGCTTTGTTTGTAGTGATGCTTCTCAGGCCCACTTGACTTCACATTCCAGGATGTCTGGTCTAGGTGAGTGATCATACCATCATGATTATCTGAGCCGTGAAGATCTTTTTTGTACAGTTCTTCTGTGTATTCTTTTCACCTCTTCTTAATATCTTCTGCTTCTGTTAGAGTCATACCATTGCTGTCCTTTATTGAGCCCATCTTTACATGAAATGTTCCCTTGGTATCTCTAATTTTCTTGAGGAGATCCCTAATCTTTCCCATTCTATTGTTTTCCTCTATTTCTTTGCATTGATCGCTGAGGAAGGCTTTCTTGTCTCTCCTTGCTATTCTTTGGAACTCTGCATTCAGATGCTTTTATCTTTCCTTTTCTCCTTTGCTTTTCACTTCCCTTTTCACAGCTATCTGTAAGGCCTCCTCAGACAGCCATTTTGCTTTTTTGCATTTCTTTTCCATGGGGATGGTCTTGATCCCTGTCTCCTGTACAATGTCACAAACCTCCATCCATAGTTCTTCAGGCACTCTATCAGATTGAATCCCTTAAATCTATTTCTCACTTCCAGTGTGTAGTCATAAGGGGATTTGATTTAGGTCATACCTGAATGGTCTAGTAGTTTTCTCTACTTTCTTCAATTTAAATCTGAATTTGGCAATATGGAGTTCATGATCTGAGCTACAGTCAGCTCCTGGTTTTGTTTTTGCTGACTGTATAGAGCTTCTTCATCTTTGGCTGCAAAGAATGTAATCAATCTGATTTTAGTGTTGACCATCTGGTGATGTGCACGTGTAGAGTCTTCTCTTGTGTTGTTGGAATGCAAAAGTAGGAAGTCAAGAAACACCTGTAGTAACAGGCAAATTTGCCCTTGGAATACAGAACAGCAAAGGCTAATAGAGTTCGGCCAAGAGAACACACTGGCCATAGCAAGATCATTAGGTGAAATAAAATTACTGAAGTATAGATTAGATTGGGTATTTCAATAGAATCAGGAAAAGCCTGATGGCTTTTTCCCCAGAGAATATAATTACTGTTTGAAATTTAAGCCAGCACTAAAATATTATCCAAATTATTTTATGTTGAAAGTGTTGTAACATACTACCTACTCTGGTAGATAAAAAATCAAGGATGACATCCCTGTTTTGTTCTTTATATTTCTTTGGTAATTTATTTTTGCTCAAAGGAACATTATATATTGAGAACATAAAATGTTTTTTAATAGATATAATAATTTTAGAGAAAATGCATGTTTATGAAGAGTCTCAGTTATGAAGAAACAAATTGTAATTCACAAAGATTTTAGTACTTCTGAACTGTCTCAACCATCTGACTGGCTTTTAAAAAGAAAGCTAAGATAATATAGAACTAGATTGGTAGAAATAAATTAATAAGCTTAAATAAGTATAAGGCTGGCATGTTTAGCAGTGCTTCAGCTCTTAAGCTATTAGCATAGCATACTCTTCGTTTCCTAGGAGATTGTTGCCCAAGTGATATGGCAGGGCTGTTAAGACTTTTAAAAACCTTTAACTTTTATACCAAATAGTGGTTCACCTTTCTGTGGCATTTGACCCAACACACTGGCAGGGTTGTTTCTCTTTTTGTCCTTCTCTCTCTCTCTTGCTTTTTTTTTTTTTTACTATTTATGTATTTGGCTGTGTGGGGCTTTAATTGTGGCACACAGACCTTTGTCACCTCATGCAGGACCTTTCACAGAGGTGTGTGGGCTCTCATTGTGATGCACGGGCTTCGTTACGCCGCAGCATATGGGACCTGGTTGCCCAGTCAGGGATCATATCCACATCCCCTGTATTGCAAGGTGGATTCTTAACCACTGCACTAGCAGCAAAGTCCCTCTCTTTTTTTGATAAAGGAGCTTCCCTGTGATCTGGTGTTCTGCTTATGGTTTTATCCTATTATTTGACACACACACCACTTCCTTATTTTTCAAAATGACTTTGACTTAGCAGTGGCAACATTTCACAGACCTTGACTATGTGGATTAAGGCGCACATTACTGATGTGGGATGGGAAGATCAACATGTTTTATGTCAGATACCTCAATTATAGTTTTTTTAAACATTGCTTAGTATGCAGTTTATACACATTCACTCAGACGGTGAGTTAGACATTCAAGTTATTAGTTGAAACAAACAAATTCCTGTTCTCTGAGTAAATATACGCGTTATTAGGTGTTTTAAACAGTATTTCTAACTACATAATTTGTTATTAAAGGATTGCTGTAAATGTTATTACATAATTAGAAGGCATGCCGTATTCTAACACCATCCCTCACATGTGATACATTCATTATTTCCTAAACTCAATCTTCATTCCTCTTTGTCTCTGCTTTTTTAAAAAAAGAAAATCAAGTGATATTATTTAGTTCAGATTATGTATGAGTTAACTGTTCAGACATTTACTCTGTGAGGGAGAACCCAAGGTGGTTGTGTATTACAAAAGCACTAAACCAAGCTTATATCAAATTAGTGAAAATTAGTATATTAACTGAGGCATCTGTTGCTTTTTAGACAATGAAATTATTTAAGTGTGATGGTCTACTTCTGTTCTACTTCTGTGAGATAGTATATTCGGAGCTGTCAGTAAAACCTTTTATGATTTTGTATCTGTGCTGTCCAGTAGGATAATCACTATCCACATGTGCCTATTGAGTACTTGGAAGGTGGCTAAGGAACTAAATTTTTTATTTATCTGCTTTGAATTAATTTAAATTACACATGCAGCTGGTAGCTATTCTATGGGAAAGATTAGAATATAGATCAGTTGGCGTTCAGTTCATTTCAGTTCAGTCGCTCAGTCGTGTCCAACTCTTTGCAACCCCATGAATCGCAGCACACCAGGCCTCCCTGTCCATCACCAGCTCCCAGAGTTTACTCACACTCATGACCATCGAGTCAGTGATGCCATCCAGCCATCTCATCCTCTGTCGTCCCCTTCTCCTCCTGCCCCCAATTCAAGTATTCTCAAAGTCTCATTTTATCTTTATCCAACATTTCTCCTCTGTTGAACTTTTTGATACAGTTTGCTCACCAGTAAGAAAATGGAGTTTAAAAAGAAATATTCTTTCTTTTCACTGACTAACCCCTTATGTAAGTGCTAATAGACAATGTTCTATCCAAAAGGTGGTTTATAGGGGAGATAAATCAAAGGAGTGAGATATTCCTAATTCAAAACGAATGTTGCCAAGATAGTTAGGAGTTGACTGTCTTACTAGAATTAGCTATGTAGTATTTTGGACCAGAAATGTTGCCTTTCTGTCCTGTCACTAAACTATTTGAAATGAGAGTGTGAATTATTTCTACTATATAACTGATGGCTCAGACAGTAAAGAATCCACCTGTGATGCAGGAGACCCAAGTTCGATCCCCAGGTCAGAAAGATCCCATGAAAAGGGAATGGCTACCCACTCCAGTGTTCTTGCCTGGAGAATCCAGAGGATAGAGGCTACAGTCCATGGGATCACAAAGAGTCAGACACAATTGAGCAACTGACACTTTGTATTACCTATATATATATACAATAAGAGAGGTTTCAGCTGGAGGAAAAGCCCTCCATACATTTCAAAGGCTTATAGAGAAAGATATTTTTTGCAGTATATTCAGGGGATCATTGTTCTATTGCTATAAGGCTACCAAGTTTCCAGTGCCCATAAAGGTTTTGACTAAATGGGTCAAAACTCTCTACTGTGAATTTCTATAATGGTTACAGAAGTAGTCTTTTTAGAATACCTGGTTTTTATAACAAACTTTGAAATCCAAACTAAGAGTGCAAAGGAGATTTTTTTTTCACAGCTTCCAGAAATACTTTACAGGAAAAAAATTAAAGAACGAAGCATAATTTCTAAGATTTAAAGTGATTTGTGTGAAGTTGGATTAGTTCAGAAATATCTAAGGTTATCCAGACAGTTACATCTATTAACCCTGTAGGTGATACAGGTTAACTGATTTTTAAAGATTATTTAGATCACTTTGGTTGCATCAATTACTTGGTAGAATATCAGCACTACCTTTTGAGAGTTCGCAGAAATACTTGATATTTCAATTATTAAGAAGAGATTCAATATGGAGAGAATATGGGACAGTTTTGAATGTTGTCACCATTGAGGCCTAATTAACAAGAACCTTCACTGGAATACTGTGCTCAGCTTAGGGATGGATGTTTTTGTGGAACCCAGTAAATGGAATGATTGTTGATTCTTTGTCTAGAACAGTTACTGGACTAGCACCCTCGAGTGAAGACCATAAACATTACATGAATCTTCTCTCTCTCTCCTTTCCTATTCTGTATTATTATATAGGGCGATGTTGGGCTTGCTATGGGTAAACTATATGGAAATGACTTCAGCCAAACTACCATCTCTCGTTTTGAAGCCTTGAACCTCAGCTTTAAGAACATGTGCAAATTAAAGCCACTTTTGGAGAAGTGGCTAAATGATGCAGGTGGGTAAATATATAAAAAATATATATATTTCCTTGTTGATCATTGAAATTTTACAGAAGGGATTGTTGTATAAATGGGGATTATATTTCTTATTACATTATTGATACTACAGAATCTTGAAGCTCACTAATCATGGGAGGATCAACATAAATTATGACTACATAAATTAGAGAGATAATTCATTTAAATAGTCTAGTACACAAGGTACATAATCAGCAATAGTTTTTAGCTTTGGAACATTTCTTATATTTGAGCCCAGAATGAGAGACAGTTGAAGGAAGTTGAAGAGGATAAGAAGGCCTATATATTTAAATAAACTTGAAAAACAAGTTTATTGGTTCTTCCTCCATGGATTATTATAAATTTGTTCCTGATGGTAATTCTGCTTTGTTATTAAAAGTGACCACACATTGGTGTGTATATACAATGGACTATTACTCAACCATAAAAAAGAATGAAATATTACCATTTACAACAACATGGATGGACCTAGAGAATATTATATTTAGTAAATAAGTCAAACAAAGACAACTACTGTATGATACCACTTATATGTGGAATCCAAAAAATAATACAAATGAATCCATATTCATTTAGAAACAGAATCACAGACATAGAAAAAAAAAAAACTTATAGTTACCAAAAATGGGAGAGGGAAGGAGGAACGCATTAGGAGTATGAGTTTAATAAATACAAAAAATACAAATTACTACTATACATAGATAAGCAACAAAGACCTGCTGTATTGTACAGAGAATTATATTCAACATCTTGTAATACTCTGTAGTGAAATACAATCTGAAAAAATGTATTTATAACTGAATCACTTTGCTATATCCCTGAAACCAACAAAATATTGTAAATCAATTATACTTTGATTTTTTTAAAATGACCACCTTTTTATACATTAAAAAAATTGAGCTATTAATTTTAACTTACGTGCTTTGTGCTGCGGTTTCCCTTTGGAGGTTTTGACTTTTGAGTCACAGA
Organism: Bubalus bubalis; assembly: GCF_019923935.1. NCBI lineage: Eukaryota > Metazoa > Chordata > Mammalia > Artiodactyla > Bovidae > Bubalus > Bubalus bubalis. The sequence goes on along the minus strand of NC_059162.1, from coordinate 1,474,502 downwards.
ATCATAAACTGTGAGAGCTGTAAGGAATCATAGAGATCCCCTAGACTGTGGTTCTCATTGTAGATGTGAACAAAATTCAGGTCTTTCACAAAGACAAACCTGTAACTCCCAGCTTTGAACAGTCTGATTTCGTTGTTCTACATATGGCCTCAGCATCTGTAATCTTACTGAGTTCCACAGGTGAGAACCTGTGGTTTGTTCCCTTCATAGAACACAGAGTGGAAAGAAACTCAGAGATGTCTCTGACATACTCGAATCTTGTTTAAACTTTAAATAGTTTAAAAGTGTTTCATTGTTTGGTTTGAGGGGAAGGAGGGGAATACCAGTGAAATAAAATGAGAGGTCATTTGCAAGATAAACATTTAACAGTCAGTAATTTCCAGGTTTTCTTCCTTTCATCCTTAGAGTTAATAAATAAAAGAGCAAGCAAAACCAAAACAGAAGAGCAGAACTCTCTCATAAAAGCAGATGTAGAGCTTAGAGTAAAGAGAGGAGTAGTAGACTGCTTTGTCAGAAACAAATCAAAGACTAGCAGTGACACTATAATGAACCATCCTGGGACAGAGAATGCCAGTAAGAGCAGTGGAAAGATCCATGGTAGTGAACATATTTTAATATAAGTTATAATAACCTTTCATACTTGCTTTTAGCCTAAAATATTTTGGTTGATTGTTGTTGTTAATATGTATATTATGTGCATGAATCATACTCAGCTAATTTGATTCATGTGTTTTCTTCTTTCTTACAGAGAACCTCTCATCTGATTCAGCTCTCTCCAGCCCAAGTGCCCTGAATTCTCCAGGGATGGGGATTGAGGGCTTGAACCGTAGGAGGAAGAAACGCACCAGCATAGAGACCAACATTCGTGTGGCCTTAGAGAAGAGTTTCTTGGAGGTTGGTGAGGTTTTAACTTTTCATATACATGGGATTGTCTGTGTAATACTAATGTTATGTACAGGGGAAACACAAGTAGTTTGGTTTTGTTTGGAGCCAGAACTCTTGGCTTCCTCACGTTGTCCAAATGAGATTATGTGTATGAAGCACTGGAAAAATTCTTAAATTCCCACTAATAAATAAGGCATTAGTTTCATTCATGATTAATTTCCCTTAAAAAAAAAAAAAATATATATATATACAAGAATAACATTCTAAGTTAATATGACTACATTTAATAAATGTATGTTTATTAGAATATAGAAGTTTTTTGTTAGAAGTGGAGTAGTATGGCCCTGTATAGCCCAACTTCATTCTCTTGTTTCTCCTCCCGTTTGCTTATTCATTTAATGACATGGTTATGCCTGTAGTTCAGAAAGTTTTTCCAACAGATGATTTTATTATTTTCCCCTTCAGAATCAAAAGCCTACCTCGGAAGAAATCACCATGATTGCTGATCAACTTAACATGGAAAAGGAGGTAATACGTGTTTGGTTTTGTAACCGCCGCCAGAAGGAAAAAAGAATCAACCCCCCCAGCAGTGGTGGGACCAGCAGCTCGCCTATCAAAGCAGTTTTCCCCAGCCCAGCCTCACTGGTAAGGATGGGATGCAAGGGCGCGTGCTCAAGGGCTAATGTTTACATTATGAATGACCTATCAAATGAATTTATATCATTATAGGAATCTATTATATATATTCATGTTGAATAAAGGTATATAAATTTATATTTTAAATGTTACCAAAGTAATGAAATCTCTTGTTGTTAACCCAAGAACTTAACTGATCTTTTTTTTTAAACAGTTTTAATCCTTTCCTATTTCATCGCAGTTCCATTATTCTCTTCTCTGCTATAGTCTATTAGGTTACTCTATAACTGGGAGTCAGTTTGCAGCTAATTTCAGTTATCTAAAAAATCTTTAGTTGCTCTTTATTCATTTTGGGTTCTAAGGCTCAATTTATTAAACTTTTACTTACATGATTAAGTGACAATAATTCCCAGGTAACCTTTAGCTCTGAGTTGGTATTGATGTGGCCCTTTTATTTATAACCTTATTGAGTAACCACTGCTGTTAACATTAAAATAGTATTCCTAGACTGAAGGGACATATAGTTGTCATGTGACTCACTTGATCTTTAGAACAACTGTGAATGTGATGCCATGTTTCCAACCAGGATTCCAAAGATGGCAATATTGTTGAGTTTGCATTTCTGATACTTTCTGGTTAATTTATTTCTAATTTAATATTACTCCATGCCAAGGAGACTTTTCAAACTAAAGTAATCATTAATAGCACTTCCTAGTTTAAGTGAAAGCTTTGATTGTTAACTGGTAAGACTTTAATCCTAAAGTTCATGAGATAGTGGTTATGAAAATGATAGTATTAGGTAGTTTTGTTTTATGTACATGACTTTTGTGTTTTGGATTTATTGGTACTAGAAGGAGGAAGGGAGGAAGGATAGAAGGAAGGCAATATTTGCTACTTTAGTGTATCAATATGTAGTTTCAAAAAAAGAAACTGTCCATTTTAAGAAATTTGTTTTATATTCTTTCCATAATGAGATTTCATTAAAAACAAAATCAAGACAGTCTTGCCCCCACATAGCTGAAAATAGAAGTAATGTACAAGAACTCCAAATTCTATGATCCCCTTGAATAGTTTTCTTGTTTAGATCACTTATAATGGTGTAGTATTTTTTAATGATTTAGAGTATATCTTATTCAACATAATTGAAATATGGGAGTTTTTAAGTTAATTTCTCATTAAAACTTGGGCAAAGCCATTTGTAATATTAGTGAAAAACCATCTAGTAAAAGCAGCCTTTCAACATAAGCCAGTTTTCTCAATTCCAAGGTCAGAGAGTAATTAATAAAATCATTTCCTTTTGGACAGTTTAATTTTATTCTGTTGTATCTGGAATTTTCAAAATGTTTGTAGGAAAAATAAATCTACAGTATGGACTTAAATTTTTAAATTTTGGTTTTTAAAGGCTTTTGCATGTTTTCGCTCCCGACCTCTAGGTGGCAACCACACCAAGCCTTGTGACGAGCAGCGCAGCAACTACCCTCACGGTCAATCCAGTCCTTCCTTTAACCAGCGCTGCGGTGACGAACCTCTCTGTTACAGGTAAGCAGCAACCGGCTGTGCAGCGCTTAGGCAGATAGGAGGCCCATGATAAGTTTCTGTGAGAATCTGCCATTAAATTGTAAACTAAGGTTTTAACTAAAAATATATATTGCTTTTTTTAAAAAAAAGTTGTATGTCAAAACCTGAACTAAAAAAGCATCAGGCACAATACATTTTACCAGAAAGAATACTTTCACATAAAGATTGTATCTTTTTTTCTTTCCCACATTACTTTGTCTTTTACATTGCTCCTCAGCGTTACCTTTTTTTTTTTGGCCGTGCCACGCAGCAGGATCTTAGTTTCCCATCTAGGGATTCAACCTGCAGTGGAAGCGCCAAGTCTTAACCACTGGGCCACCAGGGAAGGCCCAGAGTTACTTTTTTTCCAATTAACTTCTCCTCCCCTTAAAAATGTTTAATAGCTTCAGCTTTTTGCATTCAGGAAAACATCCAAATTCACCATGAATTTATAAACCATTTACAGTCTGGACCTTATCTTCCACTCGTCTTTTCTCCATCCTATCCTCAAAACACAGGAAAGATCCTCTGTACCTTTGTAAACATCCCCACAGTGTAGAATGTCCATCCCAGCCTTCACTTCTTTCTGTTAGTGATGAAACTACTCCAGCTTAAATATCATTTCTTGGATATATACTGTTTAGCTTCTCCAGGAAATTATTTCCACCTGCCTATATTATAAACAATTTTTATACTTCTTTCTTTTCCAGTAGACTTTGTACATCTCAGAAGGTCTGTCATTTTTGAAATGTCAGTGCCTAGCTTAGTGTTTGACGCATTCATGGTAGAAATGAATACATATTTTCTGTTTAAATGGCACATTTTCCAGATACATCTGAAATAAATTAGTATTGTCATCAGAAGTTTTTTAGTGATACATATTGCAGAAGACATTCTCTAATTATTCACCAGGTTGATGTATATGCTAGTAATCATTGGATAGATTTATGATCTTTCATAATCAAGCTTAAATTTAACCTGGAGTTGGGAAATTTGATTTTTTTTCCACTCATATTTTAAGTGACAAAATTGGATTAAATGGTTTTATGTAGTTATTAAATTTCTAAGTTAGAAAATTTCATAATATTGTTAATTCAGAGCAGTACCTTTGATAACTTTTGGGCCTTTGACCTCTTTGAAAATTTGGTGAAAGCTATAAACTTTTCCTCTCACAAAATAGACATACTCAGTTTTTAGTAAAATACAAGGAGGTTTATAAATGACAGACCTCATCAGCTCTCACCTTACTAAGGCGTGCCATTTCTGGATGTCTTAGAGGTAAATTGGAAACTTCTGTTCCAGAGTGTATAGTATTCAGCACCTTAGCTTCATATGCAGACTGTTGTGACTGGCTGCTCTTGTGATGGTCCCCAGGAGCATGGACCTCCTGCCTCTGCGGCAGTCACTGTCTGCCCTAACTGCATTAACTGCTAAATTGTGTAGTTTACCTTCCAAACAAATTATAAGTCATATGACATAAGAGGTGTAAAGATACCTCTCTATTGTTAAAAAAAAAAATCGTAATAGTTCAGACATTAAGAACAAGTACCTTTGCAGATTTCATAAAATGGCGCATTAAATGGCATTTCTTAAATGGCACAAACCTGAAGCAAAAGGTAATTTTAAGAAGATATACATACTCAAAACTAGCTGGAAATTAAAAAAATTTTGGTGATCTTAACTGACGAATCAAATTCTCTTAAACTCAATTACTTGGCCCATTTATGTACATTTAATTATGACAATTTTCTGAAATGTTAGTAACTTTTGTAATGAAATTTTTCTTTAATCATTAAAATTTTTAACATGGGAAATTCAAATGGGAAAGACAAAGCCACTGTGAGTGCTGTTTTTATATCTTTTTTATGTGCGCATAGATGTATAATTCTAGTAGTATTTACAGTGTGTGCTGCTTTTTTTTTAAACTTAATATCTTTTAACATCTTCTTCTGTTACTATAATCTTTACTTTTCTAGTTTTGATTTGCCTTAATATCAAATGACTGTACTGTAATTTCATAAACATTTCTATATGCTGACATCATGGTCAAGTTCTACAGAGGGTAGCCAACTTTTCCAGTTTGAGCCCTGCAAATATTAAATCCCAGGAAACTCCTCAAGGCTCTAAGCCACATAACCAGCCTTGCTGTTCACTACTGTATTTCTCATGTCCAGCACACCACCTAGAGTGTAAGATGCCCAGTAATTATTAAATGAATGAAGTTTTCACTATGATGAATACTATAATGAACACCTGTGTGCACACAGCTTTTTCTTTAATTTTTTAACATCATTTCAGACGATTAGAAAAGTTATAAGAATCGTTTCAAGAAATCCCAAATCTCTTCCTTACATTTTCCAAATATTAACATTTTACTGTATTTGCTTCCTCTCTTCCTTTTCCCCGATCTGTGTGTTTCTCTTCCTGTCTTTGTGTATGTGGTTTTTTCTGAACTGTTTTTAAGAGCAAATTACAGATATGCCCCCTTTACCCCTAATACTTTACTATATATTTTTTAATAAGCAAGAAATTCTATATATAACCAGAGTAGTTACTAAACATCAGGTTATTAACTTTGACTCAATTACTATTATCTAGTAAATAACTCACATTCAGATTTTGCCAATTCAATCAGTTATGTTCCTTACAGCAAAAGAAAATCTAAGATCATGTATTGCATTCAGTTGCTGTATCTCTTTAGTTTCATTTAATTTGGGACAATTTGAATCTTTGTGTTTTGTGGCATTGATATTTTTGAAGAGTATAGCTAGTTATTTTGTAGAATGTCCCTTAATTTGGGTTTACCTAAATGTTTTATCCAGAGAAGGCGATGGCACCCCACTCCAGTACTCTTGCCTGGAAAATCCCATGGACGGAGGAGCCTGGAGGGCTGCAGTCCATGGGGTTGCAAAGAGTCGGACACGACTGAGCGACTTCACCTTCTTTTCACTTTTATGCACTGGAAAAGGAAATGGCAGCCCACTCCAGTGTTCTTGCCTGGAGAATCCCAGGGACGGGGAGGGCCTCGTGGGCTGCCGTCTCTGGATTGCACAGAGTCGGACACAACTGAAGCGACTTAGCAGCAGCAGCAAATGTTTAATCATGATTAGATTCAGATGATGTACTTCGGGCAGGAACCCCACAGAAGTGGTGTTGCGTCCGTTTTGTGCCTTATGTGGAGACACATGCTGTTGGTTAGTCCCAATGTTATTAACTTTGATAATTTCATTAAGGTGGTATCTGCCAGATTTTTTCATTGTATAAGTTATTGTATACTGTTAATGTAGTAACAGTCTAGAGTTATTTTACTCTTTACAGTTAGTATCTTATGAGGAGTTTGAGACTGCAAATATCCTGCTCCTCAAATGTTTATACACTAGTGTTCATTGATGATTTTTGCCTGAATCTATGTTATTCTGACTCTCATATAGTTTCATCATTTCTTTTACATTTATTAGTTGGGTTTCAACTCTAAGGATGAACTTTTCCTTTTCCCCTATTTATCTATCTTTATCAGTGTGGACTCAGAAATTCTTTCTGTATTCAATAGGTTACAATCACTTTTTATTTTAATATTCAGATTTTCCAGATTTAGCCAAAGGGAACTACTTCAAAGTGGCTTCTGTGCCCTTTTGATGTGTCCCTAGCATTCTTTGAGTACTTCCTGATTTTTTTGGCACACATGATGTTCAGCCTCATCTTAAAGTTTCTCTGCCTCTGGCCTACAATCAGCCTCCTTAAAATCCCCAAGTTCATACTGAGATCTCCAGTTCCAATCCAGTATCCTCTCGTTCATTCTTTTCTATCCTAATCTCTTTCCATATTTTAACTCCCTTCTCAGTGACAAGTAACCTGGCTCCCATTATCAACAATTACAAATTACTTAATTGCACAGTCCTATAGTGAAAAGAAAGGGATTTCAAAATTGCTAACCCATGCCTCTGAAAAGACCGACTAATTCAGTTCAGAGTTCTTGTCTTAAGCCTAAAGACATGATGTCCAAATACTGTGTTCAAAAGTTATCTGTGTTAGTTCTTCTTATATACCCTTCAGTGTATTTACGTTATTCATTTGAAATTCCATTTAGTTTATTTTTTGTTCATATTAAGTATTAGTGTTTTTCCTTCCATCCTTGTGATTTTTTTAAAGACTATGAGATATTAACTGTTTTATAAGTCAAGACTATATAAAAAGTTCTCCTTGGAAAAATGTCATTCCTTTCTATCATAATTCTCTGTATCCTTTCTATCCCATTCCCACTTGTGCCATTCCTGCATACTTAGGTGACCTTTTTTTGCTTAACAGGTATTCTGAAAATCACTCCACATTAGTTCATGGAAATCTTCATTATTTTGTTTTATTGTTGTAGAGTACTCCATTATGTGGAGCTTCCCTGGTGGCTCAGAGGTTAAAGCATCTGCCTGCAATGCGGGAAACCTGGGTTCAATCTCTGGGTCGGGAAGATCCCCTGGAGAAGGAAATGGCAACCCACTCCAGTATTCTTGCTCGGAGAATCCCATGGACGGAGGAGCCTGGTGGGCTATAGTCCATGGGGTCACAGAGAGTCGGGCACTACTGAGAGACCTAACTTTCACTTTAACTAACTTTCACTCCATTATGTGGATATACTACATTTTATTTTAACTCCTTTCCTGTTGTATGGACATTGAATTTGTTTCCGATATTTTTTAATTATTGACCATGCTGCAGGAGTAACCTTGTGGATAAATATTTTTGTACTGTTGGAAGTGTGTCTTGAGGGTAAATTTCAAAAAGTAGAATTGCTGAGTCAAAAGGTATCTATATAGTTTTGTTGGATACTATCAAATTGCCTTCCAAAAGGAGTGTACTTATTTTCATTCCCACTAATAATACATGCGAAGAGTTGACTCATTGGAGAGGACCCTGATGCTGGAAGGGATTGGGGACAGGAGGAGAAGGGGACGACAGAGGATGAGATGGCTGGATGGCATCACTGACTCGATGCACATGATTTTGGGTGAACTCTGGGAGTTGGTGATGGACAAGGAGGCCTGGCGTGCTGTGATTCATGGGGTTGCAAAGAGTTGGACACGACTGAGCGACTGAACTGAACTGAATAATACATGAGAGGGCCAGCTTCCCCATAGCCTATGCACTTTTAAATTTTTGCCAGTCTGATATGTGAGAAATTATATCTCAGTGTACCTTTTTTTTTTAATTTTTGGCTGTGCTGGGTCTTCGTTGCTGTGCATGGGCTTTCTCTAGTTGCAGTATATGGACTTCTCATTACAGCAAGGCACGGGCTCTAGAGCACACGGGCTTCAGTAGTTGCAGCTTTGGGGCTCAGCAGTTGCAGTTCAAGGGTGTTGTATTGCGCAGGCTCAGTAGTTGTGGTACAAGGACTTGGTTGCCCCTGTGGCCTGTGGAATCTTCTTGGACCAGGGATAGCACCCACATCCACCACATTGGCAGGTGGATTCTTAACTGCTGACCACCAGGGAAGTTCTCTCAGAGTACTTTAAATTTCAGTTTTTTAATCATGTAAATTTGAACATCATTTCATATACTTGAGTCATTTTTCATCTTTTATAACAGTGAAATTGGTTTTGTTTCACATCAATTGATCAGTATTGCACAGACTAGAAATTCCAGCTGAGGGAAGTGGTAAGAACAGACATTGTTGTCTTCTTTCCAACCATATTAGTTTTATGTTGGTGCATAACAATTACTAAAACTTAGTGGCCTATATCAATACTCATTTACTATCCCACGTATAGGTTGGAAGTTTAGGCATAGATTAGAGCTAAGTCCTCTGCTCAGGGATTTACCAGGCTGAAGTTAAGATGTTGGCTGGGGCTGTGACCTCATAATGACGACCAAGATCTTCCAAGTTCATTAGTTTTCAGAACTCGACCCATATGGTTATAGGACTGAAGTCCCCCCACCCTGCCCTGTTTTTTTTTTTTTGCTGGCTGTCAGCTAGATCAGTCAAATCCCACAGGCTAACCCCAAGTCCTAGCTCCATGACCTTAAACATGGCAGCTTCTTCAAAAGCAACATGAAAATCTCTATCCAGTCAGCTAATACAGAGAATCTTATAAATATAAGGTAATCAGTCCTCTCATCTTTGTCATATGATATTATCCAGTTAAAGGAATAGTTATTGCATCTCCCATCATATTCACAGATCTATGTCTACTTAAGAGATGGGGATTATACATCAGGATTTTGATGTCTTCTTTTAAAGAGTTTTTGAGTTGGTTTTGGCAGGCAGATAGATTACTACAGATTAGCTTGACCCTTTCAAGACTTATTTTTTAAGCTTTACTAGATTGGCCTAAAGCAGCCTTCACTAGTTTCAGCTGTGACCCTTCTGGGGTCTCTAATGAATGCCCAACTCAATAGTGTCTCCTCTCTGTGTAGTTAGACAAGGAATATCTCCTTGTCTTGCATGAATTCCAAGGGTCATTCAGTTTACAGCCGCCCTGCTTAGACTCATAGCGTTTCCCTGTGCATGTGTACTTTAGTATTCAACTAAGGATTCCAGGAAACCCCGTTGTACATTTCTAGAGAGATTTCTCTATAGTTTCTTCCTTTCCACTACTCTTTCCTGCAAACTCCAGCCATTTTGGCATCAGCCATAGTTTTCGTCTCCTTGAATCAGTGAAATTTCTGTGCTCTACTTAGTTTCCTCCCCAAGCACTTCCAGGGACTTCCCCGGTGGCACAGTGGTTAAGAATCCACCTGCCAATGCAGAGCAACTAAACCCGTGTGCAGCAGCTACTGAGCCTGCATTCTGCAGCTCCTAAAGCCCTTGTGCCTAGAGCCTGTGCTCACAGCAAGAGAAACCACCACAATGAGAAGCCCACGCACCGCAACGAAGAGTAGCCCCCACTCACCACAGCTAGAGAAAACCTGTGCAAAGCAGTGAAGACCCAGTGCCCCCAGAAAGAAACAGAAGTGCTCCCAAATAAAGGGCCCACATCATTTGTTTCTCTTTCTTCAGGGATCACAGCCCTGTGCTGCTTATCTTCTCATATTTAAAACATTTCTCATATGTTTCTCTATTCTTATTATGCTATAAGGGTAAGTTTTCTATCATTACTCTTATTGTCAAAGGCAAAATATTAAATAAACAATCAGAATTTGTAACTCTGACAGACAAAGTCTAAGGTGAGCCCCCACCATGGTGTCTGTCTTGTAGTGTTCATGCTTTTGTGACTCTGTCTTGTTTAGAGACTTTCTTTAGAGACCCACCTCACCAGTCAGGTAACTGGGGGTGACCTCTAACTTTGAGGTTGACCTTCAGCCAACAGCCAGAAAGAAGCTGGGCATTTAGTCTAGAGTAGCAAGCAAATTCTGCCAAATGATTTTTTCCAACAACCCAGGTGAGCTTGGCAACATACTCTTCCCCAGTTATGCCAACAGAATGAAACAGTTTGGCTGGTACCTTTACTGTGGCCTTGCAGAGGACCAGCTAGGCTGTGCTTGCACGCCTGACCCACAGAAACTATGATAGTAAATGTGTGTTTTATGTTGCCGAGTTTGTAGTACTTTGTTAAATAGCAATAGAAAGTGAGTATGATAACATTGGGATGGTTTAGTCGCTCAATCTTGTCTGGCTCTTTGCAACCCTATGGACTGTGTAGCCCACCAGGCACCTGTGTCCATGGGATTTCCCAGGTAAAAATACTGGAATGGGTTGCCATTTCCTTTTCCAAGGGATCTTCTCAACCCAGGGATCAAACCCACCTCTGCTGCATTGCAGGTGAATTCTTTACAACTGAGCCAGCAGGGAAGCCCACAATAGTATTAAATTTGCATAAATATTGTTCAAGGCCAGCCCATGATAGGGTAAAAAAAAAAAAAAATGTAATCTTACAGCACTTAAACCCTGCTCCTTGAAAGAGAAGATTACAAGAGTCGGATGTCAAATGGATTTTGTTTTCTTCCTCTTGTCAGCTCAACATCATGTCCTGTTTTAGTTTTATTCCTGTTTGGACCATAACTTTCTTATTATAGCCTCTTTTGCTCTGACATTTTTATACAGCCTTTCTTTTTTTCTGTTGATGAAAGTAGCATATTCTTTCACTCATATTATTTATGAAAGTCATTCAATATCTTATAGTTTATCTAATGCACTCTCTAAAGATTTTCTCCTTGGAGTCCTCATGATTGGTTAATTTAACTTCTTTTCATTGTGTTCCTGAGCTAAATTCAACATTTCTGGTAAACTTTTCTAGAATAGAAAGTGAATGATCATGACTGTACTGCTCCAGGAAGATACCTATTCTTATGTGTCTTAAGAACTTGTAAAAATTCCACAGCCCTTAATAATCTCAACTAAACATGCTCTGCCTCAAATTCTTATTCCAAAGTAACGTTTCATAATAAACCATGCACAGCCCCATAGCTATTATCAGTCTCTCCCTGTTCACTCCTCCAGTACCCATGGCAGTTACTCGTCTGCTCCGTCTCTGTGGATCTGCCTGTCTCAGACAAATGTAAATGGAGTCGTATAATACATGACCTTCTGCGTCTTGCTTCTTCCATTTAGGATATTTCCAAGGTTTATCCATGTTGCAGAGTAATATTGGAACTTCATTCCTTTTAATGATTGAGTGGTATTTCATTGTATGGATATACCATATTCTGTTTATTATACGAGTTGATGGTCATTTGAGTTACTTACAGTTTGGGGCCATTTTCAATACTGTTGATATGAGTATGCATTTACAAGTTTTACTGGTTATATGTTTTCATTTCTCTAGAGTATATATTTAGGAGTAGAATTGCTGCATTATGGAGCATACCAAAGTATTATAAACAACTTATTGCCCAAAAAATTAGGTGACTCAGATGAAATGGACAAATTTTGAGGAGGACACGAAATACCAAAACTGACTCAACAAGAAATAGAAAACCTTTAAAAGACCTAAAACAAGTAAATGAACCAAAAAGAAATGCCTAAACTCAGATGGCTGTAATGGTGAATTCTATCACACATTTTAGCAAGAAGTAAGAGTTACTCTTGAGCAGTCTCCTCCAGAAGATAGAGGTGGAACAACTCATTGTATGAAGCCAGTATTACCTTGATATTAAAGCCAAACAAAGATATCGTAAGAAAAAGATTATAAACCCATATCACTCATGAAAATGTACACAGAAGCCCTCAACAAAATCTTAACAAGTCAAATCTAGCAACACATAAAATAGATTATACATAACCAAGGAGTTGTCCCAGGAATAAAAAGTTGGCTTAATAATTGAACATAAATTAATGTAACACACCATAGTAATAGAAGACCAAATTCTCATGATTATCTTACCAGATACAGAAAAAGCATTTGACAAAATCCAACACCCATTCATGATTTAAAAAATCTGGAATAGAAGAAGGCTTCGTAAGCTGATAAAGAGCATCAACTGAAAAACCTACAGCTAACAGCATACTAAATGGGAAGGACTGAATGCTTTCCCCCCTGACATTGGGAACAAAGGAAGAATGTTTGCTCTGACAGATTTCTAATGAATCTAGTTATAGCCAGCCTAATAATGGAAAATAATTTTAAACATCCAGTTTGAAAGGGGAGAAGTTAAAACTGTCTTTTTTTCTTCATCATCCTATATGTATAAAAAATTCCAGGGAGTTCACTCAGCAAAAAAAAAAAATTCCTAGAACTCAAGAGTAAGGGACTATCTTTCCTGGTGCAATGTATAAGAATCATTGCAAGGGACATGGGTTCAACCCCTGGTCTAGGAAGATCCCACATGCCTCAGAGCAACGAAGCCTGTGTGCCACAGCTACAGAGCCCTCGCTCTGAATAGCCCAGGAGCCACAACTGCTGAAGCCTGCACCACAGCCTGTGCTCTGCAACGAGAGGCCGCCGCAATAAGCCCACCGAACTCAGCCGCAGCCACTGCCGCCTGTGCCTCGCAAGGAGCAGTAGCATCCACTTGCTGCAACTAGAGACAGCCACGCAAAGGAACAGACACTCAGTGCAGCCTCAATACATAAATAAATAAGTGAATTTTTAAAACTCAATAATAAGAATATAAGCAACTTGGTTTTTTAAAGGGGCAAAAGATTTTAATATGTAATAACATTATATCTAATATACATTATATATAATATACATTATAAAGGACAGAAATGGTATGGACCTAACAGAAGCAGACGAGATAAAGAAGAGGTGGCAAGAATACACAGAAGAACTATACAAAAAAGATCTTTACGACCCATATAGCCACGATGGTGTGATTACTGACCTAGAACCAGACATCCAGAATGTGAAGTCATGTGGGCCTTAGGAAGCATCACCCTGAACAAAGTTGGTAGAGGTGATGGAATTCCAGTTGAGCTATTTCAAACCCTAAAAGATGATGCTGTGAAAGTGCTGCATTCAATATGCCAGCAAATCTGGAAAACTCAGCAGTGGCCACAGGACTGGAAAAGGTCAGTTTTCGTTCCAATCCCAAAGAAAGGTAGTGCCAAAGAATGCTCAAACTACTGCACAATTGCACTCATCTCACACGCTAGCAAAGTAATGCTCAAAATTCTCCAAGCCAGGCTTCAACAATACATGAACCATGAACTTCCAGATGTTCAAGCTGGGCTTAGAAAAGGCAGAGGAACCAGAGATCAAATTGCCAGCATCCACTGGATCATCAAAAAAGCAAGAGAGTTCCAGAAAAACATCTACTACTGCTTTACTGACTACACCAAAGCTTTTGACTGTGTGGATCACAACAAACTGTGGAAAATTCTTCACGAGATGGGAATACCAGGCCACCTGACCTGCCTCCTGAGAAATCTGTATGCAGGTCAAGAAGCAAGAGTTAGAACTGGACATGGAACAACAGACTAGTTCCAAATCGGGGAAGGAGTACATCAAAGCTGTATCTTTGTCACCCTGCTTATTTAACTTAAATGCAGAGTACATCATGAGAAATGCTAGACTAGATGAAGCACAAGCTAGAATCAAGATTGCCGGGAGAAATATCAATAACCTCAGATACGCAGATAACACCACACTTATGGCAGAAAGCAAAGAAGAACTAAAGAGCCTCTTGATGAAAGTGAAAGAAGAGAGTGAAAAAGTTGGCTTAAAACTCAATATTCAGAAAACGAAGATCATGGCATCTGGTCCCATCACTTCATGGCAAATAGATGGGAAACAATGGTAACAGTGACAGATTTTATTTTGGGGGGCTCCAAAATCACTGCAGATGGTGACTGCAGCCATGAAATTAAAAGATGCTTGCTCCTTGCAAGAAAAGTTATGACCAACCTAGACAGCATATTAAAAAGCAGAGACATTACTTTGTCAACAAAGGTCCGTCCAGTCAAAGCTATGGTTTTTTCAGTAGTCATGTATGAATGTGAGAATTGGACTATAAAGAAAGATGAGGGGGCCGGCCTCTGCCGCTGCCCAGGAGTAGCCGGCCCAGAACCTCCTGTGGGCCCACGCGGAGCCCGTGGGCCCGCCTGCGCCGCCCGCCACCTCTCAGCCCTTCCGGGCGCCGCTGGCCGAGCCCCCCACGCCCCCTGAGATGGTGCGCAAGCGGAAGGGGGCCGGGGTCCCCGCCTGCACCCCCTGTAAGCAGCCCTGCGCTCCCCCGCCGTCCCGGGAGGGGCCCCCGCGGAGGCTGGCAGGGACGCGGTCTGAGCCGGGGGCGCCTCCCCCTCGGCCGCCGGGCAGCCGCAGCACCAGTGCGACGACGCCCACTGTCCGGAGGGCCCGGAGCTGCTGGGCAACTGCCACAAGGAGCCGCCCCCCGACGCCCCGGATATCAACCAGCTCCCGCCCTCCATCCTGCTCAAGATATTTTCCAATTTATCTCTGGGTGAACGTTGCCTTTCTGCGTCATTGGTTTGCAAGTACTGGCGTGGTGACCTTTGTTTAGATTTCCAGTTTCGGAAGCAGCTGCATCTTAGTAGTTGTCAGCAGGTCACTGATGAATTATTGGAAAAAATTGCACCAAGAAGTCAACATATAATTGAAATCAGCATTTCTGACTGTCGCAGTATGTCTGATACTGGCGTATGTGTTCTAGCATTTAAATGTCCTGGACTTCATAGGAATACAGCTTACAGGTGTAAACAGCTTTCTGACACCTCTATTATTGCAGTTGCCTCTCACTGTCCTTTACTTCAGAAAGTTCATGTAGGCAACCAGGACAAACTGATGAAGGACTCAAAACAGCTGGGGTCGAAATGCAGAGAACTCAAAGATATCATTTCGGCCAGTGTTACAAGATCTCAGATGAGGCCATGATCGTCATAGCTAAGGGCTGTCTGAAATTACGAAGAATATACATGCAGGAAAACAAATTAATTCTCGACTGACATCTTATCGTATTATTGTGTTCCACACTATTTAGTTCCTCCTAGATCCTTCCGAATTTCACATGCACGGCTTCAATCAGCTCCTGGAGAGCGGATAACATACCTAGGGACCTAGGTCTTGCTGGACAAGCAGCCAATCATGAACAGGGGCAGACTTGGCCTTAAATTTTAATTCTTATATTTTTTTGCATTTCAAAGTATAGATATTCATTTTATCTATTAAAAAGTAAAACCCACTAAGTGTACTGTAGGGAATATTTATCTTACAAAGGAAGGATTATGTAGAAATGAGCCCACCTGCTGGTTTTATTTTCCTTTTCCAGTAATGTTTATATTGTAACTTAAACATTTTTCTGGCTCTAAAAATTAGGTATGTCTTTGTTTTCTAGTGCATATTTCTGTTATTTAAACCTGCTTGTACACATATGAAGAAAACCAATTTGAAACATTTCTGTTTATGCACAGAGTATACCTTAATGGTATCTTGGGCAGAGGGTAAGGACCTCACCTTTACAAGGGAAGTAGAAATGGTGGATTTGCTTACAGAGCTTTAAATTCAGTTCAGTTCAGTCACTCAGTCGTGTCCAACTCTCTGCGACCCCATGAATCGCAGCACGCCAGGCCTCCCTGTCCATCACCAGCTCCCGAAGTTCACTCAGACTCACGTCCATCGGCACAGTGATGCCATCCAGCCATCTCATCCTCTATCGTCCCCTTCTTCTCCTGCCCCCAATCCCTCCCAGCATCAGAGTATTTTCCAATGAGTCAACTCTTCACATGAGGTGGCCAAAGTACTGGAGTTTCAGCTTGAGCATCATTCCTTCCAAAGAAATCTCAGGGCTCTTCTCCTTCAGAATGGACTGGTTGGATCTCCCTGTAGTCCAGTTCAGTTCAGTCGCTCAGTCCTGTCCAACTCTTTGCGACCCCATGAATTGCAGCACGCCAGGCCTCCCTGTCCATCACCAACTCCCGGAGTTGACTCAAACTCACGTCTATCAAGTCAGTGATGCCATCCAGCCATCTCATCCTCTGTCGTCCCCTTCTCCTCCTGCCTCCAATCCCTCCCAGCATCAGAGTCTTTTCCAGTGAGTCAACTCTTCTCATGAGGTAGCCAAAGTACTGGAGTTTCAGCTTTAGCATCATTCCTTCCAAAGAAATCCCAGGGCTGATCTCCTTCAGAATGGACTGGTTGGATCTCCTTGCAGTCCAAGGGACTCTCAAGAGTCTTCTCCAACACCACAGTTCAAAAGCATCAATTCTTTGGCGCTCAGCTTTCTTCACAGTCCAACTCTCACATCCATACATGACCACTGGAAAAACCAAGCCGTGACTAGATGGACCTTTGTTGGCAAAGTAATGTCTCTGCTTTTCAATATGCTATCTAGGTTGGTCATAATTTTTCTTCCAAGGAGTAAGCGTCTTTTAATTTCATGGCTGCAGTCACCATCTGCAGTGATTTTGGATTTATGTAGCTGTAAATTGGGAATTTAGTCTATATGTCAGAAGGATAAAGCCAATTCTGTCATCAGTTTAAAAGAAAAATAAGATTTTGGTGAAATCTTGTCTAAGTGGCTTTAACACTATTAGAGAACTTAAAAAACTGTTACAATATCAAACTGTTTTAGAATAGCAACACAAAGTTGGGGTTACTGTTTCAGATGTATATTCATGTAAAAATTAGGTTTCAGTATTGGCACTTAGGTAACAAAGGAAAATATGGTATATATATTTGTATTTTAATGAAATACTGGCACCATATAAAATGTTAATTTTTAAATCAGTGGGCCAGAGTTTCAGTGTGGATATGGAAATAGAGATTGTCATTTTATAAACTGCAGGAATAAATATATGTGTTTTAAATACTGAAGTATTCAGTTTTAAATTTTTCTTTCATTTTGAAAACATGCAAGAGCTAAACTAGAGTTTTAATTAGTGGTTAAAAGCAGTGAATAAATAAACCTGTCTAAAAATTAAAAAAAAAAAAAGAAAGCTGAGCACTGAAGAATTGATGCTTTTGAATTGTGGTGTTGGAGAAGACTCTTGCGAGTCCCTTGGACTGCAAGGAGATCCAACCAGTCAATCGTAAAGGATATCAGTCCTGAATATACATTGGAAGGACTGATGTTGAAGCTGAAACTCCAATACTTTGTCCACCTGATGCAAAGAACTGACTCCTTAGAAAAAATCCTGATACTGGGAAAGACTGAAGGTGGGAAGAGAAGGGGATGACAGAGGATGAGATGGTTGGATGGCATCACCAACTTGGACATGAGTTTGAGTAAGTTCCAAGAATTGGTGATAGACAGGGAAGCCTTTGCAAGTCCATGGGCTCACAAAGAGTTGGACACGACTGAGCAACTGAACTGAACTGATACATTATATCAACGATATAAGAATGACTAATAAGCACATGAAAAGATGTTCAACATTATTACTCAGAGAAATGCTAGTTTAAAATCATAATGAGATACTTCTTAATACTAAATGGCTATAATCAGAAAGACCAAAAATAATAGGTCTTGGAGATATGGAGAAACTGGAATCTTCATGCATTGTTGGTGGAAATGTAAAATGATATGGCCACTTTGGAAGATACTTTGGCAGTGTCTTTAAAAGTTAATCATAAATGTACCTTCCTACCCAATAGTTCCCCCAAGAGAACAGCAAACATTTCCACAAAAACTTTTACACAATGATCATAGCAGCATTATTCATAATAATCAAAAACTGAAAACAAGCCATTACCCACCAACTGGTGAATGAATTAAATGTCATGTAGTCTCTCCATGCAGTGGAATACTTTTAAGACAAAAGGAAGTATTGATTCCTACTACAACATGGATAAACCTTGAAAACAGCATGCTAACTGAAGGCAGATAGATGCAAAAGACTACAAATCAAGTGATTCATTTATATTACGTGTCTGGGAAAGGTAAATCTACAGATCAAAAAGCAGACTACTGGAGGCTGTTGGTGGGAACAAGCATGACTGCAGATAGGCGCTAGGGACCTTTTTCAGTCATAAACTAGATGGGGTGATGGCTGTACCACTCTGTCAATATATTAAAAACCATTGAATTTTATACTTAAGTTGGGTGAATTTTATGGCATATAAATTGTATCTCTCTAAATCTATTTTTTTTTTAAAGATGAGATGGGTGCTTGCCTTGGCAGCACATGTACTAAAATTATAACAATACAGAGATAGGGATTAACAGATACTAACTACTATATATAAAATCAATAAACAATAAGGATTTACTGTATAGCTCAGGGAACTATATTCAGTATCCTATAATAACCTGCAATGGAAAAGAATGGAGGGGAATATATGTATAGATACAGACGTATGTATAACTGAATTACTTTGCTGTACACCTGAGCAATATTTAAACCAACTAAATCATTTTTAAAATTTTTTTTTAATTAAAAAAGATGAGATGGGAAGCAAGAGGTTATGCCAAACACTATGTATTCTTGCAGGTAGCTTCCTGCTAACCTTGTGAGGTGATTGATGGCATCTTATTTTGTTGTTGAGGACATTGAAGCTCAGCAAACATCAATTCCCTGATCAAAATTGCCCAAGTAATTGAGTTGCTAATAATATAGATAAAAGATATATGTTGATTAAAATGTGATTTACTGACTGGGAGAAATAATTTGAAGTTCTTACTAAGTTATTACACTCTAGTGCTCATGGGACATTCATGCTGAAGACACTTAGAATGTGACTGGAGGATGCCGGAGTGTATGGTTAGCTGCTCGGTTGTCTGGGTCTTTGAGACCCTGTGGACTGTAGCCCATCTTTGTCCACAGAATTTCCCAAGCAAGAATACTGGAGTAGGTTGCAGTTTCCTCCTCCGGGGGATCTTCTCAACCCAGGGATCAAACCTGAGTCCCCTATGTCTCATTGGAGATTGGCATTATTGGATTGTGTCTCTTTGGCAGGCACATTTTTTACCATTGTGCCACCTGGGAAGTGGTTGGAAGATAAAACCAGAAAAAACTACTTAGAGTGGTTTCTGGAGTCATTGTCTCTTCAGATCAGATCAGTCGCTGAGTCATGTCCAACTCTTTGCAACCCCATGAATCGAAGCACGCCAGGCCTCCATCACCAACTCCTAGAGTTCACTCAGACTCACGTCCATCGAGTCAGTGATGCCATCCAGCCATCTCATCCTCTGTCATCCCCTTCTCCTCCTGCCCCCAATCCCTCCCAGCATCAGAGTCTTTTCCAATGAGTCAACTCTTCGCATGAGGTGGCCAAAGTACTGGAGTTTCAGCTTGAGCATCATTCCTTCCAAAGAACACCCTGGGCTGATCTCCTTCAGAATGGACTAGTTGGATCTCCTTGCAGTCCATGGGACTCTCAAGAGTCTTCTCCAACACCACAGTTCAAAAGCATCAATTCTTCGGCGCTCAGCTTTCTTCACAGTCCAACTCTCACATCCATACATGACCACTGGAAAAACCATAGCCTTGACTAGATGAACCTTTGTTGGCAAAGTAATGTCTCTGCTTTTGAATGTGCTATCTAGGTTGGTCATAACTTTCCTTCCAAGGAGTAAGCATCTTTTAATTTCATGCCTGCAGTCACCATCTGCAGTGATTTTGGAACCCAGAAAAATAAAGCCTGACACTGTTTCCACTGTTTCCCCATCTATTTCCCATGAAGTGATGGGACCGGATGCCATGATCTTCGTTTTCTGAATGTTGAGCTTTAAGCCAACTTTTTCACTCTCCACTTTCACTTTCATCAAGAGGCTTTTTAGTTCCTCTTCACTTTCTGCCATAAGGGTGGTGTCAACTGCATATCTGAGGTTATTGATATTTCTCCCGGCAATCTTGATTCCAGCTTGTGTTTCTTCCAGTCCAGCGTTTCTCATGATGTACTCTGCATATAAGTTAAATAAACAGGGTGACAATATACAGCCTTGACGTACTCCTTTTCCTATTTGGAACCAGTCTGTTGTTCCATGTCCCGTTCTAACTGTTGCTTCCTGACCTGCATACAGATTTCTCAAGAAGCAGATCAGGTGTTCTGGTATTCCCATCTCTTTCAGAATTTTCCACAGTTTATTGTGATCCACACAGTCAAAGGCTTTGGCATAGTCAATAAAGCAGAAATAGATGTTTTTCTGGAACTCTCTTGCTTTTTCCATGATCCAGCAGATGTTGGCAATTTGATCTCTGGTTCCTCTGCCTTTGTCCCTTAGCTTATCTTAAATTCACTGATGAAATTATTCAGATTTTCTTTGTATACATGTGGGATTTTAAGAAAGTGATGCTGAGTAGTCTAAAAATGGCTGTGGAGAGTGAAGAAAGAGTGAAATAAATGTCACTTTAAGCTTTTGACCTCAAGATATGGGCGATTTCATCTCAGAACTTTGAAAAGAAAGTACTGCCCATAAGTGAAATCAAGTTAGATAACGTGAGAAATTGGTCAAGAAAAGATTGAAATTTACTAGCAGCAGAAGAGAAATGAGAACAGACGTTTACCTTCCTACAGAACAGTGTGCACATCTTAGGAAAAGAGTGTCAAAAAGTGGAAAAGTGTATGAATCTGCCAAACATAAGAGCCAACATAGCTTCAATAGCCCAGTGACATAAACTGATTTGATAGATTTAGAACTGAATGATGATATTGTGATTAATAATATCCACAAAGATGTAATTTGTACTTATGGACAGCACGAGTGAAGAGGGAATCATCTTATATTTTTGAGAAGGGCAGAAAGAATAGTAAGTAAATCCTCCCTTTTCAGTTAACAGTAAGAAAGGTATGTTTACCTGAACCATTCAGAGACTACATAGCACTTTCATGTAACGTGATAGGAAATGGGGACAGTAGAGTCAGTACTGAAGTAGATGGGGTCTGATTTCCTCCTAGCTCTGTGATATGTTTGCTATGACCAGTGCATTTTCTTGGCAAAATTCTATTAGTCTTTGCCCTGCTTCAGTCCGTATTTCAAGGCCAAATTTTCCTGTTACTCCAGGTGTTTCTTGACTTCCTACTTTTGCATTCCAGTCCCCTATAATGAAAACGACGTCTGTTTTGGGTGTTAGTTCTAAAAGGTCTTGTAGGTCTTCATAGTACCGTTCCACTTCAGCTTCCTCAGTGTTACTGGTTGGGGCATAGACTTGGATTACTGTGATATTGAATGGTTTGCCTTGGAAACACCCTCTTCCAACAACACAAGAGAAGACTCTACACATGGACATCACCAGATGGTCAACACCGAAATCAGATTGATTATATTCTTTGCAGCCAAAAATGGAGAAGCTCTATACAGTCAACAAAAACAAGACCAGAAGCTGACTGTGGCTCAGATCATGAACTCCTTATCACCAAATTCATTCTTAAATTGAAGAAAATAGGGAAAACCACTAGACCAGTCAGGTATGACCTAAATCAAATCCCTTGTGATTATACAGTGGAAGTGAGAAATAGATTTAAGGGCCTAGATCTGATAGATAGAGTGCCTGATGAACTATGGAATGAGGTTCGTGACATTGTATAGGAGACAGGGATCAAGACCATCCCCATGGAAAAGAAATGCAAACAAGCAAAATGGCTGTCTGGGGAGGCCTTACAAATAGCTGTGAAAAGAAGAGAAGCAAAAAGCAAAGGAGAAAAGGAAAGATAAAAGCATCTGAATGCAGAGTTCCAAAGAATAGCAAGAAGAGATAAGAAAGCCTTCCTCAGCGATCAATGCAAAGAAATAGAGGAAAACAGCAGAATGGGAAAGACTAGAGATCTCTTCAAGAAAGTTAGAGATACCAAAGGAACATTTCATGCAAAGATGGGCTCAATAAAGGACAGAAATCGTATGGACCTAACAGAAGCAGAAGATATTAAGAAGAGGTGGCAAGAATACACAGAAGAATTATACAAAAAAGATCTTCATGACCCAGATAATCACGATGGTGTGATCACTGACCTAGAGCCAGACATCCTGGAATGTGAAGTCAAGTGGGCCTTAGAAAGCATCACTACAAACAAAGCTAGTGGAGGTGATGGAATTCCAGTTGAGCTATTTCAAATCCTAAAAGATGATGCTGTGAAAGTGCTGCACTCAATATGCCAGCAAATTTGGAAAACTCAGCAGTGGCCACAGGACTGGAAAAGGTCACTTTTCATTCCAATCCCAAAGAAAAGCAGTGCCAAAGAATGCTCAAACTATCGCACAATTGCACTCATCTCACACGCAAGTAAAGTAATGCTCAAAATTCTCCAAGCCAGGCTTCAGCAATACGTGAACCGTGAACTTCCAGATGTTCAAGCTGGTTTTAGAAAAGGCAGAGGAAGCAGAGATCAAATTGCCAACATCCGCTGGATCATGGAAAAAGCAAGAGAGTTCCAGAAAAACATCTATTTCTGCTTTATTGACTATGCCAAAGCCTTTGACTGTGTGGATCACAATAAACTGTGGAAAATTCTGAAAGAGATGGGAATACCAGAACACCTGAACTGCCTCTTGAGAAATTTGTACACAGGTCAGGAAACAACAGTTCGAACTGGACATGGAACAACAGACTGGTTCCAAATAGGAAAAGGAGTACACCAAGGCTGTATATTGTCACCCTGTTTATTTAACTTATATGCAGAGTACATCATGAGAAACGCTGAACTGGAAGAAACACAAGCTGGAATCAAGATTGCCGGGAGAAATATCAATAACCTCAGATATGCAGATGACACCACCCTTATGGCAGAAAGTGAAGAGGAACTAAAAAGCCTCTTGACAGAAGTGAAAGTGGAGAGTGAAAAAGTTGGCTTAAAGCTCAACATTCAGAAAACGAAGATCATGGCATCCGGTCCCATCACTTCATGGGAAATAGATGGGGAAACAGTGTCAGATTTTATTTTTGGGGGCTCCAAAATCACTGCAGATGGTGACTGCAGGCATGAAATTAAAAGACACTTACTCCTTGGAAGGAAAGTTATGACCAACCTAGATAGCACATTCAAAAGCAGAGACATTACTTTGCCAACAAAGGTTCTGTGGTCATGTATGGATGTGAGAGTTGGACTGTGAAGAAGGCTGAGCACCGAAGAATTGATGCTTTTGCACTGTGGTGTTGGAGAAGACTCTTGAGAGTCCCTTGGACATCAAGGAGATCCAACCAGTCCATTCTGAAAGAGATCAGCCCTAGGATTTCTTTGGAAGGAATGATGCTAAAGCTGAAACTCCAGTACTTCAGCCACCTCATGCGAAGAGTTGACTCATTGGAAAAGACTCTGATGCTGGGAGGGATTGGGGGCAGGAGGAGAAGGGGATGACAGAGGATGAGATGGCTTGAGGGCATCACTGACTCGATGGACGTGAGTCTGAGTTAACTCCAGGAGTTGGTGATAGACAGGGAGGCCTGGCGTGCTGCGAATCATGGGGTCACAAAGAGTCGGACACGACTGAGCGACTGAACTGAACTGTGATATGTGAAAGAAACGTTTCTTCACAGTAAAATGATGAGAGTTGAATTCTAGGTGTTCTTAGTACAGGTCAGAAAAAGGCTTCAGCATAGGTTTTGAAAGAACAAAACTGACTAAATTTTTAATACAGCTGTGAATAGAGAAGAGAGTCTTCTATAGCTTAGTGACAGATTTTATCACTGAGAAAATTTTTATATACATCTTTTTTCTAATATGTTTATGGGTTTGAAATATTTATTTTGATTGGTGTAGTTCTTATATCATTTCTGAAGTCTTTTATACTTCTAGACATATGCCTTTAGTTATTTTTGTACTATTTCTGTAAATGTTATTAATATTTATTTTAGAAAAATATACATCTTTTTCTTGATTTCATTACTTTGTTTTGATTTTTCTGAAGAGACTAAGCAGATTTCTAAATGAAAATGCTTTTCAGAAGCTTGGATTTTTTTCTTATACATATCTTCTCCAGAGCAGTTGTGTTCTATAGTTAGAGCTTCTGTGATTTTTTTTTTTTTAATAGGAAATTGGAATTGAAAAGCCATGTTCTCTGTTTCAGGGTTACTTTATTACTCTCGCCTCTTAAAGTAGGATTCATGGCTTTGGTTCTTACAATGTTTGTTTTTGTGGTTAATTTCCATAGAAACACTGAACGAGTTTAATAGAAAAGGACATGTTACTGGATGGTAGGTGATGCAGCTGAATCTAGAGTATGGCTGAATAAAGCAACCATCCTTCCAAAAACTGTTCCAGAAGGTCACTGTCCGGTGTGCTTCTCTCTCAGGCACTACAGACACCACCTCCAACAACACTGCAACCGTGATTTCCACGGCGCCTCCGGCCCCCTCGGCGGTCACCTCCCCCGCCCTGAGCCCCTCCCCTTCCGCCTCAGCCGCCACGTCCGAGGCGTCCAGCGCCAGCGAGACCAGCACCACACAGGCCACCTCCGCTCCTCTGTCCTCTCCTCTTGGGACCAGCCAGGTGATGGTGACAGCATCAGGGTTGCAAACAGCAGCAGCTGCCGCCCTCCAAGGAGCTGCCCAGTTGCCAGCAAATGCCAGTCTCGCTGCCATGGCTGCTGCTGCAGGACTAA
This sequence comes from Bubalus bubalis, assembly GCF_019923935.1. Taxonomy (NCBI): domain Eukaryota; kingdom Metazoa; phylum Chordata; class Mammalia; order Artiodactyla; family Bovidae; genus Bubalus; species Bubalus bubalis. The sequence continues at coordinate 1,449,566 of NC_059162.1, read as the reverse complement.
ACCCAGGCCTGATGGCACCCTCACAGTTTGCAGCTGGGTAAGGTGCTTTCTTACCTGTTTACATCTGAGAAACAACTCGGAGGTCATCCCTAGAGTTACTCATAGGGAATACTTTTCAACACTATCTTAAATGCAAAAGCAGAAAACCTTTAAAGCCATAATCTCTTTGAAATAGGTTGCTCTGTAGTAGCACAGGGACATTGATTGCGGTTGGACTAGAGTTTATATCATCAAAAAAACAAGAATTAGTTGTAAATATATTCTCTTCTCTGTCATTTTTTTCTCTTGCTTTGGAAAAAAGAGAACAAAGTAACTCAAAGAGTCAAAATGACTAAGTTTTACGTTTTGTGTGGACCATAACCATGCTTTGCTTTGTATAAGTGAGCATCAAGGAAAGCAGTAACTTGGAAGCACCATGTAAAGAGTATAAAAAGAATAACACATATTCCCATATACTTCCCACCTGTATTTTCCTTTTTCTTGTCCCCTTGGGTATGTTGTCAGATTAACACATGTGTCTGCGTTGTGGTAATGTCTCTGCTCTTCTGGTCTTTCAGAGGTGCCTTACTCAGTCTCAATCCGGGACCCCTCGGTGGTGCTCTCAGCCCGGCTCTGATGAGCAACAGCACACTGGCAACTATTCAAGGTCAGCAGAATTGCTTCCCTTACTTTACTTTCTCTTTCTTTCCTTAGATGGAAGGAGTCTGCTTTGCTATAGGTGAAAGTGACGTGAAGAGATAGTTGAATTGATAAAGCTGACTACCCTGCGGACCAGGAATGTGTTCCTATAAAAAGCTTTGTAAGAAAAATAGAGGTGTCAGTTTGTAAGAATAGGAAATATGCTTGGTGTGGTGTATTAAGAAACCAGGATGGTACTTGCCTGGCGATCCAGCAGATAAAACTGCGCTTCCGCCACAGGGGACGCGGGTTCCATCCCTGGTCAGGGAACTAACATCCTGCCGGCTGCACAGTGTGGCCAGAAAACCAGAAAAAGAAACCGGCACTTTTATGCTACTATTTATCTTCCAATATAGGCTTGGAGATATTTCTTCCTAAATTTATCTAAATAGTCATCCAAGAACCATCCCCAGGCAAGCTTGACCAAGTAAAACTCCCCAGTCCCCATCCCCGCTCTCAAGAGCCATGTACAGGAAGGCTTTGTAACAAATTAACGTCGGAGGACAGCATGCAGCCTGCAGGAGTACTTCTAATTCCTGTTGGGTTCTGCCATCTATATATCCTCATCATTATAGAGCTTAGATTCTCTTGGATTTTAACATCTCTTTCCCAAGCCCACATGGGTCCCTTTTGGCCTTAGCATGCTATCCAGTCTAAAATGAGTCTAAGTCCACTCATCCTATATATTGAAGAGGCTGCTTTGTTTAGTATTTGAGCTTCATGTTTGAAGATGCTTGCTATTATGTGACTCAGGGAAACACTTTGAGACATCACTATACTAATCTCAGAATTTTTTCTTAAAATAATTCCTGCTTAAATGAGAGTTCTTGGAGCCAAAAACAGTTTTTAAACTGCTAAACTTCATTTAGGATTAGTGTTTCATGGATGATATCTCTACGGTATACTGTGGGCAGTTAGTTCCAAACAAATCCAAAATACCACCTAGATTACCTTACATTATATTGACTTTCTCATTGACTAAATCATATGTGAAATTGCTTCCTGGTTAGATCTGTAAAGCTTTTGTCATAAAATGATTTCTTTTTGGAGTAAGATTTGTGATAAATCACTTTTTCTCTTGCATTACAATGTGTCTCTGGTCTGTGGTGATGCTAAAAAGACCCAGCTGAGTACCGAACTGGACTATGCCCCTAAGCCTGGGGTCTCAGAGAATGCCAAGCTGCACCCGGACTCACTGTTCTGTACTCATTGTGTGATCATGTCCAAAGTCAGGGACGTTCCCTCAGTTCCTCTTGCTTTTTTTAATTATGTAAGAAATCAAATTTTTAATGCCCCTAGGAAAAACCCTCAAATATACATGTGAGGGTGTGATTATATGGGTGAGGGGATTGTTGTGGGTTTTCAGATACAGGAAAAAATAGTCTTTTGAATGGAGTTAACTTTAGTCAGTAATTTTAATTAAATCAAAATTATTGGATTTAACAAATATTTCTGGGTAGATGAAATAAGTTGAGATTTCAAGATAAAAATATAACTCTGATTCTCTTCTCTCCTATCCTGTTCATGCTCATTAGAGTTTTCAGTCCTCTAGGCTCTTTTAAAATTATAAATAATCTTTGGTTGGTAAATTATAGCACTGTGATTAAGGGGGAAAATTCAGCTAAGGGATAAACTTTTTTCATCGGGGTTGTAGGAACGCTTAGGACGTTTGATGCGTTCTTTGTCTTCTCCAGGCTGATACTAACACTCTCCTTCCTGCCTGTTTCCGGGGGTTTGTCTGTAGCTCTTGCTTCTGGTGGCTCTCTGCCAATAACGTCACTGGATGCAACTGGGAACCTGGTGTTCGCCAACGCAGGAGGAGCCCCCAACATCGTGACCGCCCCTCTCTTCCTGACCCCTCAGAACCTCTCTCTGCTCACCAGCAATCCAGTTAGCTTGGTCTCTGCCGCTGCAACCTCTGCAGGGAATTCTGGACCTGTAGCCAGCCTTCATGCCACCTCCACCTCCGCTGAGTCTATCCAGAACTCTCTCTTCACTGTGGCCTCTGCCAGCGGGGCTGCCTCCACCACCACCACCGCCTCCAAGGCACAGTGAGCTGGGCCGCGCGGCGCTGCTGGCAGAGACTGAAACACGTGATGGACTTCCTGTTGCCATGTTGCAAGGGCAAGGGAGAGGAGGGAGAGAAGAGAGGAAACACATGGCGGAAAAAAGAGATGGAGATGGGACAGCAAATTTGCCTAATTTTTTAATAAAACACTGTCTTTTCAGGATTGCTTCATGGATTGGAGAACTTTCTAACCAAAAATTAAAAAAAAAAAACAAAAAAAAAAAGGCAGAAACAAAAGTCAAAAACAAACAAAAAAATAAGTGAAAGGACTACTTATCATTTCCAGCAGTCATGATGACGAGTTAAGGTGGGTTACCAATTCCGACATAGGAAGGGGATTTCTTGTTTGTCTAAATTTCTTTTTCTTTAAAAAAAATCATTTCTATGGGTCTGTTGTACAGGCCATTAAGTCATAACAAGGTGTTTATAATCATATCAATTTTGTTGGGGGTTCCTTTCTTAACTGGTACAATTTAGGCAGGCCTGTATTACTGTATCTCTATTGTTATTGTTGTTATTGTTTTATATATATATATATATATAGTTTGGACATGTTTATCTCTCGCTCCTGGATCCTATTTCAGCGAGCTCCCACACTGTGGGGTGGGAGGGCTTTAGGGTGAGAGGGGACTTACGCTCTTAACTGCGGGGAATGTTCTTGCCGGTTTCCTTATCCTTGATGACTCTTACAGAGGTGCTAGAAAATTATTTTCTTTTGCCACTTATGCAAGAGGCTTGGTGCAGAAGCTGAAGGCAGTGTGTGCAAACACTCCCACTCCACACACGCCCCCTCCCCCCCATCAGGTGGTGCCTTTGGAGCACTTTTGTGTAGGAAGGAATTCCTGCTGAACTGTAGCTCTCACTCACCCCAGATCATTGACCTGAGGCCCAGATCCTGTGGTGCAACAGTGCTGCTTTCTGCTACTTTCAGTGGAAACGGCTGTGCGTGTTGCAGGGCAGGATTTGGTTCCAAAGAGCAAAGACTACTGCAGACACCTGACTTGGTGGTTCTCCTGATTTCTTATCTCCTAAAATGCTCCTACTGTCGGTGTGTTTGTTTGTTTTTTCCACTTTGTGGAAGTTTTTCATCCAAACTTCCTTTAACTTACTTGGCAAAGAAGAAAATGAAACTGGGAACCTTTTCCCTTCTTTTGTTTATTGAAGGAACTCTACCAGACTATTTTTCATTGGTTTGGATCACCCAAAGAGGTGTGATGAGAAGAGTGTGAGGTTACCACGTTTTCCTCCAGCCACAGACTTCCTTTTCAGTAGATGGCTTATCAGTTCCTCTAACCCTGATACTCTCCTTGGTTCTCTGACTGGAGAAGGCACTAATTAGCCAGATACGGGATCTGTTGAACCTTTGAAAGACTTTGAGCAGGAACTTTGTACACACCTCACGTGTCTTCTTGGTTTGTTAGTGATGCTCCTGCTAGGTAGGTCTAAATGGCAATACACATCTCTTAATTCATTGTAGAAGGCAATTAGCTTCTGTAATTGTTTTCAGGGTGTTTCTAGACGATGTCAATGAGCCTATGAAAAGGAAATGTTTATAGGAGATGAATAGGAATGAAGGTTTCCCTTCTCCAGGAAGGGTAACCTGGAGATTGGATTTCCCTTTTTGTCAGTGTTCTGTTATTATAGTATCTGTATCCAAAAAAATTCCCAAAGACTGGATCGCTGCAATGCAGCTCATTTGAGCTCCCTTCTTACCGGAATTAAAGGTTCCCGCCTGGCATCTGTGGGTGCTTGTGTGCATCTCCAGTGGTTCCATGACTGCACTTTTTTCCCCTTCGAAGCTTGGGGCTGAGAGAGAGCTTACAGGTGATTTTTCTTCTTCTTGCTCTGCTTGTGTCCACGAGGGAGCTTGAATTCTGTGTATTTGTCTCAGTGTTGGGAAAGGCAGTGATACAGACACAGTGTGTGTTTTTGTTTGTGATCATTCAAGTTGGAGACAGGCATATTATTATTAAAAGGCCAGAAACGTTTTAGTTCCCTTGTTAATTTTTCTTCTGTTTCTTTTGTCTTCCCATTTTATTTCACAAAGTACCCTTCACCTTCCTAAAATCCCTCTAAAATCAGTGAACTGCAAGCAGGGAAACGATAACAAATGTCCATCCACCGTTTTTATGTGTGGTATGTTTTTTTAATGTTGTTTTTTTTTTTTAACTAAGCTTGAACCAAAGTCAATTTTTAGCAAGCTGCTGTACTAATGGACTAGTTTATATCGTGCAGTTCAGACACATTGAGGAGATAGATGCTACTGACAATTTCTTTTTTTCATTTGTCTTTATTAATTTTATATAAAAGTTGCTGCTTGTTTTTAATCTTTTATGTTGGTAAATTGTAATATCCTCTGGGCAGACATTAACTTGATTTTTTAAGTAGTTTATTTAGTTTGGTGTGTAAATAGAATGGCAGTGTCAGTTACTAATTTTTCTCCTCTTCATCCCTCTGTTTCTCTGATGTAGTTGAATTTAACCTTTTACCCTGAGTTGACGTCTCTAATTTTAGTCTGTGCAGATGATTTTAGGGCTGTCAGTTATACTGTAGCTGCCCATAGGGATGGGTCCCTCCCTTGGGAGTGGTAGGTTAGGAGGAAGGATTCAGGGAGGAAAATGCTGATACCCACCAGACTGGGTTAGAGGTTGTAGCATTCATTTCCCAAATCGCTACCAAAGGAAGTGTTGAGTCCCAAGGGACTCAAGCCCAGTGGATTAAGAGGAGGAGCAAGGAAAGGCCGTGTTTGTTTGTTTCCCTGTGTGGCTCAGAAATACTCCCTCTCCGAAATAAGATCACCAATAGACTTTCATATTAAAAAAAAGATACTCAGCTTTAAGTGTGAGTACAATGGTCTTCTATTCCCTGCCCTGTCTGTAGTGTCTAATCAGTTTGGGATAAAGGGATTCTGCCTTTGTGTGGGTATGAGTGTGGATCACTTTGTGAGGATAAACTTTAAACCAGCATAAAAACCTGTGTTCGAAAGAAGAAATATATCCTTTAGACAAAGGTAACTCTTAGAATTTTTCTTTTATTCTCTTATTTAGGAAACAAGTTGTGAAATGTATACACAAAACACTAAAACAGCTTGTTGATGGGTGTTTAACTTAAAATTGAATCCCCGTCATCATCCCTAGATTGTCTACTGACCATATTGCTTGATGACTCAGCCTTTAGTCCTTTTTTACTTTGTATCATCTTTTTTATCATCTCAAGAAATGCTTTGAATCTCCTAAGCTAAGGTACTCAGACTTAACTTTTAGCCACCTTATATGGGAGAGTCTGGAAATTAAGGAGTCCATTTGGCCAAAAAGAAATGTTTGGTAGAGTTTCTGCGCTTCTAAGAGAAAAGACCAGGTAGGTCATCACAGTTCATTGTGGTCCTTCTTTGTTTTCCCCTTAATCTTTATCCAGGTTTTATTTTATCCCTGAATTTGGTTAACACATGTTAAGCCAAAGACTAATTCCAAATGCATTTATAGTGATACTATATTTGCCCATGGTAATGGGCCCTGCCTGGGGAGTGATGAATGTAATTGCTTGAACCCTGCTTATCACAGCCAGGGCAGTTTGGTTATAAACTTTCTTTGTACCCTGTATAAATCTAAAGGACAGAGGAGAAAGACCTAGAAAAGGGCTTCTCAGAAGAACAATATTATTGTTCTTGAGTTAAGAAATATGTTGAGTGCTATGTTAGTTTAAATGTTTCTGAAGTTATATAGGCAGTCTTTTAGAATTAAAAAAAAAATTGTTCCTATCCATTTATGACTTGATATAAAACACACTTTCTTTTATTTATTTGTTAAGAAAGATCAATACCATCCCAGTTTGCCCAACTTACTACTAGAGAAATGGAACCAAAGGCATCCAACTTTGATTTTGTTTAGGGCCATACTGATTTGTACCTCATGGTAGCATTATTAGAAATTAGCATTTTCTAAAAGGGAAAATAAGATTAATTAAAAGATTTTTAGCGAGATTATCTTGCCAATTTATTCTACACAGTTCATCCATCGTTGGGAAGAAAAGCACAGTTATACCTCTCTCTTACGTTATTTTGTTCTATTACCCCTCATTTATTTGGTGGGAGAGAAGGTGGGAGAGAACCGTGTCTATATATTATGCAGAAGCACAGATACTTGCTTGACACAATATTTAAATTCAGCCCAATCTTTAACGTTAAATTTTCTATTTAAATTGCTGGGAAAGCTGGATACGTTTGCAAATCCAGGAAATTAATGTAGATGTTTAAAGTTGTAGATCCTGATAGTAAACATTGCAATTAGTATATAATAAACACTTGGCTTACAAAACAAACTCTTTGTAGTTCATAGTCTAAAGTTGTTCCCAAACCATATCACCCTCACAAAACTTTCTTTACCAAGACAAAAGTGAAATCATTACAATAGGAAGAAACGAGAGAGAATGGACAGGGAGCTGACTCAAATGGGCAAGAATTGATGGATTCAGTTGATCATAACCATTGTGAGTTTCTTTTTGTATGTGTGTGTGAAAAGCATTTAGTTTAATCACAGCCCTGGCCATCTATGCACACAGTACAAACATGAACTTGGACAAAAATAGGATAAATAAATTGCTTTCACCATTAAAAACTAATACTAATCCTGTTCTACCATATACTTTTCTTAATCTAAAGAACTTAAATGGAACACCCCTGAAATTTTCAGTAAGATATTCGAAAGGATCCAGCCAGAGGGCAGGGAATATGTCTTTTCTCAGTTTTCCAGTTTATACCCAGATTTCCATATGATTTGTGAAGTTGCTTTCTTCTGAACATCCTTATTCATGAAGCAGTTCCATGTGTAGGCTCTTCTACCCTCAGCCTTTGCTTAAAGCAGTAAACATTCGTGGATTTTATGTTATTCTGTGATCTGGATCTCCTTTCCTCTCTTCCTTTTCACTTTGAATGGTGATACCTTAATCCATGAGGATAATGCTGGTGGGTAACAGCTAGCTTCTGGCACCTTCATAAAATACCTCAGCATAGCTTAGCATTGTTACAGAGCTGGTTTAAACTAAAAACCAAATAAATAAAAAGGAAAAACTTTATAAATAGTGGAAATAATTCTAGCTGTAGCATTTAGTTGAACTAATGTTTATTATGATTGATAAACATGACTGATGCTATATGTATTTGGGATCCTGTTTATAGGTTACAGTTTATAGGGTTAGGGAGGGGTGGGGGGAAGAGAAGAAGGTGATTATGTTAGAAGGAAAACATTGCATTGCGTGTGTGTGTGTGTGTGTGTGTGTTTCCTTATCTCTGTCTTGCCAAAGGAAACTCGATCATCCCTGTGTTTGGGTTTGGGGTTTTTTGGCCTCTCTAAGGTCTGGGCTGCAGTGCAGTGTGCGGTGGCTTGCAGGTTACACATTTGTTATCCAGTTCAGGGTCCTCAAGGCATTTCTATCCCTTCCTGTGGCTGCCTGGGCCCCCCAGACCCTGCCAGGCTCTTCTGATGATTCATTACCTCTCATGTAGCAAGAGCTTAAGAGAAGGATTAATGTGTGAATGTTGGGGTATGTAGTTGAGAAATAGAGACAGAATTAGACAACACCCTTTAATTTGGAGAGGAAAAGAGAAATGAGTGATTGATGCATCTTAATCTTAGGAAATTAAAGTAAAACATTTTTTTGTCACCCTGTGTCACATTATTGAATGTTGTGCGGGTAGCACAGCAGTTTAAAACCTCACTTCCTTTTCTCATATCAAGGCGAATTCTGTCTTGACCAAAAATGCAAACAGAAGAAAACCAGATCAAGAAGTTGAAAGCCAACCAGCTCACCCGACACGTGTGATGGTGTGACCTTTAGAGACTGGTTAGTGAGACTGCCGAAAGTATTGTTCTTGGTGGGCTGTCTTGAATGAGAAATGATGCTGGTTTAGGAACAGTTAAGAGCCCTTTCTGGCCAGACTGTGGGACAGACTTGCTTGGCTTCCCAAGTTCAGATATAGACTCTGTGTCCAGAAAGGCTGTTTTTCAATAGGTGACCCTTCTCACAGAACCTAAGTGGGGTTCCGTTTGGATACCAAAGACACTGCATTGTTTATTCTTATGTTTTCCACACAAGCAGCAGAAATAAGGACAAAAAGCTGAAATTTGGAAAAAGCTTTACATTTGTCTCTCTACTTTTCCTCTCCCCTCTCTTCTTCCACCTCTATAATCTCCACTTTTTGAAAGAAGTCTTGTTGGTCATCCTAGCTTTGGGAAAGAGATTTATTTAGTTTCACTCTGCTGGTTCTGTAAAGATGCATAGAGTTGCTCAGTGTGGCAGTGATATTCTTGGAATTGCTGGGAAATTTAGAGGGAGTGTGGCAAAAGATGGGAGTAGGAGTCTTTTATTTCCCTTTATCCAACACTTACAGTGAGAACAAGTACCACCAGTGTGAGTTCAGATGCTATTTAGTTGTTCTGTCACTTGTAAAGGATAAGCATTTTTAAGAGCAAGAGTACATGAAGACCCGAAAGACCTTCTTTTATTCTTCCGTAGAGCTGTATTGTTACTGAATGTTTCTACGTATGGGCTCTAGAAACTTGAGTAATTCATTGTTTTGGTTTACTATTGATAAGACACAGAAAATGGGAGAGGGAAAAGAAACTTATTGTTTTTGATATTCTATCAAAAAATGATCAGGTTGCAGAACTTCATGACAGCTTTACCAGTAATCCTATTCTGGCATTATATAAAAGTGATATTAATATTATGTGACTTTTCAAAGTACTAGATAGGTCAGGAAGCAGGTAACAGGACTATTAAAGATAACAGCACTTGAAACAGTTGTGGAAAGACAGACCATACGTGACGGACCGCCGCTGTCGCAGAAGCAAAGCTTCTGGGGTGGGCAGGGCCGGCCCCGTAATGATTCTTTCTGACCCTGAATCAGCCCGTTCTGTACAGGACCGTGCCACCCAGGGTCACTTTCCAGTTCAAACCCAGGACACTGTCAAAGTTCAGACCCCAAAACTAATTTTCTATTAAAAAAGCAAGCAAAATATTGAAGTCTGATGCAAAGTTCCCCTGAGGTTGGTTTGTTTACTTGTTCATCATTGTTTTGAGCCAGCCACAACCTCACAAAAGCAGCTTAAGGCTTCTTTCGTGACTTGGCAGTGACATTGAGCTCTCTCACGTGATATGAGAAGTCTGCAGGCAGACAGTTGGGTACAGTGTTGTTTCCAGGATAAGACGTCCAAACACTTCTTTAAAATTGGGATCTCCTTCGAATGGAAAAGGGCAGAGCCAAGGGGAGAGAAGACTCTGTGCTCCTACCTGGTCCCACAGGGTCTCTTAAGTCTGAACAATAGCACAGGAAGGGAAAGCACTTTGAGAAGCAGAATGACAGTCCTGTTAGGAAAGGCTGTGGTTGTAGGCAACTGGAAGTGCCTACAATCAGAATGTCTTTGGTTCTGATCCTACACAGTTCTCCGTAAGGCGTAGACTTTCTGAGAGTAGAGTGGACCAGCCTGGTTGTGTTTAAAACTGCAAACAGTTCAGAGTGGGGGAAGGAGAGAGCCTAAGACTTGTTGTAACATTGGCTTTTGAGAGCGTAAATAGTGTGTCTCCTGAGCGCGGGTAAAAGGGAGAGACCGCCTTCTTCCAGCTTCTTACCTTTGCTTGAAGGGGCCTGTGTGCATTGCTCAGTCCACAGGAGGTTTCATTCCAAGGAAATGCCCTCGCCTACATTAGCCTGTAGTTCAGTCCCTGCAGCTGTGGCGATGGCAGAAACGAGGTGAGTAAGTGTGGGGGTTTCTGCCCACCACAAATCCAGGAGCTATCGTATACCTCATTTCTAACTCGTGACTGAGTAACATGCTTTAACTTTCTCTCACCCCTACAGAGTTGCCAAGTCTGCCCTCCCTCTTCTGAGTAATGTTGAACTCTGGCCTATAGCATCATGGGACCTGTAGCCTAGGGTGGGACTTCCCAAAGCCTCTGAACGTTGCTGCTTTAAAAGCTACTGCAAGCTGAGGGCAAATTGCAATCGTCTCTTTCTTTTTGTTGCAAGGGGTCTTCCCAAGACTCTTTAACATCTGTTCCCCGCCACCCTGCCCTTAGGGGCTGGCCAGCCCTCCCCACACCCCCAGCCCCCACCACATCTCTGACTGCTGGCCACACATCACCTCCTGTACTTGCCTTCTCCCTGGTAGGGAGAGGTCATCCCCTTCCCCTGTGAGGCCTCAGGGTTCTGCTTATTTTCAGGACTTTGGGTGGAAGGGAAGACACACCAAAGGCTCCTTTAACCTGACTGCTGCGTATACATTTCACTTTTTTCCTTTGACATGACCAAAAAAAATCCAAATATTTAAGTTTTTATTATTATTAATATTATTATTATTATTTGACAATCTTATATCCATTGGGCTGTCTAGAAGCTGCATCTCCAGCCCTTCACCTTTTCTTTGAATGTAGTTCCCAACCTTCAATTCCCACCCCCGATGTTGAAAAAAAAAGCTTTGCCAGGTCTTACTACTGCTGCTATAAGCCAGGGGAGGGTGGTTTCTTTGTGTTGTTTTGCTTCATTTTTAAAATTTCCAGCCAAAACCAAAGATTTTTTAATGATTGTATAAACTCAAAACAAACAAAAAAACCAAAGAAAAGGGAAGTCTTCAGCATCAATCCAGTCTGTGGCGTCCTGGCATTAAGAGGAGGGGGCCGGGGTGGGGAGGTGGGGCCTCTGACGGTATTGGAAGGGCAGGGGGTCTGTTTTCCACGTTCCAGGTTTACAGAGGCAGATGCTCAGTAGCCTTGACTCTTGCCAGCTTGTGAACATGCCATGGAATAAATTGGCATTTCAGATTTTCCAAAACAGTGGGCTGAAGCCCATCACCATGATAACACACCCTATAGTTACCACGGTGATCCACCCCTACAACAGCCGTGGTCACCACGGGGGTTTAGCAGAGGGACTAGGATGGTTGGGGGTGCTGCTGGGCGCCCATGGACTCCACAGAGTGGGGGAAATTGAAGACACTGGTGCAGGATTGGCTGCTCTGCTGGGTGCTTTAACCTCTGGGGCGGTGCTGGCGGGTGAATACACGCCAAGTTGCCCTTCTGAGCCTTTTCTCTCTTTTCCTTTACTGGAACTGCTTGGAAGTGGCTGTCCTGTTTGTGAGAAAACATGCAGAACGATTATCGAGCTTTCCATTTCTCCTCATTGTAACTTGTTTCCTTTTGCAGCACCACTGTGCGACTATGCAGTGTATTTCACAACCTTTTGTGCTAGGTAGATGCCTGTGACTTTTTAACTTGGGGGGTGGGGGGTTGCAAATGAAGGAACTTTTTACATGGATCTTTTTAATCTCAGTTGATTGGGGAAGGGGGGGATTTGGTTTTAGGGTCATACAAGCTCTATCCCAAAGCAAAATCCAAATGTTAATAATATTAGCCTGATGCAGATACCAAAGATAATTTCTTTCCTGCAGAACCTTAGACTTGTGTATTAAGTACGATTACCCAGCACTTGCATTAGTCTAACCTCAGTAATTCCAAAGCTTAGATGTATATTTTGGTATATTTCTGGGATATTAAAAAAAAAAAGTCATTTCTTGTTTCAGTGTAATGCTCTTAAAGTCATAGCATGAAAATAACTGTCCTATTCTTAGTAGTTTGAATAATAGTATTTTTGTATGTTTGGGGTGTGTCTCTGTATGTATTAACATAACAGTTTTCACTGCCTAGGTGTTCATAATAAAAAAGAAAACAAAAAAGTTCTGAGTGTACATAATATTCAGTAATAAACTTCCACTGGGTTCAATTTGGATTGAATATTTGCTGATTACCAATCCCACCTGGGATTCCGTTTTGTTTTAAGGAGACAGTGATCGTGTTTTTCTAAAGCTGTTTTCTTTCTCTCTGTCTTTAAATATCTTAACTTTACCACCTTTCTCTTTTCTTGCCTTTTTTTTTTTTTTTAATATTGATTCAGGGGTGTTTTTCCACTGTTGTCAAGGGAGGAATACAAGGGGAAATTGACTCCTTGGTCTCCCCAAACTTTTTGTTTTATGTACTTAACTTTAAAATGTGAGTTTGAGTTCTCTTTTGTGGAAACTTAAGATGTGGTGTAAATGATTTTTTTCCAAAATTGTCCAGCAACTTTAATGAGGCAGTGACAATTCATAAGTAGTTTATTGGGAGTCCTTCTACATTTCTGCTTAGATAACTACAGTCTGGGTGGCTATTGTATAGCCTCACTGTCCCAGCATACCTAGTTAGCCATTTCCCCTCTGATAGGAATATTTCATAAGAATCAACTGATAACTTGGAGTTCAGGACCTCATTATCTGGGCCCTTGGGAAACACTTTTTCTTGGTTTTGAAAACCCGAAACACAAGCAACTTCACATTTGGGGGAATTAGCTGGTACCTCCTGAGGCCTGAGGAGGTGGTGGGGAATATGAGCGGTGCTGTCTCTTTAAAAGTGCCCTTTATAGGATCCCCTTCCTGAGGCTGCCTACAGGGGCTCTATAGGCTTGGGAAAGGTTGTGTAGGTGACAGTGAATCAGAATGAAATGGTAGATTTTGTGTAGATGCATTTGTCTGCTGTAATTTTTTATATATATTAAACTTACTGTAACTGTACAGTTCATTTCTGTTGTAAAACATCATTAAACCATTTTCCAAGTGTTTTCACATTGTTTGGGTTTCTCTGAAGTTGTCGTGTTGGTATTCTGGATGCTTCACGTATTCCCACACTACTCCCCTAAGCCTTCCAACTTATTTTTTCCAGCAGGTGCTCTCAGGAGCCCCAGGGTCCCTGTAAGCACGCTGGCTCCTCCCCCACCCTCACCCACCTCTTGCACACTTCCCCTTCTGCTCCATGGGGCCCTGTGGCCACCACCGTGCCCCCTCCCCAGGCCCTAGTGGTTTTCCAGGACCCTGAGTCTGGAGGCAGTGGTCTCCTTCAGGCCTGAGGACTTTGTGTGATCAAACACACAAGCCCTTGATTGACCTGTGAGAGAAATCTTCAAAACTCCCCTCTCACTGTGTATTTGACTTCAGAACTGGCATTGAACTTGACTTCTTCCAAATTGATTGTTTAAACTGCCACGTGCCTCTAGCATTTCTTGCCAGGTCCTGAACACTCAGTCTCTGGTGTCCTCTGAAGGGCGGTAATCCTGAATTTGGCCTCTCCTTCTCCTGTCTGATGGGTCACAAACTTAGCTCCCTCTGGCTTCGTATAGCCAACATTTAGTGTCTTAATGCAATTAGTTGACTGCCTAAAAAGGAAAATTGGAATCTCAAAATGAATTTCCCAGAGAGAGGGAACTTCAGCCTGTTAACCTTTGGGAGGTGTCCTCTTTAACTAGTGTGTATGAACTGAATCTGTGCATCCCCTTAAATGAGGAGTCAGAGATTGAAAGAGAGCTCGCACTATGGCCTCAAGGTATGCTTGCTGTCCCGAAAGGGGCCCAAATGGAAGACAAATACTGTCTCTTTTCTCCCCTTTGTTAAGGAATGCCTCTCTCTTTCCCAGTCCACCCTGTCTCATATTTATACCTTGCTTTTCAGTTTGTAAAGTTATTTTCTTAAAACAATTTTAATATGAGTCAGCTATTTGGTAGAGACAGCAGCAGGCTCAGAAGCATGAAAAGGACTTCAGGAAGCAAAACCCATTTGTCACAGGCAGATCTGAGGATAAGCACTGATTTCCACCTGTCTCCCTGTAGTTCTTTGTGAAAAGCTTATGTTCTAACCCGCTCCAGGGTTATCTGCGAAGCAAATTCCTCATGAAAGGATGTGAGTTCTCTTATTGCAGCCTTTTCTCTGACAACTAGGGCCACTCGCATCTTGATCTGGGGCTTTGTCCTGCCACTTCATCCCCTCCATCCTCTCCCACTGGCCTTCTCCGTGTAGTTGTCTTGCACAAAGTCCAGTGAGTCCTATACCCCAGCCACCCTGGGCAAGCTCCTGCACCCATAGCTTACAGCCAGCTTTCCTCCTACTTCTTGAGTCAAAATCTTCACAGAATTAGGTCAAATTCTTATTTTCAGGCCAGCCATATGGGTCATACACAGCCTATATGAAACTTAGCTGACCTTAAAACTAGGTATGAGGTCGAGGCTTACTCATGTTGACTAACAGAGGGAAGCTAACTTCAGTTTCTAAGATGCCCCATAAGATGATGAAGCCGCAGCAGCCAAAAAAGAGCTGTCACTTTTCTTTATGCACTGCAGTCAGTGGGCGAGCAGCTGAAACAACATGGTATAATTTGCCCCATGACCAGGTTACAGAATTAGGGTTGAGTTTTCAGCCATTCTGTTCCACCTCAGAGATCTTTTCCTTCCACAAACCCTTCCACAGCTTCTGTACCTTGGTGAGCTCTGTCTACACCCTTTCATCAGCGGCCACTCATCCCTGCTTCTGCCTGAGGGTCCCATGTGGATCACAACACTGCAGCGTGATGCAGAGTTCTTTACATGGTGTGGACGAAATCCAGTGACAAGATTTTAAGTCCCTAAGTCTGTGATGATGCTTCTCTAGCCTTCTTGGTAGCTTGCAGTGTGCTAGGTACAGAAGAGGAAGGTGGTAGTTAATACTTGGCGGGTGGAACTCAATTCCCCTCTGAGGCCAGGGTACAGACTGAATGCCTCTGTGAGGTGTCCTGTCTCTGTGAGTTGCCTGGCAGAGAGGCACGTCACTCCTGTTGGAATCCCAAATGCTCAGGGGCTTTTAATAGCCATGGCTTTGCATTTCAATGCCTTTTGAAAATCTACCCAATATTAATTGGTGGCTTCATGAGTTCTTTTAGTTGCTATGTCACGTCCAACTCTTGAAACCCCATGGACTACAGCGCACCAGGCTCCTCTGGCCATGGGATTTCCCAGGCAAGAACACTGGATGGAGTGGGCTGCCATCTTATTCTCCACGGCATCTTCCAATGTCTCCTGCACTGGCGGGCAGATTCCCACTGAGCCATCTGGGAAGGCTTACTGAGTTAGGGCCTTATAAACGGCCACTACAGTTAAGACAAAATACTGCTGGGGACAGGGTCACTTTTGGGGGCAGAATCTGACCCCCAAAATGTTTTTTTGTCCCTTCCCCATACCTTATAGACAGGTTTTGTGCTGTGGCACTGGCGGCTGTTCATGACCCCCAGCACCCTCTCTCTTCCCGACACCCGGGTCCTCGGCTGGCCTCTCTCCTGTTCTCCCACCTGCACACCACAAGCTACTCCATGCTGTGAGCCCTGCACCCAGCGCTCTCCTATCACCTCCCACAGAAGGCCGTGCCCATCCTGACACCGTGTTGCCCCAGGCACAGCCCCGGGCTGGGCCACTGGATGCATCCTGCTCTCCTGCATGTTCCGGGGAACCATCCTGTTCTCTCCCAAGAATCAGCAGTCCTGCCCCCACTGCAGGGGCAGCAGGTGATTCCTTGATGAGTAGATGACCATTAGAGGCTTGACTGTCTAAATGAAGCTCACAGTAAAGCATTTTCACTAAAGGTATTTATTATGCAAAAGAGTAAGGCTCTAGCAAACCAGTATAAATTAAGACCGAGCAGAGTGGGTTTCCATCCATCGCCATGTGCCCTTGTATTACACAGCCCTGTTCCAACAGGTCAGCTGAGGCTTTTTGTGATGCCACTGTCCTTTGGGATCTTTCTAGGTTCGAGCTATACCAAGTCGTCCTTCAAGGCCTTCCCCATGATGGGTTTGTCTCATTCCATGAGGTGAGCAAGTGGCTGCAAAGAATGTGGTCTTGCTTCTCTCGCTGCCGGCTCACCTCGTTCACCATCTGCAATGACACCACTATGTTCTTCCATCCCAGACTCTTCACAGCTCGCTTCCCTGTGAGAGTGTGGGCTGCTTGAGGGCAAGGCTAGGCTTACTCATCTCTCGGTCCCAAAAGAGGCCCTGGCATACAAGTTCTGCCATGAGGAATGTACACTCGATTGCAGGAGGGCTCCTTCATGCCCCTCCCCAGGCCTCTGGCTCCCCTGCTCCCTTCCCTGACCTACCAGTACCAACTGCTACCTACCCCACCTTCCCCTCTGCCCGCTTCCGGGCCCAATTACCAGTTACATTGAAATTAGGGGGTAGGGTAACAACTGAAGCCAAATTTACAGCAGGAGCAAAGCTACTCAAAAACGGACAGAACAGTACAGGCTGTTAGGACATGCACTAACATTTGCGGTTTCTCTGGGGACTTTACAAAACACCCTGAATTCAGTTGCGTTTGAGAAGGAGGAGGCCCGACTCCCAGGTAAGAGCCTGGAGCTGCAGGGAGTAGGGCCTGCCCAGTCCCCAGGAAACCAGAAAACCTCAGAACATGCCGCGTTCACAGTGGACTCTTCAGGAAGCACATGGGGATGCACACTTTCACGGCGTCCAAGGACAAAATTCTGTGTGAGTTTGGAACTGGGTATGACCAAATGTTACAACTTGAAGCATCCCATTCATAAAGAGAAATACTTGGGTGGTGGAGAAATGTGAGTGAACTAGGTTGTAAATGCTTTATCCTGTATCTTTAACAATCTAGGCGTCTACAGGTCTGGCCTGTGAGTGCTGAAACTTCAGGAGCTGTTAGCGAGGGGGCAAGGCTTGCATGTGGAGGGCGTCATAGGTGTCCTTGGTGGCCGTGCTGAGTCCCTGGGAAAAACAAATGAGAAAAGAGGAGGAGGTCAGAAGCCCTGTGTGCGCGTGGGCCGGCAGGAGGCCAGCAGGCGTCTGCTGCAACCTGGCCTGCGCCCCCCGCCAGCTCGGCAGCCCGGGAGCTGCCCCGCTGCCACGGCTGGGGGCTCTGTGTTTAGAGAAAGCTGGCTGTGCTCAGTGTACACAGTTCACACTGATTTGCAAAAACTAAGCGCCGGACTACAATAACACTTTCTATTTAAAGTTATTTTTCTTGATTTGTTTACTTCAATCTTCTCACCCACCCTATTAGGTGTGAGGATGAGGCAGAGCAAGGCTTCTGCAAGGGCCCAGAGCAGTGGAGAAAGAGGCAGGAAATGGCTTGTTCGGTGTCCTTAACTCAAGACCACACAGCCTCTGGGCAACTGCCACTTGTCTGCCTTGCCCTGTTCCCCCAGGGCTCCCAGGGCCTCTTCCTTAGAGTCAAGTGATGTGCTTAAAAGGCTGAATCCCAACCCTGCCTCAGGGACTGACTGGAAGAGCAGTCACTACAGGCCTGAATGGGTGCCCTTGGCTTGCCAAGTTCAGCTGTTGAAGGGCTGGCACTGCCAACAAGAAACACAAGGGAGCCTGACCGCGGTCCTGGTTAGATGGTGCCATCCTGGGAAGCAGGACCGGCAGTGTAGACCAGAGGCACCACCAGCTTGCACTTACCTGGTAAAGACCATCATGCCCCTTGCCTCTTCGCCGCTGGTTCTGTGGGAATGAGACAAGAAAAGGCTAGAAAGTCAGACAGTTGGCAGCAGCCTTCCTGCTCAAGGGTCCAACTCGGAGGGCCCCAGACAGAGCTGACCATCTCCTGGCCAGCAGCCCTGCCCAGGGAGAGAAAGGCCCTCAGGTCACTGGTTAGACCTTGGCCTCCGCAGAGTAAGGTGAGGCCGGGCTCTGTGAGGCCCAGGTTTGCTCCACCCGGCGCAGAACCTCATCATATTCTTGGATCTGGGCTGCATGGATGCTGGCCACACTGCCCACTGCTTAGAATAATCCGGCCTCCCTGCAGCTCTCAAAATTCTTGGCTAACTAAGAAAATCACTATGGAGGTTCTTCAAAAAACTAAAAGGATTACCATATGATCTTTTCCAGGCAAGAGTACTGGAGTAGGGTGCCATTGCCTTCTCCAACCATATGATCTTAGAAAACTACAATTCAAAAGGATACATGCACCCCAAACAGGCCAAACAGGGGAGCAACCTAAACGTTCATCAAAAGATGAATGGACAAAGAAGACGTGGTACATATATATGACAGAATATTACTTGGCCATAAAAAAAAGAAATAATGCCATCTGCAGCAAATGGATGGACCCAGAGATTATCACACTAAGTAAGCCAGACAAAGACAAAAACCATATGATATTACTTACATATGGAATCTAAAAAGATTATACAAATGAATTTATTTACAAAACAGACTCACAGACTTATAGAGCAGACTTATGGTTGCCAAGAGGGTAGGGGGAAGGACAGACTGGGAGTTTGGGATTAGCAGATGCAAACTATTATTGATAAAATGGATAAATTATAAGGTCCCACTGTATAGTACAGGGAAATATATTCAATATCCTGTGATTAACCGTAATGGAAAAGAATATGAAAAAGGATGTATATAATCACCAAATCACTTTAATTAACACAACACTGTAAATCAACTATATGTCAATGAAATAAATTTTTTAAAAATTCTCATCTAGTCATTTATACCCATTGAGAACGGCAACTATGTCATGGGTACAAGCTCCAGCTGTAGAGTCTGTTCAAATTCTGGCTCCCCATCACCAGCTACGTGACCCTGGGTAAGTTACAGTAACTTACCCAGTGCCTGGAAGGGCACACATGTCTCATCAGGTTATTGTGGGCGTTAAATGAGACCATCTGCCTGGTAAAGCACGAGCCAGGCCAGCTTCGTGGGCACGCTACATACGCAGTTACAGAGGGCTCAAACTTAGAAGGGTCAGTGCTCTGCGCTCACCATCTGGAAATTCTTAATCGTTTATGAACAAGGGCCCCACCATCCCAAGTGCTAAACATACTTTGACACACATTAATCACTTGACTATTATTAATGGTGACAGATTTTACCTTTTTTTGAAAAGCATAGGCCATTTTAGAATTTAACTTGGTTTTTAATCCTAATGAGCATCAGTCCCATCTGAGTACCTTACATACTATCAAGAGATGACATAGCGGGATTAACCTTTGCCTCTGGTGGCCATCCCATGGGCTTTTGCAGGTGCCAGGAGGAAGGGATGGGACTCTTGGAACATCCCCCACACCACCCAAGCCTGGGGAACTAAGAAAGCAACACTCACGTCACTCTTCATCCCGATCTCACTGTAGGCCTCCGCCATCTTGTCTTTTCTTAGCTCCTGAAGAAGATGACATGAGACACTGGTTTTACCAACCAACATAGAAAGCTGTGGACTCCCCTGCAGAAGGAAACCTCTAGATTCCCAAGTGGTGGGGGGGTGGGGCGGGATTATATATTCAAGGCTCCAACAATCAGCTCCAACCCCACCCCTTCCTCAGCCCTTTGGATACCTCTGAGCTGCCAGCCCTTTGCATTGAGCTGAGAAGCTCAGCTTAGAGCCTGAGATAAGACATGGAGTCCTAGCCAAAGGACACACATGTTGGACAATGCAAGAGCTCATGCGAAGGCCCCAGGATTAGTTGTCTCTACATAGCCAACACCATAGGAAGAAGTAGCTCTCTTTACAGTAGGTTATCTCCTGCAGTGGTCCCCCACACACTGATCAACACCCAGGATGGTGAGGTTTTCAACAAGAGGGGAAACTTAGGGACTACTCTGGCTCCTAGGAACAGGACTCCCTCCCAGGGGCTTGCCAAGCTTGACCTCACTGTCCCTGCTAGGTCCCAACCAGGCTGATAGGGGAACTCCAGCGGCAGGCACAGGGAGGGGCCAAGAGGGAAGGCACGCCGAGGGGCCTTCCTACAAGCAGCCACTGCAGCCAGCAAGCCGGTGAGGCGTAATTCGGCCCGGGGAAGTGAGAGTCAAGTCAGGCAAAGACCGCAGAGCAAGGAGCCAAACCTTTGTCCAGAGCCCTTCTCCAGCCCTACCCCCCAAATTTCCAAGGAAAAATATGCCACCTCCTCTACTCACATTATACACGACTTCGTTGGGGTTCTTCTTCCTCTGTTGGGAGAGAGAAGGGGAAGAAGTTAGCAAGGGAGAAACGGAATCCAATCCAGGCCAGGAGAGCTGAGACACCCTCCCTCTGCCCCTTCCACACAGCTGTGGGCGCCTCCTCAGCCCGCGTCCTCCCTGCGCTCCTGCAGTCAGCTTAGCCACCCCGGGGCCTTCATGGCCTCATGCTCCCTGATGCATACAGATGTGCTCTCACACCCAAGCTGAGCTCTGCTCTTAAGACCCCACCTCGGGCCTCCTCCAGCTGCTCCCTTTCCCACAGGGTGTGGAGTCTACAGCTGAAAAGGCAGAGCTGCTGCGAGTCTGGTATTAGCGTTGCCACATTCATGCTGTGAAGGCCCGTGTGAGGCAGAAAGGAGCCCCGGTCCGCCTGGCCAGGCCTCACACCTCAAGGTCCAGCATGGTGAAGAGCGCGCTGGCCCCACGGAGCCCTCTTCCAACTGCCTGGCTGAGCCCGCACACACACTCGCACTCACACACACACATGCAAACACAAAAAGGCCCTACCGGTTTTCCCCCCTTCTCAGGGTCGAAGCCCCCTCTCCTATCCAGGACCGCATACTCCTCTCTTCGGCCGACATTCAGCTCCTAGAAGAGGCAGAAATGAGTCAGATGAGAAAGGAAAGCTCAGGAGGATGGGGCAGGTAGGCCAAGGAGTTCTTTACGAGTGATAGATAGCTCACAAAGCAGCAGGGACCACACAATCATCTCAGAAAGCCTCTCAGAGAACATATTACTGGGGGGCTGGGGATGGGGGGGAGGGATGCATGATCTGTTCGACCAAAGTCCCATTGCACGGAGGGAGTGAAATCGCTTCTCCACCGCAGGGAAGATCTGCAGCTTCCTTCTCCACCCCCACCCCTCTGGTCCGTGAAACCGCCGCCGGGCGGGGGCTGGCTTGGAGCAGGCACTGCCCTAAGTGGGCGCTTGCCGCGCAGCACACCGCCAGGGAGCGGCATCCTCCCAGCACCTCCGCGAGGCAGGCAGGGTGACTATCCCCGTTTTACGAGTTAGGAAACTAAGTCCCAGAGAGGTTTTTAACCCTGCAGAGCTGATAGCCGCGGACCAGACCCACAACCGAGCCCCTGGCCGCTGTTTCCCCCACGACCCAGGAGAGGCGTGCACTTCTAGGCTAGGCTCCCCGGGAGAGGCGGACTTACGTTGTAGACCGGGTTCTGGCCCTGCTGGTAGGCGGGGGCGGCACTCCTGCTGAACTGGATGGGGAAGAGGAGAGAAAGCGCTTTACTTTCTCCACTGCAAACGGCGTGCGCCCTGTCTGCTGCGGCTGGGCCCCTGCGGGACCCCGGGGCGTGAAAGCTTCATTTCTGAGCCCAACTGTCCTTCCTCCTCGCAGGGGTCAAGCGCCGTCACCTCAGGTGCCCCAGCACCCGCCCTGGTTTCCGCTCCCGAGCCCTGGCCCTCGCGCATGCGCAGAAGCGCCGGCCTCGCGGGCCGCGCCCACTGCGTTCCGGGCTTTTCTCCCGGCCGCTTCCTCCCAGGGATTCGGAGGACTAGTTGAGAGGTCCCACCTCCATCTTGACCCCGGCACCCGGGTACACTGTGTCCGTGTGGCACTGTGTCCTGAGGGCCTGGCCCAGGCACCTGGCCTCGCTCTGTTTCCAGTTCATGCCCCTCAGCTGAAACTGCAGGCTCTTGCAGATTCAGAACATTGGGAACCACCTGGCAGATGATCTAGGGCAGCGTTTCTCAAACTTAAGAAAGTAAGACACTGTTTCTTATAATAAAATGTTTTGCTAAAGTCCAAAATCCAAATATATATGTGCATATATATATATATATATATATATATATATATATATATAGGTTAAGGCACAAAAGTCCTAACGACCGAGGCTTCCTCTCCCTTTGCCCACGCCACGGCCACCCCTAGCCCCAGCCCCAGCGCCTCCAAGTACTGCAGGACCTGCAGGGCCCTAGGTGAAAACCTAGGTGAAAACCGATGCTCTGGGTTAACCTTCCCACGTATGGATGAAAAACGGGTTTGAAGAGAAAAGGCTGGCCAAGTCTGGGTCTGCAGTTGGACAGCAGGGTCTGGAAAGAGACTGCAGGCCCCCACCTCCCTGCTCTTCACTGAAGCATAACCCCCTTTCCTAGCAGAACCTCTCCCTTGAGATGCCTAAATGTTCACACATCTGTATGACTCCTCAGTAAAACTCCAGCACCAGCGTACAATCAATTGTACACTCAGCCTCCCACTCTTGTCCGGCTAAGCAAAACATCACCTCCCACCTCTCCAGCCCACCCAGTGTGCACACTTGGTTGGTCTCTGCTTTACCCGTGGATACCAACCACTCATGCTTGAGACTTTCTAAGACCAAGGCCCTCTGAACATCCACCGAGTTGGGGAGCCCATGCCCTCCCCGCAGAGGCCAGGGGCACCAACCTTTGCTCTCAGAAACAGGGCAGTGACAATAACGCCGTAGATGAAGAGGATCCCATCCAACAGGTAGCAGAGTTTAGGATCGAGCAGGCCGAAGCTCTGTGCCGCTGTGTCAAGAGATGAAATTGATTAGCCAGGTCCAGGTGAAGGAACATGTCAGCTTGCGCGGGGCAAGTACCATGACAGGTCAAGGAAATCATGATGAAGGCTGGCTGCATTCTCCATACCCCATTTGACCACAACTTCTCTCCCACCTTGGACCAGCCTCTGGGGAAACCTAGCCTGCCCCAGCAGTGGACCTGGCACCTGGCAGGGCCACAAAGCCTGGAAGACAGGAAGGAGGCAAAAACTAAGTGGGGGAGGGGAAATTGTCCATTGTGCACATTGTGAAGGAAAACACCCTGTGCTGCTGCCTCCCAGCATGGGAGCCCAGTTAGGTGCGAGCCCCGTGTGAACCTCGTAATCTGGAAGCCACCGCAAATTGCCAAGGGGCCCCTCACAGTATGTACCACGCAAACTAAAGTACAATGGGGTCGGGGAAGGAGGTACAGTAAACATTCTGGTTAAACAAGAAAAGCATTTTTTGAAAGCTCACTGCACTGTGAGAGAGGAGACGCGGATTTAGCCTAGACTGTTCTTCCTGCCAGGTATGTATGCAGCAACTCAAGTGTAAAACGGGGTGTAGTAGGCGTCTAACTCCACCCCCTGCCTGGTATCACGGAAGCCGCAGTCCAGCGGCCGCAATCTCTCCCGGGCCGAGGGCGCCCTCTAATGGCCGCCTGCAGGACTACCTCGGAACTGCTGCCGCTAAGTCGCTTCAGTCGTGTCCGACTCTGTGCGACCCCACAGACGGCAGCCCACCAGGTTCCCCGTAAGGGAGCGGATAACATGCACTTGAAGGCCTCCTCCTCATTAGTTCTGTGACTTGGGGCAAGTTATTTACCCTATTTCAGCTGCCTCTTCTGTTGACCAGGGTGAAAACTATAACATTTCTTTAGTGTTTACTTCGTGCTAAACACCGATTTGATGTAATAACTTGTCAGTCCCTCCCAACAGCGCCAGGTGGCCACAGGCAGGGAGAACTTCGGATTTAGCCAGGAGCATTCAGCAAGTAAGAGGCAGGCCAGGAGAGCCCAGGTGGCATATCTCCCCTCCTCCCCCCGTCCCCGACCTCCTGGGCCCAGGCCTGCCCTCCCTCTTGCAGGAGCAACGTTTTGGCTTCTGCCACAGGCCCTGGGAGCAGGTGAGTCAGGGCTGCACCCTAGTCCCCACCCCCAGCCCTCTTGAATCCTTCTGTTCTCAACCCTTTGACTCCTTCCCTAACTCAGGACGCTCCACCCCCACCCAGGCACTGATTTCTTTGTAAACGTCCCATAGTCCTTGCTCAGAAACCGTTTTGTCTGTCTGAGTTAAGTCTGAAGTAGGGGATCTGAAGGCCACTCCAGTGTTCTTGCCTGAAAAATCCCATGGACAGAGGAACCTGGCCAGCTGCAGTCCATGGGGTCGCACAGATTCAGACACGACTGATGACACGCACACACCACCCACACTGAAGGCCTATAAGGAGACAAGCCAGCCCCCAGCAAAGGCCACGTTTGGTGGCCACTCCACCCTAGCTGGGGTAATTTGTTTTTCCTTTTAGGACTGGAGGGGTGTCAGCGGAGATTTATTTGGGTGGTTGAGATTCAGAAAAAAGGTTGGGAGAAAATCGCTTAGTTGCCTGTCACATAAAATGAGAACAGAAAAATTACTGGACAGTAAATTTAGAACAAATAAGGAGAAATATTTCTTGGTGTTGTGCAGAGCCAGTGTAGTGGGGGAGAGGATTTGGCCCCTCCCCAGAGATAAGTAATAGGGCCACATTTCTTTTTTTTCTTTCTTTTTGATCAGCAGAATGATTTTATGACCAAAGACAAATGTGCTGTGTGTGGTTTGGTCAAAAAAAGGATATTAATTGCCGCACACACCCCGGGGTAGGAAACTTCCCTCTGCCGAGTCCAACTGTGACCATGCTAGGAGAATGGGACTGAGGAAGGCAGTGATAATCCAGAAAGTTCCTTGAAGGGACCCAGGGCCTAATTCAGTTGTGTGGTTAATTAAATATTTATTGGGCATCTGCTTGATGTCAGGGGATA
Source organism: Bubalus bubalis (assembly GCF_019923935.1). Classification (NCBI taxonomy): domain Eukaryota; kingdom Metazoa; phylum Chordata; class Mammalia; order Artiodactyla; family Bovidae; genus Bubalus; species Bubalus bubalis. Next base: position 1,424,473 of record NC_059162.1, on the reverse strand, counting down.
TTGAAATAGAAAGGACCCTGGATTGGGTATCAGGTGGGTTCTATCAATAGTCTTTCCTCTGCCACTAAGTAGCTATGTGGTTTTGGGCAAGTCACCTCACCTCTCTGGGCCTCAGTTTCTCCATCTGTAAAGTAGTGGGTCATCCTGTCTACTTTAAGGGTGTGGTGAGACTCAAATGAGAGAATGTACTGGTAGGTGTTTTTGTAAATTTCCTCCATAAGGATAACATGTCTAGCATTTGAGTAGGGTCTTCTGAGTCCCTGCTCTTTTAGGGCTTATGTCTTAGCTCTTGAGGCCACACCCAGGTTGGAGGGGCTTCCCTTGAAGCCCCTTGTCAGCTTTCCAAGTTGACAACTCAAAGACAGGAGCCATAGACACTCCTAGGTTCTGGCTCCTTCCCTGCCTCCCCATCCCCAAGGGAGAGACCCGTTTTCCTCCTTCCCTGAGCATCTTGTTTCTGTCCCCACCACATTCAGTCCCTAAGAGAGGTATTCAATGAGGTTATATGGTGGTTGTTTTCCTAAACAACAGGAGAACCTGTGTTATTTCACGCTTCCCATCCTCTGCCCCAGATCCACAGCACCCAAGAGAACCCCAGAATTTGCACAAGTACCCAGATACTGATTCTCATTCTCAATCCTGGTCGCATGTTAGAATCGGCCTGGGGTCCACTCTGACCCCAGGTTCTCATTTAATTGTCTAGGGTAGGGACCAGGCGTGAGCATGGGCCGACGCACAGCAGAGCCGAGATTCAGAGATGCAATGTCCCTCAGGCACAGCCTTTCTCAGCAATACATCTATGCCCTACCACAAGTATGAATTTCACTGCCGAAAAGAGATAAAAAAACAAAAGCAAAGCCTCAGTCTTTTATATGCACTGCAATTTTTGTGTACTTCTCAACTGTGTATTATTGATCTTCTCCAAGCCTCAGTTTCCTCATCTATAAAACAGGATAATAATATTAACTGTCTCATTAGGTAATGGTGAGGCTTAATTATCTCAATAAAATAATTAATGCCTGGCATGTATTAATAATAAGTGCTCCATATATCAGCTATTGTTATCACCATGATTTTTTTTTTCCCAAATCACCACCAATATATTTATTTGAGGGAGAAAGGGTCAAATCATGTCAATAACTTTTAAACCAGATAAGATTAGGGACACTGATCTGCCTAACTTCTGGGTGTTCACAACTGCACAGGTAACCAGAGCATGTTGAGGCGACACCAATTAAACCAAAGAGCACTTGATGGGAGGATGCATTCTGAGCAGTCATGTGATTTCCCATTCAGAAGGTGCTGCCTTCATATCAGAAAAGTGGTGCTGAGGAAAATGAAGACAGAACCTCCTAGAACCCAGTATCCTCCTAGCACAGGCCAGGACATGATAGTGACCTGGTAAAGAAGAATCTCACCCTATTTGCAGAGCAAAAGATCAATGCTCCTAGCTGAGCTGCAAAGTGAAAGCTGGGGGTGGAATCTGACCCCGTGATCCTTTCCCCTCCAATCTGGGCCTCCGCAAACCACTCTGATCCCCTGCACAAGGCAGACTCAGCAAATCTGGGAAGTTAGGAGGATTCTTCCCAGTTCCCCAACCCCAATCCACTGTATCCAGGTCCCAGGGCACAGGGCCAGCCTCTCTGGACCCCCACTTCTGGATGGACACGTGACAAGCAGGGGACGGAAGCCCAGCTGGGCTGGGACCCATCTAAGTGCTGCTAGGCTGCCGTTCCAGGATCAGGCCTCACCCGAGGTGGTCAGGCCAAGACGGAGCAGTTATTTAGGTCATTCCAGTTGCTCCAGGGCAAAACACAACCTGGCAAAAAGGAGGGCTGGAGCTTCAGAAGAGCTGACCCTGCACCTTCAAGTGCTTCCTGCAGTGGATCCGGGATTAGAACACAGGGAGCAAGGGGGACCCAATCTGTCACCTGCGGTTGTTCACCACCATGAGACTGCCTGCCCGCAGGCTCACTCCAACCCCCATCACAAACTTGGTGTAGGTCCAGATGGTCAGGGTCCGCCTGAACTGGGAGCCTGGATTCTAGGTGTTCCCCTGCCTCCCTTTGTTGTCCATCCAGTAGGCACTGGAGAAGTGGGCCACAGCATGATAAACTGGAGTCTTCCTGCCAGGTAGCACACGTGAAATGAAAATAAAAATTGCATGAGCTTTGCTAAAAGAGCTCTCTAAAACTGAGCCAGGAGACCATTAAGAAAGCATGACTTATGAACATCTCAGCCTGTGTGGAATCTGATCTTTTGACCCAGTGATGTCACCCAGAACACCTGCCAGAAATTCAAGATACTTACTAGACCCTTACCTTAAAATAACTCATGACAATCTATCTACTTATGGAACCCACACTCCAAAACAACTTGTGATTCCTTAAGGACAAATATTTTCCACCTTATGTTAGAGCTAACCACAGTTCTCAGCAGGCAACTCTTAACAGCTTCATGGCTTTTTGTCTTCATAAACCCCAGATGCTTTCTCTTCCTTGGAACACTCTTTCAGGGTTACCTGAATCTGCATCTCCTGAACTGCAGTACTCAAGACCCCAACCAACAATGACAACAAAATAAAGACTCCAGATAAACTCTTTGCCTATTTGTAGGCTCCTGCATGATCGGATGCCTGGAACAGGCCCCATGGGACACCCAGAGGAGGCTCCAGGGGGAACCAGGCCTTGTTGGGGAGGGAGACACAATGTGAAATGTTCACAGGCTGCTGTGACTAAGTTTCAAAAGCCAGCAAACAGTAAGAGCTGTGAATTCAGAGCTAGGCAAAAGCTCTGTGTCCTGCAACCAAAGTTGAGGTGCACCTACAGCAGAGAGCTGTGTCTCTTCACATGTTTCATCTAAAAATGGTATAGTCTTATTAGTGAAAGTGAGCTTGGCCGTCTCTATACACCCTTTGGTCATCTTCATAAAGGCCCAGCGTGTGGAAGTTTCATGGCACTGACCATTAACAGAAAGATTCTGGGTCCCCAAAGGCAGCCTGGAGGCACTAGAGTCTGGTTTTTCTGGACAAGATGTATTTGAATTGTGTTGTTTGTCTGTCTCCCAGGCAGACTTTGAGCTTTCCTAAACAGACTGAACAGGACTTATCAACCTGGCCCTGCTGTAACCCAAATCTACAGACACACGCTGATGCCCATCTCCCCCTCCGGCAAATCCTTTTTAGGAGCAGGGCATCTGTCAAACTCCATCACATCTAATTGTTAAGGATACTTCCCATTTGAATCCCAACATGCACTTTTAAAATGACTTCCTGTACCTGATCAAGTTTGATTCTCATGAGAGCCCAGAAGGTGAGCAAGGGGCTATTGCTAGATGCAATTCACTCATTGATAGACTGAGACCAGAGGAGTAGAATACTTTTCCTGAGGACACCTGCAGGTTAGAGCCGAGCTGGATGGGATACTGAGTCCCCGATTCCAGGTACTCGTCTAACCTCTCTGCCTTAGGTGCACCTTACCTTTGGCTGCAGGACGTAGAACTTTCACTGAGCTCTGAATTCACAGCTGTTACTGTTTGCTGTCTTTTGACCCTTTGTCACAGCAGCTTGTGAACTTTTCACATTGTGTCTCCCTCCCCAACAAGGCCTGGAAAGCACAGATGATGCCTTTTGATTTCACTTGCTTATTTCCCCTCCTCACCTAGCACATACGAGGCCACTTAAGAGGAAAGAACATGAGCCTTAGAGCCAGAAAACCTAAGATTTAAATTCTGAATCTGCTTCTTACTAGCTTTGTGGTTTGGGACAGCTTTCTTGACCACGCTGAGCTTCAATTCCTCTATCTGCAAAAGGGGTTTATTAAGTCTGACTTCACAGGGGAGTTATGCAAATGAAATGAGATACCAGTGTGTGGGGAAGTGCCCTGTCTGGTGGCGTGTGCTGAATCCAGGGTCTCAGGTGAACTTCTCCACCATGATAGAGGCTCTGAAGGTACAACCAGCAGCAGGAGTAGACCAGGGCTTCCCACTCCTTCATGCCAAAAAAAACCTGGGCAGTTTGCCCAGCTCAGGATGGAGCAACCCCTCTTTCAGTGTATATGAGGATAAAACCAGACAATGCATATATGGAAAATGCCTGGTGTACAGCAGGAGCTCAATGGTGGGTAGACAGCCTGAGAACTCCTGGCTTCACCAGATGGTGACAAGCTAACTTACGTCTGCACTGTGTTCAGCTTAGCCCTTGAGTTATCTGATTTAATCCTCAGAACAACTCTGTATGATACGGGAAGAATGATGCCACTTCTATTCAGATGAGGAAATTGAGTCTCAGAAAGATCACTCAGCTAAAGAGTTCCCAAGTTTTATCTGATGCAAAGTCTCTCCACTCTATCTGGATGCTTCTGGAGTTTCTCTCTTCTAGAGAGCTTCCCACCTTTTATAAGAATTTCTTCTCTGATACCCCCAGCCTCTGCTTGAATATCTCAGGTGACAGAAAGCTCACCACCCATCAATTACTTGTGGAGAGCTCAAATTTTCAGAGATTTTAAAAAAATAGCTTTGGTCCTAGATCTGCTTCCAAAAACACAAAGAACACAAATTCTCCCACATCTATAGGGACTGTAAAATCCCACCCATGTCCAGCTTGTCTCCCCCTTAATAAGAAGCACTTTAACATAACAGCAGGAACAAACCCTCTGAAGGCAGACAACTTGAGTCTGAATCCTGGCTCTGCTGTTTAACTAGCTGTATGAATATGGGATAATCATAGCTACCTCCCAGGGTGTGTGAGGTAAGTGGGAAGGGCTGGTGAGCTCTCAGTACGTAGGACCTAATGGTATTGATTCTAATAGCCTACAGTTCAGGTAGGAGCAGACAGCTTCCGAGCCTCCTGAACTCCTTTTGCCACTCCAACCTTGAGCTCAGGGTCTGGCTGCTGCCCAGCTGCACCTCCAGACTCAGATGCAACTGGGGATGACATTGCAGGCTAAGAATTTAGAAAACAGGAAGTCATGTGTGTTCAGGAAGGCAGTGGCAGCAGTGATGGGGTGCCTGTGCTGGGTGTGATGCCCAGTCCGTCCGCTGCAGCACTTCAGGCATCCAGACCTACCCCTCCGGGGAGTGGCTCTTTCATTGAGCAACTAACTTTCATTGCAGCAGGGAAAACCTAGGCTAGACTCACAGGATGATAGTTATAACCACTTTTGTGCTAGAAAGCACGTGTGAGTTTTCCCATTTGATTACTTTACAGCTGGGAAAACTGAGACTCAGAGATGTTTAATAACTTGCCTGCGGTCTAGAGCCAGGTTTAAACCTAGATCTATCTGAATCCATAATCCAGACACCGTGTGGTCCAGAGTCCTAACCACCAGTTGGTATTACCCTTGGACGACTTACTGGTCTTCAGGGATGGGGAGAAAGGATCCTCACCAGGCTTTGGAGACCTTCTTTTTCAGAGGATCCAGTAGGTGATATCCTAACTTAACAATTGGCCTTCTTTCTTTGAGAAGGCAGAGGGCTGAAAGGCCTACGGGGTTAACAGCTATAGCTGGCCTACTATGAAATGTGAGACCAGCACCCACACTGGCCAGTGCCTAGAGAGGCTGATCCATTTGGGAACATCCTAATCAACTTGACGTACATCATTTATTAGTACCAGATAATTTTTAAAAATTTTCTTTTCTATTGGAGTATAGCTGATCAGTAATGCCGCTCTAGTTTAAATTGTATTTACTTTTTTGTTGTTGGCTGTGCTGGGTCTCCGTCGCTCTCTGGGCTTTCTCTGGTGGTGAGCAGGGGCTAGTTGCGGTGTGCCGGCTTCTCGTTGCAGTAGCTTCTCTTGCTGCAGAGCACAGGCTCCAAGGTGCACAGGCTCCAGCAGATGTGGCACATGGGCTCAGTGGTGGTGGTGCTCGGGCTTAGTTGTCCTGTGGTACATGAAATCTTCCGGAACCAGAGATTGAAAAAATGTCCCCTGCATTGGCAGGTGGATTCTTAACCGTCAGACCAACTTTGTTTCCGTTAAGGGCTGAATTTAGTTCAGTTCAGTCACTAAGTCGTGTCCGACTCTTTGCGACCCCATGAATCGCAGCACACCAGGCCTCCCTGTCCATCACCAACTCCCGGAGTCCACCCACACCCATGTCCATCGAGTCGGTGATGCCATCCAACCATCTCATCCTCTGCCATCCCCTTCTCCTCTTGCCCCCAGTCTTTCCCAGAATCGGGTCTTTTCAAATGAGTCAGCTCTTCACATCAGGTGGCCAAAGTACTGGAGCTTCAGCTTCAACATCAGTCCTTCCGATGAACACCCTCACAATTCATATGTCCTAACTCCCAGTACCTCAGAATGTGAGTGTATTGGAGGTAGGCAGCTGGCATAATTTCTGACTTCTGAGAAATTGTAAGGAGGGAGCATATTGCACGTAAGCAAGAACCTAGCACAGCGCCTGACACATAGTAGGTACTCAAAACACCATGATAGGCCATTGTTATTAGGAGATGCAGGCACGGTGCTAGGCAGTGAGGAGCAAGCAAAAACACAAATAAAGGGCTTCACCGTTGTGCAGGGAGGTGAGCAAGTAAACAGATCTTCCCACCAAGAGAGACGCACGGGACGCTGAGGACAGCCGAGGGAGACAGCGCCCGTGCTCATCAGCGCTCTGGGAGGAAAGCAATTACAGATCGTGACCGCCCTTGGTAAGCAGAATCCACATTTCAGCTCTCTCCATTTATTACACCTTCCCAGTGGCCCCTCAAGGCCAGCAGACAAGTATCTCATTTTAGTGGACAGCACTTACTCTGTGCCAGGCAGTTATAAACAAGTTATATATGCACATGTATATATATATACACACACACAGAAAGTGCAGTATCTATGTATATGTGTATATATATCTACATGTTTTATTGCTATTGTTTAGTCATTAAGTCATATCCGACCCTTTTGCAACCCCATGAACTGTAGGCTGGACAGATTTTACTTGCTCCACTTTGCAGATAAAGAGTCTGAAGGTCAGGGAGGTGAAGTGACTCCTGAGGTCCCGTGGTGTGCATGTCTCAGGGCCAGGAGGAAGCCTGGAGGAGAGGCCAGGTGTTGCCAGGCCTTTGTTCTTTCACACACAGCCCACAGCCCTCACAGTATGCTCTTGAACATTAGCACCATTTAAAAGAAATCTGCTCTAGAACAAAACCCTCAGGTAAAAACTCCACGTGGGATTTTGCCATTTCTTTGAGACTTTCATTTATTCTGTTAGTCTGCAGATAAACCCTCACAGTATGCAGAGATATTAGCACATTTTTACATTTATTGATATTTATTACCTCATTATCTGCAGGAGCAAAACAAAAAGACGTAGAAGAAGACAAACAATGTACATGTCCACCAGCTGGAAACCAGATAAATAAATCTCGGTATACTTACGTAAAGCAGTTCAAATAAACAAACACAACAGACAGCTTGTATGTGCTGCTATGGAAAGATCTTCAAGATACTTAGATTAAAAAGCAAGCTCTGGAATGACGTATACAATATTCGTGTATGAACAAGAAAAGGCAGTCACTCAGTCACGTCCGACTCTTTGCAAACCCCTGCACTGTAGCCCGCCAGACTTCTCTGTCCATGGGATTCTCCAGGCAAGAATACTGGAGTGGGTTGTCATTTGCTCCTCTAGGGGATCTTCCCGACCCAGGGATCTAACCCTTGGCCCCTGCGCCTCCTGCATTGGCAGATTCTTTATCGGTGAGCCACTTGGAAGCCCAGCTTGCACATATATGCTGCTGCTGCTGCTGCTGCTGAGTCGCTTCAGTCGTGTCCGACTCTGTGCGACCCCATAGACGTCAGCCCACCAGGCTCCCCCGTCCCTGGGATTCTCCAGGCAAGAACACTGGAGTGGGTTGCCATTTCCTTCTCCAATGCATGAAAGTGAAAAGTGAAAGTGAAGTCGCTCAGCCGTGTCTGACTCTGTGTGACCCCATGGATTGCAGCCCACCAGGCTCCTCTGTCCATGGGGTTTTCCAGGCAAGAGTACTGGAGTGGGGTGCCATTGCCTTCTGCACATGTATACTTATACATAAAAATGTATCTGGATGGTTTATGTTTGGGATGATGAACAAGTTCTGGAAACATTCATGATTATGATAAATCTCTCCTTTTAGGACTCTTTAGCTTCTGTAAATATGGCTTATCCTTTTTGGTGTACAAGTTTTGTACACAATTTAAGTATACTCCCTTTGTTTGAGAAGAAACCACTGACCAGGAGAAAATATTTTTGAATCACACGTATAAAAGAGGATTGAGTCCTGAATATATAAAACTCTAATATCCATATGGGAGTTGGGGAGGGAAATGGCTCTGTATCATGTTTGTGATCGTGGTTATGTGAATCTATCCAAATCTTACAGCTCATAGAACTACCCACCAAAAATAATGTATTGTTAATTATTTTACTGTTAAGTCTGCAATTTTAAAAATTTAAAAATTTATGACAGTAAAAAAAAATTCTAGAAACAGATAGTGGTGATGGTAGACAACATTATGAATGTACTTCATACCACTGAACCATACTCTTAAAAAATAGTTAAATGGTAACTTTATACGACTTATAATTTTACCACAATAAAAAGTATCAATATCTACCTACCTACCTACCTACCTACCTATATATTTGGATTGCTGCATACACAAAATACATTATTCACAGTAACTCTGGAGAGGAAGGAGTTGAGGGAGAGTTTGGGAAAATTTTACTTATTTTCTACTTTGCACCCTTTTAGGTTCTTTGAAACTTTGTGATAATATATTACATTTATAATGTTAACCCAACAAAAACAAATGACATGAACCCTTAAATAAGTTCATGTTTACACAGCACAGTTCTAGGCAAGCAGAAAGTGGAGGGAGGGATACAGACTTGTCCATCTAGCAAAGCACCTTGAACTTGACTGTGGCTCTGTACATTTCTGGTGATGACTTACTGGGGTTTGGAAGTAATTCAAATATACAGAAATGTTCGCTGTAATTGTATTTTAGGAAATTTTAATACCTTTATGCATAAACATAAAAACAATTACTCCTGATGGATAGCACAATCATAAGTGAAAGTGAAGTCACTCAGTCGTGTCCAACTCTTTGCGACCCCATAGACTGTAGCCTACCAGGCTCCTCCGTCCATGGGATTTTCCAGGCGAGAGTACTAGAATGGAATGTCATTTCCCTCTCCAGGGGATCTTCCTGACCCAGGGATCAAACCCGGGTCTCCCGCACTGCAGGTAGACACTTGACCCTCTAAACTACCAGGGAAGTCCACAGCACAATCATAGTTGCTGTTATTATTATCAGTGCTGCAGAAAAGAGATGCCTTCATACTCAAGTTCCTCCTTGCCCTATCCTTGACCCAAGCACCAGCCCAGCAGGTGAAAGCAGCTCTGACCCACTGCCTCGCTCCACTCAAGCCACTGCCCCCGGGGAATCAGGCACCCAAGAAGCCAAGCAGATTTCGAGGCATCAGGAGCTGCGCTACCAGAATAACCCAAGAGAGACCGTCAGACCGAAGGGAGCCAGAGAGGCCGTCTTTGAAGCCCTCATCTGCCCTCTGGGAAGGCTCCTACTGACTCCAGGCAATTGAGGCTAACTTTTCCTGGCTTGCACACCACCCATAGCAAAAACCTACATATCTATCTGCTTGACTGATAGCCCCTCCAGCCAAGGAGCTCCCTGAGCCTGCGGCCATGCTTGGTCCACTGCCGTAGGCCCTGTGCTCGGCTCCTTTGGCTACACAGTGGTAGGTTGGGGGCAAGTCGCAGGACATGGCCTGCCTACCAAGCTTAGCTTCTCCCAGACTGGTCGGAGGAAATGCTATTTTGATCTGAAATTATACAGACTTTACGGGGAAGGGTAAATTCTCTGCGATTTTAGAGGCAAACCTGAGCCTTCATGAGGCCAAGTTCACTGTCCCCTATCTGGGGTCCCTCCTGGAAAGGAGATGGAAAAAAGCAGTGGCAGGCTTCTGGGGCTTCTCCTGAGGTGGTCGTGCTCACTTACCCCTGGGCCCTGGCCACCCAGCTGTGCCCGGGGTGGGCCCTGCCCTCTGCTGTCACAGCCCACCAAGTGCGTTCAGAGGCTGGGCTCTTCCCTCCAACCACACACACGCAGAGCCCAGGTGTGCAGGACCCCAGCCTAAGGTTACCAACCGAATTCATGAAGAATAGCCCTGCCCCAGAGGAAGAGAAGCTTTGGACTGTACGCGCGCGGGCGCGCTGTGTGTGTGTGTGTGTGTGTGTAGGGGATCTTAAGGTCCTTCCCCCGCGAGGCCAGGGTGGGCTCTGGGCGCTCACGCCTCTCCGTGCGGTTACTGGGAGCAGCAGCTCCACCCCTGGGCCCACAGCTGTCTCCTAGCTCGAGGTTTCCTGTCGAGCTCAGCCATCCAGGGCCTGGGTTATCACCGGAGATCTCCCTTCTGAACTTGAACTGCTCACACACTCTCAGGCACCCGCCCCCACTTGCGGTCCCTTCCCCCTGAACCGCACCGCCCCCGGCCTCTGCGGGGAAGTCGGCTGGGCTGGGAACGCTCGGGGTGGGGGTGGGGGACAGCTGGATCCGCTCTGGACCTGGGGGCCGGGGCCGCAGGAGCTGTGTCCCGGTTGCCAGGGAGAACTGGCCGAGGGTCAGTTCTCGGTCCCTGAGAAGCAGGGACCCGCCAGGCCCTGCGGGGTGAGGAGGTGGGGAGCGCACGCACAGATCAGGAGAGGTGGCTCTGGTCTCCGAGAGCGTTGAGCGCGTGTCCAGGGGCCTTCCGGAAGGCCCAGGAGACAGGCCCTCTGGAGACAGAAGCCTCCCCCACGAAGAGCCTCCGGCCTACAAGCTCTGCCCCCCTTCTCAGAGATCCAGGAGGAAGCGCAGGGGTCTCTCGGTTCTCACAGTGAGGAGTACTCCAAATGTCGTCAAAAGATGCCGCTGGCAGAGTCCATAGCTGCTTTCCCTTTGGAGCCCTGACACAGGGTAAGCAGCCAGGGCTGGATTTTACGCGCCCCTCTGCTGGGGCAGCGCTGTGTGGAGCTTTGGGAATCCACAGGTGGACGCCCGTGTTGGGGTATGTTCTCTCCCACCCAGCCAAGGAGTGAGGGGCCATGTGGGGAGGGGAAGGGCCCAGGAGGCTGCCCTTGTCAGCTTCTCCTGGTTTTTTCCCACATGAGCTAACCAGGTTGCAGGACAGGGTATTATTCTGACGGAGGACAGAAAAAATAATTGAGCTAGCTCCTAGGTGAAGAGGGGTTGTTTTACTCCTCTTGACTGGCAGCAGAGCCGAAGCTCTCATCAGTGCTTGCCGGTTTGGTCTGGGGCCTGTGTCAGAATCACTCCAGAGTGGCTGAATTAGTCTCTAAAGGAAGATCCAGGGATCTGCATTGTAACGTGATGCCCTGTGTTCTCTTCTGTGCTTCACTTCAGGCTCTGTTGCCTTCTGGGTTGATTGGGTCTGGAAGATCTAGGAATGCATCCAGCCCCATCTGAGCATTTGTGGACAGGCTGCTCCTTGAAGGAAGGCAACCCCAAGGCTCTCTGTCGTAGACACAGAGCAACCCCACCTGGACCAATACCCCCACACTCTGTTGCTGTTATCAGAGAAACCCATCTCAGGTTACCTCACATTCCATTGTGCCGGAGTGTGATCTTACATGCACATCATGCTGTCCCTGACATGGCTGCCTGGAGTTCTGCTAACGAGGACAGTCCTGAAATATCTTTTTATCCTTCTGCTGCTGCTGTGGCTAAGTCGCTTCAGTCGTGTCTGACTCTGTGTGACCCTATAGACAGCAGCCCACCAGGCTCCTCTGTCCATGGGATTCTCTAGAAGAATATTGGAGTGGGTTGCCATTTCCTTCTCCCTTTATCCTTTTAGTTCCAGTTTTTCCACATCCAGTCATTTGCTGAGGACCAGCTTGCTGGCTGCTGGGACCTGCCTGGGTAGCTGTCATATCCACTTGTGTCTTGGGAGATTTTGAATAGCTGGCATGAGATGCCATCCTGGGTGGTGCCAGGAGCTGGGGTGGGTCGCTCACATTGCCCAGCACTCTTAGTGCGGGCCTCTGCTCTGGGCCCAGAGTCACAGCTCCTCTGAGCAGTTTAGGGGCCCTGCTGGTTTGCTCAGGGCTGTGTGGAAATAGGATGGGGAGCCTGGGCACCTTGAAGCCTGCTTTCGTCCCTGTTGCAGGATTAGTTGGTGAGAGAGAACAAGTCCAATTTTCCAGGACAGACCAGGACAATCCTCAAAGGAAAAATAATGTGGCAGCCAAAATGGAGCTGGCGTCTCACCCTTGAATATTGCCACTGATTTATCCTGTATGGACAAAGGGCGAAAATCACCTACCAACCCTGGAAGATGAAAAGTGTTGTGAGTTGAAGCAGGGAGCCTGGGAATGTAGGAGCAAGTGCAATCTTGTATATAAACAGGCACTCACGCGTTTGCCAGGATGCTGCCCACAGCTCTCCACCCAGATCCTGCCTTTCCCCTTCCCTCTAGTAATCCTTTTCATGCCTTTCTCAGCTCTCTTGTTCCTCTCAGGCTCCCTTTCCAAAAAGCTCCAGCCCACACCAGCTTCCACTGCAGTCATTATTTTTTTAATACAAAGAGCACTTTGTTACTCTCACTGTGTCCAAAGGATTCTTTTCTACTCAGCTAATGCATGTTACTCAGGGGTAAAGAAAGAGCCTGGCTTCTAGTTTTTTTGATTCTACCATGTAGAAAGCCCAGTGGTAGGCATCACCAGGACTCAGTCGTTACATAATTGCTTGGATGATTAAGAGGCTGATTGATTGATTGATAACTATTAATGCATAAGGATGAGATGGTTGGATAACATCAGCAATTCAATGGTCATGCGTTTGAGCAAATTCCAGGAGATAGTGAAGGACAGGGTAGCCTTGCATGCTGCAGTCCATGCAGTCGCAAAGAGTCGGACCCAACTGAGCGACTGAACAGCAACAATGATGCATAAGACACATGAATTTTGCCCCTACATTTCAAAGAACCTAGGAGTTGGAAGAAGCCTGAGAGACTGTCTTTATGGAAGTCTGGGCTAACACCATTACCTTAGGTGGGTGACCTTATGGAAACTATTTCACCCTTGGTTTCTTCACCTCCAAAATAAGGCTGTTCATATAACAATCACTATGGTTCCCTCCAGCTGTGATCCGTGTTCAAGCTAGTCATTAGGAAAAAAACTACTCAAGATTTCTTAATGAGCAGATGTCATGAAGTGTCAGATTTCCAAAGTGCCCTCCCCCTTCTCTGATGTCCTGGCAGGAGCATGAGTAAGTAGGATGGAATGCCCCTGAGCCTGCAAAGGAGAGAGACTGGCAGGCCTTTCTTCATGAACGGCTTCCAGGCTGTGGACAGCCCCGGGCCCTGCCATGCGGGACTGCCACCCAGGGGCAGCGTCCTCGGCATCTTACTGGCAGCTGAGCAAAGAGCAGGCTGAGTCTCACCCAGAAAGGACGAGCCTTCTGGGAGGACCAGTCAGTGGCTTCCAAGAAGACTACTCAGCTCATCATTCCATTAAACTGTCCAGCTGAAAACTTTTACTCACTTTTCCAGACTCAGTTCAAATGTTACCTCCCCTGGGAAAACTGTGCTTCCTTCAGACAGAACTAATCTCCATTCAATGGTCACCTGTTTCTATTCTACAGAGTGCTGGAAAAATCAGGAATCATGAGTTAAACTTATTGTTAAACAGAATTTTAGTTACATTTTTCAAAAAGATAGATTTAATATGTTTTACTTCAACTTTCAGATACCTGTTCAGGTAAAGTACTTTTAAATTGAAGAAATGGATCCAATTGTTAACCTTGTTTTTAAAAGATACAAGAAATACAGTACTTTCTCTGTGTTTCCAAGCCTTTCGGACACTCTGTAGTGTATTTCTTGTGCTTTTTTTTTCAACATTGAGAACTGCGCTCATTGCTTTAAACTTAGAAGGATTTCCTGATAAGTTGTCGGGAGGTTGAAGTAAATCATATTGAGCACATTGTTTGAAAATGTTACCATTCTGTTTAAAAATAAGTTTATGATAATATTGCTGACTTATCAGACACTGTAGCTTTTTATACATGTTCACTAAAGATTTGTGGAGAAGGCAATGGCAACCCACTCCAGTACTCTTGCCTGGGAAATCCCATGGACAGAGGAGCCTGGTAGGCTACAGTCCATGGGGTTGCTAAGAGTCAGACATGACCTTTTACTTTTCACTTTCATGCACTGGAGGAGGAAATGGCACCCCACTCCAGTGTTCTTGCCTGGAGAATCCCAGGGACGGAGGAGCCTGGTGGGCTGCCGTCTATGGGGTCGCACAGAGTTGGACACGACTGAAGTGACTTAGCAGCAGCAGCACTAAAGATTTGATGACAGGTCTGTCTTAAAAATTAAACTCCACAAGAATATATTTTATTCTTCTTTATATTTCTTTCTCTGCAGTTCCTAGCTAATATCTGAACAAAGTAAGCGATCCTAAGTGTGTGATGAAGAAATAAATGATAAATTCTGCCTGGATTCACCCCTACCCTTGCTCTCAAGCTGAGCCCAGAGTGGGCTGTCTCTCTCAATTCTGTGTTTTCAACTCTCTGTCCTTAATCTCCGAAAGCTTGACAAGAAGAAATAAGATTATTTTATGTCTTTATGTCTCAGATGTTCAAAAGAAATGTGAGTGGGTGTGTGTAGCAGTGTGCAAGAAAAGTCCAGCTTCTTAGCTCGGGGAGAGTTATTTCTGAGTTCCTGAGGCTGGAAGCTGGGTGGGCCCTAGGGTCACCCGAGGGAAGGGCAGGTGCATTCCCAAGCCTTTCATGCAGGCTCTGTGTGGGGAGTGGTGGAGGGGGGAGCTGACTGATTGAAACCCAGCCGGAGCTGGAAGGCTTTCCTGGAGGTGTGTTTGTCAGTTTGGCAACCCTTGTGCGCCGAGCCCACGCCCCGTGAGCACTCGCCTGTGACGTACTTCATTCTCATGGATCAAAGGCCCTGCAAAGCCTGATGCCCCTGCAGCTGCTGGGGACGTGGGCGATTGTGGGCTGAGAGTCAGCCTGCCAGCCTGCCACCTCTGATCACGGCTGTCTCCCATGAGAGGGAATTCACCCCACGGCTTCCAAATCAGCCTCCATCCTCCCTCTTCTCTGGTGGAGGCAGCGTGGGACAGGGGGAGCCTGGCATGTCACCTCCTCTCTTGCTATCTCAATTACCCCATAATTTGGGTTCTCAGGATGTCTCACCAGGACAACCAGAAATCAGTGAGGTCTTCTGCCAGAGCCTGGGACACTTGCAGCACCCTGTGACCACTCATATTTAATTCTCAGTCTAGATTTATAAGCAGGCTTCCTGAATGACTCAGATGGTAAAGAATCTGCTTGCAATGTGGAAGATCAGGGTTCATTCCCTGAATCAGGAAAATCCCCTGGAGAGAGAAATGGCTACCCACTCCTGTATCTTGCATGGAGAATCCCATGGAGAGAGGAGCCTGGGGTTGCGAGAGTCAGACACGACTGAGCGACTGACACTAGATTTATAAGCATATAGACAGAGGTGCAGATACCACTATAGAGAAGTAAAGGAAGAAAATTCATAAAAGTGTTCACAGTGCTTTCATTTCTGGTTTTTGAAATTACAGATGATTTAAATCTTTTTTATGCCTTTTCCAAGTTCTACAGTATATTATATAAGAATATAGAGTGTTTAAATAAGAAAGAAAGTGAAAGTGAAGTCGCTCAATCGTGCCGGACTCTTTGCGACCCCATGGATAGTAGCCTGCCCCAAGCTCCTCCATCCATGGGATTTTCAAAGCAAGAGTACTGGAGTGGATTGCCATTTCCTTCTCCAGGGAATCTTCCCAACCCAGGGATTGAACCCAGGTCTGTCACATTGTAGACAGACGCTTTACCATCTGAGCCAATAAGAGACGATAGTAAAATACATTTTTAATGCCTTTTGTTAGCCTTCTCCACTCCTTAGATGTGCTTTAGATCAATGAATAACTAAATTATTCTGCATTCTTCACATACATATGTAGACAGGAGGTAGGTAGCTGATGGGACGCTGGAGTGAAAGGCTGGTTCCAGTCAATTGACAGAGCAGTAGAAGCCCGCAGTAGAAGCCGTGGGACATTTAAATGGTATAAGTCACACGGGCCTTGCCGCCGTCACAGGCCCGTCGGTGCTGACCTGTCCTCGCCCCGCCTGGCTCTCTTCAAGCCCAGGAGGCAGATGGAACCTGCCTGCTAGTGCTATTCAGGGCCTGGCACTCCCCTCTCGCAGCCCAGGACAAGGACCAGGCTGGGGCTTGGGGCTGCTCTTGGGTTACAGGTCAACTTTCCTGGAATCCCTCTCAAAACACAGCTCACAGGAGAGGCCCTGAGTCTGGCCATGCAGCTGGACCGGTGTGGTTTAGGGAACAAGACCTGAGCGACGGGGCGGAAAGCTGGAAAAAATGATGTCCCTTGGGTATCCCAACAGGCAGATGGTTCGACCTGGATCAGGACCTAGGAGTGTCTGCAGGTATGAATGACTGTGTCTACACACGTAAGAGCCCATGAGAGAGGGCACGCCCCATGTCTCAGAAGTGTCTAAAGCAGGAAAGGTGGTTAAGTATTCCTTTGGGCAGGAGGCAATCCCTGGCAGGAGAGGTTTGACAGAACACTCTAGGCTCATTTACAGAGAAGAGGCACCCGGGCTCTTCCCCAGCATGGCTTCTCTCTGTGAGAAGAATGCAACAGCAAGGAGAAGGTGTCAGACCAAGCCTGTCACTCCTGGAAAGGGCCCTCCTTGGTTGAGGGGCTGCAGCCCCTCTGGCCTTGCTCCTGTTTCCCCTTCCACGTCAGCCCGTCTTCAGGCTGGCGCGGCTCCTCCCTCTGCGTTTCTCCCAAGGGTCTCCTCCCCGCACTCCCCTCAGTTCCCCTCTTTGAGTTTTCTGTCGCCCACCTCTACTCCACCTCTCGTCTGTCACCAGATGGCCCCTTCCTGAGGTGGCGTCAGTCCCTGTCACCTCACACAGACTTGGCTGACATGCTGCTAGCAGCCCTGGCCCTAAGAACTTGGGGACGCTCCTTTGGGTTGATCCAACTTTCTGGAGGATGGACAGTCACCCGGCCATCCTGGCGACCCTGCCTCGCATCTGTATGTGGCTTTCCTGTGTGACCGCTGAGCATGAACTGCTCTGGGCTGGTTAGCATAGAAGTCACACTGTCCACTCTGGTACAGGAATCATCTAGGGAATTGCAGTCAAGACTGCAGTGTATCCTATGACCACGGGCAGCAAATCCTTCTTAATCTCCAGACAGGCCAGGTACAGACAGCAAACTCAGAAACCCACAGTCCTATCGGCTATCCTTTGTATTAGCACACCAGGATGCACCCAATTAGTACTGCTCGTCCCTGCCTCCCATCTGACTTCACATGTCCAAAATCCTGGAAGCAGAGACCGGAAAAAGTCATCATTTTTTTTTTTTAAGAAGGGGGAAGGGAGGGTAGCACACATTCACTTATTCACAAAAAAAAAAAAAGGTCTTTCATGGAGATAGTCTGCTGGGATATTTAGAATCTAGGATTGTAACTTGGCATCTCTTTTCTCTTGATCCTGCATTTTAGCCTCCAATTTAGTGGGATCTTGAAATTGCACTAATCATTGTTGAACATTAAGTTCAAAGAGTCATTATTTTTTGGAACATCAGACATTTAAACTTAAAATTATTGACCCCATTGGAGTGCTTGAAATTTGATCTGAATCTGCATCAATTTATTTCCTAAAATTATTAAATTAAGGAGAATGTCACCCTATTGCCTGAATTTAAACCAGTGATTCATTGCAGCTAAAGAAGTTTCTTTTTCCAGGAATGCTATGTCCTACAAATTAAAGGGGGATGGTCAGAGAAATGGTGAGGAAGAAAAGGTTTGTTTGCTTATTTGTTTGTTTGTAATATTTTGGTTCCTAACTTAAGAAGAAAACCACCCTGGAGATGACCTTCTCATTCCATCACCCCTAGAACAACAAAACACCCCCAGAAATCCTGATACTGCTAATAAGGCACATTCCTTCTATAACTACCTTCAAAAGAATCCCCTGTAGCTGACTACATTGTATGTTTGGTTATGCACTTTCTCCAGAGCGTATCAATTGTAGCTGATAGCAATTGTCTTTTCACTGGGCAGTAATAAAACTGCTTTTACATTCTCTTCCTTTGAGAAGTTTAATTTATAAATGGAAATAATAAAAAGTTTATAGTTATTCCCCCCAGCAGGAGCCAGTCTCCTTGGACAAAACCACCCCAAGATTGCAACCACACAGGACGAAGTCAGTTTTTCTGAATTCCCAGTTCATGCATTCTCAGAAGGCAGCTAATTTATTTCCCTAGCATGTACTTTGGCTTTTCACAAACAGCACCAAATACAGAAGCTGCCTCCCTGCTGCATGGGGTATAAGGGATTCCTAAGTACCCCTGTTTTTCTTCAGCTGAGGAGGAATTTAGCTCCAGATCTTAACTCTAGGGGCGGCTTTCCTTGAGAATAGCTCAGAAATAGTCCTGTTAGTAAACTCCCTGGGAGAAGTGCCTGTTAGGACCAGCTGCCTCTTGCTACGGGCAAGGGTGCTGTCTCCTGAAGCAGGGCCCAAATACCTTGAACTCTCCAAAGCTGATTTTCTCAGCCCCTCATCCCTTTTCTAAAGCAGAAAGCTGGGCAAGCAGGAAGCTGGGTGAGTGAAGAAGATGGAGAAGAAAGGGAAGAATTTTGCTTGCAGTTTTCTGCCTGTAAATCACTGGAGATGGAAGATGACATGCTGACCCAAAACTTTCATTATCTTTGTTTTAAAAGCAAACATTTTAAGATTAATGTAAGGATAAAGTAAAGAGAAAGATTAAGAGAAATACAGTTACTGGAAAAGTTCAAAGATTGCAGTATTTATCTGCAGTGTGTGTTCTGTTTTAAAAAAATGATGCCTATTACTTTAGAGCTACATTGTATTAATTTCTGGAGAAGGAAATGGCAACCCACTCCTGTATTCTTGCCTGAAGAATCCCATGGACAGAGGAGCCTGGCTGGCTGCAGTCCATAGGATCACAAAGAGTCAGACAGGACTGAAGCGACTTAGCACAGTAGAGCCCGTCATAATTCATTTTTCTTTTCTCTCTCTCCCTCTGTCCTTCTCTCCCTCTTGCTCTCTCTCTTTCTATCTTTTATTTCCTTTTTAAATTAATATCACTGTCTCCTGCTTTTCTCTTTTCTCCTCTTCTACCTCCCATCTTCAGTCTCCCTTTCCATATATTCCCCCTCCTCCCTCCCTCCATCCATCCTTCCCTTCCTCCTGTCCTTCCTTCCTCCCTTCCCTTCCAAAGACCTGTCTCGAGGTGGAATATGTTTACAAGCCTCATATACAGAGTTCCTGTAAGACTCCCCACTCCCATCTACCACACCAACCTCCCTGGGCTGACCAGCCCCCTCCTAACCCAGCAGGTGGTAAAGTAGAAATCTACCAGCAGGCAGAGTCCTCTACTCTTCCTTTCCTCTTCCTGTAGTATTTCTCCAGCTCGTTATAGGTGAGCAACAGGGAAATGATAGCATTGGTTTCCCTGAAATATTTCAGGGAACATTTTCTTTCATAGCGGGAATTATTTATCTAGCCCAGACTGCCAGAAAATTCTGAGCATCTAGTCATTTGGAGGTCATTGATGACTGGTCATGCCCCATCCATATTTCTCTGGCTACAGTTGAAGCAGTTCTTTGAGCAGTCAACTGGGTAATATTAACTCCCTTTCCTTCTTCTCTGCTAATTTGAGTTCAGATGATACATAGCCAGGCACAAACACACTCCTGACAGCAGTCGCCAGGGAATATTGCTTTTCTGGACTTTGACACCAGCTCCAACTCTGAGTGGAATTTAAGTGATATTTACTGCATAGAAATTCCTCTTTGGAGCCCAACTCTTCTGGCTTAGACTGCTGACAACACATTAGATTTATTCTGGCATCAACCAGCCCAAGACTCAAACTTAATTAACTTCACTGGGGGCTCAGGTTGCAGCTTTGGGGTTTGTGGCTCAGCACAGATCTCACGATTGGTACCAATCATGGCATTTAGAGAACTTCAAATCAAAAAAATTCACAAAGAAAAAAACCCACCTTCTTCACACTTTTCTGACCATTTGCCAGGTTCACTTTGACTTCCTTTAGGGAAAAAAAATTAGTTTGTCTTCGGACTGATACAAAGTGCTACGTGATTTTGTGCATTAAAGTTTATCTTTATGTTGTACTACTTTAGACTTGTTTTAATGTTAGAATTTGGAACTAATGGTTTGGGGAAATTTTTCATTTAGTGATGACCTACAAAATAATTATTCCTCTGCTCTGCTTTTTCCCTGCATTTTCAATCCCAACTTTCCCCCTGAGTGCTGTGCTTAGTCACTCAGTCATGTCTGACTCATTGCGACCCCATGGACTAAAGCCTGTTAGGCTCCTCTGTCCATGGGGATTCTCCAGGCAAGAATACCAGAGTGTGCCATGCCCTCCTCCAGGAGATCTTCCCAACCCAGGGATCAAGGCTATTGCAGGCAGATTCTTTACCATCTGAGCCACCAGGGAAGCCCAAGAGTCACCTAAATACTGAAAATAGAGTGTAATTCAGTTTCATTTATAAGAGAAAACATATGTGTATGTATATTTATACATACATATGTATACACACACATAGGTACATCCACGTACGCTGAGCAGCAGTTTCAAGGGTGGGGACTGTTAAGTCAAGTGAGTAGTCACTGGGCAGCGTGAGCCTGACAGGTTGGAGCACCTTGATTAGCTAGTTAGCATATCAATACAAAGGCATCATAAGACCTGGCTCTTGTTCCAAAATTCCAAAATTACTTTATCCAAAAGGATAGCACCCAGGCCAGAACCCAGAGGTGACTGAAGGTTTATGATGAATGCTCATCATTGTGGTGCATGCTCGCTTTTTAAAATTTACTGTGGGCTCCAAGCTTGTTAACAAAGTTTTGCCATTTGCTCCTGGCTAATTCTGAGGTGAACATTATCTGATTTTCAGCATCCCTTCATGCAAACACAAAGTCATAAAGTCCTCAGTGGAGGGCCCCAGCCACGAATCACCTATTTTCCACCTCTGTTTACCACCTGAAAACTCCCACATCCCATTTGGAATGGTCAAAGGACATGAATTCTATAGGGGAATTTTCCTTTTAAATAATTCTGTTGCATTGGGTTATTAGTGCCTTCCCGCCTGCTTCTCTGCCTTAGTGACTCAGAAGACCACACTTGGCGGATAAATAGGAAATGCAATAAATGTTTACATTCCTTCCCCAGGGACCCTGGAGCTGGTTGGCGCTTGCTCTAAATGTCACAAGGAGTAAAGAACCCAGACCTAAGTGTTGGGGGCTGGCTGTTGTGACTAGCCTCTCTATGGGCTTGCCTGGTTTTCAGTCACAGTTTGGGCCTGTCTTGAGGTTCTGCTTTATTCTTATATTTAAGGGTCTGCCTGTGGAGAAGGAAATGGCAACCCACTCCAGTATTCTTGCCAGGAGAAACCCATGGACAGTGGAGCCTAGCGGGCTACACCCCATGGGGTTGCAGAGAGTCAGACATGACTTAGTGATTGGACAAGCGTCTGCCTGTACACCTCCTCAGCACCCTCTGTTCCCACCTCCTAACCCAACTAGATGAAACCCAGCAGAGTTGCTACATCCCAGTGACCTAAGGCCTCTGCTTGCTCGGTTTAATATCCATATGGTACCTCTGTGGGCTATTTCCCACCCTGTACACTTCCTCATTCCAGACATTTGGTAACCAGTCGAAATTGCAGGGGCCGTATTACATGACACAGTTCTCCAATCCCCTTAATCAATTCATAATTGACTTTTAAATCACTGAGGTGCAAAAGCAAATAATAATATCCCCACTGTTCAGTAGCTAATAAATTCTAACTCATGAAAACTGAGGGAGAAGGCTTAGACCATAAACATTAAATATTTATATAGATATCACACCCACATAGACATATAAAAGCACATACACATTTTAGGCATCACTATTCATTTTTAACTTCTTAGGTGATATCCAATAAGGAGGAAGATTTGTTGCCTTGAAATAATTATAAGAAAATATCCCTGTAATATCTATCCTCCTCTCCCAGTAAAAGAAAAAAGAAAATTGAAAAATACTGAATTGACAAAATTATTTTTTCTCTATTGTGTGAAAGGTAAGTTAATATCCACAAAGAACTTAGAGTTTCCACACTTGAAAGATGCTCTATAAATACAAAACATCATTATTACTTTTTATTAATAAATGATCTATATTTATATCATTTATTATTGAACAGAGTCAACTTTTTCATCTGAACCATTTTTCAAACCTCTCACAGTACAGGCCCATCTGATGGGAGCTCCGACATGAAGCCAAAACACCTCTCACAGACACAGAGAGACTATCAATCAGTTTAATGTAAAGATTCCTCCAAGTCAGCCTCTTAGAAACCCAGCAGGGCTGTCTCAGATCTGCTTTCCTTCAATTAAGTCAAGCAAATTACACAGTGAGCACACGTTGCTGGGCTCACACGAGGGAAATGGGTGATCTTTCCACCCTCACTACCCTGCTCCCAAGCAGGAAAAACCGAGGTTAGGGAGCCCTCCTCTCTTCCCAGGGCAACCCATTTGGCACAATGGTAAAGCATTTGCCTGCAATACAGGAAATCTGGGTTCACTCCCTAGGTCGGGAAGAAGGGAATGGCCACTCACTCCAGTATTCTTGCCTGGAGAATTCTATGGACAGAGGAGCTTCGTAGGCTACAGTCTGTGGGGTCACAAGGAACAACCGTCACTTCACTTCCAACCTCTTCTCACCTCCCACCTCCCCTGCCAGCCCTGACATGACAGTTGTGTCCACTTTTTGCAACCCTGTGGACCGTAGTCTGCCAGGTTCCTCTGTTCATGGAATTTTCCAGGCAAGAATACTGAAGTGGGCTGCCATTTCCTACTTCAGGGGATCTTCCCAATTTAAGGATCAAACTCACGTATCATGCATCTCCTGCATTAGCAGGCAGATTCTTCACCATTGCACCACCCGGGAAGCCCTGCGTTCTGCTTATTGTAACTAACAAATCTGTAACAGCTAATACCCTTATTCCTGGTCAACTGGTCTCTCCTAGACAGAGCTCCTTCACTTCACTGATCCACTGTGAATGACGGGGATTAAAAATAAAATATTCTCTTTTCTTCCAAGCAGTGGAAGGAAGCCGCTCTCTCAAGCACATAAAGGAAGTAAACTGTACTCAAAAACGGAAGTTTCTAAAACTAGAAATAAGTGATCTGCTTTTAAAATAAATCTCTTTTTAAAATTTTGGCAAGCAGGATTTATCCATTTGCAGAGTTGAATCCACTTGAATAATCCAAATGTACTGGCTCTAAACAAAGGCCCATCAGACTAATCGGCTTAATTGGAAAATGGGGACATACTATTTTCAGTTGTACAATTCAGTTGCACATTTACCCAAGAGGATTCACTGAAGAAGGGGATCGACTCTCAGCCTGGCCTCCAGTACTGGCTGACTTCCCAGAGTGCTGAAGTGGCTACTGTTGATGTTGACACAATTAAGATGGTCCTCAGCATTGTATCAGCGTTTTTTAATCTGGCATTTTTTTGTTAGCCAAACATAATTTTATTCTCAAGAATGATGCCATTACTGGAGAACTGGGCCTGAAAAACGAGGGAGGTGAAGGAAAGGGTACAGGCAAATGATCTGAGGTTTTAGAACAAATCAGTCCCTGGAGTTCATTTGTTTGTTCCTAGTCACTGCAGAAATGTTTCTAAGAGCCTGCTGTGGGCACCGCGGTGGTCACAGGGGCACTGTTGCTTTTGCTGATGCCCCCCAGATGTCTTGGAGAGAATAAGGGTCTTCTCTAATCTTCTTAAACTCACTCCTTTTGTGATCTTATCATTCATTCTCAGGGCATTAAAATCCCACCCATGTGCTGTTGACTTGAGCATTTGTATCTGTAACACTGACTCTCCCCTGAAATCCAGACTTGAACATCCATTTGGAGATCTAATGAACAGTTAGTTCAGCTCTAATAGGACCTTGTGCCCCAAACCTGCTCTTTCTCTGGTAATTGAGTAAATGTTAGGATGAATTTGATTTTTCAATTCAAAAGTGAAATATTTATTTTTATATTCTTTATAACTTTTCTGGTACCAGGAGTAGAAATGTTAAGTATAGGAAAATTAGAAAATATAGAATAGGATGAAAAAGAAAATAAAAATTACCCATCACTCTATCACTCAAACATAATCACTGTTAACATATTGCAATATTTTTAAAGGCTTATTCTAAGGTAATTTTTCAAAACCTCAGGGGTTTTGTTTGATTCTACTTAGGATTATGTTTTTCTTTTTTTTTTTTTTTTTACTATTTTTGCTATATACAATTATTTAGCCACTCTGCCTATTATTAGAAATTAGGTTATTGTTGATATGTATTATAAATAGTGTTGTAGATGATAAATAAATAAATAAAAATTCCTCTGATTACATCTTAAGAAATAAATTAAGACACAGGAAAATGCAGCCAACAAGAACACATTTTTTGGAGCTCTTTAAACTTAGGATTGGATTACTTTTCAGAAAGATGGTGTCAGTTTACCCTGAGCAGTTTTTGAAAGGCTCCAATTTATTGTAGTCTCACCGACCCTGGGTATTATCATTAAGCAAACAAAAACCGAAACAGCCCACCCGTAAGGAAAAAACCGACTCTAATTTTACATTCTGCATTTCTTTGATTATTAGTAATGTTGAATATCTTTTCGTGCATTTTCTTTGTGTGTGCCTCTCATTTTATGACTTGTGAGATGATGACTTTTGCTTGCTTGCTTTTGTTTTTTGTTTTTTTCCGATGTGCTTTCTTTAGTGTTAGCCGCTCAGTCATGTCCGACTCTCTGCAACCCCATGGACTGTGGCCCACCAGGCTTCTCTGTCCATGGAATTCTCCAGGCAAGAATACTAGAGTGGGTTGCCATTCCCTTCTCCAGGAGGGTCTTCCCACCCAAGGGACTGAATCCAGGTCTCCCACATTGCAGGCAGATTCTTTACCATCTTAGCTGCTGGGGTTTCTTGATTTATTTCAAAAAGTATGTTACATACTGGGGATATTCACAGTTTTCCCATTATACTCATTGCAAATATTTTTCCACTTTGTCATCAACTTTTCATCTTATGTCTTTCACACATATAAATTGCAATTTAAATCATCAATTTTTTTGCTTTTAGTCATATGCTTAGAAAAGGTTTCCTCATTTTGAGATCAAATATATTTTCACTTATATTTTCCTGAAAGTACTATTTTCAATGCTATTCTGAGAAACACTCACAATAAAAAACTTAGGAAGTGTTCTACGCAGCAGCTCAGGTTGGCAGAATTATACCTCTTACTAAGTGTGGCTGTACACATTATACACACAGTGTGTATACACGGCGAAAAGCAAGTCTAACAAAACTGACTTTATCTGTTGAGATGCAGCAAAATTAAGGAAAAATTGTGGACTTATGTCAAGGAGGCAGTAACAATATAGCCAAGATCACTGTTTTACATCTGGATTAGAAAAGATGCAACTGTACTTCTACTAGGATTTTGCCGCCATTAAAATTGGGTCCTCACAATTTTACTTTCATTCACTCCAAATTAACTTTTATATTTAATTCATCATTTTTTAAATTAAAAATCAAAGGAGGCAGAGGTGTGTGTAGGAAATGTTTTAAATACATATTTGTAAATGAGACTGCTGCCCATCTCGTATCTCATCATGCCTCTCCCATATACTACAGCTGCTAGGCAGGCTCGGGTGGCCCCCTAGCCTAAAACTTCCCTGTCCTACTGGCCTGGTTCACGCCCTGTGCAGCCTGGCACGCAGGGTTGTGGACACATATTGATACTTACAAACCCTCGTCTCTGGACCCTGCTGTCTGGCCTCCCTGGCAAGTCTGCCTGTGAGGCCTTTACCCTACAGTCCAAATATTCTATAGATCAAGCTTGCAACATTGGATTCCTCAGGTGTTTTCTTAAGTTGTTTTCTTAAGTTGCACACACATACACACACACCCATAGTCTTACAGAGAAATCTATTCTGAGACCTCTACTTGAAACACAATATTTCCATATCAGACTCGCTAATAGAGTCTCCGGGTAGTTCTGCCCTCTGCAATGACCAGCCTCCCCGGGAGCCTCCACCCACTACCCCCAAGAGAAGCCTGGCTTCTTCCTCCCTAGGCTAGTCACTCTGGGTCTTTCTATCATGCAACTTCTATCTGAGAGCAGTTTCAACCTGGATATTGTTTTGAAA
Organism: Bubalus bubalis; assembly: GCF_019923935.1. Lineage (NCBI taxonomy): Eukaryota > Metazoa > Chordata > Mammalia > Artiodactyla > Bovidae > Bubalus > Bubalus bubalis. The sequence goes on along the minus strand of NC_059162.1, from coordinate 1,398,158 downwards.
ACAAATGCAGTTGCTTCTTGTCTAGTTTCGGTTTCCCAGCAGATGTGAGGGTCATTCTGTTATACCTCCAGGGATCCCCAGAGTTTCTCAGCTTACTTCTCCTTTAACCCCCCTTGAGGATGAGGAATGACTGTTATCCCCACTGTGTAAAAAGTGGGTGGGGGGGGGAACGGTCCGAGTTCATACAGTTGGTGTATCCACTGTGAGCCCTGGGTCTTTCTTTCCTCTGCCACAAGCAACTCCATGTTCTCCCTTTGGGTGTGGACTCAGCCATCAGACAGGAACCCCCAAAACATTCTTGACTGGAGATTGTCTAGACCTTTTGGAACTCTCCCTGGGAACTCTCCCTGCTTCACGTGGCACTCTATTACTGGGTGGTTCTGTTGGTCACCAGCCTCCTCGTGACACCGACCCTCAAGGTCTGGTTCTGCCCTTGGAGGTTCACCTGTGTGTGCTGTCTTCTACTTGGTGCACCTTGCGTATCCGAAAACCTACCTCGGTCAATTCCCCTTTAGTGTTCTGTGCCCTTTTCATTTTACGCTTGTCTCTGGAGGGCTCTGCCTGCTCTACACAGGCCCTGCCACCCACCCTTGGCAGATTAGATAAAGCTGTGTAAACCGGAGGTACCCCACTACCTCCTCCCTAAATGTTCCTCTCTGATTTACTTTCGAGATAAATCTGCCTAAATATAGATAGATAAATAGAGATACCGAACACTCTCACTGCCCTCCTTTCCTTCTTCCTGGTTCTGAGTCTGGGGGTGGGGCAAATGCTGGGGAGGGGGAGCCAGCCTCAAGCAAGTTACTGCCTGGGCCTTTAAAGTCAGATTTTAATCTCTTTTCCCCTCCACCCACCCGCCAGCACGATCAACGCATCGCCGAGACACCTGCTTGGGTGGGGGTGGGGGTGCAGCGGCAATGGGGGTAGAGGGTGGCAAAGTCACACTTGCTTGTTGTATAGAGGAAAATTCTGTTCCTGGCTACAGAGTCCAAAAGAGACATCTCTTTTCGTTACAGTGGCCAGGCACAAAAAAGACTCTCAGGGAAAGACAGAGCCCTACCGTGGAAATACATCCCAGGTCTGGGTAGGAGATGCAGAACACAAACAGGACTCACAATGTCAATGCTGTGGATGATGTCAGAGTACTGGACTTGAGTCAAAAAGAACTCTGGAGCCAACCTGAAGAGGTTCCCCTGGCCAACAATAGAACCACTTAAATATCCATTAGAAAATGACTACAATGGATTAGAACTCTTAAATATGTTTAAGTCCATGCACTCATCATGACGCTAGAAAAACCAACACATCCATTGCTTTCCTTTGCAGGGTGCTTGGGCACCAATGCTTTACTTAATGTTTTTTACTTAAAAACCCCATACTTTTGGTTACAAAATGTCTCAAACATACAGGAAAATAGAGTAGTGGAATGAGCCTCTGTACACCTATCATTTGACCAAAAATGCTCAGCCCATGGCTCTTCTATATGCTTACCTATTCTCCCCTCCTGGGATTATTTTGAATTCGATCATAAAACTTTGTATCTATCATTTTATGCAAAGATAACAAATCAGTGAAAATAAGCATTTATTCTGGGTATTTATCAGGGTAACCAAATAGTTAGTGAGGATTTTATAGAAATGTTTCACTAAATAGATGAAAAAAAGAGCTAACTCCTAGTGAAATAGCAGTGATCATCAATGTCTTCTCACGTCACCAAAAGGGACATCATGAGTCTCCTGATGAAATACACCAAAGCACCTTGAAGTATACGTGCTACCACACCAAACCTGAATCCCATCAAGCCTCCAAATCCAGCTGCCAGTTTAAATAGTACGTGAGGCAGGAGCACAACACCACAGGGATGCAGTCAGCGAAATCCATACTGTGGGAAACTATGGGATAAACAGCCAGCTTCCTCAACAAGAAAGTTCAAGGAAATAAAGAGGGTTGGGAGGAGGGCGGGGTGTGGGGAAGGAACGTATAGATATGCAAGAGATGAAGCAGCATGTAAGCCAGTTAGGTTCTCATTCAAACACACTGTTATGTTGAAAAAGGAAAAAAAGCAGATTGGAGAAATGTAAACCCTGACCATATATTTGACGATCTTAAGGAATTGATAGTAAATTGTGTAGGTGGGATAATGGTATTGTAGTTACCTCTTTAGAAAGTCCCTAAGTTTTAGAGATACATACTGAAATATGTACATACAGTCTGGTATATTATTTTCTCTGTGTTTACGTGTGTTTGGAACAGAAAGAGCTACCCTGGTTTCCCCCTTCAGAAGTCAGGGATCTGGTTAGAAGTGAAGCTTCAGAGGTGAGTATAACATAATGGGTTGAAATGGCATGTCTCCCAGGCTGCTGGACTTTGAGATTCTGGTGAACTTTCCAAGGTGGGCTCTGATTCTGGAGCTTCTCCGTGCCTCCAGGGTGCCAGGCCCAGGGCTAGGCCTTTGAACACCCTGAACCCCTGCCAAGCAGGGGGAAAAAAAGCAACCCTTTCAGAGAGTATTTGGCTCTGCTCCACTCTACTTAACTGCATACCTAATCCCTCAATTTCCTTCCTTTACCTATAAAATCAGAGCAAAATAACTAAATTCAGAGGGTTGTCATAAGGATAAAATGGCATAATACATGTGAAGCTGCTGTATATTCAAATTAATAACTCACAGTAATATAAGAACGAAATATATTGAAGGCTAACTATGGTCCAGCTTTAATTCTAAGAGCTTTGCATGCATCATCTCATTTAATCCTCATCAAGTCCTGTCAGGGGTGTACGGTTACTATCTTCATCTCACAGATGGGGAAATCAAAGCGCAAGAATATGAAGGATCAGTGCCAGATTTCTGTGTTTGTTCTTAATGTGCAAAGATGAAGAGGCTGCCGGCCACCCAGTTATAACTTGAGGGACAGCAGTAAGGCCCCTCTTGGAAAGTGTCTTCAGATGAAGGCATGTGGGTCTCTGAAAGGTCTCTGTTCGGCGGAAGTGACCCTGAGAGGAGTAACACAGTGAGCTTCCGTGCGCTAAGGATGCCTTACTATGAACTGCTCATCGGTTACTCTCCTTCCTCTTGCAGGACCCTGAGCAAAATCAAATCAGGGGCCTCCCAGAGGGCGTTAAGGACAAGGACTAAGGTGTTAAGGACAAAGTCCATGATCTTGGGTAGTTTTACGTGGAACCTGTTCTGACCCCAACCTCAAGTGGTCAGTGCCAGCTGACAGGCAATCAAAGCTGCCTTGCTTGTTCTCGGACAGACCCGGGGAATGGGTGCAGGGGGCTACTACACGTGCCACCTGTGCCGTGGCAGTGCTCAGCCAGAATGACCCTTCCGTGCTGCCCCTGGCACCCATGCAGACTCTTGCACACTGGCTCTTGTGACCGCTGGTGCCTTCTTGGGAAATCACAGTGTAAAACTGGGGAGCCAGCTAGACACCACAGGTGCCCGGGGCCAGCCGCCAGCCCCGCTGCCACTCAGCTGGCCTCCCCTCCCACCTCACAGAGCCAGGCCAGCCAGACCCTGAGCCAGGCTGTCCTGGAAGTTCTCAGTCCAGCCGGTGAAGGCCCCTGGAAATTCCTAAACACCTTTTTTCCGGGCTGTGCTCAGCAGGACCAGGCAAAGAATCAGAAGGCTTGACCAGCAGGCCATGGCAGTGTGAGGGGCTTGCTGAAGTTCATTTGTTATATGTGAAAGCCACTGAGTTTCTGGCTACACTGGCGGGCATCCTGGGTCCAGCACACACGGGCAGAGAGGCTGCTGCGACTGGCCCTGAGCAGGTCGCCCCACGCCGTGCCTTGGTTTCCATCTGTCTAAAGGGACGCAGAGATACTCCGCCCTGCCCGAGTGAAAGGCAGCCCAGTGAAGGGCCTTGGAGCCATGAAGAATGGCTGAGATGGAGCTGTTAAGTCTGGCAAAGGCAAGACCTCAGTGGGGACCTCAGGGATGTTTTCAATATTTGAAGGTTTGTCTCATGGAAAAGAGCTTCAGCGTGCAAGCATGTGTGTGTGTACTTCAGATCAGTGAAAAAAACTTCACTGAGAACTGGTGGGAGAGGCCGTAGAGTGGGTAGGAATGCTGGCTCTGGAGTCAAAAAGTCCGGCTTCAAATCCCACCTTCCATGCCTCAGTTGTCTTGTCTGTGAAGTGGGAACGAAAAATAGTACTTATCTTCAAGAGCCGTTGTGAAGATTAGAATGAGTGAGTATACAAAAAGTGCTCGGGATGGTCTGTTGCCTGCTTAGTACTCAGTAAGTGTTGGGTTAACATGATGTTAACAAATGTCAAAAATGGAAACTTGTATGATATGGTACAGTGGGATTAAAATTGTATGTGATGTGATTCCAATTTTGTTTTTAAGATGCACATTATTTTGAAAGAAAACTAGAAAAAAAACTCACAAAATATCAACAACGGATTAGGTGATTTCTGGACAATAGGATTATGAATGGTTTAAGTTTTTACACTTCTAAGTTTTGCAGATTATCCAGGTAAGCATGTAATACTTCATAAATAAAAAAAAATTTTTTAAGCCATCTGTATTTCCAAAAGGTCCAGTGTGCTTAAAGATGTAATGAGGTCCTGGTCATTAAAAGGGTTTAAAACACACTGTCACTAAAAATATTCAAACCCACAGGACTAATGGACAATTGTGGTATTTATACCATTCAATGTCAAGCATGGAAAAAAGCCAGTGCGTAAAAACAAAGATTGGGGAGAAATCAGTGACCCAAGTAACAGTGGTTCCCTTACAGAGATGGGGGATAACTAGGCTTTGGCTGTTTCTTTACTCTTCTCTGTACTTTAAACATTCTCTAAGTAAAATGTATATGACTTTGAAAATGGTGGGGGAGGGACAGTAACTGGAATGAAAACCAAACCAGAAAGAAATCAAAAGAAAAGGCGGTCAGTCTCGATAAGCTCAAAGTCTCCCCTAGACCTGCCGATCTAGTTTCCATGACCATGATTCTGTGACCACAAGATGGTGGCAATTACATGACATGACACATCCGCCTTGATCCGCAGCTGCAGCCCAGTGATGGTCATGCCCCCCTCCCCCCTCCCCTTTGAAAACCGCCTAGAAGTTCCGGTTTGCTTTTGCATCACATTGCAAACCTCCCCTCCCACCGTGTGGCTTCAGTGTCTCATACTTTGGTCACTTAACTTTCCACCTGTGTCGCCTGCCCATATCACTCCCACCAAAGGTCTGCTTTTCTGGGGCCTCACTGACCCCAGCGCTCTCTGTGCCTGGACCACAGCTGATCCCTCACCTGGGAGCCCTCCTCCTGTCAATGCAAGCATCCAGGTTCTACCCATCAGTCAAGGTTGCCTGAGTTCCTCCTGCAAATGCCCATTTTTTTCCTACACCAACCAATTTATCATGACTACATTCTTTATTGCTTTATTGCCCATTTGGGTGTGAGCTTCTTGATTATGGAGCCACATTTTCTACTCCTCTGTTGTCTCGCATGCCCCAAACCAAAACACCTAGCTCCATGCTGAGCTAGGGTTACTCAGAGTCCAAACACTAAACTGGCTGAGCCATTTTCTCAATGGCCTCTGCCCCATGGTCTTCCACTGCAGTCCCACCCCAGGCCGAGATCCAAATAGGCAGACATCCAATGGATCTGAAAAGAGAATACACCTGGGCCAGGTAAAGATGATTTGTCAGAGTAGTCCTGTGGTTAAGACACAATCCTGCCCTGGAGTAAAAGAAACATAATTCTCACTTTTCTCTGAACATTCAGTATTTGGTTTAGAACTTCTCAACATGTGCCAAATGGAGAAGAACTGGAGAAGCTTTGGTAGGGTCAGGACACTGAGAAACAGCTTGGAAAGTGGAATAAAAAGTAAAGAAATTAGGGTTAATTCGGCTGAAGAAAGAGTTGACATGGCCCCATGCTTATTGCCAAATTCAGACTTAAAATGAAGAAAGTAGGGAAAACCACTAGACCATTCAGGTAGGACCTAAATCAAATCCCTTATGATTATACAGTGGAAGTGAGAAATAGATTCAAGGATTAGCTCTGATACACAGTGCCTGAAGAACTATGGAGAGAGGTTCATGACACTGTACAAGAGGCAGTGATCAAGATCATCCCCAAGAAAAGAAATGCAAAAAAGCGAAATGGTTATCTGATGAGGCCTTACAAATAGCTGAGAAAAGAAGAGAATCTAAAGGCAAAGGAGCAAAGGAAAGATATTCCCATTTGAATGCAGAGTTCCAAAGAATAACAAGGAGAGATAAGAAAGCCTTCCTCAGTGATCAATGCAAAGAAATAGAGGAAAACAATAAAATGGGAAAGACTAGAGGTCTCTGCAAGAAAATTAGAGATACCAAGGGAATATTTCATGCAGAGATGAGCACAATAAAGGACAGAAATTGTATGGACCTAACAGAAGCAGAAAATATTAAGAAGACATGGCAAGAATACACAGAAGAACTATACAAAAAAGATCTTCATGACCCAGATAACCAGATCACTCACTTAGAGCCAGACATCCTGGAATGCAAAGTCTAGTGGGCCTTAGGAAGCATCACCACAAACAAAGCTACTGGAGATGATGGAATTCTAGTTGAGCTATTCCAAATCCTGAAAGATGATGCTGTGAAAGTGCTGCACTCAATATGCCAGCAAATCTGGAAAACTTAGCAGTGGCCACAGGACTGGAAAAGGTCAGTTTTCATTCCAATCCCAAAGAAAAGCAATGCCAAAGAATGTTCAAACGACCACACAATTGCACTCATCTCACACCCTAGCAAAGTAATGCTTAAAATTCTCCAAGCCAGGCTTCAACAGTACATGAACCGTGAACTTCCAGATGTTCAAGCTGGATTTAGAAAATCCAGCAGAGGAACCAGAGATTAAATTCCCAATATCCACTGGATCATCAAAAAAGCAAGAGTTCCAGAAAAACATCTACTTCTGCTTTACTGACTACACCAAAGACTTTGACTGTGGATCACAACAAACTGTGGAAAATTCTTCATGAGATGGGAATACCAGGCCACCTGACCTATCTCCTGAGAAATCTGTATGCAGGTCAAGAAGCAACAGTTAGAACTGGACATGGAACAACAGACTGGTTCCAAATCGGGAAAGGAGTACATCAAGGCTGTATATTGTCACCCTGCTTACTTAACTTATATGCAGAGTACATCATGAGAAATGCTGGGCTGGATGACGCACAAGCTGGAATCAAGATTGCCAGGAGAAATATCAATAACCTCAGTTACACAGATGACACCACACTAATGGCAGAAAGTGAAGAAGAACTAAAGAGCCTCTTGATGAAAGTGAAAGAGAAGAGTGAAAAAGTTGGCTTAAAGGTCAACATTCAGAAAACGAAGATCATGGCATCCGGTCCCATCACTTTATGGGAAATAGATGGGGAAACAATGGAAACAGAGAGACTTTATTTTTGGGGCTCCAAAATCAGCACAGATGGTGACTGCTGCTGCTGCTAAGTCGCTTCAGTCGTGTCCGACTCTGTGCGACCCCATAGACAGCAGCCCCCGTCCCTGGGATTCTCCAGGCAAGAACACTGGAGTGGGTTGCTGTTTCCTTCTCCAAGGCATGAAAGTGAAAAGTGAAAGTGAAGTCACTCAGTCGTGTCCGACTCCTAGTGACCCCATGGACTGCAGCCTACCAGGCTCCTCCATCCATGGGATTTTCCAGGCAAGAGTACTGGAGTGGGTGCCATTGCCTTCTCCATTGTTATGTATAATAGAATACAAAACCTTGGAAATAACTTACATCTATTACAAAATGTTAAATGTAGTTAAAGCTATACCTTTGTTAAAATTATTTTCATTTATCTGCTTTCCTAAAGTTTTCTCTTAAAGCGGTTCTATAAAAAAAGAATAGGACATCTCGGTGCTCTGACTTCACTCCTTTGGGTCTAAAATGGTGAAAAGCCCTTTCCTGGCTGCTTTCTGTCTTTCAGATCCACTCAGGCCATCCTCTGCCTTGGCCACCAGCTTCCCTTTGCCTGTGTGAGACGTGCTGGGGTTAGGGGTTGGGGGACAGGGACTCTGCTGGTCTTGGGTTCAGCTTCCACTCTGATCTCAGATTGGTTTATGGATGCCCTGGATGGGTTCAGTGGCCCTTTCTGGGTTTTGGCCCAAACAGATTCTCTGCTATGATGAACTTGTGGCTTAGACAGTAAAGAATCTGCCTGCAATGCAGGAGACCCAGGTTTGATCCGTGGGACAGGAAGATCCCCTGGAGAAGGGAATGGCAACCCACTCCAGGATTCTTGCCTGGAGAATTCCATGGACAGAGGAGCCTGGCAGGCTATAGTTCACGGAGTCTCAAAGAGTTGGACACGACTGAGGGACTAACACACACACACTAAGCTTTCTCTTTCTCTCAGGGGAGAAAGTTGGGAGTAGGGTGAGGGTAGGATTTTTGAGAGCCCATGGGGAACGCACATTTTAGTGCCATCAAATACAGGTTGAAATTGAAAGAAAAAATTAGAATTCCTGCTCTGATTATTTTGTATGGAAAGTCTTATTTCTTTTTGAAACCCTTACTTTCCTTTTGGCCACACATTGAGGCAGGTAGGATCTTAGTTCCCTAACCAGGATTCAAACCTGCATCCCTGCCTTGGAAGTGCAGGGTCTTAACCACTGGACCACCAAAGAAGTCCCAAATTTCCTGAGAACAGATGCAGTAAGTTCATGATGCAATCCAGTTCTGTGCATTAGGGGCTTAAGTGAAAGTGAAGTGAAGTCATTCAGTTGCGTCCGACTCTTTGTGACCCCATGGACTGTAGCCTACCAGGCTCCTCCGTCCATGGGATTTTCCAGGCAATAGTCCTGGAGTGGGTTGCCATTTCCTTCTCCAGGGGATCTTCCCGACCCAGGGATTGAATCCAGGTCTCCTGCATTGCAGACAGACGCTTAACCCTCTGAACCATCAGGGGCTTAAGAAATAGCTTATTGAATTGACTAATACTTAGTACTCCAGATGGAGACACATTGGAAATTGCAGCATTGTCCCAAGTATCTCCAGGGAAAGCAGAGGGGAATCATAAAATCATCACTCCATTTAGCCCCAAGAAACGCATAAAGAAATCTTGCTTGCCCATTTCACAGGGGACACTGAGGCACAAGGCAGGTAGAGAAAAAGCCTGTGCTGAAAAGGGCCCGAGGCCTGCACTGAAATTGATCTCTGCCTTGGGCAAAAATCACTGGGTGTGAATCTTGACTAAGCAACCTGCCCTACTCCACCCCTGCTCTGGGGTCCTGCTCTATTCACCCTCTGGACAACTCTTGGAAGGCGGCTTAGGCCCTGAAGAGGCTGTCCCCTGAAAAGTCCTCCGACCTGAGGATGGTCTCAAGCCCCCATCTCCACCCCACTAGGGACAGCACTGTCCCCCACCATTCTGGGATGAAGGAGTCAAAATGACATCTCCTCTCTCTCTTGACCTTTCAGAATCCAAAGCCCCAAGCTCATATGGTCTCCCCACTGCTCATGAAATGTTGAGCTCCTGCAAGTACTGGTGATAAAGAAAGAAGGCAGGTGGGTCTACCCAACCAACACCTGACCCCATCCAGACACTGACTTTCCAGTTTTACCTAGATTTTGTTTTGAAGCTCTCCTCACTGCTGTGGGCCAGGTGGAGTGAGCCTCTTTTCTCTGTGAATGTGCAATGGGCTGGCACCCAAACAGTGGGTTGGCGTTCCCTTCCTGCCCTCCTCTGCCCACATCCCTCTCCAATCTCTTGCCCGCCCCAGAAGCACAGCCCCTGCAGACTGGGTCCAGGTGCTGACCTTTAAGAGCACGGAGGGCTGACAGACGACAGAGGAAACCCAGCTGCCACGGAAGCAGCAGGGCGGCCCGGGCCTCAGGCCTCCCAGCACCGCGGAGGACTGGAGCGACTTTAAGGGATCCTTCTGGACTCAAGTCCAAAATGCCTTGTGCCTCTTGTACAGGGAAGGACCCTGGGAGGGGAGAGGCGTGGTGGCAGGAGGGAGGGGTCTGGGGTGGGCCCTGGTCTGGGCCCTTTCTGAGCTGCACGATCTGATCTAATATCCACCCCCCAGCCCACTCCCCATGCTGATGGCCGTGCTCACAGAGCAGCTAACCAGCACTCTAATCCTTAGCTTATCCATTACAGTGTCCAGTGAAGAAGATCCAGCCCTGCTCTGGGATTTGCTGTCCAGACCCTATGAATCGTTGCCCTCTGCCTCCTACCCTGCTTTCCCACCAACCTTTGATGTCTGCATGCCCTTTACAGCATTCATGCTAGTTTTTCCCCACCAGGGTGTCTATTACTATTTCCTGTTTTTCCCCACACTGGTTATAAAGTGTATCTCATTTAATCCTCAGAGCCTGCCCAGGGAGAGGGAGCATACTCTCCCCATCTTACAGAGAGGAGGCAGATGCTCAGCGTCATTATGTTATCTGCCCGAAGTCACACAGCGATAGGTGGAGGAACGCGTTATATGTGAGGGGTGAGGCCCACTTTACCCGCAGAGTAGCACCTGCTCCTGGAGGCCAGCCGGGGGCGCGGTGCACCAAGTACCCCGTCTTGGCGATGATAATGACACTGAAAATATTTTGCATCTTCCCAGCACTTTTCAGCAGTGCCCCTCAGCTAAGACTTTGGGGCATGAACTGTCCGAGAAGAGGTGCCAGTCCCCTTTCCTCCTCCAGCCCAGAGGGGACCTCAGCCACTTCTTGAGGGATGTGAGAAATGGTTTGCCCACTGGACTGGTTGAAGCAACAATCAGAGGTCTCTCGGAGGCAGCAAGTGTCCCTCCGCCCTAGATCGCCCACACCCAGGGTGAGGCAGGGCTGGGGGCGAGGACCACAGGCCCAGCTCTGCCTGAGGGGCAGGGAGGTCAGGACTGCAAGGAGGAGTGGGGCAGAGGCAGGGACGCGCCGGTCAGCGTGATGCAGCCACAGCCCTCCCTGCCACCATTCCTCAGGCTCTGGCACAGAAGCCAGTGACCCACTTTAATTTTTTTCCTGTTTCTCTGAGATTAACTCAGTCTCGGGAGTCTCATTCTTTTACCTCTGATCATCATTCAGACACCACCTGCCCAACCCTCCCCTTCTCCTCCCACTGACTTCTCCCTTTCCCAAGTGCTGCCTATGGGCATGGGGATTCCTTAAGGCTCCACTTCAGTCTCAGGGGTGGGCAGGGCTCCTGGATCTCAGCAGCCCCATCCTTATCCCTCCCGCTCAGGAATCCCAGCAGTGGAGGTCCTGGAGGAGGAGGTGCCAGCTGGAGCCCTCTGGCCAGAGCAAGTGAAGGCATGTCCTACATTTAATTCCTACCATTGCCACTTTAGGAAAACAGAGGAGATGACATCCCTGCCTGAGCAGATCTGCAGATGGCCTGGGGCATAGGACAGTGGAGGTCAGGAGCCCCAGAGGGTATTCGTGGCCCGGGCCCTTCCCGCCTGCCACTCCTCACCAGAGTAGAAGCCCCACAGCTAGTAGACTGATTAACAGCTCAGCAACTGTTCAACTGCAGAAGCTCAGCCCCAGCCTTAGATTGTTGGAGACTCAAGAAAATGATCTCCTGTGAGCACCCCCAAATCAGGGCCCCCGACTTACTCTTGAAGCACTGGCAGGCAGAGGGGTCTGAGTGCCAGGCTCTTGTTGGGGAAGATTCTTGGCCTAGCACGTTATCCTCGGTGGTTGAAACCCCAGCAGGCGTGAGGAGTGTGAGGGCCAGAGCTCAGGACAGACCTTCTTTCTGTCTGTCCTCAAGAAAGGACAGATCTCCTTTCTGTTCTGCCTCCAGCCTCAAATCCCCATTTACACTCTGGGTAGGGTTTAACTATTTCCCACCAAGAACAACATGAGCTTTGGTCTCTTCATCCCTCTGGCCGAGCCCCAGAGGAGACCAGTATGGCTGTAGGGTGGGCATGGGGGAAAGAAGCCGCACGCTGACAAGGAGATTGAACGCCAGGACTTTAGCCAAAAAGAAAATGATGGGGGTGCTGGAGTCAGGGGAGGGACAGGATTTGCAGTTAGCCAGCTTCCAAGAGCCTCCTTCCCCTTGCCTCCCTGTCCACGCTGACCCCCGGACCCCGTCAAGAACACACCACCATGCTCTGAGGGGCAGATAACCTCAGCTCAGCTGCTCCCAAGAGACAACAAGAGAAGCATTTGTCGGCCAAAGAAATGAGCAACATGGAAAAGTCAGTGGAAAGAAAACATGTTTTGATCACAGCAAGATCAAGAAACTGGTTTGATTCTTGCCTCAACCCCCTCATTTTTCATATGAGAAATCAAATTCAGAAGGGACACAGGACTTGCCTGAATTACCGCAGCTCTTGAGAGACAACTCAGGGAGGTGGCAAGTGCCCTAGCCTTGGGGACCCAAGTGCTATGGACAATGAGCAAGTCACTGAACCTTCTGTGAGCCTCAGGGGCCAACTCTACAGGGTTGCAGTGGGGCTCGGCAGAGATTGCTTATGTGAAAATACTGTGTCAACTGAAACATAAAAATAAAACAGAAAGAGATCAGTGGCAGAACTGGGACCAGAACTCTGGTCTCCTCAGGCCCAGGCTCCCCCCGCAGCTTCTCACTTCAGCCCAGGGCAGAGCATGCAATCTGGCGGGCACATCGGCATGGGCAGGCATGTCTGTTTCTCACGCTGCAGAGGCCAGTCTCTGCTACCACATCCTTCTCTCTGGCTTGTGGGATCTGCTGCCTGCTAGGAGGGCTCAGCACACAAACACCCTCTCCCACTCTGTGAGAGAGCTCTGACCACTGACACTGGGCCATGGCCAGCTGTTCATATACCTTTGCATGAGTTAGGAAGAGGCGTCTTTGTGGAGGCTGGGCTAGACAATCAATCGACACCCCTCCTCCAGGCAGGCGCTCCTGGGCCCCCACTGTGAGGAGGCTCAGGCATACTCCAGGACCCACCGGCAGCCTCAGCCCAGTGCCCAAACTGATCACACTTGACAGTACCAATCAGAGGGGCCACCAGTCTCACTCTGTGAGAGCCGGACCCACTGTCTTTCCAGCAGCTCTTTGTCCAGTGATTTGTGTGTGTGTGTGTGTGTGTGTGTGTGACAGACAACAGAGCCAAAGGGAAAGAGCACCCAAGGGCATTAGAAGACGCAGTCCTTGTCCCACATCATTGCTTCTAGCTGTCGTTCCTTGAGGAACTCAGTCAGCCACCCAGAACCGCAGTCCCCCATCTGTCAAATGGGAACGCCAATTCCTCTCTCAAAGTGTTTGTAGTGAGGCTCAACCCAGATAATACTGACAGTACCTTGTAAAGTGAAAATCAGGATACGGTTCTAACATGTTACTAGCACGTGTTCTAACAAAAATTTTTAAATAATTTTATTGTTAAGATGACATAATGGTTATCTTGAGACTTTTTTTAAAAGCAGAAAACAGACTTTCTCCGATGGATCAAAACCAATATTCCCCTTTCTATATGTGCACGCACGCTTTTAATGCCAGTTATGGGAGCATATTCTTGTAGTTGAAACAGTTATAAAATAAGCTCAGGGCAGCGAGTACATGGCAAGCACAGGGAGGAGACCTGTCCTGAGAGTCTCTGAAGAATGGGGCTGGCTTTGAGCGCGGTCTCCTCTACGAGCGTGAAGGCAGCTGCTTCCCCTCCATCTCGTTAGTCCACACCTTATGGAGAGGCAACTCGAAAAGCAGCGTTGAGAGACACATAATGGATTTTGTGAGGCCTACTCGAGACTAATAAAATCCAGGGCAGGATTTTCCCAAAAGGGATGTGTCATTGCGGAATAAAAGTGGACAAGAGAAAGAAGAGTTCCTAGAAGGATTTCCCCCGCCCTCTGTTCTATAGGTACAGGGTTTGTGTTCTTGTATGACGATTTAGGGCTTTCCAGGTAGCACAGTGGTAAGGAACCCACCTGCAATACAAGAGACGCAGGTTTTTTCCCTGGGTTGGGAAGATCCCCTGGAGAAGGGAATGGCAACCCACTCCAGTGTTCTTGCCTGGAGAATTCCATGGACAGAGGAGCCTAGCAGGCTATCGTCCATGGGGTTGCAAAGAGTCAGACACAACTGAGCGACTGAGCACATACATACCCATGTGTGTTTAAAATATATGTGGTGTGAAATTAGCACTCTAATAACAAAGACAACAGGGCTCCCTCATCACTTTCTTTGAAAATATGTATTCAAATATTATAAAATGTTATCACAGGATTTTGTGTCTGGAAAAAGGGTTAACTAAAGATTTCCTGCCTGCTTTGTGAATAGGTAACACTCCCACTGAGACGCCAGCAATGCCGTGTGTGTTAGTCGGCTCTGTTCATTTTCTTCCTATTCATCTGGCTGGGTCATGGAACTCCATGGAAGTGTGACCCAGCTCAGGGACCAAAGAAGCAAAACGCTGCTGTTCACTTAAAGGCTGTGTTTGCCCAGAAAACTAGCACCTTGGACACTGGGACCGAGGACAGGGACTTGGGTCCTCTCTCCTGAGATCCGTAAACTGTGATGTGACTGGCCTGTGGGAATGAGGTGGAGGGGTTTCTGGCTGATTGGTTTGCAAAGGGCAACAGCCCAGCTGCTGGGCAGCAGCAGCTTTGTTGGACCAGGGCAGCCCCTCCTGGAGTTCTCTCCTCCTCCCCCTTTCTCACAGGCACTTTCCCTGAAATGAAAGAACCGAGATGACTTCATCCCTTCAAAAGCGGCTTTAAAAGTACATGAAACACAAGGCTGAATCCCACCCAGCCCTACTTCTGACCTGTGTCTGCACTGAGGTGCTGGGAGCAGCAGGCCTTGGAGGAAGCTGGCCTTTCTGCCCAGGAATGCCCCTCATCTCCACCCCCTTTTTCTGACCTTCTGGCCAGAGTAAGGAACAGTGGCTGGCTCACCTTCGTGTCCCTCCCAACACAGAGAACCACAGCAGAAAGCAATCCATGTCCCTGAAGCAAAGACATACAGGCAGGAGGGCTGATGTACATACAGAGGGCCCGTGGACTTCTGATTCCAAAACATCATTCCAGACTGCCCTCAAGCCCTTCCACCTTTTCACCTCATCTTGCCCCCATTTTACTTAATTTTTCTTCTCCCGTTCTTTCTATTTCTGCCTCTCCTTCTCTCTTTTCTCCTTTGACATCTCAGAAGGAACCTACATAAGCAGCTATTTTATTTGTATGTGTGTTAAACTCATTATTTGTTAAATTAAATAGTCACTTTTGGGTATATTTTATTCTATATTTATAAATTCTGAAATCCTAGTTTTGACATGTCTTTTAAAAACACCACCTCATATTATTAAAATGGCAATTATCAGACTTCCCAGGTAGTCCAGCAGTTAAGGCTCCACACTTCTACTTCGGGAGGCATGGGTTGAATTGCTGGTCAGGGAACTAAGATCCCACATGCCATGTGGCATGACCAAAAATTTTTTTAAAAATAAGATGACTACTATCAAAAATAGAAAATAGTGAGTACTAAGGGGAATGTGGAGAAGGCAATGGCACCCCACTCCAGTACTCTTGCCTGGAAAATCCCATGTACGGAAGAGCCTGGTGGGCTGCAGTCCATGGGGTGGCTAAGAGTCGGACACGACTGAGTGACTTCATTTTGACTTTTCACTTTCATGCATTGGAGAAGGAAATGGCAACCCACTCCAGTGTTCTTGCCTGGAGAATCCCAGGGATGGCGGAGCCTGGTGGGCTGCCGTCTATGGGGTTGCACAGAGTCGGACCCGACTGAAGCGACTTAGCAGCAGCAGCAGCAAGGAGAATGTGGGGAAATCGGAACACTGCACTACCAGCCGGAATGCAAAGAGGTGCAGCCTCTGTGGAGAACAGGCTAGTGGTCCCTTCCTTAGAAAATGAAAAATAGAACCACCACAGAACACAGCAGTGCCACTCCTGAGGGTGTATCCTAAAGAACTCAAAGCAGAGCCTTGAAGAAATTATTTCTACACCCGTGTTCTAACAACATGATTCACACTAGCCAAAAGGTGGAAACAACACAAATGTTTATCAACAGATAAATGGATAAACAACATACGTATACACACAATGGAAAAGAGCTCAGGCTCTAAAAAGGCAGGAACTGATACAGGCTACAACACGGGCAACTTTTGAGGATGTTATTCTAAGTAAAATAAGCCAGATACAATAGGAAAACTACAGTATGATTCCATTTATACAAAGTACCTGGAGCAATCAAATTCACAGAGACAGAGTAGAATGGTGGCGCCTGGAGCTGGGGGGAGGCGTGCAGGAAGAATTATTGTTTACTGGCTATAGAGTTTCAGTTTTACAAGATGAAAAGACTTCTGTAGATGGATGGTGGTGGCGGTTTCACAACAATATAAATATACTCAATCCCATTAAGTGCACACTTAAGAATGGTTACGGTGGTAAATGTTATGTGTATTTTACCACAATGAAAAACGTGGGGGGTGGGCGGGGTGTGCAGGATCTCGAAGCGCATACTGTTAAAATTGTCTTAGGCATTAGACTGTCGCATTCCACATGTGTGGGAGAGGAGGAGGAAGAAGAGGCGAGCAGGCTGGGTGTCGTGGTGGGTACACTGCTTGTCTGCAGAGAGGCCTGGCCTCCAAGCACCAAGGAAAGCAGGGGACCTTGCCTCTGTCCTTCCGTCCATTATTCCCTGGTTCACCGTCACTTACTTTTCTGAGTCCAACATGTTTCAGTGCTTCTAGAGATGAAGGTAGGCAACAGCTTGTAAAATTTAAAAGCCAATGTGCACAAAGGAAAAAAAAAAACAAAACAAAAACACCAAGAGAACAACGGGCTGGTGAGCTCTGTGAAGCCGCTTTCTAGCAGGGAGGGGAATTTTCCTCTCCCTTCTCATAGGCTGCTCTCTTCAGTTTCAAGTCATCAACAAACTCCCCGGCTAGGGTTAGCCCCAGGTAGGGGACACCCCATCCCCTAAAACCTCCTTCCTGAACTGACAGTTCAGTTAGCCCCAAGTGGGGGTGGGGAACCACTTGACTCCATCTCAAAGGGACCCCTCTGTGGGTGGGTAGAGGGAAGGAGGCTGAAATGGCAGTCTTGTCCACAGACGGGACACCCAGTGTGGTGTCAGCCTGGAGGAACAGGCCCCGCAGCTACAGAAAGCGTCTTTCCCAGGATACCATGGAGTCTGCTGGGGGCAGAGAGGAAGGTGATGGGGAGTGGGAGGTGGGGGGAGGGTGTTGGATTTCCTACATAGTCCACTTTTAGGCAGGCAGAAATTATTTCACTGTCACCTCAAAACTTTCCTGCCCACCATCCACCAGTGCCATTTACTTAATTTTCCTTCTCTTTTCTTTCCATCTTCCCCTTTCCTTCTCTAACTTTCCGCTTTCTGCTTCACAGAGGAAGCATCAAGAGACAGCAGTTGCAACTCAGAGATCAGACGTGTGGTTGCCAAGGGGATGAAGGGAGGAAGAAGGATGGACAGGGAATTTGCAAATTCTCTTCCCTCCTCTTTCTCCCATTCCTCTTCCACGTCTTTCTCTTGCCCTTACTTTTCCTAACACAGTAGATCTGTTGATAATGGTGTCAGCAGGGCATGGAGGAGAAATCTGACTGATGAGAAGAGGAAGGAGGGAGCCAGGCTCAAGCTCCACTCATGATGTTAACGTAGATTTATTTTCTGCTTGTCTTCTGAAATGTCTGAGTTCCAGTGCTAGAAGGAAACTTGCTAATCACCAATGTCCAAATATCCCACAACGTACAAAAGAATAGGATCGGATACATCAAGTGATGTTCCTAAGGCCACATTGCTAGCTAATGGCAGAGCTCAGACCCAAAAACTGGCCACCTAATTCCACGATCTTCCTGTTCTATAGGCCTTCTCTATAGGTGGATGCTACTAGGTTTACTTATCTAGAATCATTCATTTGTTCAGGAAGCATTTGGCAAAAATGTATCCTGGTCAGGCATGGCATTAAACCCCACCAGAGACCTAGGACACCTGATATGCTCTTACTTTTGTTGAATCTGTGTGTCTACAGGTGCAGCCGGGTGGTCCTGGACCATCTTCCTGGGGTTCTAGTGATTGTGAAATAAGTACATGATCTGACAGGGTGCTCTCACGGTGTGATCTAGGCTGAGTCTTTCCAAAGTTGTTAGTGGGGCAGGATGAGTATGGGAATACAACTGGTCCAGGGTGACTTGTGGGGGTGGAAAAGGTGGGAGGTGGAGATGGCGGATAGATAAAGCCTGCTTCCTGGGAGCCCTTTGCTCTCTGTGTTAATCATGTACAGCTGAGGTCTAGGGCCAGTTCAGCAAAGCCTCTGCCCAAGGATTAGAGACAAGCTTCAACCCTGTCTGCAAGTCTCAGATAATCTCCTTTCACATGGGACATGGCCAGGTACTTGGGGTATTCCAGAGACTGTATTGGGTTGACTTGAGGATTCAGAGTTTAATCAACATGGTGGCCCCTCACACTAGTGAGAGCAGGACTTTGTTGCAGTTTGCCCTTCCGTGACATGGAAATAAGTTCCTTACCATCAACCTCTCGGGTCTGCTGTGAGGGTCAGATGAGGAAAGAGGTGTGAACGTAGTCACTGGGGTAGTAACTAGCACTAAGGCAAGAGTGGTCTCGTGGTTGCATTGTCGGAGTTTTATTTTGCACTGTGGCTTCCCACAATCTCTATCATTGGATTGTTTTAAGAATCAGGTAAGAGCATGAATGATGTGTTCCTCAGAGAGGAGGAGCTTTGCCTTGTATTCTGTATCCATCTAGGGCCTGCATACAGAGAAATCTTTATTAATGCAATTGAGTTTAGTGCAATGTTGAGTGTGACATTGTGTCGAAAACCACCAGTGTGGGAGAAGGCAATGATTACATCAGACTTTAAAATCCAATGTACTAATTGGATTTCGTAATTGAAATGAGGGCTAGAGACCTATTGCAGGGCCTTATCCTACAGAACTAAGTTCCTTCTCCATTTGGTTCTTGTCCCCAGAGCAGTTCTGCTGCTGCTGCTGCTAAGTCACTTCAGTCATGTCCGACTCTGTGCGACCCAATAGACAGCAGCCCACCAGGCTCCCCCGTCCCTAGGATTCTCCAGGAAATAACACTGGAGTGGGTTGTCATTTCCTTCTCCAATGCATGAAAGTGAAAAGTGAAAGTGAAGTTGCTCAGTCGTGTCTGACTCTTAGTGACCCTATGGACTGCAGCCCACCAGGCTCCTCCATCCATGGGATTTTCCAGGCAGTTCGGGGACCTCCATTCAGACACAGCGAGGAGGACAGATCTGGAGGAGAGGAGGCCTGGTGGCCCCGATGGCCACCTGAAAGATTTCAGTGGAGTACTCATGCTATCTTAGGAGTACTTTCAAAATCCAGTATGGGAAAAAGTTTTCAACAATGATATAGCAATTAGGATCATGGCTTTGGTATGAGATAGTCCTGGGTTTTAAATCCAGGTTGCCAACAAAGGTCCATCTAGTCAAAGCTGTGGTTTTTCCAGTAGTCATGTATGGATGTGAGAGTTGGACTATAAAAAAGCTGAGGACCAAAGAAATTATTCTTTTGAATTGTGGTGTTGGAAAAGACTCTTTGAGAGCCAGTTGGACTGCAAGGAGATCCAACCAGTCAATCCTAAAGGAAATCAATCCTGATGATTCATTGGAAGGACTGATGCTGAAGCTGAAACTTCAATACTTTGGCCACCTGATGCGAAGAACTGACTCATTGGAAAAGACCCTGATGCTGGGAAAGATTGAAGGCAGGAGGAGAAGGGGATGACAGAGGATGAGATGGTTAGATGGCATCACTGACTCAATGGACACAGTTTGAGCAAGCTCCAGGAGTTGGTGATGGACAGGGAATCCTGGTGTGCTGCAGTCCATGGGGTCACAAAGAGTCAGACACAACTGAGCAACTGAACTGAACTGAACTAGCTACGTATTAGCTATGTGTTCTGGGATATCTTATATAACCTCTCTGAGCCTGTTTCTTCTATAAAGATCTGTAAAATCTGGGTATCATGGGGTTGTTACAAATGCTTGAGAGGAATAATTGCAATAATGGATGGTGTGTGCTCAGCCCCTAGCTTGGTACTGGTAAGTGCATATTAAATGCTGGAGGTGGGGGGCAGTCATGCCACAAAGAGTTAACAGAAGCTGATACTAGTAGAAATTCTTGGACTTGTCTTACAGAACAATAGATTACGGAACAGCTTATTAAAACCTCTTTGCTTTTTAAACTGCCTTCATTGATTAAATCTGCTTTAGGTGTTTTTTTTTTTTTTCTCTCTCTCTTTAATTGTGTACCTTCCCAGACTCATGCATTGCAGGTGTTTTACAGGAATCTGGAGTCAGCTCTTGCCCAGTGTGAACCAGCTGGGGCTGGTTGGGGTTCCTGATCCTAAAACTGGGCCTGCATGGGTGTCTAATGAATAGCATTTTGGTGTCAGAGAGCTAACAGAGGCTTCTCTTACAACTGTCAAAGTTTGGAAAACTCTAGCCTCAGATTGTGCTAAGCGTCCCCATGTTCAACATGCATCCAGAAACATGTAAATGAGATTTGCAGAACCCTGATGGCCGCACCTTTTCCCTACCTCCAATCACCTTTCCCCATGCCTGCGACCACCCTGAATAAGGAAGAAGCAGTTGGATGTCAGAGGTGCTAGGCCGAGAGAGAAATTAGCAATACCAGCTAATGAGCAGGGGCTCATGGGTAGGGCTGAGAGGTGGACATAGGGTAGGAGGAAGAAAGACCACAACCAGGGAGACAGTAAGGCAAGACAAGAGTCTAACCAGGACCGAGTTGGTTAGAAGTTTGAGATCTGGGGACTCTCCCTACCTGCCTCCCTCCATTTCCTGAGAGATTTCTTTGGATGGATGTGTCCTCTGTGATCCTCTGTTACCATTATAAATGTCTGAAGGGAATGATAGAAGAAACCCTTCTTGGTCCTGATCACCATGGTTACAAACGGCTGTCAGCTCTGCCCTTGAAGAGCAGGCCAGGAGAGGTGTGATGGGCACCCTATCTCAAATGAGATCGCCAACAGATGGAGATAGGCCTGGAGCTTAGGCAGCTTCGTGAGAAAGGTGGGTGATGCAAAGTTTGGGCCCAGAAAGGCACCAGAAACAGGCCCCAGGAAGTAGAGACCCTGAGGGGAGGGGAAACCTAGAAAGTCTACTGCCATGAACTTATTCCAAGGAAATAACCCCAAATGTGATCTGATATATGCATAGAAATGTCTACAGCAGCACTGTTCATAATGCGCCAAATTGTGAAGCCATTTAAATTTCTGGCAATAAGCAGTGGCAGAATAAATTATGGCACTCTGTGGGCACTAAAACTGATATAAAGAAATATTTAACAAGAAGGAAAAATGGCCATGATTTATCATTAAATGAAAAAAACAGTTACAAAACTAAATGCCTATATTCAAACCTCGAAGGATGATCACCAACATTCTAATGAGTTTTTGTAGCAAAAGTTTTTAAATGATTTTTTTGTTTTCTCTTTGTTCTTTTCCATAATCAGTGTGCTTTGACCTTGTAATCATTAAAATATGAAAAATGTTGTGTTTAATGTGTGCATTGTTGGTTCTAAAAACAGGTAATAAAATCCACCCAATTTTAAATAAGATGCAGTAGAGTTACTGACTTCCAGATCATGTTTGTTTCTCTCTCGTTTTCTTTAGTATTTTCTAGGGCAGGAGAACCTTTGCACTTTTAGGGGCAGCATCAAGTAAATTAAGACATAAAGATTGTAAAGGTTGTTTGATTTGGAAACAGTACTGATTTCCTTGAATACCTATTATCCTAGAATTTAGAGTTAAAATAAGACACGGGATTAAGAGGAAGGAAACTGGTAGTGTAGAAAGAGTACTTGTCTGGGAGTCCATCTTGGGCTGTAGATCTAGAATCACAAATTGTTAACTGGAACAAACTTAGAACTCCCTATCAGAGGGACACCGAATCCCATTTGTGACCTAAATTCCACCTCCAACATCTTTCTGGCTCAGCCTCCAGCTTTTCAATTCTGCCACCTCCTTTCTCGGGGCCAGTGAACCTAAAGTGATGGGGACAAAGGGGATCCCCTAGCGTTTTTACCAAACATAAATTCCATGATCAGAGGGAAGAGAGGTGACCCCAAAGAAGTCACCTTCATCGTTTTCCCCGGGGCTGTCCTGGCAAAGCACGCTTTTGTGGATCTTTCCCTTTCTCCTTGGTGCCTAGTATAGACCCTGCTGCAAATGTGATGGGTGCCAGCAGCTGGGCCTTGGGATCCAGGCCTGTGGCAGCTCTCTGCCACCCTTCCCACCCTTCAGCCTCTCCTCCAGCTCTGGCCAAGACAGCGGCTCCTGTGCTGCTTTATCAAGAACTGCCTTCCCATCCACCTATCTGTTCACATTTCTATCCCTCTGTGGCTTAGTGACTTCGGTTGTTTTCACACCCCAGATCAACAATAGTTTGGCATATTTCTACGTGAACTGACACCTTTCCAGCCTTTTCTTCTGGAACATGCAGGTCCCTCAAGAGTCAGAGAAGCAGGGACACTGAAGTGCGAACAGGTTGAGAGGGCCTCCAGGGAGCTGAAGACAGGCATACGCTTCAAGGATCGTCAGAAAATCCTAGGTACCAGCCCAGAGGGACCTGGTCACTGCCTGACACTCCTTTTGACGTTTCTACTTTATCCATTCAGCTGTTCATTCTTTTTTTATTATTATTTATAGATATAGAAAACATTTATCACAGGCTTACTACGTGCCTTGCTCCATCTAGGCCCCTGACACACATTATCTTTAATTCTCAAGTTCTTTAAGGTAGGCAATCTTCATTTTATAAAGGAGCAGACAGTTTTGGCGGAGAAGGCAATGGCACCCCACTCCAGTACTCTTGCTTGGAAATTCCCATGGACAGAGGAGCCTGTTAGGCTGCAATCCATGGGGTCGCTAAGAGTTGGACACGACTGAGCAACTTCACTTTCACTTTTCACTTTCATGCATTGGAGAAGGAAATGGCAACCCACTCCAGTGTTCTTGCCTGGAGAATCCCAGGGATGGGGGACCCTGGTGGGCTGCCGTCTATGGGGTGGCACAGAGGCGGACACGACTGAAGTGACTTAGCATAGCAGACAGTTTTAGGACTTTCCTTGTGGTACAGTGGATAAGAATCCACCTGACAATGCAGGGGATGCAGATTCAATCTCCGATCTGGAAAGATTCCACATGCCACAGAGCAACTAAAGCCCATGCGCCACAACTACGGCGCCTGCGTGCTGCAGCTACTGACGCCTGCGCACCTAGAGCCTGTGCTCCACGAGAAGCAGCCCGCACACCGCAACAAAGAGTAGCCCTCTCACCACCACAAGAGAAAGCCCTCGCGCAGCCACCAAGACCCAGTGCAACCAATAGTTAATTCATTAAAATTTTAAAAAGGAGCAGTTTCAGAGAGGTCTAGTCACTTGCCCAACGTCACATAGCTAGGTAAAGCCAGAGTTTCAATTAAAGTCTGGCTGCCTCATAAATCTATGCTCTTTCCACTTCCTGTTGAAACCAACCTCCCTCAATCCCACCATCTAGATGGAAATAAGAAAACAGAAGAAGGCATTTGCCAACTTGAAGACACAGTGCCAAGTGGCTGCCTTCCATGAGTTATAGCTGCTATTCTTGGAAAGAGCCATCCAAAAGCCATTCTCACAGGGCAGCCCTGAAGCTGCCTCACTTCAACTGATGTTGGGAAAGTGCTTAGCCGCCTGTACTGGGCAACTTAATGACCAAAATGAAGTCAGACTAGATTGTCCATCAGGCCTAATGCATCACTGAGTGACTGACCAACGAAAATGATGGCTTTAATCCACTAGTTCTCAACCAGGGGCAGACCTTGCCCCCTAGGATTTGGGCAACATCTAAAGACTTTTTGGATTATCACAACTTGGAGATGCTGTGGATAAGAATCCACCTGCCAATGCATCTAGCGGGGTAGGGCAGGGATGATGCTAAACATCCTACAAAGCACAGGACAGTCTCCCACAGCAAAGAATTATCCAGCCCCAAATGTAACCATGTAGAGGCTGAAAAGCCCTGCTCTGAGCACTCACTCAGTCAAAAGCTATTTGATGCAACCAGAGACCAAATATCAAAAAGAGTAGATATTTTGTTTCCTGTACAATTGTCGCTAGAGTTAAATTGTACAAGAGTTAGTAGTAAAAATAAAGTCAAAACAGATTAAAGACCTAAATTATGGATGACCACTTAAATCTCTTAGAAGAAAACATAGGTAGAACACTTCTTGACATAGATTGCAGCAAGGCCCTTTTTGACCCACTGCCTACAGTAATGAAAACACAAACAAAAATAAACAAAAGTGGGACCTAATTAAACTTAAAAGCTTTTGCACAGCAAAGGAAACCATAAACAAAACAAAAAGACAACCCTTGAAATGGAAGAAAATATTTGCAAATGAAGCAAGTGACAAGGGATTAATCTCCAAAATATACAAACAGCTCATGTAGCTCATTATTTTTTTTTAAAAAAGTGAAAAAATGAGCAGAAGACCTAAGTAGACATTTCCCCAAAGAAGACATACAGATGGCCAAGAAGCACATGAAAAGAAGCTCACGATCACGAATTATTAGAGAAATGCAAATTAAAACTACAATGAGATATCACCTCACACTGGTCAGAATGGCCACTATCAAAAAATCTAAAACCAGGACTTCCCTGGTGGTACCGTGGATGAGAATCTGCCTACCAACGCAGGAGACACAGGTTAGATCTCTGGTCTGGGAAGATTCCACATGCTGCAGGGCAATGAAGCCCTGCACCACAACTCCTGAGCCCGCGCACCTAGAGCCCCTGCTCCACAAGAGAAGACACCACAATGAGAAGCCCGAGCACTGCAACTGAGTATCCCTCCATTCGCCGCAACTAGAGAAAAGCCCATGCACAGCAACAAAGACCCAGCACAGTCAAAAATAAATAACTTTAAAAAATCTACAAACAGTAAGTGTTGGAGAGAATGTGGAGAAAAGGGAACCCTCCTATGCTATGGGGGAATGTAAATTGGTACAGCCAATTTTCCTTAAAAAACTAAAAATACAATTACCTTATGGTCCAGCAATCTGCCTCTTGGGCATCTACCTGCAGAAAACCGTAATTGAAAAGCTCATGCACACCAGTGTTCACTGCAGCACTGTTGACAATAGCCAGGACACAGAAACAACCTAAATGCTCATCAACAGAGCAATGGATAAAAAGATGTGGTACATATATACAATGCAGTACTACTCAGCCATAAAACAGAACAAAATACTGCCACTTGCAGAGACACAGTTGGACCTATAGACTGTCATATACAGTGAACTAAGACAGAAAGAGAAAAAGAAATATCATATATTAACACATATATGTGGAATGTGGAAGAATGGTACAGATGAACCTATTTGCAAAGCAGAAGTAGAGACACAGATGTAAAGAACAAACGTATGGACGTCAAGAAGGGGGAAGGTGGGTGGGATGAAACAGGAGACTGAAGCAGATGAATGGATAAGAAAGCTATGGTACATTTACACAATGGAGTATTACTCAGCCATTAAAAAGAATACATTTGAATCAGTTCTAATGAGGTGGATGAAACTGGAGCCTATTATACAGAGTGAAGTAAGCCAGAAAGAAAAACACCAATACAGTATACTAACGCATATATATGGAGTTTAGAAAGATGGTAACAATAACGCTGTGTATGAGACAGCAAAAGAGACACTGATGTATAGAACAGTCTTACGGACTCTGTGGGAGAGGGAGAGGGTGGGAAGATTTGGGAGAATGGCATTGAAACATGTACAATATCATGTATGAAATGAGTTGCCAGTCCAGGTTTGATGCACGATACTGGATGTTTGGGGCTGGTGCACTGGGACGACCCAGAGGGATGGAATGGGGAGGGAGGAGGGAGGAGGGTTCAGGATGGGGAACACATGTATACCTGTGGCGGATTCATTTTGATATTTGGCAAAACTAATACAATTATGTTAAGTTTAAAAATAAAATAAAATTTAAATAAAAAAAAAAGAAAGAAACAGGAGACTGAGATGGACATATATATGCTGCTGTGTATGAAATAAATAACTGATGAGAATCTACTGTATAGCATAGGGAACTCAAGGTTCTGTGGTGACCTAAACGGGAAGGAACTCTTAAAAAGAGGGGATATATATATACATATAACTGATTTACTTTGCTGTAAAGTAGAAATAACACAATATTGTAAAGCAACTACACCCTAATAAAAATTAATTAAAAAAATAAAATATGGCAAAATGGATCTTTCCAAGTAAGAGAGAATAAAAAGCTAGACATAAAAAAAAAAGAGTCCACATCCTGTTAGGCTAGTTAGTTGGCATTGTATATTTTTTCCAGTTTGCCTTCTTCAAGAGTGGCCCATAAAATAATTAGCTCTTCTTTGGGTTAAAATCAGAAATGGAAAATTTAACCTCTAAGAGCGAACAGAAAATGAAAAGTATTGTAACAATGAAGTTCATGTGCAAATTTTAGTTGAGTGCATTCTTTTTTGTAAGGTTGTACACCTCTTTGCATGCCACCCTTCCAGGCCACAGACACACACATAACCTGTGTACATGTAACGGTGTAGGAGAAAAGCCTGGATTTGGATCCAAAAGAATAAAATTCAATTTCCACCTCTACCAATGAATAATCTTGAGCGAATCACCTATCCTCTTTAAACTTTAGCTTCTCCGCCAATAAAAGGGGGCTAACCTATACATTTCAAAGTGATATAAATTTTTCATACAGTAATTTACAGTAAAGCACTTGGCAAAACCATGAAGTGTGATCGAACCACTCACAAGATGATGGTCACACACACAGAGGGCTTCTCCTCCATGGGGCATGTGGGTTTTCTTTTATTATATTTTCCCATTTTATCACTGCCTACGTAATTTCTCCTAGGTGATATTCTATTTCTTATGCTGCACTGGAGAAATATTCATTATATTTTGAAAACAAACCGAATTCAATTTATTTTACTCTTGTCCCAAAGGAGATTATTACTTCTCCTTAATAAGATTTATTATTATTAGAAAACAACGCATCCTGTTACAATGAGAAAGCTTAGGATGATCAGGCAGACATTTATGATGTAGCTTCCCATTTTCCCAATGATGAGATCTTGACATCACCCAATACTTTCTTGTCCTACAATAACTCTTACCACCTTGAGCCAGACTCTAAATGCTCTATAATTCTCACCTGTGCTTGACTTTCCTTAACACGATATTGTATTTTTACTTTCAAAATCAACACAATTTCAAGGATTATAAGAAAGTTGAAAATAGAATGTCATCCGTTCTTTATAACCTGAGCTTCTGGTAAGATTAGAGAGGGGGCTGTACACACGCTTTGTTAATTAACTTTGATGCTCTTGAGGCACTGGTAACAATCCTAACACACATGATTTCTCATAATTGCCTTCCACCCCTTGCCTGTAAAGGCTTGTTATGTAGAACAGAATTATTTTGTGGGTGAATAAGATATGTGTCATGACGTGCTGTGAGTTCCTAAGAATAGAAACTCCTATGACTAAACTCCCCATGAACACAGCAAATTAGAGAAAATAACAAATGCTTTTATTCCTCAGGCCAGCCAAATCACTTCGTGTTTCCATTTCACTTCAGTGAGAAAGTTATTGACCTTGAAGATGCTCCCCCAGCAAATGTATACCATTTTTGTTTTAAGTTCCACACCTGTGCTCTCTGCTCACTGCAGTCAACCACCCACTTCAGCTGTGCAGCTGCCTAAGGAGGACACTTCAGGTGTCTCCCTGGTGCCATGGACTGGGATGGAGCAGAGACAGGCAGACACTTACTGATGGGGCCTTCTTTCAAACACAAACCTGGAAAAGTGGGTGTATTAAGTGGTGGATGTAAATTTGGACCCAAGTATTGACTTCTGTTTCCATTGCTGTTAACCAGGTGTGGCAAAGTAGGGCCTACAGCCCACATCTGGGCAGTTACCTGCTTGTAAACAAAGTTTTTTGGAACACTGCCATGCTTACTGGTTTGCATACTGTCTGTGGCTGTTTTTGTGTTACTCCCTGATAGCTCAGTTGCTAAAGAATCTGCCTGCAATGCAGGAGACCCCGCTTTGATTCCTGGGTCAGAAAGATCCATTGAAGAAGGGATAGGCTACCCACTCCAGTGTTCCTGGGCTTCCCTTATGGCTCAGCTGGTAAAGAATTTGCCTGCAATGCGGGAGACCTGGATTTTATCCCTGGGTTGGGAAGATCCCCTGGAGAAGTGAAAGGCTACCCACTCCAGTATTCTGGCCTGGAGAATTCCATGGACTGTACAGTCATAGAGTCATAAAGAGTCGGACACGACTGAGGGACTTTCAGCAGAGTTGAGTAGTTGTGAAAAAGACCTATGGCCCATAAGCCTTAAATGTTTACTACCTGGTCCTTTGGATAAAAAGTTTGCTGAGCTCTGTTTAACCACTGGGTTTCATTCAAGACAGTCCAATGGTAAATGCCTTAGGCATGAAAAAAACAAGTGTCAGGGACCTTGCCTCCAGAATCTTTCCATTGGAAAAATGAAGTGTAACCACATAGAAAGTTCATTAATAATACAAGAGTTGGATGATGACATGAGTCAGCAGTCAATGACAGCCCAGGGCACTGATCTTATGAACCGGTGTATATCAAGGGCTCGTGGGCTGGGCACCAAGCCCAATGCTTTTCAGCATTAAAGAGTTTGCTTCTCACAAAACCCCTCTGAGATAGGTATCATCCACATTAAACAGATGAAGAGCCCCAGATCCAGAAAGCCTTTATTGTCTCCTAAGGACACACAGCTGAAAAGTACTGAAGGTAGGCTTTGAACCCAGTCAGTGTGACTCCAGAACCCATGTTCTTCATCGTCCATTGAGAGGGACAGATGGTGAAAACCTGAGGAGTTCAGTGAAGGGAGGGGTTATTGCTGGCTGCGTGGGCTGCAAAGTCTTCAAACCAGAGATGGGGTCTGAGCAATGCCAAGAAGGAAGGAGATGAGTTTGAGAAACAATTCTCCCCACGTAAGGGAAGACCACATTTTACATTAGTCAAGACCAGCTACCCCTAGGGAAGGGACTTGGCCAGAGGTCGGGTCTTTCCTAGGACTAACTGCTCCCAGACCCATTCTGAGCATCCAGTAAGTGTTTACTAGCAGCTCTCGGTCAATTGCAGCCAGCCCTGTCACCACGCATCAATGGATGAGCAAATGGTGCTGGCAAGAGGTGTGTGCACAGATGCCTGGCGGTTGTCCCTGTGCCCCTGGGAGAGCGCCTGAGACAGGTCTGTCTCAGAGCCATGGAGAGAAGTGTGGTCAGCGGCACCCGAGTCACCCAAAGAGAGATTCAGGTCTGGTCTCAGCATCCCACACCACAGCTCCTCCTCTGATGGCACCTCTTCCTGCAGCTGTATTCATGGTGGAGCTCAGCACAGCGAGGAGCCCAGCAATGGCAGGCATGCAACCTAGGCTGCACCACTTGCTAATGACAAGTCCTGAGACGAACCTCTTAAGTCACTTAGGGCTTCAGTGTTCTCATCCATAAAATGGAGAACCGCTGCCAACTTCAAGGGGTTGTCATAAGATTGAAGGGCTGTGAGATGGGACCCTGCGGGGAAACACCAGGTGTGCGGAGGCACTTGACAAACGTCATTAGAGGTGGAGTTAGAGGTGAATGGCAAGCTGGCAACGAGGGAAGGAATCTGAAATAAATGAAGACGGTCCTACTTCAGAAAGTGGTTCCTTTCTGTCAAATCAGCTGAGCAGGAGGGATTCCTTCCTGAGGATTTGAACCTCACAGAGTGGCGTTCTCTAGCAGAGGAGGGGGCCGTCTTCCAGCAGCAAAATAAAAGCAGTGCTGTTTCTATCCTCGTCAGTTGCTCCTAGTCAACACACTCTCCTCCCACAACCTCCTACACCCACATCCCAGAGCTCTCTTGAGGTGCTTGTTGCTAACAAGAAGAGAAAGAAATCCTAGAAATTATACTATTTTCCATGAATATCTTTTTAATACATCTTCCTGTCCCTTTCCTGCCTCCTAATTCTCTCTCTCTTGTCTCTCTTGATCTCTGTCTGTCTCTGTCACACACACACACACACACACACTCACAACCTTCTTGTAATACCGCTGCTGCTGCTGCTAAGTCACTTCAGTCGTGTCCAACTCTGTGCGACCCCATAGATGGCAGCTCACCAGGCTCCGCCATCCCTAGGATTCTCCAGGCAAGAACACTGGAGTGGGTTGCCATTTCCTTCTCCAATGCATGAAAGTGAAAAGTCAAAGTGAAGTCGCTCAGTCGTATCCGACCCTTAGTGACCCCATGGACCGCAGCCTACCAGGCCCCTCCGCCCATGGGATTTTCCAGGCAAGAGTACTGGAGTGGGTTGCCATTGCCTTCTCCACTTGTAATACTAGAGAAAGTCAAGTCACTCTTAGTCCTGGTCTACTCATCTGTATTTGGAAACAAGCATATCTCACTAGAATCAGAATCTATCCATAATTAAAACACACTCACACAGCCATTCCTTGTAATCAGGGCCCTAATCCTGTTTCTAAAATGCTCATGGACTGCAGAAAGCTCTAGAGAGAAATGGCCAATTCCTGGTGACTCTTTGCAAGAACTTCTTTAAAGCATTTCTTAACTCAAAACTGAACTGGAACCACCCTGCCTCACAGCTGGGGCCCCAGCCCTGGAAACACTTTGTTCTTTCACCAGCCAAGGAAGGAGACCACACATAAGGCAGGAGGGGGCAGCCGCAACTGCCACCCTGGCCCTTCCTCCTGTTAGAGTCCCTTTGCCATCCAGATCACTGTTATGTGGAATCTGGATGGAGATTGGAAAAAGAGGGCCTGGAGCAGGGTCTGAAACTGTCTAAAATCCAGAATGAGCCCTCCGCTTGAATTACCATTCAGATTCATTTCGAGATTGCAGAATGTGCTGGCGATGTTTTTCTAAAGGGCAACCCCGGTGCTCCCGAGATGGGAAGCACCCTCCCCTCTGACATGTTTATTCCATCCTCCGGAGGAAGGGAGGGGACAGAGCTGGCTCAGCAACCCTGCAGTCTGCTTCCACGCCAGTTACTTCAGTGGGAGCTTGACAGTCAGCCAGGCTGGAAATGAACACTTATGCCTTGGGCTGGAAGTGTCTTTCCCTTAGCGATGCCTGATGGCAAAGACCCCTGTGCCTTTGACATGCCTCTTTTCTTTCCTCACTGAACCACATCATGGTGAACAACAACCAGTGTTCAAAACAAATAAACTGGGCCATCATAGAAACAGCCCTTCCAGATAGTCTTAGGAAAGGTTGAGAAACATATTCTAGTGTTTAGGTAAGAAACTAAAATGCTGACTCAAACCATAATTTCAGCAAAGAACATGGTGCTTGGAAAGTTTCACAATCTCTCTGTATCCCCTCTGAGGTACCACTTTTAAAAAGGGTATCTTAGTTCAGGTTCTTTCAGAAGCAGACCCTGAGATGAAGTTTGGAGTACCGGTACTTAATTGGGGAGATATTCCCAGGAAGCACTGGTGGGTGTTATGGATTGAATCATACCCTGAAAAAGATTGTTGAAGTCCTAACCCCTCCCTACCCAGTACCTATGAATGTGACCTTATTTGGAAATAATGTGTTAGCAGATGCTCAAATTAAGATCAGGTCACTGGAGTGGGCTCTAACCCAATAGGTCTGTGTCCTTACAAAAAGGGAAAGTTTAAATACAGAGACAGACTTCCACATAGGGCGAATGCCACGTGGAGTTGGGGGCAGAATTCAGGGTGTTGTATCTACAAGCCAAGGAATGCCAAAAATTGCCAGCAAACCACCAGAAGCTAGGAGAGAGCATAAGACAGATTCTCTCAGAGAAGGAAACAACACCCCACTAATTCCTTGATTTTGGACTTCTAACCTCCAGAACTGTGAGAAAACCATTAACTGGTTTTCAAGCTATGGTACTTCGTTACAGCAGCCCTAGGAAACAGATATAGTTCATACGTGGGGGAGTCTGGCAGGAGCAGAAAGTGAAGTGAAGTGAAGTCGCTCCGTCGTGTCCGACTCTTTGCGACCCCATGGACTGTAGCCTACCAGGTTCCTCTGTCCATGGGATTTTCCAGGCAAGAATCCTGGAGTGGGGAGCCATTTCAGCTAGTCACCACTCTTAACACCAGGGCTTCATGATGCTGGCAACTTTGTGGAAATAGGTGGTGCAGGGTTAGCATATGTGACGGCAAGGCTATTTGGGTCTGAATTCAGTCCCTGGCCCAGAGCTGCCCCTACAGGGCGTTGGAACTCCTGCCCTGCCAGCGCCTCCTGCACGGCCTCCTGCACGGCCTGGTGCACAGAACGCCAGAGCGAGGCCGCAGGCTGAGGGGTGCAGCTGGAGGCAGCTGGAAGGCAGGCCAGGCACTGAGGGGGAGGCCAGTGTGGTATGAGCATGCATCATCCGCTACAGAGGACATGCTAAACCTTCCCCAGGCTGTTGGGAGTTTCCGTTGCAGAGTTTAGCACCTAGGTTATTTAAGAAGGGTAAAATATTACTGACCTCTCTTTTCACTGGAACAATCCTCCCAATCGGTGTCCCTAAATTATGTCCCCCTAATCATTTGCCTGTCCTGATTCCATGGGAATATGAGTAGGAAATGAGAGCTGCTCAAAAGGAATGGAGCGTCTAAGTCCTTACCTGGGCATTTACATTCATACTCCTGTCCTGCCTTGGATACATTCCTCCCATTCTTGGGGTGTCTTCCTCTCCCCTCTTTGCATTGAGTCCTACCCATTCAAATCCTGCGACCCCAATGTGTATCCCTTTGCTCCTCCAGCGTAGCTTTCTGAAAGCCCTTACATTTGAACTACTTGATACTGTTCTCCATTGAACTTTTTTCGAACGATTCTGCAGACCATTTAATAGCAGTTCTCAGAAAAAATAAATGCCAAATTGGGTCAAATCAATTCATCCACTATTACGTATTGTTTCTCCCTCTCTTCCTCTTGGGGATGTGTAAGGCACATTTGCAGAGAGAAGGTTCTGACAAGTCCTGCAGTGAAATAACAACAAAAGAAACCTTGCTTAAGTTTGCTCAAACTAGTGTTTCCAGTACGTCTATCCCTTCTTGCCGTGGCACAGCATTCCCATCTTGCAGAATACAGTTTGGGAAACAATGCCTTGGTTATAGACTTCAGAGAACAAGACCGTTAGGAGTCAGCTCCTTTGGATGAGGAGGGCTGGCTCATGTGAGGCCCCATGGAGGGAAGTCAGTGCTGGGCCTTGAGTGGGACTGGGCTACACACCACAGTCCCAGGGACCATGAATGTGAGGTCCCCAGGCTCTTCATCCCAGAACCATTCTGAGGGTGGGGAATGAGTTTCCAGGGACAGGCAGGGGGCTACTAAGAGCCCTTCGTGAGGTAAGACGTTCTGTTCCTAACACCAGATCTGCCCTTTCCCAACTTTTTGTGGCAAGCAAACCTCAAGTCTTACCGCAAAGTTCATAACAAATGTAAGCTGTTATCTCCCAGGGACAATATAGTTCATAGTGGGAGCCAGGCTGCCTGGGGTCAAAGCCCAGCTCTAGCTCATGCTAGCCATATGCCGCTGGGCCTCAGCCCCCTACCTGCATCGTGGGGACACCAGCAAAAGTGCCAGAGGACTATCTGACCTCATGCATGTAAACAACGCAGAAAACAAGCTCCCCTCAACCAGTGTTGACTGTTACTGCCGCTCATATCACTTCACAGTCCAGTCAGAGGCCTCTGTTGTGTCTCGAAACTGGGAGTTCTCTGAGCATAGCAACTGGGACTTATCACGGTGCAGTAGCTGACGTGTAATAGTGCTTCCTCAGAAAATATATTCAGGATGCTTTAAAGGATGGCTATGCTCTGCATTTTATTTCTACCTCTGATATTATTTCCAACAATGACATGTTTTGTTATAACATACCCTCTTCACTAATAGGAAGATAACTCGATTTTCTCTCATTGTAGTCTTTTCTCTCCAGCTAGAGAGGACCTGTCATGACTAGATGGCTGCCAGGGCCTTTGATCAGCGGGTCACTGTCCTTGTGGTCTCCATGGCCCCGGGCAGTCACAGCAGAGATGTTTAAAATGCCGTTGATTTATCTGTCTGTCTTAGTCATGAATGGGGTGCCAAGCAGGGAGGTTCTATACCCAGGTAGAATCACATCACAGAAAGCTCTTAAAAGGAAATTCTTCCAAGTCCAAAGGGTCAATCTTGCTCATCCTAGGAAGGTCATCCGTTGGTAAACAACTGATGAGAAAATCTGGACACATTTCTCCTTTAAGAAAGTTGAATGTGTCTGTCTATGCTATGAAAGGGCTTCTCCAGTGGCTCAGCAGTATAGAATCTGCCAGCAATGCAGGAGATGCAGGTTGGAACACTGGGTCAGGAAGATCCCCTGGATGAGGGCATGGCCACCCACTATAGTACTCTTGCCTGGAGAATCCCACGGACAAAGGAGCCTGGCGGTCTACGGTCCACTGGGTTGCAGAGAGTCAGACATAACTGAAGCTACTTAGCATGCACACACGTATGCTACGAAAATCCACTAAGTGAAAACTCACACTCATGAAAACAGTTGAATTAGAAAATGAATTCTTCCATTAATAATAATTTGATAGCACTCTCCCAAGTAAGTGTTGTTATAATATTCTCTTCCACCAAAGTTTCAAAGAGCCTCATCTAGCAGGGGGAAGGTCCTTTTGTATGTGGCTAATATTTTTTTTTTGCTTTAAAAAGCAGTTTTGTTGAACTGTCATTTACATATATTAGGCATTTTCTGAACCTAGATATAGTAATAATATAAGGAATTTGGATCACTTGTTTGTTCATTAAACTTTTATTTTATATAGACAAAAAGTACTCTCCCTCCACTCAAGCTTCTACACACCAAGTTCCCACTGTTCTTAAGATTTTTGTCCATTAATGCTGCAGGCCCTGACCTACAGGGCAACAGGCTGCAGGAGGGCCTTGCTTTACAGCACCTGCTCTCCTGTAGCCCCTGCTGCTGCTGCTGCTGCTGCTAAGTCACTTCAGTCGTGTCCAGCTCTGTGCGACCCCATATACGGCAGCCCACCAGGCTTCCCTGTCCCTGGGATTCTCCAGGCAAGAACATTGGAGTGGGTTGCCATTTCCTTCTCCAATGCAGGAAAGTGAAAAGTGAAAGTGAAGTCGCTAAGTCGTGTCCGACTCTTAGCAACCCCATGGACTGCAGCCCAACAGGCTCCTCCGTCCATGGGATTTTCCAGGCAAGAGTACTGGAGTGGAGTGCCATTGCGTAGCCCCTGAGAGAAGATCAAATCAGCACTCCTCCCAGAATCCTGTCAGGAGCAAGACAGACAGAGGATAGGCAGAAAGAAAGCTAAACACACACACACACACAAGTAAATAGAGCCAGAGTGCTTTTTGTCTCTTGGACCACCATTTCTTCTCTGGTAAGATCCAAAAGTAGAACCTAAAGGTATCTATCTTTTTCAGTTCAAATATTCTGTGATTCTGTCATATCAGGGAAGCCCCACTTAGGTCACAGAAAATCTTTCCAGAGAGGCTCCATTCTTATCACTGAAAGTAAAATTCACTGACAGCATTCCCCATATCCACACCAGCTAATCATGATGTTACCAAAGCCACTTTTGATTACAAAGTAGTTACACTATATGAAAGGTTCATTCCTGATGATTTTCCAAAATTCTAGTTAATTTCTCACAGGAATAAATGCAAAATTAGAGCCACATTATTGTAAATAGTGCACATAAATTGAGACAAAAAATTAATAATTTTTTGTATTGTATTATTTTTCATTTGCATAATTCAAAATCCCATTAACTGTGAGTTTTTATATTCCCTTGGAAAGGATTTTTTAAAAACCTTCAGAGAAAAGGAATGAAGGTGATGGAAGAGAAAGGTAAAGTCCCATGATCATACCTGATGGAGAAAGACTGTGGGTTTGAAGGAATTCTATGGGGAAAGCATCCAGGAAAATAGAGAGGACTCCCTAGAGAGGACTCATTACAGGGACAGCACCTAGGCCCATAGAGAGGACTCCCTAGAGAGGACCAAGCAGCACAGTACCGTCTTCCTTGGGTAATCATTCTGCACTGAGTCTGAGATGATTAGTCAATTCGGAGGTTAGATGCCTTTTTTTTTTTAATTGAAGTTACTCCAGGCTTGCATGCTGCTATGAAATATTCAACTCCAAATTTAAAAATCCCTAAACAGCCAAATCTTCTCTTTATCCTTTGGCACAGAGGAGCCATTTTGTGCTCTTAAAAATGGCTGACAGGAATTTTCTGAGGAAGCTATGGTCAGAAACCAAACCAGAAATTAGATTGGCTTTAAATCTGAGGCTTTGAGTTTAGAGCCATAGCTAGAAACTGATGTTTTTTTCCTAATGAAAAAAATCAAGGAATTGTCATGAAGATCAAAAACTGCTCTCCAAACCTTCCCTTTCACATCCTCCCCACAGGCGACTTTGGATTGCAAGAGTTCGTGATTATAACTTTATTCACAATCCGTTTTTGGTTTCCAAGTAGCTCCCTCTCCAAGATGAAATTACAAAGCTTTGAAAATTAGAGGCACCCTTCTGCTCACCCCAAAGAACTATTCCTGATGAGATGCTCTGTTGAAATGGAAGGAATTTGCTTTACAGCAGCCTCCCTTGTGGAATTCTGGATAGGAACGTTTAACAATACGGCATTTGCAATGGGCAGGTGAGAGCTGACCAAGTTTTTAAAGGGGATTTCACAGGCCAGGTCAGCAGGGAGATGGATGGGTGAGCTGCGGTAGATACAATTATTTGACTTTCTGAGCTGTTCTTTTGAAGCCTCTACATTTAATAGAAAGAAATAGAAAAATCCTCTTTGCCAACCTTTTGTAGCTCAATCTTCATTGTTCCCACCGAAATCCAAAGAAAACAGGCAAGATTCATTTTGTCCATAAAGCATTTGTGTATTTTATATAGGCCTGGGTTTTGAAGTGTTGATAGAGAAGTAGAAGAAAAGACAAAGTTTCCTCTCTAATCTGAAGAAATCAAAGGGAAAATTTCTGAAGCTCTCAAGCCTAACTTAGAAGTCCTGGGTGGTATCTCCTGATATATGCCTCTTTTGCTATTAAACTCAGCATGGAAATTAGCACAGGCTCACAAAATGACGGAAATTAGACTAGACCATAAAGAAGCAAGCCTGTAGGGAAATTAAGACTTTTTCGTAAAACCTGAGAACATGACTTATAGAACTAGGGAAGCTTTCTCTTAAAGAAAGAAAGGTCTTCTTTCTTTTCAGCATCCATCTCTCAAAGACTGGTCTGGTTAATGGGCTGGTTGGGCCAACCATGTAGAGGATTGTTTGTTTGCCTTGGGGTATATGAGAAGTGCTTGGTAAATACTCACTCATTGATAAGTCAATTGGTTTACCAAACAATTTGTTTTAAGTGAAAATTTTTGTTTTCAAGTTAAAAATTTCTTAATTTTTTATTCCTGGTATCAATACCACAATTTACAGGACAATATACCTGATATACTGAAAATAAAAAGACAAAGCTTCAAGTGGTAAAAGACTTCAGGAATGTGCATCTAACTGATACTACATTGCATTAATCGATAGCTACACTTTTTGCAAGCTGTGGCTATGACGGTCCTGAACAAGAAGGTTTTCTGTTTAAGCCGCAATACCTTTTCTGACGATGGTCATCGTTCCTTCTGTAGCACATTTTTACAGCCCCTTCAGTGCATTTTGGAGGACTGCCTCAAAGTAATCTGCAGCTTTCCTGATGACTCCTCGCTCTCTCCTGCTAAGAACTTTAGCCCTTTTCTGCTGAGTTGTTGGAACCTTCTGATACCATATCCACCCCTCCACTACCAGATCTATGACCACCAACATAGGGACTTGAGCTTCTTCCACCAAAACTGTCCCACTTCATAGGCCCATAATTTGATTGCTGTTATTCACTATAATTTCCAAATCATTATAGTATTCCGCACTACCATAGTTACTACTGCGAAAATGTCCTCCTTCACTGTAACCATTATATCCTCTGCTACATCAGCATTTCTGTTACCGTGGTTTCCATATTCTGGCCCACCACCACAATAGCCTTCTCTAATGCAAGAACCAGGACCAGCGTGATAGTTGCCGCATCACCTCCAAATTTACTATATCCCCTATCATCCACCTCCTGCTGCCACCACCTCTATGACTCGCGGACTTCTATGACACCTCTTCCATCAAAGTTTCCTCCACAGCCTATAACATTGCCACAGAAGTAGTCTTTCAAATTATATTCTTCTGTATCTCTAATGCCACCAACAGAAATTTTCTTCACCGTTAAATGAAAGCTTCCCTGGTGGCTCAGATGGTAAAGAATCTGCCTGCAACATGGGAGACCCAGGTTCTATCACTGGATCAGGAAGATACCCTGGAAAAGAGAATGGCAACCCACTCCAGTATCCTTGCCTGGAGAATTTCGTGGACAGAGGAGCCTGGCGGGCTACAGTCCATGGGGTCACAAACAGTCAGACATGACTGAGTCACTTTCTTTAGGAAGAGCTCTCTTTGACCTCACTACACATCCATCAGCCTTTTGTGGTCCAACACACATTGCCCCATCCACCTCTTGTGACTACAAAAATAAGTCACAAAACTAAAGACCCTGGGACATTTTGTTTGGAGGCTTCTCATGACCACACAGTCTATGCATGTGCCCCATTTCTTAAACTGTTCTATTAAACTATCATCTGCAGTTTCAACCCTCAGAGCACCAAAAAACAGTTTTCTCAAACTGCTCTGGTTCCTTTGGATCAAAGCAGTAGCACAAAGACACATAAAATTCTGAGTATTTTAGCAAGAATGGCAGATTTTGCTTTAAAGCAGCAAACTTTTTAAAAAAAAAAATCATATTTTCAGCTGAGTGCCTCAAAGAAAACACAGGGCAGAGAATTAAATTCTTGTCACCTTAGAAAGGTCTGTAAGGCCTAAAAATGTGCCGGCAGAAGTTTCAGCAAAAATGAGGCCATTTGTAGCATTTTCTGCTGGGCACCTCCTCCCCCTCCCTTCCCACCCCACGTTCTCTTTCCCAGCTGTGGAGTGAGGAGGCCACTGAAGGGCATTGTGCTACCCAGATGGTTTGAATAACCAGATATTGAAAATAACTATCACACATAAAAACAACTACAGCAAAAAACTATCAGTCTGGCAATACCAACTCTCGACAGCCAAAATAGGTTACTAAGAGCCACTTTATTGAATTGCTTAGCAATCTGTTTTGAGGGCAGAAAGAAAGAAAAGCATCAAATGTATTTTCACTGTGGGAAGAACTGGTGAGAACTGGGGAACTGGTGGCGTTTTCTGCTCACTGGTAAGTGTTCCTGAAACTCTGTGTGCTGGGCCTCCACTCTGAGAAGGGCTCACTGTAGGGAACATTTGTGTTGGATTTTTAACTATGAGTTATGAGAACAACAATTTTCCACCTTCCTTTGTCCCCTTAATGCTGCTAATAATGTCAACAGTGAGTCCAGGAGGTCCTCACATAACTGGACTTGATTATAAGAGGAAGACAGGGTTTCCACAGCGGGGAGCAAGGCAGGGTCAGCATTCTAGGCAGAGGGAACCGAGAGGAAGGTGGAAAGAAAGAGAGCAAGCTTGGGAAAAGGGAGAGTTAGGAGGGGAGTACTTAGGGCAGTTGAGTGACCTGAGAAGTCTCTGTATCAACAGGGATAGACTTAGAGATTGTCCTACTGAGTGAAGTAAGTCAGAGTATATACATCGTACAACATCTCTTATATATGGAATCTAAAAAGAAATTATATAAATAAATTTATTTACAAGACAGAAACAGATTCACAGACTTAGAGAACAAACTTATGGTTGCAGGGGCGGGAGAAGGAGGATGTGGGGAGGTGATAGTTCGGGAGTTTGGGATGGACATGTGCACACTGCTGTGTTTAAGATGGATAATCAACAAAGACCTACTGTACAATACAAGAAACTCTGCTCAATGTTTTGTGGCAGCCTGGATGGGAGGGCAGACTGGGGGAAGATGGATACATGTATATGTACGGCTGAGTCCCTTCACTGTTCACCTGAAATTGTCACAACACTGATAATCAACTATACTCCAAATAAAAAGTTTGAAAGAGAGAGAAAGAAAAGGGTCTCTCTGAAGGAGTTGCTCACACCTCTCCATAATCCTAGAGATTCTCGTTTGGACAGAAGTTGTCTGCACTCCTTTCTGCAGAGAATGCCTGGAATGGGTTCAGCGACGTCTCAGCTCCGCCATTCCCCTGCCTAGATTGCCAGCTCTAAGCTCAAGCAATGTTTGCCCTTCTTTCTACAGAGCTGTCCTGCCGCCACCAGCTTCCTCTTAAATGCGCAGAAAACCACTCACTGGTGCACATGGAGAGACATGCCAGCAGATGCAAGACACGTTCATTTGCATGCAGACAAGCACACACATATACCACGGACACACCAGAACATATGCACAAACACACAGCCTCACACACACCTTCATACGTACACTGGGGCACAGCACTTTTACCCCCAGCAGAGCACACAGGCAAACACACACCAGCACACGCGTGTGCTGCACCCACACTGAGCCGGCCCCATGCTGGAGTCCCCCGGTTCACTTGCCTTCTCCTGGCTTCTCTGGCCAGTCTGCCTCCCAGGGCCACAGATGGCAATCTCCACCTCCACACCCCTCCAGGCTATCTTTTCTACTCTTCTCCCTATAATAGCTACTCACTCCAAGTTTCCCAGCCCATAAGAAGAAAAAGCAGTTCTAACTCAGGGCTGACTGACATTATGGTTTAGAATCAGAACAACATCGCACGGTGGGGAACTGGTGAAATGTAGGAACACACAGCTGACTTTCTAGTACCTAGAGCAATACAGAAAAGTGGGGATTTGTTTAATCTTATATGGTGATGTTGGTTCTAAGCCATTCTCCCCAGCTCTGGGGTTTGGTGAAAGCCACGCACCTATAGCCAGCAGCCCTACAGACACCTGGAGAACCTCCCAGGGACTTCTCTTTTCCCAGTCCTCTTGCCGGGCATCTTGGGGAGCAGCCGCACTAAGATTCACTGATATTCAGAATCTGGCAATTTAATGCTTCTGCTCTGAACATCAGATTTCTTTTCTGTTTGCTTTGCCCCAGCCAACAGCAAAAGGCTTTGCACTCTCAGAGCTCAGCCCAGGCAGATGTAAGTGGGCTCAAGGCTAAAATCTGACATAAATAATTAATAACTGATTGTAGACATTTGTTATTTAAAGACAATTCTCCCACTCCTTTAGGATTTATACAAAAAACCAAATCTCAACTCAAGGTCTGTGTGTAATATTAATAGTACACTATTCTTTTAGAAAAACTCATCCCACAAAATCTTACACACTTAATGAAGATACATTGTTACCAAACAGATCGATTAAAGGCTATTTTTTAGGATCAAATCTTCTCAAATACAATTTAATTTATATTTTGATCTCCACCTATCATAATGTGGTAGGGGCAAGGAGGGGTCCCTACATACACAGAAGCTGGTTGAATTGCAAACTGAGGCTGGTCCCTCTCAAGAAATGCTCCCAAATATGTGTTTTTATTAAGAGGAAAACAGGAAAGATGGATTTTACCATTTGGGGTGAACATGAGTTCAGAATTATAGTAATATGCCAGAGGAAAACGCAATCCTATATTAACAACCAAATATTTTATACTCAGGAAAAAATATATAATGAGGATACTCAGTATCAAAACAGTTATTTCTTACTTCAGAAATTGAAAGGAAAATCACAATACATGCTAACTAAGGGGAATACCTTCAAAAGTCTGCTTCAGAATTCAGTCATCGCATGCATAATATTTCAAGTTGACAAAAAGCCTGGTGGAGAGGCTGCATAGAACATTCGAGAGCACACACCTTGAAGGGATCAGAAAAATTGTGTTTGGGGCCTGGTTCTACTCAGGCAAGTCACCAAACCTCTGATCCTCATTTCTCTTTCTATAAAAAGAGAATCTTACTACTT
This sequence comes from Bubalus bubalis, assembly GCF_019923935.1. Classification (NCBI taxonomy): domain Eukaryota; kingdom Metazoa; phylum Chordata; class Mammalia; order Artiodactyla; family Bovidae; genus Bubalus; species Bubalus bubalis. Next base: position 1,356,170 of record NC_059162.1, on the reverse strand, counting down.
TTTCGGCTGACTTGCCATAGGAGAGTTATGAGTGAAGGTATTGGAAAGCATTTTGTAAATATAAAGGGGTAACTGCACTAAGAGAGTGTTGGTCTGGACCAGCGAGGATCCTGCCTGTCTTTGTTCAAATGCTTTCTATTTATTTTTTTCCC